>NC_139764.1:92582942-93186579 GCF_965231275.1 Zosterops lateralis
AGTCATTTGCCCAAATTAAATCCAGAAAGATGCAAGACTGTTTTATATTATCAGTATTACCCATGAAAAGAATTACTAATAAATATAAAACTTTAGCTTTTTTTGAGTAGGTAGTGGTATGTCAGCACCCATACTAATACTAAAATTATTATAAGCCACCCAGAATTTGCTGTGGTGATATCATAGCAATAATTTGATATTCTCATTTACTCTTTGGAAAAGTCTGATAGGCATAAATTAAGAAAGTTCTAAAACAGTCTCACTCCAGCTCCTTTATGTGCTTTCCATTGAATTAGTCACTCACATTTATTGAAAGAATTTTTTTTTCTAATTTCTTTGTTAGGTCTTTATTATTGGTTTTTTTTGGGAAAAATAAAGATTATCATGGTACTATGGAAAGTATGCATCTCTTTCTGGAGAAAAGCACCATTTTTCATTCTACTCCAACAAAGTGGAAAACCAACACGACAATACATATTTCAAAACCTTTTCAGTTCACAGACTTTGGAAGTCAACATAATTAAACAAACTCTGTGTGACCAGAAGAGCTTGAAACAAACCCCCAGAACTCAGAAGGGCCATAGAAGAGATATAATCTCTAATTTATAGGTAAAACTGTTCATGTATGTAAGACTGAGTCTGTCATAGGCTGTGGTAATGCAGATCCCATCACTGCATTGATTATAAAGCAAACTCAGCACAGAGACACAACAGAAATTACTTTACTTTAGGTATTGCTGTTTAGTCTGAATGGAGATTTTTAATATCTACAGTCAATAAACAATATATAGCAAATAAAGTTGAAAACTAAAAATTATTTAGGAAGTCAAGAAAAATATCAAGATGGTGCCATAGACAATTAAAAAAAGCATCTCTGATTGTTAATTTTGTGAAAATATTCAGTCTTGAAACATATATAACTCTAAAATATTTTTTAAATTATTTTGGTGCCACAGTCATTTAGAGATGGTTTGCACCATCATCTAAATGTTACAGAGAAAAAATTAAAATAATAGGCTGCCTCAACAATACTAGAACTATTGAAGATTTTGAATCCCTCACAAGAATTACAATTCACTGAACAAAAAACAAAACAAAACAAAACAAAACAAACAAACAAACAAAAACTACAAAGCAATCAAATATGTTACTTCATGCTTTGATGCTTTTGGTAACTTGATTATTTTCAGACAAAATTAACCCTCTCTTCTTTTAATCTTGAAAAGCAAAGACTTTTTTTCCCTTTCTTGTTTTTCAGAATGACGGGTTGTCTATCTGTTGTGATGATTGTGAGACTATTGTACAAGCCTATCATAGATACACTGTGTGATATCTGAATCAACTATTGAAATCTGTTACAGATATGAATCAAAAAGATAAAATTTTATTTAGCTGAACAGTACAATTAGCCTTGAGTCAGGGGAGGTTAAGCTTCAACTACCACTATTCTGACTTTCACAGTAGTCACATATGTCAGATCTGAAAGTTCTACTGCTGTCTCATCAAATTTAATTTCCTTTCAAGAAATCCTCTGATAGGAAAATAAATATTATAATGCAATTAAAAGTAGGTCTTTAGTTCATAGTGTCTTGAGTCAAAAAGAGTAATACATTTTTGTGACAGGATCTTGGTGAGTGTGTGTACCTTGGCCTTCCTAACAAACTCCCAAATACTAAAAAAAAGGTTTTTTAGATTATGAATTAGAAATGTTAAGTTTTAAAATAGACAAAAATCAAAGGGTCATTCTGGAAATTAAAATTATTTTAAATCAAATTTGCTTCTGCCTGCTAAATCCTCGTTTGTGAATCTTCTCTTCCACTCAATTCAATGACCTTCATTTAGTGTACGTTGCTGCACATCTGTGCTGTTCCTGCCTCCTCTCTGCTCCTCTGCAGCCTCTGACATGCTCTCCTCCTAAGGAGCCCAAGAGATGCCCAAGAGAGATCACATTCTCCTTCCTCTTTTCAGAAGGGTCCAACTTGCCTATTGCTTCACTTGTTCACAGAAGCTCAGAACAAACCTAAATACTGTCAGTCAAATGCTGTAAAAAGCTCTATGAAGTCTTTGAGATTTGCACTACTAGTATTGAACACCTAGGGGCTACTTAAATGAATTGCTTAGACTAATGATTTATTAGGCTATTGAAATACAAAATTAAGTTTTAAAAATTCTTACTATCAAAAAAAGGTACAAGATGCTCTTAGACAGTCCTTGTGATCTAGTGAGTGACACATTAGATGAAAATTAAGTACTCTACTTATGACAACAAATTTAGAGATGTGATTTTTTATATATATATTAAATTTGACACCTGTAATAATATATGACATCGCTGTAATAGAATCTGTGGCAGCAAGGGTATAACTGCAAAGTGTCTTCAATTCTGATTAAAATGGAATTATTCAAAAAATATGAAATAAGATGAAAACCAGACAAAATTCATAGTAAAAACTGATTTAACAGTTAAATAAATATGACCATCAGGAAAACACCTTTTCAATCTAACCAGTCTAAATCCAATTATCAATAAGTATAATTACATGCAATAATATGCAACAACTTTAGCTCTTCTAATAGTTGATTTTATTATTTTTTAGTAAAGATTATTTATAGGAAGCAAAGTACCACATTGGCAATTTTTACCTTAAATTAAAATCGTGTAAGAATTTCATGCCACTCTTAAAATTAGGAGTCAGTTCAGAACACTAGAACAGTAACAATAAGACAAGTTATAAATAGATTTTAAAAAGGCAGAAAAACTGCTGGAAATTAGAAAACAAAACAGAAAGAAGCATTAAGAGGACTGATTTGTCATATCGAAAAATTGAAGATGTTCCTTTTGGCCTGTCACAGACAAAAATGTAATATGTTGTACAGCAAACCAGAATTTCTCTAAATGATGCTTTACATGGGAAAAGGAAAAACATGGGGTTTTTAGTTTGTTTATTTTTAACACTCTTAAATGACAATGATGACTCTCATGGATCCCAAGAATTCCTTGTGTAAAATATTGCATAACCTTTTCAAACTCTGAATTATGACAGTTTAAGTTTCTTAAGCCAAAAAAGAACATTTTATAAAGGCCTTTAAAAGGCCTTTTAAAATTTATTCACAGTAATTTACAGTATTTTCTTATTTTAAAAACAATGTCAATCAGAACAAAATAAATTACTGACTCTACTGTAGAAGTGTTGTGAATACTGGAAACCGAGCCAAAATACTATGTAAATAGGTGGCTATGTAATGCTGGGCAGCAGGTTTTAAAAAGTATTATCCTTGATGAATTGATCAACACAATCCATTGACTGTTGTAAAAAACCACAATCTTGTTGTGCTCTTAATACTACCAGAAATCTGGATAGCTATACAATCAACAAAAATATTTGGAATTGAAGAAAAAAGAAGGGCAGTGCATGAAAAACACTGTTCAGGATGAGTAAAGAATCCCTTTAGCAGACCTCCCAAAGCCACATTTAAAATGCTTCATGAAGTAAGGCTTAATAATTATTAAAGATGAGGGGTTTGGCTATTATTAATAGGGTTTTTTGCATATTCTTTTGAAGTGTTGAGAAATAAATCTCCAGTTTATATTGAGTACTACACCTAAATTCTCACAGGGCGCTCTCCTCAGGATCACATAAACTTTTTCTTGAAGGATCCATCTGTAGCTAGTGAAACATCTAATCTTTCAGAAAAATATAAAAAACTTCCCTTATGGTATTTAGGCCACACATATGATCATAAATAAGTGAAGAATTAGGGAAGTCAGGTTTTTTGTACCATTTTTAGATAAAAAAATCCTTGCTGTGAAACTTACACCTTAAGCTTAGATTAAATGCATATATAAAATTTAATATCAGGAACTACATTCACTGGTGAAAATGTAGTTCATGTACAATTAAAATGTCATTCTTTTGTTTCATTTTCAAGGATGTTTAGAGAGCATTTTGTTTTTGTTGGCTCAGGTACTAGAGCAGATGAAAATACCAGTTCTACTGTCAGGTGTGCAATTGTGGGCAATTGTGGTTTCACCACAGTCAGAAACCAAGTCCCACACAGCCAGGCTCTGTAAGATGTTCACTGAGGAAGACAAATGCCATCACTCCATTCTCTCCCTTCCTTCATTCTTCAGTTGTGCCACTTCCAAAATTCTTGTGTAGTCCCAGCCTTCTCACGACTCACTGGCAGGTGGTATGAGGAGCAGAAAAATCCCTGACTGTGCAAGCACTGCTCAGCAGCAGCTGTAACATCCCTATGCTTTCAAAACTGCTTGCACAAATCCAAGATACAGTCTCATACAAGCTACTATGATGAAAATGGACTCTACTGTAGCCAAAACCAGCCCAGAGCCCAAGATGCTGGACCAAAAGAAGACAGATATATACTTAGAAATAATGGACAGATACATCTGGAAAGAAAATACTTCAAAAGTCAGCTAGTCAATCCTTTAGTTTTACAGTAGGATTGACCATGCTTGCATAATGCTTGAGAGATACCTGTCTAATTTGTTTTTTAGAGGCTCAAACAATGGAAACTAACAGTTTTGTTCTTTTTTATTGATAATGAGTTAATTCATGCTCATCCTTTTCTTTCTGTTAGCAGTGTGCATGAAAACAGGCTGGTTTCTCCTTGTTTGTGTCTACCTTTTTTGTGATTGTGGACCAATCAGAGTTTCTTTAATCAAAAAAAGTTGTTTTGTTCTTACCTTGTAAATCATGTTTTCTAAGTCTATTATTTTCACTGATTTTCCTGGATTCTGTCCTAGGGCAGGGACTCAAATAAGAGCATTGTGATTTGACTTCAGTTAGTATGTCTATGTTGTGAAAATGTCATACTTGTGTATGCATTACTGTGAACATACTATGATATTATTGCAGAAGCATATTATTGTTCCTTGTCATACCAGAGTTCTCATATGGCCCCACTTGTTTATAATGAAAAAAAATTTCCTGCCAGTTTCAGCGTATTATGAATAGCTTCCTCAACCTGCTAGAACTATATCTCTTTCATCATGACTGAGCTTCCATAAACTAATAGTCTTTCTAATCCCAAACTTGCTCAAGCAGGAGAAAGACCATTACCTTCTCAAGGTACATCTGCATAATATGAACAAAATATCAAGTTTCCTCCTCTAGCAGAGGAGGAGTTATGTTCACAGTGGTAGATGACACTGGGCTGAATCTCATGTCATTCTGTCCAAGAAAGAGCTCCACTTACACTCAGCACATCGATGTCATGGAGTAAAAAGAAGAAAGGGTCCAGAGGAGGCCATTAAGATGTTTAGAGGGCTGGAATACCTCACTTAATGAAGACAGGGTAAGAGAATTCAGACTAGAGAAGAGAAGGCTTCAGGGAGCAGCCTTCCAGTACCTTAAGGTGGCCTAGAAAAGGGACCTTTTACAAGGGCATGTAGTAATGGGACAAGGGGGAATTGCTTTAAGTCAAAGAACAGCAGGATTAGATTAGATGTCAGGAAGAAATTCTTTAATTTGAACGTGGAGAGGAACTGGAACACATTGCCCAGAGAAGCTGAGGATCCCAATCCCTGGAAATGTTCATTACCAGGTTGGATAGAGCTTTGAGCAGCATGGTCTAGTGGAAGATGCCCCTGCCCGTGCCAGCGACATTGAACTAGATGTTTTTAAGGCCTATTCCAACCCAAATGATTCTGTCATTCTATGAGCAAATGTTCAATAAAACAAGTCATTTTCAAAATATCCATCAATAGGCATCTTATTTTAATTCATCTTGACGTAATTTTCTTTTTATCAGTATTGAGCAAGATTACTTTTATTGTATTTACAGACAGGGAACGTATCTTACTCTTCGGTAACAATTTGTCACAAAAATGAAGCAAATTAAGAAGTTTTTGTTCAGTTTCCCACCACATAGCCATGTTATTTTAGTAATTCTATTTCGTGTATCTTTTATTTCATTCTATGCAGAAAATGAAGTAAATTAAAACAAACTACAATATAAAGAAGTTGGAATTTTTAAATTCCTTTTTTCCTTGTACTCTTTATTTACAGTTTCAGCCTATGGAAACTAATCAGAAAACTCCACCACTGCTGCATTCCAGATTATAGATTTAGGGTTCTCAGGGATTAAGAGAAGTAAAGGAGATGTATAGTATCGATTAGAAAGCTTTGGACCAAGAAACAACAGCCTGTTAGGAAATCCATTTCAGTAAGGTTAAAGCCCAAAGATGTGGTAGAAAAATGAAGAATTATGCTACCTAGATTAAATGCATACATAAAATTTAATATCAGGAATAATCATTCACTGGTGAAAATGTAGTTTAGATAGTTTAGATGATTTGAATTATATCATCATCATCATTATAAGTGTTTATTTTTCTTATTTGATATTTAATTGTCTCCGGTCATATTTCTTTTGCTTAGTGCACAGGATAATGAAAATATCAGGATCATTTGCAGCGGTGAAATTTATTGAACTCAAGGTAAAACAACAAGTCTTTGAGCCCATAAAAACTAGGTTTTATTGCAGTATAATCTAGAATAATTTTAAATAGGTTTTTTAAATTGATAATTTAAAGGGTTCAAAAAGTGGCTTAATAAAAAACCATGGAATATGAAAATAATAAAAGGTCAGGAAATTGCTTGACCTGAGAACAGCTGGGAGAATATGGGGTGCAAGTGTGTGTGAACTGACAGTGGTTAGAAAATAGATTTTAGGAATAGGCTTCAGGAAATGGCTTGAAGCCTGTGAGAAAGCTGGGCACCTAACATTCTCATTCTGGCCTGGGAAATCGTGAGAAGGAACCCAAAACAATCCCTGTAGACAGCCTCCTCCTGACACCTGGTGTTTTCCCAACTTGTTTACTGGCAAATATGTTTAAAAGAAGGTGGTGCTCTAAAGGACCAATCCTATTCATAGTACTGAAACACTGTATTAAAAGAATCTCTCTTTCAATAAACTTTGCTATAATGCCCTCTGGAGAAATGGTAATTCTACGTGTCGTTACAAGAACCATCCTGAATCGTAACAAGTGGATGAAATGTGAAATGTGTCATGTGTTCAAATTAATTTTCCTAAGTGTCTCTTGACTGAACACTCAAAATGGCTAGACAAAGACTAATCCAAAAAGATTAATAACAATTGTCTCTCTTTTTTTCTTTTTTTCCCTCCTTCTCTTCCTGGTGAGTTTTGGCATCTAACATGTTGTAGTCAGGTTAGCAATGCTTTTATTCTTACCAGATTCTGAAATTTTGCTTAAAATAAAGCTTCTTGCAACATGTCTGTAGAATCCTCTGCCTCACCCTGCAGTATCTCAAATTTTCACTCAGTATATTAGATTGCTTCTCTACAGGGATTTTCTCCTGGCCCAAGCTTCTTAAGAGGCATAGCAGAGATGGAGAGGAAACAGAGCAAACTTAGAGTCAGTATCACACTAGAAAGCTAAACCCAATTTTTAGAGTAATGCTCTTATTTCAGAAGTGTCTGAGATGGTATTTTGAACCTTTCGCTAGTGTGACAATACTTTTTCTCTGTCCTGATTTTTAGACCAACCTATAATGTAGCATTATCTTGAACTTCTTCATTACATGAACAGGATAAACTTGAAGTGGCTTAGAGAGCTGTATAAGGTTGGAGGTAGTCTTGGTGGAGGTGCATTATTGTTCAGAATCAAAGCTGTGTAAAGGATTGATTAAATGTATCAAACCCACCTGCTGATGTAATTAGTATTCAAATTCCCTGAGGTATTCAAATATGGAATTCAAATACATTTCAGCAAAATAGAACATATCACTGGTGTAGCTTTATGTCTTGTGTTATATAAAAGGTCATAGAGATGATGATAATCTAAAGTAGATACAGCCAAAAAGCTCTTCATAAATTTTTGAATACTAGAAATATCATTGAAGCATTGACATTTCAGAAGCTGGAAGAAGATGACAATAATATTGTAGAATCATGGAAATACAAATCCTTCCAGAGTTTATCCATCTTCATCTTTTGAAACTCTGTTCAATAGACCCCAGCTCCTTTCACAGACGCATCTCTAAAAATCTTCATTGAAAAGTACTTTATAACTTCTATGTAAATAAAAAATTTCAGTGGATGTCTGTCTTTGGAATGAAAACATTTTGCATGACACCAAAATCATTATTGCTGAAAATTAAAATTATTGGTCTTACTACCCTTCTTTGGTTTTCCAATTTGCTTTATACCTTTCTTGACCTACTTTGCCTCAAAGTGGTTATCAGACACTGCTTAAGTATTTTTTTAGTACTCTATTTTATAGTACTCTATTTTTTAGTATTCTACTCCCAAAGGAGTAGAATATTCATCTCGTGTCCTATTTATGACAATCTTTTTAGCATATTTCATAATTTAACCAAATTTTTTTAATAACATCACATTGCCTATACCTCTTCAATTTGTAGCCTATTCTTTTAACCACAGTATGTATGACTGCTTACTAATTTAAGCACCATTTTACATTTATACTCTGTATCTCTTCTTCAGTAAGTGTAGAATATAAACTTGCTTCTACAGAACTTATTTTAATTGATATCAGATACTTTCTCAGAGTAATTCTGAGCCAACATTTCAAAACTCAAAGACTTTAAAACATGGTCTGTCATTGAGCCAATTACAAGACCCCTCCAGTTAGAGATTGACCCTGCTTTAGCAATGTCTTCAGTAAAGATGTCGTAATGCTAAACAGGCATAGCAGTGTTTGCCAAATCCTATAATGTTTGGACTACTTGATTAGTTTCCATTTCCAACACACTAGTTTTCTACATAATCTTTTCCTGAATGCTAATTATTACTTTGAGCACTTTTATTAATTTTTAGTTAGACCTCACTCACTTTATTACTGGTTCAATGCATACTAGCTTGTAAGCATTGCCTATTTCTAATGGGTTGTGTTGGTATCAATTAAGCTGATAATATATATTCTGTCAACAGCTATAACTTGCCTTTGTATATTCTTTTTTGCTATCTAGGAAATGTGTACAAGTGCAAAGTAAGTTCAGCAGCATTTTCTCTTTAAATGAAAAATATTAACTAAACAGAATTGTTTACAATTTACATATCTGAACAGTTTTTCAATAGACATTGGACAAAGTCTTTTAGATAGCTGTTTTATAAGTTTTGTTTGTTTGATATCATTACTGCCAACTTATCTGTTGCACTCTAGTTATGAACATGAAAGGCTAAATAGTGTATTTTCTATTATTCTGCAGTTAGTATAAAATCTCATACAGCTTGATGTCCATAATCTTTCATGGAAATATTATGTAATTTTTTTCCTCATCCCTTCTATTAGCCAAATCCAACCCCATATATATATATATATATATATTTGCTTCATCAATCCTGGATGCCCACACTCTGCAACAGAACTGAGAGCTTAATGCAGATGGGAGTTACCATCTTCTCAAACATCATAGGTTCATTCTATTTATATCCAGTCAGCAACAACTCCTTCACATTTCCAGAGCTCAGAACATTCATTAATCAAGATACATTAAACCCTTGGAAGATCCACAGCCTAAAAGTTACAAGTCTACTTTCTGGTTATTAGGAGAGAGTCATGCATAATAACTAGGATCCCTCCTGAGAAGAGGATACAATCTTCTGTTAAATACTCAGCTGTCCAGCTGAAATGAAAAACACCTGCCTTTGAATATTTCAGCTGTAAACAACTACTGCCCACAAGCAAGGTTTTTGTTTCTTATAAAGCATGCAAAGTATTAGGCTAGATTTAACATTACATACCTATATAATTAAAGATTATATTCCACCCACAGTGTTATCTAAATTTGCACTAGAACAAAACATTAAAACCAACTCAGCAGGACTTATGGTTTCTTTTGCCCCTTCAATGTTTTGCAAGTAGTCCTTATATAGCAAACTCTCAACCATATTTAATGTTATTTATGGGATGGTATGCAGCAGAGTATTTCTTCAACAATATGGTATACAGGAGATTTGTGAAATCTGCTGTCAGATTACTTTCTGGACCAGCATTTAGCTGAATTCCTTGTCTCAGTTTTATTTTCACTGACTTCAGTGTCTGGGGATCAGATCAAAGGCTCTCTATGGTATTGAAATAAAGACTGAGGCTGATATAATCATAGTCTGTCATGACAGAATCTTTCAATAGACAAAATAAATAAGTCTAGAAGATAAACTATTTTCAAGACCTACTCACAATTAAAAGCCAAATTACTGCAAGGTATTTCTTTGCTTCTCCAAGCACAAGATTAATTTCATTAATTTTGTCTTACTTAAATTAGTAGAAACAGATTCAAAAATAACCAATAAAAAAATCCACCACCAAGAAAAAAAGACCTATGCCCATGAGCTTGAAAAGCTAAACATGGTGCAGGTGTTAGCTGTAACATTTACTGCAAGACCAGAAAGCCTTAAGCCCTACAGCATTGAATGTAATCTATAGTTAAAGCATGTAAAGAGTTCTTGTCCAATTATACAAATTTCTTTGGTAGTTATGAGATGGCAGATTGTTCTTGGAATATCTAGTGCGCTATAACTAATGTATATAGTATTTAGATTTAATCCAAAAAATTAAAACTTTATCTGCAGCAATAGTCCACAAAATCATCAGTCCAGACATAGTCCTAATAGTATTTTTAGAGAGTAGGAAGAAAACCAGATTTATCCTGCCTTGTTCTTTCACTTCATAGTTACATATTTTGCATTCAGTATACAGTTATTTCATTGAGATATTTTCTTAGCTTGCATATAAAAACAGACCAATAAAAACTTGAAAGTTAAGATGTATCTACTGCTTCTCCTGTATTCACAAAGCAATTAATCTGTCATAAAAGAAACTGTGATTCATTTTTTAGTGGTTTGTTGAGCTCTCCTGTGTTTGAAAGTGTTTTGTTTTGCACAAGGAGTTTGAAGTTAAACCAAGAGTTTTGGTTCTGATATTTACCTTGAAGGTCAGCTGGAGAACTTGACGCATCAGTTTAACAACTGATGAAAAATGTACCAAAAATAATTGAAGAAAAAAAATTAAGTCTCGAGTCCTACCTTCTGTCCTAATCACAGTATTAAAGATTTCTATTCTTTGTCTTTGGCTCAATGAATTATTAATAATTTTATCCCAAATGGAATTGCATAAAAAGGAGAAAACTACAAGTCCCAATCCCCTTTTATTCTACCATCTCATTCTGCTTTTACCCTCAAAGTCTACAGATTTGTGGTTTGAGCAATCTTCTGAGAATTGTGAAATTCAGTGAAAAAATGTGCATGTGGTGAGATAAGAATTGAGAAGGTTGTCTGTCAGAAACAGAACCTGAAAAAGTTAACTTTGAAAATACAAGGATTACTCTTTATGTCTTTTATGCCTTAAGGTAATAATTTAACCACCAATCTCTGCTTTTAACTGCATCAACAGAAGAAAGTGGTGCCTCCTGGCACTTAGCTTGGTATGCAGGAACTAGTTACAAGATGTGAATTAAGATACTTATATTCATCATCTATTTATAAAGCCTATTGATCTCTACAGTTGTCAATCACTGTTTATTGTGAATCTCATTCTGAAGAATGCATCTCTCCAGGCCCAAATTGTTTGGAAAGTGGGCACTTAATGTACCACAGAAGACGGTGAAATCATAGTCATTAGACAATGTACATTATGGTACTTAAAGCCTCTACTGGAACTATACTTTGGCCTGTGCACCTTTTAGAGTTGCAAGTCTCTTTGGATGAATCAGTGATATATGCAATATATATGTGTCAAAGAAAGTTCCTGGAATATGAATATGGTGCCTCATTAAGATACACTAATTTATCTACATTTAGAATTAAAAGTTTGAATTTTCCTTTAAATCATTTTTTTCTCTTAAGAGAAGTAATTCATGTCTTAAAATAAATACCGAATAAGAATTCATTTAAATGTACTGTTGAGATTTATTGCAGATGGATTAAAGATTATCTGGTTTTGCGCTCTACCTGCACACCTAAATAACCACCCAAGTGTCTTTTGGCCTTTCTTGTTTTTAATGCCTCCCTGTCAAATAAATGAGCATTGCAAGTCTTTTTGCAGAAAAATTGTCTCATTTGTCATGTGTTTAGTAGTTCTTATTATGTTTTTGTAATTCCTAAGGAAAAACTGAGACTACTAAAATTATTTTCCTGTCAACAAAATGCTCTTCAAAATTTTTCATGTTTCATAATGAACTGCTCAACACTGTGTAGCACCACAGACAAGTAGGCATTAAAAATTACTGCTGCGATGCAGTGCTTTTTCTGTCACATATAAAAATATTTGGTGGAACACAGTATACGATAACTAAGTCTCAAATACCACATTCTTTCATGCTTGCTATTTGCTCTCCATCTACTACCAGTCTGTGGTGGTGCTTAAATTCAATTCCAATTGGGTTTTCACTGCTCCAGTTTGGTTTTATAATTTGTGTTTTATAATTTTGTAATTATTACTATTGTTTAAGATGGCCTCTCCTTCCCTCTCCTTCTCCCCTTCTCTCCTTCTCCCCTTCCCCCAGACTTTCCCGCCAAAACCTTGGTTGTCCTGGTAACCCTATCCCATAATAGTTGTTTACCACTTTTCTGTTAAGTGTCAATCTTTAAGTTATATAACTTCCCCACCCCCTCATCATGTATTCCTCCTCCCCAAGTTACTTATTATTGGTTCAAAAGTTGTGCATCCCCTCATTATACGATGGCAAAAGGTTGTGATTGGTCCCACGCAATCCCACCCCTGTAACCCACTCAATAAAGAGCCGTGCCATCTCGAGGCCAGCGTCTCTCCTCGGAGCGCTGCCTTGGGGAACACGCACCCCTTGGTTGCACATCCTGAGAGTCCCGCCTTTCTATTCTGCGCACTATCCGCACCGTGGTCGAGTTTGCCCACGCCTCTGGCAAAGTGGCCCCTGGATGTAGTGGCGGCAGGGCTGGCCGGAACTGCACCCATTGGAAAAGCCGAACCACTGCACCAGTCTATATCCCACTCTCCTGCCCTAGATACTATTATTATGATTTTTTTTTTTGCTTTTCATTCATATTTTAAAATCAATGTACTAATTGTTTTTAGAATATTTTAGAAACTTTGAGATATTAAAGGTTTTTTTCCCAGCTAAATGGAAACCACTGTGCAGAACTGAATACAAAATAAGTGCATGTTTCATCTGTTGAAATGTAAAGGTCTCTAATCTGATTGTTTATATTTGAGGTGGTTATCAAAGCTGCTTCTGCACTCTGTAGCTAGGAAAAAAGCACTTCTGTAAGATCCATTGCACTTTAAAGGACACTTCTCCCATGCATCTGATAAATCACACTCTGGGAATGCCTGACTTTCTCCACCAATTACTGAGAGGGCCCAGTGCAATTTACGTAGAATAGATGTCTGATGACAGATATGCACAAGTGGTCAGATGCATCCTCTCCTATGAAACTGATTTTGCTGTAACTGACTCAGAGGTAGAAAAATATATGCTCTGTTGAATGTATTTTCTATAGTACTCCTCTCCATATATAATATTGTAAATAAATACTGTATTAAAAATAGTCAGAGTACAACTCTGTAAACTGAAATATGCCTTCCTGAAATTCTGCTGTAATACACAATGCAGCAGGAAAAATATGTCCTTCTAGGGGGGAATTTTTTTTAATATACTTGTTTGTGATAGTGCTATTGGATAGAAGCAAATAGTTGATGAGTTATCATCCTCTGCTTCCATGCATATCAATGTATTGTAAGTAGATCACTGTGCAGCAAAATTAATTAGTAGAGATGTTGTAAATGTGTGCCTGGCTAGCAAAGAAACTCACATGTGCATTGGTTTGTCATAAAACACTGTTCCTGTGGTATTAGATGGAAAAGGAGGAGGGTTTTTTTTCAATTATTAAAATCAGATATATTACTAAGATCTATAGTCAACGGTAAATTATCATTGCATGAGCTAGAAAAGACAGTCCTCAGTCCTCTGAGGTATCAGTCAACTTGAGTCCAAGCTCAAGTATTACTCAACACAAAGCAGCTAGAAGTACAGGACTTTGAGTATACTTTTTTAAGGTAGTACAGACTCACAGAAAAATAGTCTTTATGAAATCTAGCTTTTCTTCAAACAAATTGATTTCTTCATCTGTAGAACATATTCACAGACAAGTTATGTAGGTTTCCCAGTGATTTAGTTCATATCCAGCAGTTCTAGAGCATTTTCATATAACAAACACTATCTCCATATTCAAAATGGGATATCAGGTGAATTTTTCAATGCCATGAAAGTATAAACAATTTGTCTGGCACAGCATGCCTCCTCATCCACGCTGCTAAAAGGCTTTCTTACCAAAGAAGAAAAGTTTTGTCTATTTTGGTAGCTGAAAGAAGAGTTCTTGTCTGGAGAGAGCTCACTGAAACAGACTCCATATCTAAATGTATGCATGTGCTGCTGTGTATGCATTTTCTACCTACTGCTGTAGAAAAACTTCACATATGAGATTGAGACATATGGGCCTTTGGTATCCAAGCACTTCTGGGAGCGTGCAACTGGTCAGTACTGAACTGATGCTAATAAGCAATATAAAAAACCATTACGTGACTATTGCAGGGAGTCTTAAAAAGAATGCCAGACCTGAAAGGTACAATTTACTGCTAAACTGCTGTAATGAAAGTGAATTACAACTAGTACACAAAAGAAGGTATAAAATACTTTCATAAAACAAGCTACAAAACAGTTCAGAGAACATAATAGAACAGTCTATACTTAGGCTGAGCAAGATGCATACTTATAGGCCATATCTGAAAACTTAAAAGAGAATTTAAAATACATATAAAAGAAAGAGTATAGTCTTACGAAAATAAAGGAGAAATAATTTGTACATTTCCAGGCATTTTAACAAGCTCTGTTGAAATTCTGACTTTATTGCACTGTTTAGGGATCCAGTCAATTTCTAATCACATGTATTTAAAATATTCTTTAAGATAAAGAAAGTGAATAACACCATCCTGATTCATGAGATGCTTATATTTTTTAATCAGCCAGTATAATTGCTGTAGTAAGGACAGTGAACCTGGATTGCCCTTGCACTGACAACACTTCTACCTTATCAGTGCAGTTCCTTTGGGTTTAAACCAAATGGAATTCTATGCTATACGGTACTACAGACCATAAAATTTAATGCGTCATTAAAATATTTATTCAAATGCTGGTAACATATCACTCAATTTCTCACAGTTCTTATTTCTTCAGAAAATACTGAGGGAGAAATGTCACACATCATAGTAAAATTTTACTGAACAGGAAGTGTAGAGGCCCCAGGTTGTAGTACCATTATATACTTATTTATAAATATCTCCTTATAATAAACCTCTTGGTTTTAGAAATTTAAAACGTAGTCTGATATCAGTGGTAACAACAGTAAAATATGACAGATCACACAAAGAATGCTGATATCCAGTCTTAAAAGCAAGAAAGAAGAACTCAGCAGAGAAATTATCCTTTATTTGGCCAATTGTAAATCAAGAGAGTGGGACGGTTTGGAACTGTGGAATTGGCAAAATGAAAACTATCCATGCACAATTGACAAAGCAACTGCGGGGTGAGGAAAAATTCTCTTCTGCAGATTTATATCCTAAAGGCAAAATCTCAAAACAGAAAAGAGGGGCAAATACTTCAGATTATTACAGCAAAGTTAAACTAAACTAATGCACTAGAGACATCATCTGCCTAATTACCTTAAATCTGATTAGAGTGATTTATTTAATTTAGCTGGCTAAAGGATATGCACATACTTTTGAACTACTTGATTCTGGGTTCATTTTATAGTCAATAGAGAGAAACAGATACTCAGTCAGAATTGAATGAATCTAGTTTAGATGTTAATGGTGGACTAAGATGAAACATAATAAAAAGCAGAATCACAGTCACTGAATGGTTGAGGTTGAAAAGGACCTCAGGAGGCCATCTAGTGCACTCCCTCTGACAAAGCAGTTTCACTCAGAGCAGGTTGCATAGGACCGTCTCCAGGCAGATTTTTAATAGCTCCAGAGAAGAGACTCTGCAACCTCTCTGGGCAGCCTGTTCCAGTGCTTGGTCCTCACAGTAAAGAAGTTTTTGTCATGGTCAGATGGATATTCCAATGTTCCAGTTTGTTCCCTTTACCCCTTTTCCTGTCACTGGTTGCCACTGGCCCAGCTCCCTCAGATTCTCCTCATAAGAGAGATGCTCCTGTCCCATCATCATCTTCATAGCTCCCCACTGGGCCCTCTGCTGTAGTTCCTTGTCTGTCTTGAGCTGAGGAGGCCAAAAGTGGACAAGTACTCCAGATGTTGCCTAACCAGAGCAGAGGGGCAGGATCACCTCCCTCTATCTTCTGTCAATGCTTTTCCTCAGGATACTGCTGGCCTTTTTAGACACAAGGCACAGTGCTGATTCATGGTTAACTTCTTGTCCACCATGCCCCCAGGTCCTTCTCCTTTCCTCAGCAGAATGCAAAGGTTGTCTATACAGGCTACTCAGATATAGGAGCATACATTTAGTCAGATTACTACATTCTTTGAAGGAGCCCATCTAAAACAAAATCATTGAAAGGATATTATTCATACTACAAGAAGGCAAGAAACAAAAGCTGGTGGTCTTTTCTACTATATCTTTGATAAGAATCTAGAACAATGACATTTTCTCACTCAATACTTATTTGAATGTTAGTTTATTGAGAATAAAATAAAACAGTAATATCATATGCATGTGATATAGATGCTTAAATTGCCTTAGAAAATGTCCTTACTTTGCTGAGAACATGTGTTTACTTTTTTTTGTGTGTTTACTTTGATGTACACAACGGTGCATAATTTCCTAGATTAAATTTTCCATTATAACTAGGACAAAAGTTGTTCAAACATCACTAAAAATACTTTTTTCTCTCTCTTTCTTTGGATAGATTTTTCCCTCTCTTTCTTTGGATAGATTTAGATAGATTTTATATAGAAGATTTAATCATCTGTCACTACAAGGAAAAAATTTTAGTGCTGAAATATTGTTAAATTTAATTCCCACTGCAGTACTTTACTGAAACTTATTGGTCTTAGATAGGTGCTAGTTTGAAATCCGAAATTGGATTCTAGAATAAATAATCAAAATACAGTTCTCTTATTATTGTCTGAGTTGTGCTCAGAATCTAAGATAAAGATATCTTTATTAGATTTGGAAGAATAGAGAGTCTTGTGATTAATGCTGAGATAAAAAGAGCATTTGAATATATGGGAGTGACAAGGTCACTTGCCCTATACTTATTGAATAGCCCATCTGGGTAATGGGAGGAAATGTTTCTGTGGGCTATCTACAAAGTATTCCCAGTGCCAAACTGCATTAGATGCAATAACAGATAGTAAGAGAGAGCAAAATTTGTCAAGAAAATGAGGCAGGTCTGGACAGAAACCAAAAGTCAAGGTACAAGCACTATAATTAAACAACTGATTTATTTTACAAATTCTATTTTTAAGAACCTTTAACGAGATTTTCAGACAAGAGACAAGACATGCTTGAAACAAGATATTTTCATAGGACATGCAATGACATAGCCTAAAAAGCTATAGTTTTTATGTGGAGAGGGTAAACTATAAGAAGGAAATAAATTATTCTATTTCTGCCTTGTTACTCTCTTCTTTGACCTCAAGCACTCCTCTCCCCTACCCCCAGTATCTATTAAACGTTGTCTTGGAAAATTCAAAAGCATATATCTTGGTTCCCTTCTATAGAAACCTTTCTTAGATAGGAATGACTTACTTTTAAATGTTTAGGAAGTTTTCGGAATAAGATCAGAACCTGTATGATAGTAATTTTTTTCAGCAAACAGCTGAGCTTTTGAACATTTAATCAACTCTCAGAGAAAAAAAAAATCCCTCTGTAGATGATATTTTTAAAAATATTTTTTTCAAACATTAGTTTCATGACTGAGCTTTTAAAAGTTTACTGTAGAATAACTTTTTCTAGCATTCTCAGGTGTTCTGACCTCACAAGAGTCATTCATTTCACAATTGAGGAAGGTTTGCACAGCACAGTTTCATTTTCATCTTCTTTTTTTATTTTCTTCTTTTTTACTGGATAACATCCACTAATACTTAAGTGAAATAAAAAAAAAAAATAGTGAAAGTAAAGTTAAAAAGTCTTCAAAACTCACACAAAGTCTAATATAATTTCATCAAATTGCCCACAGCTTTCTCTAGTTTTTCCCTAATAATCCAGCTGCTGCAGGCCACCCATATGCAAATTATGTAGCACAGCAGATCAAACATGGTTATTGACAGAAGCTATGTTGGTATGTCAAATCCACAGAATTTAAGCATAGTAAGAAGAATGCCTATTTTGAGGGATTACAGCCATTACTAAAAACCAGCTAAAAGAGATATTTATGTTTTGTGATGTGAAATAAACACAGAGGGACCATGGAAGAAAAGTTAATGCAGAAGATGATCCCCAGTCCCTGCTGAAATACTTCCTTGTGTTTTCCTGTGGAGTGCATGGGTTTCCAGAGCAGAAGCATGAGATATCTTCTCTTCTGAATGGCATATTAATATTTCAGGAGAATCTTTGCTTCAGCTCCTTTATTCAGACAATATATCAATCCAAATTCATACCTGACATAAATCTTGAATTCAGTTGAGTTTCACCAGATTTCATTTTACCTCACAAAATTCCTCTTTTACTACACTTTGAATCATCTTTAGATATGTTTAAAAAAATTAAATAGCTGATATTCAAAAGAAAATAAAACAATAGGGTAATTGGGAAGTATTTAATTAAATACTTCAGTGAAACTTCCTGGATTTATTTTTCTAAATTGGTTTACAACAAATCTGCTGGCTTCTAGAGAATTATATCGACTCCGTTTTTCACTAGAAAAAAGGGAATGTGAAATGCATGTCAACATAAATCACAGATTTTGCAATGACACTAAATTGTTATTAGACTAAAATACTTGTGTAATTCTGGAATTCTGTTGAAAAAAATGCTGAGTGATAGTTAACCTTATCTTTGAACCTTCTTTGAAGGTCATTGTCAGTATCCTTTTAGGTTATAAAATATAACATATGAGGCTAAAAAGTGCAAAAAACCTCAGAAGTCCTTATGTTATGGGTGTGATTTTCCTAGAGATATGTCTGATCCATACAAAATAGTTATTCTTTAACTTTTAGTATTAAAATTATTGTTATATTAAAAACCACAACAACCTCCTGTTTAGTGATTTCAATTACTTACTCCCAAAATATAATTTGCATAGTGTTTGGAATTTTTTTTCTAGATCAGTAATTACATTTGACTTGTATCAAAAATTAATCCTACTAATTGAGTGATTATTTTATTCTCCATTATTTGAAGATACAAAAAAGGCAGAGTTGGTATTTGATATGCAGCTTCATTTACCTCTGTGTGCACTTGAACAGCTAAGCGAAGCTCTATGTCTTACTGAAGAACTTTGACTATACCCACGTCCAAGGATCTTAGACCAAGAGCAAGACAGAGAAATTAAGTAAAAACCTCCCATCATTTGCCAGGAGATAAAAGATACACATGGAAATAATTAGAAGATAACCAAAAGCATTTTATTTTCAACTTAGAATATTTCTGTACATAATATATAGGTCAATTTTTAACTTAAACAGAAAATCCCACTAGTCTGATATAATACACAAAATAATACTCTGTCAGAATGTTTTCAGCTATGTATTAGTCTACTTGTAGATGATTTTCACTAAAAATACAAGAAGTATCTCTTGTATTTCGTGGATATATCTTGTCAGAAATTGTTGTGAAAGGGGTATGTTTTACCCTTGTGAAAGGGTATAACTAAATACGAAATTATTCTCCGAAATATAAAAATTAATGGGCATGGCTGTCCCTGTCCAGTCCTTTTGGTGTCTTCCTCCATCCCAGCCCACAGCCCAGAACCCCATTTCCTGTACTTATATTTCCTGTTTGCCTCAGAAGTGATTTCCATATGAAGGTCATGCATCGTATTTTCCTGTTTTGATCCTTTTGAAAACTACTTTATGGAATTCAATAGGAAAATTAGCTAGTTTTGCAGCACCATATTGTGCAATTAGCAATTCCCTACATCTACTGCGTTTTCAATACTGACAGCCTTTTATAAAACCTTTTATCTTTCAATCTGAAAAGAGCAAATGCTTTTGCAGGGAAATTTAGTGTGAGTCAAAGAGATGGCTGAAATAACAATGAGAAAATAACAGTACAGTATGCAAAACATTGTCAATGATTTCTGTGAAATGCTGAATTTTAATTACTATAACTAGTTATAATACTGCTACATTTCTCTTGCATTACAAATATACACTGGGCTAATGTGGATTAAGATAAAGTGCTACAAGGAAACAGCAGCAAAAATAGGACACAATCTCATGTTTATAGAGAGAAACAGAGAACTTTTCCTAGCCTTAGGTTTTGACATCCTATTAAATGCCATGTCTTTGAGTGACTAGTTCCATTTACAGTGAACTACTAGTTTTCAATGAATGCAGTAGTCAGCTGAACTCTTTTTTTGTAATAAATAACCATTTAATTATTAGTAATCTCTTTGCACTGCACTATGAAACATGGTTTATCTCATCATATTGCACCCTCTTTCCTCCCTCAAATAAGTAACTTAAAATTACTGCTATATTTTATACATTATGTACAGTTTTGTTTTGTTAAGGATCATTCATAGCTAGATAGTAACAATCTCTACTAAAACAAATATCTTGTTGCTCTTGATAATCTCTTCAAAAGAGTAAGAAATCACTGTTAAAAAATTAGTGTCTTGCTTTCCAAAATTTTAATAAGTATTATTTTGCTGTGTTTTCTTATTTCCAGCAGCTTTCCTCTATTTGAAAACTAACAAAATTTTGGGTTTAGACATTGTTTATATATTTAGAAATTCACTCTTTCAGTTGTGTACTTTCATCACATATTAAAAGTTGTATACTCTTTATAAGACTCATTCTAGTAGTATTAATATAAGTTTCTTGAAATTATTTTTCTTCAGATACATTAAATTCTTAAAGAATAGTATAGACCAATATATCTATGGATTTCCTAGTTTGAAATTTAACCTTCTGGACTTTACTACTTCAAGATATTACTCAATGCGTACTTTTTAGATGAGCATAATCTTTTTAAATTAATGAAATAGGATGGATTTTCTAGATTCTGTATCAGTTTAGAACTACCTGGAAAAGAAATATATTGCTTTTTAGGTAGTCAAAGAGAAGACAGACATCAAAACACCTATCTTCAAGACATCAAAGCAACAAAACAAATATTATTTTATATTTTTAATTTCTATCATAACTTTCCTGAACTTTAAATTATACTTATGAGGAATCTTAAATGCAGGGTGGTCTTATCAGCTTGATGCTTAGATTTTACCCATATTCTTATGATGGTTCAAAACTGGAAGATAGTGATCTTAAATTTTAAGTTCTGTTGTGAAACTATTCCATTAAGTATGCCTAACCTCAAATAGAATATATTCAGAAAAAATATCATGACCATGTTTCCTTTCATTAAGTGTACAACAATTAATTGGTGACATTGTTAATGGGGAAGTTGGAACTGAGCTATAGAAGAGCAAAGAGTTATTTGGCAAATGCTTTGAAAACAGAGCAGTGAATTATGTTCCAAATTAGCGTGTGGTGCTATATACATTCTGCTCCTCATTTTCAAGAGTCCACTATTCCTAAGCCTAAGAAACTTTAAAATGTATGGCTGCTGTACACTTCTTTGCTTTAGAGGGGCTGCTGTACACACAAGAATGAAAACCTATGATACCTTTAAAGAACCAATAAAAGATACCTTGTTATCCTAGCCATGGTATGAGAAGTTCTGTATTCAAAGGACTGCTTTTATGTTGCCCACTTAAGAAGTCCTGGACAACACACATGACAGTTCTGGGAGATAGGAAGATCTATACCAAGTATCTGACTTCCTGGGTAAGAACTCTTCACAAATGGCTAAGACCACAATGTAGAGTAACAAATACCACCCATGATAAGAGATGGAGTCTGGCCTTCACAAACTGGGAGCATAAGACAAAAGGAGTTTTTTAAACTTAGGTTCCCTAGACTTTCTGAAAAACAAATAGATTTGTTTTCTACAACTGAGTGTCTATTTGTATTGAAGGGAAGCAAATTATTCCAGCTCTAGTAGAGACTAGAAAGTTCATTTAAACAGATCAGTGCAGTACTACAAATTGCTTTGGAGGAGGACAGAAAAATGGAGAAAAACATCTGGGATATAGTTATGTCTTCAGAATGACTCTTGTATATGGGTATGTCTTACTCCTGGCAAAATAAAATAAAAAAAAAACCTATATAATTTCTTCCTCTATAGTGATGGATAATAATTTTCTAAAGCTTTTTGGGTCATCATCTGATAGGTGAATATGGACAGGCTGCCAAATTAATAATTTTTCTCTTTATGTATGATCTTTTGATGAAAAACTTATGAGATCATAAAAGGTCTTTCACTATGTTGTGGTCTCAATAGCACAACAGTTTTAATTTGATTGTGGAGCACAGAAAGAAAAAATCAGCCTTGTCAAGAATTGATAGCTAGAGCTATCACAGATAGCTACAGAACCATTTTTCCAAGTGCTGGGGTTGTTCACATGTCTTTGGACATGTTTAATACAACTAACAGAAGAATTTTGGATTTTTTTAAGACTTTCAATACTACTTTTCAATACAAAAAAAATTTAAGGGTGTGAACTGGAACTAATTTATGTATTTAGACCTCTCAACAATATACTCCTAACAAGGACATGATAACATGAAGAAATGTTCATGATGATAGATCTGCACAATTCTAGAGGTTTTGCTTTCCCTGAAAGTTGTTTTAAACTCATTATGGGACTTTTTCTAAGGATAGAAAGTCCAAAAGCATTGGACTAGATTTGTGCCATTTAAAGCACACCACCATGGTCCCTGAAAAGCCCAGGTTTTCTGAACACAATGTGCATAGACTAATACTTTGCCAATCTTACAGCCCTTTCTCTGCAGGATTTTGGGACTTTTTGTCCTATAGGTAGCTTCACTTGGAAGAAATCTACTTGGAACATGTCCACAATTCCATAATCTTGATTTCTCATCCTGTATCATTACTGCTATCTGTTCCCCACTAATAGATATGAGACACTCCTTTAAAGAACAAGAATTGTGGTATGGATGGTTGCATTGCAATCTGCAGCATAGGAGATGAGTGAAGGAAGGTCATTCCCTTAGCCTAAAGTAAGTGAAAAAGACATTCCCTGAGAGTGACTTCAAAGGTTCAGTAGAAAAAGATTCTGGATGTCATTGGTTGGATTTAAAATTTGTTATGATTTCCCCTTATTATAAATGTGGGCTTCTTTTTCTCCTCTCATTTCAGCAAGCATAGCCCGAGGTCAGGTCTTCTTCTTCTCATTTCATCTGTCAAGTGTATGGGACCACAATCTCTGCATACTGAAGTTTTCCAGCAGTCATACTGAAGTTTTCCAGAAGCATCATTATTTGATGATTTCTGATTTATGTTATTAGAGTGTTATAGTACAGTTTGAGGTCCTGTAAGTTAAATGTCACCACATGTGCATTTTTTCCACTGCTGGTGTTTAACAGTGCCCAGGAAAACCTCAAGTTGTCTCTGGAATCAAAAGGACAATTTAGTTCTTGAAACTGGCATTCATGAGGGAAAGGAAGAAAAAATAATAATAAAGGGAAAGGAAAAGGAAGGCTGAGAAAATGAGATCATGAAAGACTGAAGTCACCAAGAGAGAATCCCAAGATGTAAGTTTTATAGTCAAATTCCAGACCAGCACACTGCCTTAAGGGAACAGGCAACAACCAAGATGACTTATAAAAATGAGAAAAAAAATTCTTTTCTGTCTTTGATTTCCTGTGGCTAGCCTAATCTTTCTTTTCTACAGTTCTCTTCCTATTGTAACCTCCTATTTCTTAATCAAACTGGGAAAATAAATCTACAAGAAGGGAACATTGAATCAAAAATGTTTCCAAATAGCTTAAACAATATTTAATGACTGGTATTCTATATAAATTATGGTACTTTTGAAGAACTGGTTTGTGACATCCTTCTTAGGAGAGTAGGGCTAGAAGGAATGCAGCTTTTAATATCCATGAAGATGGGGAGAAAGCAGTGTTTTGTCTTACTCTCTCCCATAAGAGTGTGTCTCAGAGGGTTCCTGGGCTGTATCAGGTGAAGTTATGTCTCTACAGTCCTTTAATCAAAAGTAAGGCGAATTACTGTGACTTGACCCCATCTTATCCTCGACATATCAAAGCAGCAAAAGGATTCATGAAACTATGTTAGCCAAGCAGTATTTGCATCTGTTAAAAAAGTATAAGCAGCTGATAGCATCCATCAGCACTCAGATCAAAGGGTTATTATTGAGAAATGTCTGCATGCTCCCTTTGCCAATCTAATCGGTGTGTCTCAACAGGAACCATGTTGTATTTTGCAAATCACTGGTTGAAAACTCTACTACAATAATTCAAAAAGTCCAGATTGCTTAAAAAATAAATAAATAAATAAATAAACACCAGAAGAGAGAGAGAAAAGAAAACTGCAGGTGGAAGAAAGTGGTGAGTCCTCTGATGGTGGATTTAGCTGTGTGCAATACTGTTCAGAAAATGCTGTGCCTGCTGTTTTTATAAGATGACCTTTTCCACTGCAAAGACACAGCCATCACAAGCATAAGTAAAGCACTAATGAATAGTCTCCTATTCAAACAATAACAGCAAAGCAGGAATCTTATCCTATGTCCCTCTCACTTGTGCTATGTCTTATCCTATGTCCCATCCTATGTCCCTTTCACTTAACTGAAGTTTTAACTCTTAAATCTCATTGAAAATAGAATATTTTGATGAGAAGAATTGCAGGAATGTCACACTGAATCATTCCTGCTACAATTTTCAATTTTCTGGCTTTTAATATTGAGTGGTTTTGTGGTGTTTTTGTTTTGCTTGTTTTTTGTTTGTTTTTATTTTTAGCTAGGAATATGCTTAACACATCTGTGCACAAGTTACTATTTGTGCTCTTACTGTGCCTAGGAGCCATGATGTATGTTAAGGACTCACCAACTTACCTAATATTCAGCTGTGAAGGCAAATGACCTAGGTTGGTCTTGTGCTGCTATTTCTAATGTCATGACTCTCTTCTGTCAGACTTTGCCATTGCTGAGAGGTATGAACCCTCAATAGATGATATTAGATATCTGCTCAAAAGTGGTAATGACTTGAAATGTTACATTATTCAGACTCCCACTTTTTTATGACATGGGACAGAAGACTCTCTGTAGCCAGATTTTAGAGATGGATGTCATATTCTTACTTCAGTTAATACAATTAGTGTAATACATTTAGTTTATTTTTCTGGTCAACCAGAATTTTTTTTTGTATTTAGCTGTGTATAGGAAATCTTTTCCCTAATACCAAGATACTGTGTAAAACAGGTTACAGAAAAACTCTCCTTTTTGAATTTTCACTATTTCTAAAGAGGCTATAGTAAAACATCTGTGTAATATAGCTGTCTGTTTGTAGGCTCTGAGGTTTTCTTCAAAACCAGTTATTCTCTTAATGAGATAATTCTTAAACTGAAAAATAACCCACCAGGGTAAGTCTGTTTATGTAAGCATATCATTTCACCATACAAAAAACTAGGAGTTGAGAATGAAAAGTATATCTTCCAGGGCTATGAAGTGATTTAAGAACCTAAGATATGCTCACACAGTAGTTAGGTAACTACTTTTGGAAACCCACAACTTGTAGCCACATGTTGCTCACCTCTGCCCAAAATGTTGGACTGCTGGACTGCTCCCAAAAGAAATACAGCTGATCATGCGGCAGCAGCCATGTCTGTGTTTCAGATATGGAAATTTTCCAGAGTTTGGTTTCTTGAATGTAAACTATTTATTCCTGCTAAAAATTTCAGACATCAATAATGTACAATAGTACATAGCACATACTGGTTTTTAACCTGTTAGAATGGATTCAGAAAAATTCTGTACAGTTAGTGAAACAAAAAAAAAATCTGGTTAAAATTTCAGAAGGAACAATCCAGATGAGATCACAGATTTTCATAGGTGCCAGTAAAAAATCTGAATCCTTTTGTTTATTGGTAAACATTAGTACTAAACCCCTAAAAAATTGAATGAGAATCAAGAACCTAACTATTTGTGAGAGAACTGAATTTCTGATTTGCTTTTGAAAATAAATCTGAAATATTTGTAGCATAACATAAGTACAATAGTAGGTACACTTGACATTGTTAGAAGAACAGGCTGGTGTGCTCTAACATATACATGAAGATTTGAAAGTATTCTGAAGCTCAGAGGAAGTTATTCAACTTTTAACTGCTCAGTTAGATCAATTCCTTCATTTTATTGGTGCTATGTTCTTCTTCACTCTATCAGCTTTTCATCTCATTTCTAGCACAACCGATATCGGAAGTCACTATTCTAGTGTTTTGTTCTTTAATTTGCTTATAAATTAAGCTGTGAAATAGATTTTAAAATTTTTGATTAAAAGCACTAAAGAATGTTTCCAGAAGGAGGCAACTGTGGTAAACTTCCTTCCATAAAGAAGTTTTATAAGTAGGTCATAAACTCTTGAAATTAAGTCAGAAATGCTGACAGACCCCAAACTTTTAGAAGCTCTGTAAGCTCCAGTCTAATCTTCTTCTCCCAGAGGGGGAAAATCTTTTACTTGAGACTAAATTGTAGACTGTAAAATAGTTGTTTTGTCACATAGAGCTCTGAGTGTACAGTAAAGAAATGTACAGCAAAAAAAAAAGGCAATGTGTTGTTACTATAACAACTACAAGTCAAAAAGATTTCCTAAAATGTCTTTTTCTTCTAAATTTATCTTGTGAAACATTTCCCAATCTTGCTTAATCATTACACAACACAGTTTTCATTTGTTAGCATGGGTCAGATGAACTCTGAAACTACACTGGAATTACTGGAGGTAAACAGATATGAACTAATGAGAGATTTGTGCCCAATGGACCTTAGATATACTATGGTATGGAAAAAAAACTACATAAAATTACACAACAAAAACTTTTATCTTAGAAGCCATATCTATTTGTGTATGTCTGTGAACAAATTTTTTAATATAATTCTCTTCTAAGACCAGTTATTTTAAAGTTTGTGGGTTGGTTTTTTTTAATGTTTCAAAATCAGAACATAATTGTTATGACCTTTATATAAAATGTTTATATTGAACAGAAAGCTTTGACAGGAGAAATTTGTGGCATTTACAAATTGTTTGTATATCTGGTATAGAATTTGTCAGTTATGGAATTTCACTTTTACGTGTTTTCATTCCATAAGGAAAAATAGTATAAAATAATTACTGTTAATTTATTTTTTTTTTGCATATTTTGTACTATGAACTACACATTATGAGAAAACCAAGGTCTTTAAACTTTTGTTTCACTTTGTTTTATGTGAAATAAAGCCTGAAGAGAGAACTCTGATGAAGTGGTGAAGAGTAAGTAGAAAGTAACAAGACACAAAAGGCCATCGAGTCCACTTTGCAGTAGAAGTAACAATTTGTGTCTGATATGCTGATTGTTGCTCCATTACATGTGCAGTACCATGGAATTTATTCTATGCTACACTGGGAAAAAGTACTCTTGGAAAAAAAAAAAAAGAAAAAAGAAAAGAAAAGAAAAGAAAAGAAAAGAAAAGAAAAGAAAAGAAAAGAAAAGAAAAGAAAAGAAAAGAAAAGAAAAGAAAAGAAAAGAAAAGAAAAGAAAAGAAAAGAAAAGAAAAGAAAAGAAAAGAAAAGAAAAAAACCTGTCAGTCCCACTGTGGATCTTCTTAAAGGCATGTTAAACCATAATTTTGAGATTTCATTGTGAATCCTCCATTATGTTGAAGTTTCATGGATTTTCAAACTTGCTTACATGTTTATGTATATTGTTCTGTTTTCTTTATGCTTTACTATTTTCAGTTCACTAAATTTATGGTGTAAGTATTCCATGTTATAATGAAAAATATTATTTTGTGTTTTCCCATTTATTGGCCACATAGACCAGATGTGTGGTTGAAGCTTGATGAGGTACCTATAATAAAATGGAGATTCTGTGGTCTAAGCTCACATTAACAAAGGATGACTTACCAGAGGCATCTTTTAGTGAAAGAGTGAGGATGCAATCAATTTTTAAAAATATACTTAATAGCTTTAGATTACTTCAGCCAAAGAATCAATGTAATATATTAAAATCCATCCATATTTTCAAGGCAAACAAGTGTCTTTATTTCTTCAAAAAACTATTGTGAAACAGATCTATTGCTTTTAAATAAGCTTGTTTCAGAATTATTTGGTTCAGAATTCTTAGGCTAAGTTGCCACTAGCAGCAAATCCACAAGGATGACTTTCATATCTTTGTAGAATCTGAAAAAAAAAAAAACCATCAGAAATCCTGCTTTCCCTTCCATGGCCATGTAAAAATTTACCCCTTGAATTACTATCCTGGTTTCAGCAGATTTAACATATTTTTTCCCCTTCTTCATCCCTGTATATACCTTTAAGAAGCCTTTCTGATTTAAGTTATCCTCCTATTCCAACTAACAGGATTTTTATTGTGGTTTTTAATCACCTTAAAGCAATTGTGTTTAAATTTTTTGTGTTACATATTTACAGATATTTCCTCTGGCAAAAACAAAGCAAACAAAACAAGCACAGCCAAACACATATAGACATACACATGCATACACCACACACAGATATATACACCAAACAAGCAAACAAAAAATCTCAAAAAGCAGTTTTCTTTCCCCCTGCAGAGCTACACGAAGTTCACAGGTCAGGTAGTAGCAATGTGTAATCTGTTCCCAAAGCTGTGTAAGTGAACTTTAGTGTCAATCTTGCAACGACCCCCTGCTAATACTAGAGAACAATTTCATTACTTACAGTCAATGCAGATTTCTCATTGGATTGCTCATTCTGGAATATTCAAGACAGAAAACAAGATGAACTATCATAGAGCATAGGAACAACTAACTCAATGTGCAGTTTGACCCCAGACAATCAAAACTTGTGATTTCCCAGTCTTCCTAGCATCTCCCTTAATGCTGTTAATTAATTTCTCTAAGAATTTCATTCTGCTTTCATTCTCTTATATTTATATTATCTACTTTATTTGCTTTATTTTCTGCCTTTAGGCACATTAGTCTACCTAAAAAACTTTGCCTATAAAACTATAATTAATATGCTATTAGTTAAGATACATGCCCTGAACATCAAGGAATAATTGAAGATATATAGTAAACCAAACATACTCCTAATTGCTATGTTGTGGTTTGCAGTGATAAGTATTAAAGATAATCCTTATTTTTATCTGTGTATTGCAAACCCTATAAAGAGCTTTCAGCAAAGTTTCTGATAGAAAAAAAGAGGCTGAAATACAGAATATATGTAAAACTAAGGAATATCCTAGCATTAACAAGGTAGGTGGGCTTTTTTCCAAATAAAAATGAGAATCATAAAAATTTTAAGCAAGTAATCATTTAGGATAAAAAAGCTGAGGGACCTAAGCCCATATAATATTAATTATAACTTTTCCTCAGACTCTTTAAAAGTTATGTCATCTGTAGAACATCTTCTATGCAAATCATCAAATTAAACATTATTAATTTTTAGATACTATAAATAATAATAATAAAACATAAGAGTTGTATATTAAATGGTAGCAGAACATTTTCTGAAATTTGGGTGTAGCAAGCTTGCCATCTACTGATCAGTAGAAAAGAACTTTGTTTATATGATGTTTTTGTATATCATATTATCTAGTTTGAGACTCTCTTTGAATGATGAATCAGTTCAGTACTTGTGCATTTAAATAAACCTGTTTCTAGTGCCTCTGAAGGACAATACAAGGCTTCAAAGGAATTGTGTTAGTGAATCAAAGATGAGATCCTGAAGCACTTCTTACATCCATTAAAGAACTTTTCACTAAAAGATATAATTTTTTGAGCTTACTTGGCTTCTCTTAAAAAGTATATTCCTAATTCAGAGATTTTCCCATAAAATTAAAACATTTTTTATGACTAATATGGCAAAGGCAAATAAATACACTTTTTAATGTCAAATCTTTCCATTTTGCAAAGAAAAATTCGTTTGTCCCATGTAATCTACCAGCTTTACCCTCAGTCAAGCTTTGTCAGTGCATAGTAGGAAATTGCAGAAAATCCATATGTCCAGAGTATTTGGTGTTGTATACCCTCACGTTCCACTCAGATAGGTTTAGACATGGAAGTTAAAATCCACAGTTATATCATATGTACAACAAAGAAAAGTCTTCACTCTTTTGAAGGAGTCTATCTTATGGTTTAGCTTAATACTCATCATTATCAGCAAGCATCATTATTGCTGTATAATTTTTCCCTTTGCTACTCTCAATTAATTTCATTCACTGTAGAATCATAACAGTATGGATAATAAGACATGAAAATGGACAGCCTGTAACTTAGACAGTGATAGTACTTTAAATATCAATTAAAAAAAAAAAAAGCTTTTAAATTATTTGAAATTGTGTGGACCTATATTTAGCACATACTGCCTTCAGAATAGGTGAAAACACAAAACTTCTGAAATTTATGGACCAGAGCAAGATTGAGAGGAAAGAAAATGCTGTTTCCAAGAACACGAGAAAGTTTCTCTTTCAACCAAATTCAATCTGTACCATCTAGACTCAGTGGCAGGTTATTTTTCCACACAGTTGCCATGTAGATCACGTCTGTAACTTTTCTCTTTTTGATATCTGCCTTGCTTCCCTGCTGGATAATAGTCTCTATAACTTCATTATTTAAAGTTTTATTCTAATTTCAATTGTACTGACATAAATCAGGAATTATGCAATTCAGTTAAGGAATTTAAAAGTACCTCTGTTAACTCCAAATTGAATTAATGTGTTTTGCTGCAGAACCTACTCTAAATAGGAATAAGATTTTAGATTGCATGGGAGTATAACCTGAAGGCAGAAAGTCCCAGAGACAGAATGATTTGTAGAGACTAAGGTATTTCAAGAGATTTGTCTGCAGAAATCAATAAGCTTTGTCAAATAAATTTCCTAGCTGGCATTCAAAATCTCTGCCACAACTGCTGTACATGGCTTTGTTCATCTAGCAGCTAAAAAATCTGTTCTTTGGGAAGGGGTGGGAGGAACTTTGTAATGTTTGGGATATTTTTTTTTTTTTTTTTTTTTTTTTTTTTTTTTTTTTTTTTTTTTTTTCCTCTTGAACACTGCATTTTTATATCTTTCAGAAGGTGACTTGAAAGTACTCTGGGTTTCTGGGACCAGATGGGTCAATCACTATTCTGGGAAAGTCTGTTGGGGCAGATGAGTCACAGCAATCCCACATACCAGCAGGAGTACATCACAGATGAAAGCTACCCCAGATCACTTTGCACTTCACCTCTTCACAAACACTGGCTCATCTGCCTCATCCACACATCAGCAAACCCTAAAGAGGCACCCATGACACAGCACTTCAACTTCTGCTTTACTCTCCCCAGAATCCAACTGGCCTCATGTTCCTGCTGCCAGCCTTGGGAAAGAAAGGCATTATTCCAGAAAGCTGCCCCTAAAGCACCCAGAAAGGATCCACAAGATGGGTACAAGGTTGTGAGTGAAGGTGATCATACGTGGTGGAACAATATCACTATTGTGTATGCTGTCACAAATTCCATGCCTTGTGGAGTTTATGAAGGAATTGTTTCATTCACTACAAAAGTATATTTTATATGAATAATTGGAGGTGATGACTTTTACATAAAAGGAGAATAAACTAGTTGGGAGTATTTTAAAAAAATCTAAGATTATATCTATTTTTCTGTGCCACCAGAATCAAAAGGAAATACATAAAGGAACATAGTCTTATCAGAAAAGAAGGATTTACACATTACATAGAACATATCTAAACTGAATGGCATTATCAGTCAGAAAATATTCTACCATTAAAATAATAAGGTGGCACATATTGTGAGAAACATAAATAAGCCAAATTTTCTGCATATTTTAAATTATAGAAAGATGGTGTGCTTTTTTGTCCACCTAAATTTAAACAGAATTTGATATTCATATGTGTTTAAGCACAGGTATCAGAATCAGAGAAATTGGGAAAATATTACAGATATATTTGATCTTTGAAAAGAAGCTTATTAAAAAAGGTCAATTTCATTTTTCTAAGAAAATATTAAGGCTTTAAAATAGAACAGCTAAGATGAAATATAGCACAACAATAATTAAGTAGTAGATTCTAGTTATTTCTGCAAAGTTTAAATAGAAGATTAGGTAAATATGGGATTTGGTACTTTAGCAAAATTGCTCTAAAGTAAACTTTTACATTGATTAGCATTATAATTCCAAATATGACATTTCAGTAATACTTATGAGAGTATATTTAATTGCACTACTTATATAGATATAGCTTCTTTAAGTTCTCCTTATGTTATAATGCTACATGCAGGTCTGAAAAATCAAATCTGGATGCACTATTGCCTTTTCTCCAAGCTCAAGTCCAACTTCAGTTATTAAAAAAAAAAAAAAAAAAGGAGTAATTTATTGAATTAGTCCTTTGTCTCAACTGAATTTGATGAAGCATCTCCTTATTGTTGCAAAACTTATGCAAGATCAAATTACTTGGAATTTACGGGGAGAAGGGGGCTCAGGCAGCAACGATTCCTTTTTCTGGATTTTCTTAAGAGTCTTTGCACAGCAAATCTTAATGTAAAATGCATTAAAATATGTCTTCAAATAGACTCAGCCTGTCTGATTATAACCCTTTTTTCCCTCCTATAAATTTGTTTCCTAAATTTTCACAACTGATATATTAAGAATAATTGTAGTTTAACTGGAGTGGTTAGCTTAAAAAAGTTGATATTATTCTTTTAAACATGATTTTTGAAGCAATTAACATTCTGCATGGTTTTAGTTTTCCACATACAATTTAATCTCAGGCAGCTGCTGGTATTATTCCTGGGAAATACTCCCTTCCTGCTGTTCAATGAGAATGATGAATATGTGGTTCTCTCCTTGCCCGTACAGTCTTATTCCCTGTGCCAAGTCTAGAAATTTACATCAGAAGTACTCTGTTTTTTCAAATATAACGTGTCCATTTATTCAATATAGTGGACTAAATCCAGCACTATGTTTTCCTGGCCTTACCTATCTCTAATCCATACAGGAATTACTTTGAGGAAAGATACAGAGTAAACAAGCAGTAACTCAAAATCACTTTATTTTTAAAAGAATAGCAGTAAGAAAACGTTTCATGAATCACTACAAGACATAGTTAAAACTGTTGGTTCTTATGATAAGCATAAATTTTAGGACTGGTTTAAGACCAAGCTCTAAATAAAACAAGGGTGAGTGACAGATGCTAACCCATTCCCAAGGTGTTCTTCAGCTTATGTTGGTACAGCAATTGAAAATAATTCACACCATTTCTAGAGCATGAAGTATGGACTGTGAGTTTTTTACAGCTTGTGTAAGTTACATCTGCTACTTCTAATCCAAAATATATACTACATTAGCTTTTCTTTTTTTTCTGTTTTTTTACCAAGCTTTCTATTATAAAAGAACTTACACATGAATTACTGAATTTTTTACAGCTACAGGTTCCTCAATTAAACCAGTTAATTAAGTAATGCAGTAAGACATGTGATATACTGGCATATACCTAAACAAAATAAGACTAAAAAGTGTTTGCTAGGCATCAGATACTCAATAAATGTGATACCAAAAGCTGAGCAAAGATGGACCTGTATTGTTTAATTTTCTGTGATTGTAAATATATATTTTTAAAAGTCCTAGGGAAATTCATTACAAATCTTTGCCTGACTGCAAAACTGAAGCACAATCTGTTTTTAAACTTTTAACAGCACTAAAATTCTGATATTTTGTTACCACTAAATTATCTACTATGCAAAGGAAAAATGATAATGTAAAGCTGTACTCTGGGTGTCTAGTTTTGGTGTATTTAGTCCAGATGTGTTTTTCTGTCAAGCCAGAAGTGCATTATTTTAATCATATTGTAAAAAATGTATGATATGTTTCCTAAACTACATTTGATTTTATCTAAGGTTGTAGTATAATATTGGAACACAGGAATTCCTGAGTTATGATGTCATAAACCATTGGGATTAAAAATTGGTTCCTCAGTCTTTAGCTGTGGGCAATGTAATCAGGTGTTGCCCCTTCACATATCATTTAGGAGTGTACTGTACTTGCTTAACTGCGAGAAGCACCAGTAAAAAACATACACTATAAGAGCACTTTCTCACAAAAGACCGATTCTTTTGTCCTTCTTATGAAGTTGCTATATACTAAAAGCTAGGCTTTCTTCATTATTCAATAGTGTGTAAAGTGTATTCTCAGTCTTTATGCAATTTGTTCAATATTTACAAAAAAATAGGCATTTGTGCCTTTTGGATGAGAAATAATAAATGTTTCCCAAGGTGCAATACAGTATAAATTCTGCAGCTGAATTGAGAAGGTTCCTAATTAACATTAGGTAACTGTACTGCTTATTTTATAGAGGTCATATGCATTTTTGAATGCCCAAGGAAATTTGTATATTGCTTTCAGTGGAAAAAGCACTGGGTGAGTATTGACCCAGAGAGTGAGTGCCTCATTTTGCTTTTTTCTCATGAACAGAAGTGGAATGAAAACAGGGTCAATGACAGAGGGTAGTCATATTCCTAAGCATTGAAGTTTGTTGAGTCTTAATTTATAGTGGATAGGGAAACATCAGATGAGCAGAATCACAGGAAATTATTTATACTGCAAATGAGTCCAGCAGTTAATTCCTGAAGACATTAAATATTGTCCTTTTTCCATATTCTAATTTTATGTTGTAGAAGCCTATTTGTCGTGCAGTTGAGCACCTGTTTCAGAGTATATGGTTCAAACAATATGTGTGCTTTTGTGTAATGAACAGAGAAATGGGAATTTAAGATTTCACGAGATTAGGATTTTGCCCTTGAACCCTTATGGTCAGGAAGAATTACTAACTCTTCTTGTCCCATGAGAATAATCTCTGATATTCCACTTCCCATGTTCTGGTAAGTGATCCAAATATTCCTGCCCCAAAAATCTGCATGGTTCTCTCTGTGTAGGCACATGCATATGCTTAGAGGAATATTTGCATGTGTATTTATCAAGCCCAAATTTTAGGGTTGGATATGTCCCTTACTAATACCAAGTTCGTTTCTGGTAGGCAAAAACAAGATTATATTGTGATATTTGGCATTTTGATCTTTCCCACAGCTGAGTTTTCAGCTTCTGCTGAAAGTTTCTTCCAGTTTCTCTTCAAATCTTCCTCAAAACATTTCAGTTTTATAACCAATGAGTAAAAATCCAAGTGTGACCATATTTGCAGTCATCTCATTTCCAACTCAGGTTTCAGTGCAATTTTCTTGTCTCAGTAATTATTTCTAGTTAGACATGATGCAGCTGTAGAATGTCATGGGAAAAGCCCTACGAGAAGGAAATACTTGCATAATTAACAGATAGGGAAAAAAAAAAAAATCAGTTACTGAAGTTCAACTTTACTGAGATGCTCCCAAAATTTTTGTATTAACTTTGACACCATTTTTATCAACCTAAAATAATTCAACTTTATAAGACAGACAATTTATGAGACTAGTTTCTTCTTTTTAGTGCTACTTTTGGTAACAGTCATAATTTTTTCTCTAAAAGAGAATGGAAATTGATAAATGCAGGTATGGTTAATCACTATGGGCTCATGGAAAATTCTGCATTGAAGTAATACTAAATAATACAGTAAATGGATTCATTGAATCCAAATATAATTCAAATCCTTAAAACAAACAGCATGAAATATCAGACAGAAACATCCTGAGGCAGTGTAATCATTATTAATTATCTTCATTACTACAGCAGAGAATGTAAATTTAATCTGAAATATTTTACAGACATTAAGTATGGTTTCATTTCTTCTCTGTTTTATGCCATCCTTCCCCAGATGGACATTCTGAGTTTTTTTCTCTGTCACAGATCACAGAATATTCTGAGTTGGAAGGAACTCACAAAGATTATCTAGTTCAACTCTTAAGTATATGGTCCAGACAGGGACCAAACACATGATCTTGGCACTATTAGCATCAGCTGATCTAATCTCTGGGTGTTGTACATAGATCAAATCCGGCCATACAGTGAGGCTGGAAGAAGTGATGAACATTGTTCATAACAACTGATATGCTTACACTGGAAGCAGGCATTGCCAACAATGATGACACGGCAAGCTTAACTTCCATATTAACAAAGAGAGGACCCTCAAAACATTGATTGACATAGATATTGTCTGCAAATGTAATTTTCAAAAGAGAAATTTTTCATTGAATTTTAGCCCTTATAAGGTTTGTTAAATGGTCAATGGCAAGAACTACTAGAATAAGAGTTCAAGTTCCCAGCCCTGGAACTCACAGACTCATAGACAAAAGCCCTCTGTTCTTAGCAAAAAATACATATATCAGAGTACTTACTACACAGAGACATCTGAGTTAAAGTTGAATAAAACTAGCTTGGAAAAAAATTGTATGAGCAAGATAATTTTGTAAGATTTCAAATTTTTATTATTTCATATGTTCACATTTTCACAGTTGTACAGAGATTCAAATATAAGCAAAAAGAGATAGGATATGCTGTTGAGGATTCTTTGTGGTGCCCCTCCACTGTTTTTGCCCCCACACCCTGGTGTTTTGCACATAAATGGATTTTTCACTATTATATGGCAACATATTTTTGGTCCTGTTTCATCTTTCTTGCTCTCCTCCTGGCCAGAATATTCTTGTATTCATATACAGAGCTTCAATAAAAATAATAAACATAATTCTCCTCCCAAAATAAATTACAGCCTTGTTTGAAATCACAACAAATGCATCAAATTCCTTTAGCCAATTTGGAGGTTGCGTTTTGCTTCCTGTATGAGTGCTGTATGCACTAAAAAAATCTGCATTCAAGCAACTCAAGTTTTATGCAATTAGCTTATGTTAAAATTACAGTTTACTGTAATTTAAATTTGTGTAAGTTCCATTTGGGCTGTCCTTTAATTTGCATCTTATCCACAGTGTCTCCCAACATTTTTAAAGGCAGCATCCCATGATTCATTAAGTCTATTTGCATAGCTCCTGATCTTTCATCAGAGATCCTACTGCCTCTTCACTATCATCTCTGCTACAGATGTTGGTACTCAGACAGCAAGTCAGGCTAGACTTGCCTATCTGTGTCTCAGAATATTCAAGTATTTGCCCTGTCTCTCCATGCTGGTTGATCAGAGACAGTGAACAGACTTCTGAGTTAGCCGTGTAGGAAATTAACACTGGCCTGGCAGAACTAGATTTTGGAAGGACTTGCTGGTGTTGGTTGACAAGAAGCTCAACATGGCCCAGCAATGTGCACTCGTAGCCAGTAAAGCAAATCAAATCCTGGGCTGCATCTAAAGCAGTGTGGCCAGAGGGAGGGCACTCTCCCCCACTCTTCCACTCTTGTGAGACCCCACCTTGAGTACCGAATCCTGCCCTGGGGTCTGCAACACAAGAAAGACACAGACCTCTTGGAGCAAGTCCAGAGAAAAGCCATGAAGATGATCACAGGGTTGGAGCACATCTCTGGTGAAGACAGGCAGAGAGTTGACGGTGTTCAGCCTGGAGAAAAAAAGGCCCAGGGGAGAACTTAGAGGACCTTCCAATATCTGAAGAGTTCCTATAAGAAGAGGGATTTCTTGCAAGACCATGCTTCTGATAGGACAAGGGGTATTGACTTTAAGCTGAAAGGGGACAGCTTTGCATGAGGTAAAAAGCAAAATTCTTCCCTATGGTGGGACACTCAAGCAGCTTTCCCAGAGAAACTATGAATGTTCCATCCATGGAAGAGTTCAAGGGCAGCTTGCATCTGTAAGCTCATCTAGTGGATGGCATCCCAGCTCGTGGCAGAGAGGTTGGAACTAGATGATCTTTAAGGTACCTTCTAACCCAGACCATTCGACGACTGTTCGAATCTTGTTTATCACCTCATTCCTAATGTGCTTTTGTCTCACAAAGTAGACACTTCTTAATGATTGGAACAAGATTTTACTTATATCAAATATACATTGAAGGGAAGCTACACAGCAGGTTTATTTTTATAATCTGAAAAATTACAGTGTTAAATAAACTTCATAATAACTTTTATTAGATTTTGATTAGATTTTCTGGAGATGCTAAAGCAATATGTTAAAGTGACTTTCCCATACTATTAAGAAAACCCCAAAAGAAACCATATAAAAACAAAAGAGAATTTTACCTAAGGACATTCTGGAAAGGATTTCATTATTTTTGGTATATTGATAACATGTCAAATCTTAGCTTATTAATGTTTAAAAAATTTTTTTTGCTGCTTTCTGCCTTTGTAAATAACATATTTGAGATATTTGATTTTGTAATTTCAGCTTTAAAACATGGGCTAACTTTTATCATGCTGTGCATTTGGTCTGACTGGGATTGAGATTTTCATTATTTCAGTATTTTTAGCCCAGACCAAATGCTGAATGTATTGAGGCCTTATTTCCCAGTGAGTGACTGGACATCACCTTCTTGATGGGAAGTAGAGACATGGTGGGGATTACTGTTGTTGTAATTCTGAAGGGACAAGGGGCGGATTGTGTGTAAATTGCCCACTTCTGTTGACTCTGGGGTCAGTGAAGAAGGAGGAGGAGGAGGTCTTCCAGCCCTGGCAGCCCATGGCAAAGACCCAATGGAAAGCCCACGCTGGAGCTGATTTGCTGGCAGAACCTGTGACCCCGTGGAGGATCCACACTGGATCCGCACTCTGTTCCTGAAGGACCACTGACTATGGAAGGGACCCATAATGAGTTTGTGAAGGACTGCAGCCTGTGGGAAGGGCCCATGCTGGAGAAGTTTGTGGAAGACTGTCTCCCATGGGAGTGACCCCACACTGGATCAGGGGAGAGTGCGAGGAATCATCCTCCTGAGGAAGCAGGAGTGGCAGAAACAGCTGTGTATGATGAACTGACCAAAACCCTTTTTCCACACCCCCTTCACTGCTCTTAGGGAGGAGATAGAGAAAATTCAAAGTAAAATTAATCCCAGGAAGAAGGCAGGGGAGGGGATAGGGGGTGGGGAAAGGTGTTTAAGGTTTGGTAGTATTTCTCATTATACTTCTCTGATTTGATTTGTAATAATTTCAGTTGATTTCCCCAAGATGAGTCTGTTTTGCCCATGATGGTCACTGGTGAGTGACCTCTACCTGCCCTTGTCTCAACTCATGAGCTTTTCTATATATTTTTTGTTCTGTGTCCAGCTGAGTAGGGAATTGATAGAGCAGCTTTCATTAGCACCTGGGGTCCAGCCAGGGTCAACACACCACACCTGTAGTAATAAAATGATATTAAGAATAAGGATGCTAGGTGAAGGATAGAGGAGTTTGAGATTTTCTTCAAAGCCAATGAAAGATTTTTGGGGTTTGCACTTTTTTATTTCTAAGTATAAACTGCTCTCTCTCTGTGTATATATACATGTGTTTTAAATTATTCTCCTAGCTAAAAGTCTTCAACTCTTTTTCTGGTCTTGTAACTTGGAGATCAAAGTGAGCTCTTGAGTGAAACAGAATCATAATTTATGTAGAAATTCTTAATTTTTGAAAGCACAAAATGGACTATAAATGTTTTTCTCTCAGCTTTGGGTATTAATATTTTATAAAATTTAATTATAATCTAGTATGAAAGACGTATTGACCTCTGTGTGACACTAGTTATTTTCAGCACAAGCTGCATTGAAATGCAATGAGAATAAGAATGTGGTTTTGAGCAAAACAATTATGAAGAGAAATGATTTTGATTATACTGTGTTGTGCTGAAATTTGCAGTATCTAAGATTTTGTTGAGAGTAGTTTCCATCAGATAACCGAAGAAAAATCTGTGAAATTTATAAAAATCTTTGGAACTTCTACAGTGAAAAACTGTATATTGAGACTGGACAAAATAATCATAATTTGGGATAACAGGTGAAATATAAAGGTTGATGCATTTAATTAAGATCTGTGTACCACATTGAGCATCTTTTTCCTCTTCATCTTCTACACCCAATTTCAACTCTGTTAAATTGGAGACATTTTTTGGATCTTCTCTATTCAATATATGTCATGTAAGTTCTGGTTAAAAAAAGAGAAACTCTTACTCCTAATCAAATAATCATGAGAAAATAATGACCAATATTCTCAATTTATGTTCCATGACTCAACAGATGATTGGGGGCAAGTATGTCAGGTATAAGTGATTATTAGGCTATTCTATGCAGGAGAAAAAGCCTTATTTCACTAGAAATAATGTGGACCATGTGCTACTCAAAGAGAAGTGATTAAGATTTATTTAATTTTTTTCCAATTATTTTATCAGTTGCAGAAATCAATTTAACCTGCTTTTTAAAATGACAGTTTTCCTTAAAAAAAAATCTAAAATTTTCTTTCTTATGTATTTTATTTCATAAACTTACTCTTTTTTAAAATATGTTCTTCCTTATGTATCTAGTTTTGTCAAGGTACACAGTTCTAAAAACTGCTGACGACAATTTTAAATCTGAAGCTTGGAAGAGAATTGTTCCTTGGAAGGTTCACAGCTCAGCCCTGTGTTTAGATACTCAGAAAATGACATATCTGGGTCACTGTAGGGATGATGACAACTTAAAAGAGGATAATCTAATCCTGACACTTCCCATCCATTGCAAAGATCTCATGTTATTGGATATTTATTTTCAAATAAAAGAAAATAAAAATATTCTACCCCAAATACACAAACATAATTATTATATTGTTAGACTGGGTTGCATACTTCTAATTATCTCCTTTTTTAAAAAATTGATAATTTAGTTTATGAGACTCTGGAAAAATAAGAAGTTGATTCTCAATCCATTTTGACAAAATCATGCAGTTATGTATTCAGTAATGCATGCTGGAAAACGTGAAACTTTATTGTAGTAGACAAACATGGAGCTGTGTGAACATGTACACTGATTAGACAGATTGCTTATTGTAGCACAGACACTTCTTAGACTTTGTAAAGGACGTGCCATTTTGGATTTTCTGAACTGACACATTATTGATATGCTTCTATTCAAGTAACTGAGTGAAGGTTGATATGTTTACAAAATTTAGGATAGATTTCTGAAACTTGCTGAAAAATAGGGTTGTGCTAGTCTGATGATTCAAGTGAATCTGATTTTTCCGTGTAATAGAAGTGTATATGAAGTATTTTTATCAGTCTGTATCAAAACCGAAAACAAAGGGGTGTGCTATTTTTAAAAAAATACAGACAAAAAAGTTTATTAAAACTCAAAGTTCATCAGTTTTCTTAAGCTGATATTCTAAGTAATTAAGATTTTGATAAAACAGATGAGTTTTTCTGACATATAACAAATAGAACATGTCTGTTCCCAGGAAATTAAAAAGATCTTTCTTGCTGGAAGGGTCACTAATTCACAGGTTTCATCCTTTTATCCAAGAAGGAAATTGCATAGCAAGTTCCAAAGGATGGTCACCTAACATGTCTCTCACGAAAGATTAGAGGGATGGAGTGGATACCAGAGATTATTGTCTCAATCAATGTCTTGAAATTATTAAGAGGTATTGTTTTAGGATTTGATTAGTTGACATTAGTTTACTAATGAGCAGACAAGAAGATCATTAGACCATTAGAGAAACACCAAAAATTTGACATTAATCTGCTCTAGTCCTGTAGTCTTACCCAATGGCTAATATTAGGCACAAAATGTTTGAAATGTATAAACTGAAAGTCAAAAAAGTGACGAAAGGAAAACATTACATATAGGAGCAAAAGGCAGCATGAATTAGACACTCAACACCTCATTACAAGCTGAATCTTTCAGTTTTTGCAGAACTTTGACATAGTCTAAGTAGATCGATAGCTGTTAAAAATAACAAAAAAAAATGTAATGGAGTGTAAATTATGTTGTAAGATGATCCTTGAATTCTTACCTTAGAAAAATTTGTAATCCAGACACATTTTTGTCTGAGGCTAGATAGGAAAATTCTAACACAGGAAAACATAATTTCATGGCGTATGTTCATGGCACTTATTCTAGTGCAGACAAGCACAATTAAAATTATCAAAACTTAGTAAAATTCCTTCTACATAATCTATGGGAAATATCTTTATAATATTTTTAATTATCCTCAATATGCATTAATTTGATAATACAACACTTAATGAGGTAATCTCCTTCCAGATACAAATTTATACCTTTCAGCCAACTATGATTTTTCATCAAAGGATTTAAGCTCACTTTACAAACATCGAGATAGTTTTGTGAGGCATATATTAAAGTTTTCTTGTGAGATACAGAGTACAAGATCCATATCTGAAAAAATATGTTTGTGTGTATGCACATTACAAAAAGTAAATTGTGTATTATTTTTCAGCATGTCACAATAGCTATAATTACTAGAAATAGAGGAAGAACAGTGTTTTTATGTCCAGCACCAGACTGTAACTGCAAACACTTCCTCATTTTCAACTTGTTTTTTGTAATTTTGTTTTCTTGTGAGCATCTGCCTCTTTTTATTCTCCTCTAAAATATTAAATTGATTCAAGATCTTTGCTATTTTTATATTGTTTAGAACAAAGTTTTTGAAAGAATGCTGTCTTCACTGATTTTTTTGTTTTTCTTACATCCTCAGTTTTAATGATGATTTAATTCATAGATTTTAAGGAAAAGTATTTTAGTCATGAAACAGAAGAATAACAGTAAATCAGAAGAATCATACTGATTGTATTGAGGTATGTGATTCTGTGAACATTTTGTCTTAATAAAGGAAGTAAGTTTAATATAGAGAACACATTAAATATTAATATTTTGTCTTTATGTACATACTAATAGAAGAAACCAAACAATAAAGAGGTGAAGAAACAGCCTACCTACCAAACTAAAGCTTACAAGTATTTACTAGCCTAGCTGTGATCCCTTAGTAGCTTGAAATTTTGCAACCTGGTTGTGACTCTACTAGAAAATTGTATTAATTTCTCTGTGAAGAGAAAAAAAATATCTGATTACAGAAAATAACCCTTTCACTTTTGACCTTTCATTTTATGGAAGAAAAGGGGGGGTGGAGGGGGGGGTTGTTGTTATCTTCTTCAGGAAAACCTCCCTATGCCATTATCAACTTCTTTTAGAAGTTAGAGGTTAAAATAATTTTCTTCACATTTTATTCCCAGACCTTATGCTGCATTCTGGTAGGCCCCTTGTCAGCCCTCTGGGCAGATCCACTTCAACTTCTTTAAGGGAAAAGTAACATCAAAATATTTGGAGAGTTTCAGAACTGTATTGCAATATAAAATATTTATGTATGTAAATCAGAAGCACTTCTAAAGGATGGCAGGCATCTGCAATCTGTTCCCAGATATGCCATTTTATTTTCAGGCCACATGATGTGCTGCGTTGACACATTTCTATCAGAAACCAATGGCAGTGATGATGGTAACTGGTGAGTGATCTTTCACTGTCCTTATCTCCACTCACAAGCCTTTCCTTATATTGCCTCTCTCCTGTCCTGCTGAGGGGATGTGATAGAACAGCCTTGGTGGGCACCTTGCACTCAACCGGGGTCAACTTTGTACACCTCAAGGGTCTGCATTGGCACCAACATTATTCAATATTTTTATTGTTACATAGTGCCTTCTAAGTAAATCTGCAGATCACACCAAGCTGTATGGTGCAGTTGCATCTATAGAGGGAATGGATGTCATCCAGAGTGACCTTGACACACTATAGGGCCTGCAGTATCTTGGAAAAAAAAGAGAGAACACTGCTTTTTCTAGCAGGATCCGTCTCTATTACACACTCTAGTAGTGAAATGGTTCTGCTATGGAAAAGTTTAAAGAAAGTCTTGGGAATGAGCAAAAGGAAGACAAAACAGCCACACCGGCAAACATCTAGCAGGGCAGACTTTTCTGCTCTTTCTCAGCGATTCACTCAAACAGACCACCTCCCAGCATTCCAGGAGGTAAAAGAGAAACATTCACCCATCGTGTTTATGGCTGAGGTCATTCCTCTGGTATAAATCTTTCTCAAGAGAACAGAAGTTCTTTATCAAAGTTAAGTGTGACAAGTTGCTCTTCTACACAGGACTTTCGTTAAGGCCAGGATGGCTGCCCCAGGCTGCTGCTTCTACAGGGCCATGTGAAACTCATGAAATTCTACAGGATCAAGCTCAATGTCCTGCACCTGAGTTGGAGGAATTCCCAGTATCAGTACACACTGGAGGATTAATTAATTAAGAAGACACCTGCAGAGAAGGATTTGGGCCTACTGAAGAATAAAAGATTGGAGGTGACCCAGTACTGTGTGTTTCCAGTCCAGAAAGAAAATCATATCCACACATCAAAAGAAGCATGCTCCAGAGGTTGAGAGAAGTGATTCTTCAGCTCTACACTTCTCTCATAAGACCTGATCTGTAGTACTGCATCCAGCTCTGAGGTACCCAGCACAAGAAAGGCATGGACCTATTAGAGCAAGTCCAGCGGAGGGTCACAGAGATGATCACAGAGCTGGAACACCTCTCCTCTGAGGATAGGCTGAGACAGTGTTCATTGTTCAATATGGAGAAGAGAAAGCCCTGTCAAGACCTTATTGTGGTCACTCAATACTTCAAGTGTGCTTTTAAGAAGGAAGAAGAAAGGATTTTTGCTATAACTGTAGTAAAAGAACAAGGAGCAATATTTTTAAACTGTAGAGTTAGGCTGGACATAAGGGGGAAATTTTTTATAGTGAGGGTGGTGGGATATTGAACAGGCTGCCCAGAGAAATTGTGGATTTCCCATAGTGTAGTATTCAAATAGTGTAGTGATCAAAGTCAAACTGGATGGAGTGAAAGATGTCTTTGACCATGGCAGGGGGTTGGACTAGATGATCTAGATGAATACTTCTACCATTCCAAATCATGCTATGAAAACTGGCCCAGAAAATGGCTGCTTGGTCTTTGAAAAGCAGGAGTTTAGTTCTTAAGACAATCAAAAAATACCCTTTAAATAGCTGAAAGAATATATTTTTATATATTATAAAATAAGAAGGAAAAGATGGTTTGAACTTAATACCAGAAATCCCAAAGATGTGAAATACCTGGCTTTTAATAATGGTATATGCAGCTTTGTTGATGTCTGTGAGGCTTGTAAATTCCTTCAGAGTTTACAGCTTTAGGCAGCTTTAGCAGGTACAGAAGTAAGAGTTCCCCCTATCAATCTTCTAAGCAAAACGTCTGTATATAACTGAAAAGTATGTTGACAATTTTTGTTGATGGATTTGAAATAATATTATCCATAATATTGACACAAACAGAATAGTGCCAAATAAAGTTTGTGACAATGAATAGATACAAATGCAACTAGGTGTTTTTCCAGAATGGAATTTTGATGCAAATGAAGGCACAGTCAAGTTTTACTGGGTGATATTAAAAGAATATCTAAAGATAAGCATTATTTTTCTTTTTATTATTTCTTATTCTATATATTTTGCATATTTTAAAAGAATTGTTTTTATCTATTGTTTTCTACTGCAAATTAAGTCATTATATTGTTATTCACAAAGCACTGTGATAATCAAACGCTAATCATAGTGGAACTTTGATCTCTAATTGTAATTAGTAAGGAATAAAAGAGTATGCTTCATTAAGGTGAACCTTTATAGAAATAATTGATCATTGTGCAAAACATCAATTTCAATTTAGATCTAATTACAGTTAGAACTAAACTCAGGGATTTTCACATTAATAGAAGTACAAATGACAAGTTAAAATTGTAGTCTTGTGAAGATATGTTTTATTTATAATTTTACATTCTCATTTACAATATTCTTCTGAGTTGAAAAGAGTGTATTCCACAGATTTGAACATGCATTTAATACAGATATGTTATAAATAAGTAAATATATGTAAATAGACAAATTATGTATATTCTTAAAAATTTAGAAATAATCTTAAAATGCAAAATGCTCTAATGTCTACTTTTACAGAGAAGTCAAAGTCAAGATTTTTTCATTTACTAGAAGATCCAATCTTTTCAGTAAGAAAATATTATGTTCTCCAAGCATATCTCTCTCTGTCTTGTTATTCCTACTAAGGCCCTTATCCTGAAACAATGAGTTTAATAAATTGGTTTCCACATTCAAAAAGCCTCTGAATGAGTTTTGTTGTCATTGCCACTATTCCTACCATTATTGTTGTTGGTGTTATTATCTTCATCATCATCACAGAATCATAGAATCATTAGGTTTATAAAACAACCTTGAAGATCCTCAAGTCTGTCTATTGACTCAACACTGCCACATTTACCACTAGACTATGTGTAATGGTTTCACATTTGCCTGTTTGTTTGCCAAATTTAGTGCAGTGGTCTGAGTGTTTACTCTTTTCCCTCTGTGAGATAGGATCAGGTGAAAAGCAAAGCAGGCCCAAACTTTAAGGCATAAAGACAGACTTATTAACAAACACTAAAAGAAGAGAAAGAAAATCAAAATTAAACTTTTCAAAACATCCCCTCCCCGCCCCCCCCCAGCTTATTTTCTTTCTCACAGACAACGTATAAAGACAAAATTTGGAATTCTAGGACAGTACCACTTATAAAATACTCTTTCATCAGTCCTTTTAGAGAGAGAAGTCTCCCCTGATTTGTTGTGGTTACTTTCCACAAGAAAGAACAGTCCACTTGTGGCTTTTAACTTTCACAAAAGCAGCCACCCAGGGAAAAAATCTGCAGTTGTAAACCTCCCATATCACGTAGCCTTTCCTGTGGCTTCCTATGCGCCGTGGACTCTTGCATACAGGGGTATCATTTTAAAAATGGACAATTCAAATGCAAAGGATATTCTTCATCTCATGGAAGGGAAATCTCTTTTCCCTTCACTGGCGCAGAGGGCTTCTTATCTCATCTTTCTCTGTACAAACATCTCACAGGATCACTGCCACTAATTCAATATTCACTCCATCAATTACAGATACTTTTGCTCAATCCATCTCCCCAATTCATATTGTCCACAGTTTAAAGGAATATTCTAGCATATTACAGTCTGTTACCATGGCTCAGAGAAGATTTTCAGCCTAAGACCAAGGCACCTTCTCATCTCTTCCACCTAAGGGGTCACTCTTCCTTCACTGACTCTAATATCTTCATACTGTCCTTTTACATGTCCCCAGTTTGGCCTTTTCTCTCACTTACAGAAGGGTTAGGGCTTTGGAAGTTTCATTGTGCAAGGAAAACATTAATATCTTGCCCAGGGCCTGTGGTGGTTACGCAATCTCTGCTGGGTGGCGGCCTCGAGGATTTCAAAGCTGCAGGAATGGCGGAAGAGAACCCACAGGGAGGGATCTCGGAGTGGCCTGGCTGATGGTGCCTCCTGCTCACCCCCAGTGACAATCGGGGCAGGCCCAACCCCACCAGGCCTGTAGCTGCCCTCAGGGGCCCAGCAGACATTTCCCTTGGTTCAGGCGGCATTGGGGGAGGCTTTAAAGTTATCTGGATGTAAAGCTGTAGCCTCCCCTTCCCCGCTGGCAGCTGATGGGGCTTGGGGGCACGGCCAGGCCAGGGCTGGCTCCCCGTAACAGGGAGAAGCAGCAGGGCTGGCCGGCCTGGGCTGCTCCATGGAGGGGCCCAGGGGAGATGATTGCTACCTGCTCCTCCGGCTGGAAGGGAAAGGGCCGGCTCGGACACAGTCTCAGCTTTATATGTGTATTCCCAAAGTTGCATCCAGCTTCCTCAGTGGTTAAACAATATGTCAGTATCTAAAACTTGGCCTCTGATGGGTCCCTGTCCCTTCCACAGGAAATTTACAGGTCCTTACAGGATTACAGGGAACTGTTTCTCCTTTAAGTAAAAACCAAGCTGTGTTAACCCATGACACTATGTGTCCACGTTCCACATCCACTCATTTTTTAACACTTCCAGAAATGGTGATCCACAACTTCCCTGGGCAGATTGTTCCAATATCTGACCACCCTTCTAGCGAAGAAAGTTTTCCTAATATCCAATCTAAACCTCCCATGGCACAACTTGATGCCCTTTCCTCTTGTCCTGCCACTTGTTACCTGAGAGAAAAGATCAGCCTCCACTTCACTACACCCTCTTTTCAGGCAGCTGTAGAGAGTGATCAGGTCAACTCTGAGGCCTCCTTTTCTCCAGACTAAATAATTCCAGCTCCTTCAGCTGCTCCAAAAAACCCCTTGTAAACTGTAAATTAAATAAACTTCATTAGTCTTCATGAAGAGTTCCCTAAATTGAGGAGCAGGGGAGAAAAAGCTGAAGCTAAGTCCTTGTCAGCCAGCAGCTGATCTGACTCTACACATTTTAGTTAAACCAATCAACACTTTATTTCTATATACTAATGCTTCACCTTTATAGATTTTTTTCATTTTGTTATGGTATTTTCATGTGCTGAGGGTTTCATCAGGACTTCTACTTTAAGGTGTGCCTGTGTCTGCAATACTGTCTGTTTCAGTAGCCAGCAACCGTGGGGCAAATGGGAAATAGGACTGTATTCTTTTTTCCCTGTTAAGAAATTAATTATATCAATAGAAATTTAGTGGCAGCTTAGACCCACTGAGGAGTCTCTTTAATATCATCACTGTGTATTGTTGAGATGATGCAGAGGCTTTTAAGTATTGTGGTTGTGGTGAACTTCGAGACAGGCGTCTTCTATGGAAGGTCCCACAGTCCTGTATCCTGAATGTGTGCCATCCCTAAGTGTACTTCAATATTCTTTGACTATGAGGTAGAACTTTAGGGGAGGAAGGTGACAGGATAAGTATTAGTAAGTTCCTTGCTCCAGATGGGACCTTGATTTAAGTGTTGCCTCTCAGCATGACAGGGAGGAATTCATCATGAGAATGATACTTTTTGGATGTTTACCATCCCACTAAATGTCTGTCTGCCATTCCAGATAATGAAAATCTGATCAATAAATAGAAGGATGCCTGAAGCATCCTTCAGTTCACCAGGTGTAGGAGCATCAACTTTGAAGTAAGCTGAATCTCTCCCTGGGCTCAACTGACTTTTTTGACTACATTTCATTAAACAGAATGAGACTTCAGCATATTGCCTCAGTGTTTGTCAACTGAACAGCAAACTACTGTAATTCGAGCACTAGTTTTTGTATTGTGCCTGTAACATGAACCAGATCTGAAAGCTCCTTCTATCCTCTTTCCTATCTATTTGTGTCTCATAATTTGACACTTTTTCAAAGAAAGCTGCTTTTGCTTTTTGTCTCCTTGAATTTAACTTCATAATACTAACTTCTTTCCTGAAATACTCCATATGATAAGTTCCTACTTAAAAATTTTTGTCATGATTTGATCAGGGACTTGCAAAAAATTTTTGTGTATAAAGTACAGTAAATAAGTATTTCCTGATATCCACTATAAGCTAGAGCAATGAAACTTATAGGCAAATTTGTAGAATTTAAAGATAGGCACTCTCCAAGACAGAGGGCTCATATGCATTAAGTAATAATGGCTTTGTATTGTTTTTGCCATGAGAAGGTGTCCTGGGGTGACTTTATGATGTCGAATTGTATCCCCATTCATCTGTTTAGCCCTGAAACAGAAATAGGTTCTGCACCTTTAAAACTAAATCCAAGATCAAAGGGAGGGGGAAGCGGTGGTGCACAGTTCGTGTGTGCAGAAGCTTTACTCACTCGGAATTCCATTTCTCTTGGTGCGTGTTGTCTGCAGCATGGACAGAGAGAGACAGCTCTCTTTTGCTTTTAGTTAGTTTTTTTAGCTAGCTGAGGCAGAGCAGTTCCCTGGACTATGGCTTTTCTTTTTCTTGGAAGTGATCAGCCTGCTCTGGACTGAAAACCCAGAAAAACACTGGGAGCTCCCACCTGTGGCCTAGGACACAGTATTTTCCAGTGCAGGAGGGACTGATAAAAGACTGAGTGAGCTGATCAGCACCCCACAGCAAGGACTTTCTGAATTGACCATCTCTTCAGAACAGCAAGAGGTTTTATTGTTTAATATTTTTTTTTCATGTTTCTGAGTACTTTGCTTGTTAAATAAACAGTTTTTTCACTTTTCTTGAAGGAGATTTTTGTTTCCTCAACCAGTGGGGGCAGGGGCGACTTGAATTTGCTTTCTAGAGGGATCCTTTTGGAGGTTTCCTCCCAAATTTGCCCTAAACCAGGACAGAAGAGTATTATTTTTAAATCAAATTCTGCTGTATATTCTATTTTGGAAGCTTATACTTAAGATCCTTTCTCACAGTTCACTACAAAGTAAAGACTATCTCTCTTTATAACTCCATTTCTGAGGACTTAGATGTGCAATGGAGTTACGGCAGTTTAAAAATTTATTGTACATCCATAGAGCTGCAGTTACTTAACTGTGTATTTTCTTTACTGCAGAAAGCCCATAGAAAACCAAGCTGGTTAAAGCATTTTACTGTCACTAAAGTACTTCATTTTGTCCTGCATTTACCATGAGCTGTGTTCACATATGCTGTCACTATGGCTGTGTTCACATGTGGTAAAACCTCAAGTCTTAGTAGCTGAATCATGAGTCTAAGCTGTAATAAAGATTCAGTTTCCAGTAGATAGTCACAGCAAATGTGTACCAGAAAATGGAAGAGACCTAATCTTCTATCTGATCACAATCCACCCTGAAGTCCTTGCTCCTGATCCCAGTCTCACAGTAGATCAACTGATGTGACTTAGTAGTAGTAGGAAGAAGAAGAATGATCTCCAGAGCGGATTAGGTTGCATGGCAGAGAAGGATCTGGGTTGTGAACCAGTATATTCCATTTTCCAAGATTGTAGGTGCAGTGCATAATGCTGTAACTGGTGATGTGAACTCCACCTATCACAGAATCATAGAATTATATAGTAGTTTACGTTGGAAGGGACCTTTATGGGTAATTATTAGTCTGAATACCTCGAAGTACTGAATTTATTTTTCCTCTGACTTTCCCTGTAGGGTATACGACCTGATTTGCCTTAAGTCAGAAACTAAATTTATTGTTTGTAAATCTCAGCATGGTCTCCTGTGTACTAGAACATTTTATGTGTTTCACTGGACTGACTTTTTCCCTTATTATTGTCAGAATATACACACCTGTATGAATAATAAATCAAACTCACTAGGTTACAAAATTCTCAGAAATAATTCCGAAGATATATAAAATATGGTTTTGTGAAAATCAGGCAAAGCAGATTCCATAGTACGAGTGTTTATGTATATAAGATAAACCAAGGAAAGGTAATAGAATTTGTTAGATCAGCTCTTAGAAGGGTGTAAAACAGAAAAGCTTGATGAAAGAACTCTACTGAAAGATATGCCAACATTTAGTATGGTTATAGGATGGAGAAATCAATTTTCTTAACTTCCCAAATATCTTGCTGGAGTGCTTTCTTAAACATGGATCCAGTTACAAATCTTGAAAGCATGAGCCAAATTCCTTTTCTAAAACACAAAGTTAGGGAAGCACTTAGCTCCTTTCCCTGTCAGAGCAACACCCTCTACTGTTCAAAGTACTATGCCAATCACACCTTCCTGCCCAGACTCCTTAAAGGGAAATTAAATTCACTTAATTTTTTGTTATCTGCAACTGTCTATTTATCCTGTAAATAAAGATCTTCTCCATGGACTTCAGGGACACATAGGCACTTCCTATGACTTCAGGCAGTCTGATTTTGCTTGATTTTAGCAGTCACTTGAAGACAAAACGACTCGTGGTTCAAACATTTTTTCCCCCTCCCTCCTTCAGTATTTTACAGGGAATCTAGATGATTGGTATGAATATTTAGGCATGAGGTGGGATGAAATACCCATTCTTACCCTGTAAACTTAAGGTATCAGCAATAATGATTGATATCTGTAAGAAAATGGCACCCAAAAACTGAGTTATCCACTGAGTATTTTGGTTGATTAAATGGTTTTCGTTTATATGTTTTGTTTTCAAGTTAGATAGTTTTGCTAACTGGATGCACAATGCACATTTAGAGATGCAGATCCACTCATTACTTACTGTAACACCTTTCAGCCAATGTTATCTTGCATTTACTCATGCAGACAAGATTGGGTAGGCAGACAAAATGTGGACAGAATCTTATCTGACAGAATAGTGACATCTGTCACTGGTTACTTTGGCTATATTTATGCTTGTAGGTTAAAGCTGGAAGCCATGCTGGATGCTGGATTTCAACTGATTGCACTAAAATTATTCCGAATTTTCTTTAGCCAATTAGAAATCCCCCCAAAAGTTGTAGGCCACAGATAACTCCTGATAAACAATTTCTGTATGTTTCCTATTTACTTAGGAGGCTAAGAATTTCCATGAAAGCCTTCTGTGTCAGCTGCCCCTAGTATAATTATTATTTTTTTTTAATTTGCTAGCAAAGTCAGATTTGCTAGAAAAAAAGTGTTTGTTACAGGTAGAAAGGTAATAAAAATATTCTGGAAGTGCATGATAAAGAGTAGGATATTTCCCCTTCTTTTTTACCAATGTACTATTAGTATAACAACACATTAAATTATTACACGTTGAACCAGATTTCTGCAGATCTACATCACACTGTTCCTCGATATTGTCTCACCAGCTTGATGTTTAGCAGCTGACATCCAGCTTGCAGTGCTGCTTTTTGAAATATGCTAAAATACTAAGAATTCTATTGTTTTCCTACATTTACTATGTGCCAAACTGCATGTATTACATCTTACCATAGGCAAATGCTCCATAGCACAAAAGTAATTGAATGATAAATCCTTAAAGGACAGAGATTAAAATATCTTCTCACTTTTGCTAAATAATTAATGGACTTTAGGCAGTATAGCTTTTTCCTTCAGGGAAAAAAAGGAAGGAACTAGAAAATATAACCGTAAGAGAGGAAAACTTATGCAGTTCATGTCTTTATGGCCTCCTGGAGAAGATCAAATGCAGCAGCTAAATTATACCCTTTTGAATCCAGTATATTTTGGGATCATCTGTGGTTCTGTAAGAGAAGTACTAAAATGTGTTTATTATTAGTTAGTTTAGGCCGTTAGATTGGCCACAGAATTAGGAGCTAGAGACTTTAACTTTGTGATCTACAAAATCCTTAATAACCCTCTCCTGACATCAATAGAATTTAATTTTGGTGTTTACTGTCTCTGTTATAAGAGAAGGATAATACTTATCAACCTCACAGGGATCATGTAGGATTAATTATTTAATAGTTAGACACTGATGTAAAAGGCAAAGTATTCTATTGCCTTCACAAATACTGAAATATGACACTGTCATCTTGCAGTATCTAGCTGAAGGTGAAAAGAGACAGTGTCTGTTGTGTCAGCAGTAACACATGAGAAACTGCAGCATTTTGTTTCTGCTGAAAAAAAACTAGGTTTCCACAGCAGTAGCTTAATTCCACTTTAAGCAATTTATATCTTATGTGCAGTTTGAGTAAAGTGGTCATGGGAAAAACACTGAAGAATGCTAAACAGGATTTCAGGAGAGCAATGCAGGACATTCAAAAGAAAAAAAACCCTGAGACTCGCAGATTTGTTTTCAGAGACATTTTTTGTGCCAGATAATGCAAGAAGAATATGTTAGTTGGTTGGATCATTGTATAGTATTTCTCTTCTTGTTCTGAATATTGAAAAAAAAGCACTCGAATGTAGCTAGTCCTTTCATAATTTTTTATACTGAATTCCCTTTGTAGTGAAATCTTTCATGAACTGACAGATGCCACAATGCATGAAATAGATATTTAAATTCGTAACCCTTACATTTCACTGAAGCTGGAAATAGATTTTTATTATTCCTTTTCAACAAGTTAGGTATTCACCACTTTTTTTTAAGCAGCTAGAGAAGAAATTGGTAATTTCTGAGATTTTAATTGCTGGACAGCAGAATAAATCTGATCAAAAGAGTATTAGTGAAGGTACAAGCACATTTCTAGTATAGAAAAGTAACTTTCCAGCACAGAGAGGAAGGCCAAGAGGGTTTTTTTTTTAATTTTAAAAATAATGAAATAGTAAAGTCTTGGACTTAGAATGAAGTGTAGCCTGCCTACAGGTGACAAGCAAGGTGTATGGCATAATTCTGTGTATTCAATGTGCTTTGTGCACTGGCCATTAGCATGGTGTAACCTCCCAGCTTGAGTGGGTAGTCTACAGCCAGTGATTGCCTTCCACATAGGTTCATTTTACTTTACTTTGGTAATGAGAAGAGTTTACGCATATTTTCTAATATCAAAATGCTCAAAGTAAGATCAACATGGAATTACAATCCTGACCCTGAATCTTCTAATATGTATGGGTAAATTTACATATCTGAGTAGCTACATTGACTTAATTATGATTATTCACATGAGTAGTGCAAAATATAGACGCTTGAAGATCGACCCTAAGGCAGCATTTTCTGCTTTACGCATTTTACTGCACTGAGTGACTAAAGGCGTAGGGTAAGTCAATAGTCCCACAGCTGTATGCAAACAGAAAAAGAACATTATTACTCTTGTTTTTCACTTTCCTTTCAAAGTTATATGAATATATTTTCAAAGTAGTACTTGACAGAACCGTTTCATGCAGTTATGTGTTTATCCAGTACCAAACTTATTACCATCTCACCCTATGCACCCATAAATTACATACAGCTCTGATCAGATTTTCACTAAGCTGCCTAAGCTGTTTAAAAGTACAAAAAAGCTACAGTAACACTAATACTAATCATCTTACCAGTTGTGTGCTGTTGCATTATTTCATGGGGAAATAATGTTCTGGCATTGGAATAAACTGTTCATTCTTTGGCCTCATAGTTTGGGAACAGGACCATAACCTCATAAAATAGCAGAATCCTGCTATTATCACTCAATTATTACACCAGACATTCTAGTGTACCTGTTTATTATAGCTTTATTAGAGTTCTGTAGCTATTAGCTGTTGAGAACCAAAAAGCTGTACACACTCACTCTAAAAGTGTTTCCAAAACTTGCTATTTTTAATTTGTTTCATACCAGGAAGAAATCAAATTTTAAACGCAAAGTCTATACATATAACACAGATGAGAAATCTACTGGAAGCAATATAAGTGCCATTCACTTAAGAGTTGGACTTGATGATCCTTGTGGGTCTACTCCAACTCAGAATATTCTGTAATTCTGTAAATTCTTATGCAATTATACTATCCACAATCATTTCACCTGCATTTCCTAGTGGCACATGGGATTAAAGGACATGGCTCCAACTGACTTGAATGGAAATCAGATAGCTAGAACCATTTGAAACTGAGACTCTGAGAAAAATGTATAAAACAAAGGACATTATGATAATCCCATTACAAACTCACTCAACACTTCTTCCCTTCTCATAAAGATGATTGCCATGACAATTCACAGTCCTGTCTGCTCTCTAGAGATTTACTGCTGAGCAAACAGCATTAATCAGAACCTAATAAAATTACATTGTTTGCATTCACATGGCACAGGTATAAAAGGCTACTCAAAGTGCCATGCAACACAGAATTACAGTAATGGCTTTTAAAAGGCATATAAAGAAAGAAAAACACACCAGCAGTGTGAACAATATTATGGAGAATAAATCTAATGTTAAAGGGGTAACTTGTTATCTTGACTTTCATTGATACAATTGTATTGTCAAAATTTAAAAAAATATTGTAAGATATGCAGGGAAAAGGGCATTATAAAGACATCTTTGACATCCAAGAGCAAAAGCTTTGCTAATAGCCTTTAATAATCTTACTGCACAGGTTTGAAATGTACAGTTTTGAAAGTTTCTGAACAGTGAAAATGCTCCCTTGTTTGGTAGTTCTGGATATGCTAGTACTATCCAAGATGAAAACACAGTTATATATTGTCAGGCCACAGGTGTTTAAAGGCGTGTACAAATTGCCTAAATGTTTTACTTAAATTTTTTTTTCTGCCAGCTTTTCTTTGTCTCCAGATTTATTCTGGAGTTTCAACATTTCTGGTATCATCTGTTTCACTGTTAACTTGAATCTAACTGATTATAATAATGTTTATTCCCAAGAGAAGAGTTCTGAAAGAGAATCAAAATTACTCCACATTTTTTACTGACTGAAATAATAGAATACTCATCTTTTTTCATAAATTTACATGTCCTCGCTTGCAGAAGAAATCACCAGTGTTTGAAGAATCATGACAAAAGCTCACAGACCTAGGCTTAAGTGAAATTTGAAGTTATGGTTAAGCAATGTCCACCTTTTTTTTATATATTCTTTATGGTGAACTTCACAGTCTTCTCCATTGCATTTGCTTACATTAATGAAAAAAAAAAAAAAAAAAAAAAAAAGAAGGAAGCTGTTTCTTCTGGTTTCTTTCTTTGTAGTTTGAACTTTGAGATTAATACTTTGGATTTTCCTTAGGACTGCATATAATCATAAGATTATAAAACAAATTCTATTCCCTGAGTAAGATTTTTAATTTATTGCACTTCAAAGCAAGCCAGTAAATCTAGATTAAAATTTTATGTGCACAAACCAACACAAGATTCTCAAAAAAGCTGATATTTAAATAACTATATGAATGGTGGATAATACTGACTTGTGTTTGTACCATATTTCATATATATCAGTTTTCAATTCAGATTCAAGTAATTTCTTGTTACTGCATTGTAGATAACATCAAGATTTTGTGGGGGCTTTTTAAGGGTTATTTTCAAGAATTCCTGTGGATAATTTGGAATACTTGAATATGCCTATAAAGAACTTAAATATTTTCTTTTATGCTGATTAATTTTGGTATATGATATGGAAAATACTTACAGAAATACTTACAGTCTATTGTATACTTTTTTAAGAGGCAGATGCTAGCAAAGTCTTAAGAGCTGGTAAATTGGTTTTATAACACTCAATACTTTAAGATTTCTGGATAAAAGGTTTTATCTAGCAATCACTATTATCTGGCTTATCATAAATCCATGTTAGGAATGTTTAAGTTATTTTAAGAGAAGTTCTAAAACAGTGGAAATATTTAGGGAAAAGAGAAGTTGTGATGGTTTTACTAGAGTTCCCATTTTAACAAACATGTGTTTACATTTTCCAAGTTAATTCTTGTCCAATGTTACATTGCTTACATTTTTTCACCTTTCTAAATTTATCAGCTAGTTAGTTGTTTAGAGAGAAAAGAGGATTATAATTCTGCTTAAAATTACTCATAGTAAACTAGCTGACAGAAATAAAAAGTGCAAATACAGAATGTTTTTGTATCAGCTGAAAAATGTCTCATGTAATTGAGTTTGCTGCATGAACTCCCTTTAGAGAATTGAAGTCCTTGCATAAATCTTCTGAAACTGAGAAGTTTTACTGTCTACTTATATACTCAGTAAAATATACAAAGTTTGTGGTTGTGAATGTCAGTGTAGGAAATCACTGCAAGAAAATCAGACTCACCAGTGAGCAGAAAAACAGTTCTGGGAGTCAAGTATTGGGGAGGCCATAAGGGTTGAGTACTACGGGGAACAGCACATTCAAGAGTTCAGTGCTGGGGAGACCAAGTGGTGGGTTAACCTTGACTGGCTAACAGACCCATCCAGCCACTCTCTCACTCTCACCGCAGCAAGATGGATGGAAAAATAAGCAGGAAAATTCCATGCATCCAAACACTCTTCAATTAGTGTCTTGAGCAAAACAAACTCAAATTGGGGAAGATTAATTTCATGTACTTTCATAAAAACAGAGCAAGATAGTAAGAAATAAAAACAAAACTAAAATCCTGCTCTGATTTTACCTTTCCCCTAGAGTCCATTTTACCCTAAAGTTGCTCCTCACTTTTCACTCATTCACACTTAATTTTTCTGTCTCCTCCCTCTGTCCTTGATGAATGGCTATGGGGGATAGGTTATGGGAGTTGAGATCAGTTAATAACACTTCACCCCTGCTAAACTTTCTTCCACATGCTGTTTCCCTGCTCCAGTATGGGATGCCTCCCAAGGGATGCAGTCTTTCATTAACTTTTTCATATGCCATATATAATTTGGTTTTTCCCTTCATTTTTTTTCATGAAGGAAAAAAAACTATTAAAAAAAAAAAGCTGTTAGGGATTTTATTTCTTGGACTATTTTTTTCTTTTTGAACCGGTATATGGATGGCTTGCTTGCTGCTTTAGCTAACACTTAATATATTATCTCACATAAAATTGTTTTTCCAGACAACACTGTGAATTTTGTCATCAATAACAGTATCATATTCATAAATATTTAAGAACGAAATCTCTGGATATATGCTTCCCAAAGCAACAAAATAAAACAGAAAAAAAAACCCCACTGTTTATGACACCCTGAAGAAATCAGATTCTTAGACATTTAAGCAAGCTGAGAGCATAATCTTTAGCAAGGACCCGAAACCTGCAATATTATATTGTTAGAACATTAGGTGGATTTCAATTATACTAATATCTACTTCTGGAGAACAAAGCCATATTGTGAGACATGCTATTTTAGATGTGATGGAACTTACATTTTTGAATTAGGGAAGTAGTACACTAAAAAAATAAATAATTTTTCTCCTGTTAAAGAAAGTCTCTAGTTGCTGTATTTTATTTTATAGTCGTGGCTGCAATGATTCTTCCTACACTTATTACTCTTATTTTTTTTTCTTGACTTTTCTTCAAATAACGTCATGGAAAGGTATTGGTAGTGGTGACTTTCTTGTACTTCTAAACATTAAGGTTCAGTATGAATTTATGTGTGACGTCTTCATTTATCTGAAATTCATCTTGGATAATCTTTGAACTATGTACTTCAGCTGATCTGAAAGTGAATGATTTTTTTTTGCCTTTGCAGATTAGTAGCCTTTATTCATGTTCTAATTTACTCCAGGTGAGTTAAACTTCACTGGCAACCTAGTCCTTAGCTTCTCTGGCTATTAATTCCACCCTATAGGTACTAGAGAAGCTTGTAAGCAGAGATAAGTTTTGAAAATTAATACAAAAATTTACTATAAGAACAGATTCTCATTTTTTTTTAACTTTATAACGTTTTATAAGTGTTTTATATAAAGTTTTAACTTTAAAGTATTTTTCCAGCAACAATGATATAAAGCATTATTGTCTTTGGATTGTTTTACTGAATTGATCCACAATCTGTTGGGTAATTCTTATGCTACTGTTATCTCTTTTGCTCTGCACTAAAAAGGGAAATTAGCAGGAACATCAGATTTATACTCTTCATTTTCATCTTTTTACTTTTCATCTTCTTGTCCTTTCTTTGGTTCATATTGTCCCTGTCTAAGAAGTTAAAATTAGTGTTTGTATCACATATATATATATATATTATTTTCCTGTTGTGAAATAGGAAATTCTACTAAAGGAAGATGTCAAGACTTAACAGCCACCGTTTAACACAGAGAAAAAAGAACTATTCACTTGGGAAATCATCCTGGTCTATGTTAAATTTGTACATACTGATATCCAATGTCATCCACAGTCATATTTCCTCAGTGCTTGTCATCCATGCAGATGTAAGTTAGTATGCTAGATTCTTTTGCAAAAGTGGAGGGTTTTTTGTGCTCATATTAATTTTATTTCCTTCGAGGGGATCGTGAGGTAAGCAGTTTGTTTGATTTCTTTTTAATACAGATTTTCACATGGAGAGTAATTTTTTGATATTTATTGTAATAGATTCTAGATTGTTACTTTTAAATTAAATAAAACTCATGCAGAGTTTCTAAATAAAATGACATTGAAAGTAAATAGACATATCTAATGCTGCGAATCAAAAGCTAGGGTGTCACTATCATGCATGACAAGTAGAAGCTTTTTTTCAACCTATGTCAAATATAATTTCATCAGTTTTCTACCTACTTTAATTTTCTTGGATAAGCTCACATAGATTTTCTTTTACTTTGGGTGTCATTTGACATTGATTTTTTTTTTTTTTTTTTTTTTTTTTTTTTTTTTTTTTTTTTTTTTTTGCCAAGTCATAAATCTGTATGAAAACTATACTCAAACACAGGGCTGTTTGTATGTATTTATCTAAGACTTTTTTTACATAAAACTTGGCTGTTTTCTTCTCTTACTATGTAAGAATAGATAGCCAAGCTTTTGAAGAAAACACTGTTTCATTATTAATTTCTTAAGATTTTTACCTGGAAGTCTCAACTTCTTGATTTTTTTAATTCTTTCTTTGTAGCAACTGTTTAGGCATGATTTCCTCATTCATATTTCCTAATTGTAATATGAAATAGAAGACACTTCCAAGTCCCATGAAAATAATACTCTCCAGAGTGAAAGTACTGACAGCTATGGAGACAGAAGGAAAGGAAGTGAGAACAAATTGAAATATCTGTACACGAAAAATAACTCCCTTCCTTGGTAAAACAATAACAATTATATTAACTGCACTTCAAAATCTCTTTCTTAATTAAAATTACTTATTTTTAAAACTGTTGAATAAAACAAGAACATGTTCACTATCACGAGAGGGAAATGCTACTCCTCCTCTCAAATCCCCAAAAATTGGAAAATAAATACTGTGAGGTTCAGACAAGCAGGCAATTAACTCTATTAAGACAACCAGTGTGCTTTACACAAAAGGGAACATTTTTAAAAGGAATAAGTACCAATTCTCAATTTCTTTTTCTGCTTTAATCATCACAGGTATTAAATTGGGAAAAGCTGAGGGGTAATTATGTTATCGAGTTCAGATAATAAAATATAAACAGGATTGAAATATTCTTCTTGTGAACAAATTGAAAGTAACATGGATAAATCTATAGCAGAGGATTTAGAAAAAACCATTAATAAGAGAGGAATGTAAATATTCCAGAAAGAGACAGGTGTTACTAACCTGAAATTGCAGGTAAAAGAAATTAAGGTCAGGATTATCACCACTGTATTGCAGCAAGACCTTTAAAGAGTTACTGGGCACATTCATGAAAATCTAAATGTTATATATGTTAGCAAAATTCCAAGAACCATCAAAAAGATGAAAAATCTAATGTCATGAAAAAAAATCCATTTTTTGCACAAATATCTAAATGCAGTGTTGTGTTGTTTAAACCATCTGACTTAAATAGGTGATGAAATAAGTGCTTAAGACTCAAAAATTGCAGACAAAATATCTGTTTCTAGACAAAGAGGAAAAAACTCTCTGGGCAATAATGAGGTAGACAGCTTTTTAATGATATATATGGGGCAAGAATAACAAGAGGAATTATTAATAAACATTTGTACAGTAGTGATGAGATCAGCATGAGGCAACATGGAATTCTCAGAAGTGGATCACATTAAACCACTGTGTTATATAAAAGAATTAAAGACCTTATGGTTTTGAAGAACTCGAAAGAGAAGCCTTTCATATATCATATCTGTTACATCCGAACATTGGTAATGTTTTGGCATTATGTTACACAGCAGCCTTAAAAGCAAGGCAAAGTCCTCTAAATAACATTATTAGATATTGAATATGAAATTCTCTGAAAAGAATAAAATCATATTAGTTAAAAACCTTAAAAATTTTATACGCACCAAGGAAATGAACAGAATTCTTGCTAGACTTTTTTTTTCATTCTTGCTAGACTATTGGAGGTCCAACTTACCTGCTAGACAAGTCATTGATTTGATGTGTATCCCATTTCACTAGTTTTCAGCTCCTAGTCATGCAACTACTTATGAAGCTGTAAGAAGACAACTAAGGATGAAATTAGCCTGTAAAAATTTAAAGCAAAATAATTATTTACCATATTACACAATGATGTACTAAAATAAATTATATAGTACTGACTAAAATTTTTTTGTAGCCTACTATTTCAGAGTTGGAATTTTATTGAGTTTAGCAACTTATGCAATTTAAAAACCTGGCTTTAATTTGCTGAAATAAATCTAATTCATAAACTCCCTCCCCACTCTGTCTACTATCGATGAATAATGTACACAATTCAACATCAAAACTATCGGCCTTTAAATTTTATCACTGCTGCACTCTCACAATTCTCTTCTCTAAAACTTGCCAGTCATTCAGAAAAGTGAACCAGCTCTTAGTTGTCTTATATTTGGTCTAAGAAGGTGTCTATTAATTGTCTTATAATAAGTCTATAATTCTTTTCAAGGAGTGAAAAAAAATGGGATAGTGAAGATTTTTTTCTTATAAAAGATCTGGTTGCCATTGTGTTACTCTGAAATGTCCCCTTCTTCTTTCACAGAGTTTTTTGTCATGCTAGAACCAGCATATATGTCTTTTCCAACCTCAATTATTCAACAGTTTTATGATTTCTTTTATTCAAGGATTACATTATTATCCAAGAATTTTAATGTAAGATGCAGAATCATGCTTCAATATTTTAGTTATCCTCTGCCTATGACAGCCAAAATCATTTAGCTGCAAACAACAACTCTAGTTTTAGTAAAGAGTGCAGATATTTTAATTCCATCAAGTAAACCTGTTAAGATAGTTGTCTAGAGAAAGTTATGATGATGTTTAAGAGAAGCCATAGAGAGCTCTTAAAAAAAAAAGAAAGTATTTGATTTTATTATACTATGATTTTGTACAAGGCAAGACTGGCATGTGTTTTCACAGATCAATCTTTGTCTGAATAAACTGAATGCAAGAGACATTTAATTCCATGTAGGGGTCAATCCCTGTGCCTAAATCAATCTTACACTGACCCTAGATTTTTGTGAGTACTACAAGACTAACAATGTGCCTCCACTCAGCACCTTTTTTAAGGTGTGTAGTAAGACATTCACAGAGAGATGTCCTCCAAATTCTTCAACGAGATACTCTGGACAGTGACTGAGCACAAATTTCCTGAACCACCAAGTGTACTCAGTTTAGTTTAGAATAGAGGCTACTGAAACCATGGCAAATTTCAATGACTGTAAGACCAGAAAAGAATATGTGATGTTCTAAATTAACATTGTGCTTCTCATGGTTCATAAAGCCTATATATACACTGTGTATACATACAAAACCAAATACTGAATGGAACAAGACTTATCACTTATTGGCAGTCATAAATGAACCAACAAAAAAATAGGTAGAAAAACATGGTGGAGAAGAAATTTCCCTCAATCACAAAAAGCAGATTAGGTGAAGAATTTTGTATGATCCCATGCAGACCAGATAAAACATTTCAGCTGCTGCAGAACAGGGTAGAAATCCACAAAAGCTCTAAAAACACCAGATGGATCCCTTCTAAGATTGCAGTTCATTAATAAATTCAACTCCCAGGTCTAATATGGGAGGATTCAGATCAAAAAGTAAATAAAAAATAGATATCTACATGTTTACTGTCTTAAAATTCCAGTTATTGTCAGAAAAGGTCAAGGTGCTGAATCTTGCCTATTACATAGACATTTAATTTCACTTGTTACAATCTTAGGTAACTCAGCCAGCCTGTGTACATCTGCAGATCCCCTGTAGATGTGGTGCTATATCTGCCAGCTGCATGTGCTATGTCAGCTATTTTGGAGCACCACAGACATGCCTGTGTTTAGACAATTTAAATATTTTACTTACGTACTTAGTTTGGTTTTGTGCATCTCACTTTTCTCCAAACCTGGAATAATTTTATGTCATTCTGTGAAGTGCAGTAGTTGTAGCAATTCCACCTCCTGCATGTCTTGAATTCCAAAATTTGAGAAGAACTTAAAATAGTCTTATCAATATTGTGTCCAGAGACTCAAATTATCACATCACAGTCATTGCTACCTCTAGCAGAAGCAGAGGATAAAGTAATAAACTCAGTTTAAAGAACTGAATCAAGGAAATAGTTAAAGATTTTGTTTTTTGGAATAGTACAGATGTTGATATAAGAAAACACCCCTAACATTATATTTCAAATATTCTTTACCAATTTACAGCATTACATTTAAGTAGATGATATAAGAAAATATTTGCCATCTTTCCATATGCAGAGACTTATACTTATGAATTCCCTCAGAGCAATGTGGGTGTAGATGTCAACTAAGATATGAATTATAGATCACTGGTTAATGATTTTAAAAGACTTCTTACCAAGTCAGTGCATACTGATTACTTGATTAGATTTGCTAATGTACCTCTCCATGTTCTCTCTGGAAAGCTCCTGTATTTTGTCAGATTGTGAACTTTGAGTTTATTCTAAACCTTCAATATTATGACCTACAGTAAGCTGCTATTAAAACTGAGAGAAATGAATGTGATCATTTGGTTTTCTTTGTTTCAGCTTAGATCAAAGATGAATTTTATTTACATACCCTAGACTGCAGTTTTATAGGCAAGGTGATTAGTGAAACTATCTGCAAATTTTTTGCACAAACCTGCTGTAATATAGAAAATTAGTAGAAAGCTAAGTTTGGGAGTCCTATTTACTGTTAATTGGAGAACATAGTAAGGCAACACAGGAACATCTTTTGAATTCATTACTATTGCTTAAATTTTTAATGTTATAAGGAGCTTTAAATAATTCCCAAAAAGAAATGATAACAAATTAAAGATTAAGTTACTATTCTAACTACTAGGTACAAGAACAATTGTCTATAACAGTGTAGAAAGAAGAAAAATATATACTGAAGAAAAAACTTGTGGAGGTGCTTTGTTGGACTTTTAATGGTTTATACCAAGTTCCTAGTTATATTTCTATAATTTTTACTATTGTTCAAGATGGCTTCCCTTCCCTCACAGTTTCCCACCTTTCCCAGTTACCATGGTTTCCCACATCCCATAATAGTTGTTTACCCCATTTCAGTTATCTGTCAATCACACCGGTTATGTAACTTCCCCTCCCACCTAATTGTGCATTCCTCCTCCCAGTTGTTTGTTACTGGTCCAAGTTGATATCACCCCATGAGTTGTTATTTTCCCATTGGTTCGATTCAGAGAGACCACCCACTTGTAACACCCACTCCCTTGCAATAAAAAGCCGGTGCAACCCTAGGCAGGGGTCTCTCTGGGACGCTGCCTGGGTGAATCCGCATCACCCTGGTTCAGTAACCCCGAGAGTCCCGTCCTTCTTTCCTCGTCGCGCCTACAGGGTTAGGTGTCAGTCGCCCCTCTGGCACAAAGATCCCCAGGTCGTGGGAGGCGGCAGGGCTAGCCGAAAAGCCGAGGAATCCCGCAAAAACTTACTGTAGGTGCTATGTATCAGAGGACTCATGAATGAGGAAGATTATGCTGCTGCAGAGAAGGCAAATGTCATTGTGGAATGTGTAAGAGTACAACCTGAAAATAATCCTCAGCAGTGATAAAACTTCTGAGAAACTGTCACACCTTGGGAAACTTACTACAGCTTGTGTGTTTCTAAGATGTAAACCAATTTTTAAAAGTTCAGAGGAGATCAATGCACATGATCACTGTTCTAGAAATTTTGATTTTTGAGTAAAGACTGACAAAATTCACTTTAAATACTCTAAGTAGAAACAAATGAGATCCTTTGCTACTTTTCAAATATGTTAAACATAGGTTCAATAAAATGAACTATTTTCCTTTCCATTATGAGATGAGAAGAAATGCTAGGTTGCCACTGAAGCAAAGCAGATTAAGTTCTTTTTTACAACATACCACCACAGTCTTCAAGATTAAGATTAAAAGAGTATTTTGCTGTTTCAAATAGGAAGAGTGTAACCTTTTCTCTGTAACACTGAATAGAAAAATAGGCTAGGGTGGGGGAAAGACACATGGTGAATGTCATACACCAAAAATGTAGAAAATGTTAGAGAAATGAACCAGTGGACAATCTAGAGTTGTTGCTTCTTGTCTTCAAGAATGGAATACTATGAAGGACACAGCACCAAATGTTGGTTTAACAGCCAGTTGTCTATGGTAGGTTATCAGAAAAAAGCACCCTGTGCACTATGTAGGATGTGCATTATGCAGGATGAAGAAAAATACCTTACATGCAAAGCCAAGTATTTATGGTTAGTGAAATTAAAGTTTTAAAAATCTAATCAAAGAACTATTATTAGTCTTGTTACAAAGTTATAGTACAAATTTTCTAATTACTGCAGCTCATTTCCAATAACTATACCATTAAAATTGATGTAAAGTTTTCTCTTTCATCTTGTTTATGCACACCCTTCCTAAAATCCCCTTGGTTCAAAGGGAGATAGAAGACTTGAGTGAGTCATTAGCACCCCAAGTTATTTCTCAAAAATCTTGATGATTTCTTACTCCTCACTCTGCTTGGAGTGATTTCTTTTTATATTTTGTAATGTGCATTACACCTTAACCTCCTTTTTCACGGGTTCAGAACACAGTTTTAAACCCACACAGACTATGTATGGTGTGGTTTAGTTATTATGTTGGATATGTTTCCCTCTTTCTCTCTATTATCTTTGAAACAAATTATACCTAACTCCCAAGGTTGCTTTTCTTTAATAACCAGTAACTGATCATTGTTGAGAGGGCCTGGGGTCTCTGGATTCATCCTTTGTTTTGTACTTTCAGGGCCTTTGCTACCATTTTAAGCTTGCACTTCTGGGGACCCCAATAATTATTTTTTTTTCTGTAATGACCCTCAGTCTGTGGCTTCCTGATATTACAATTAACATTTATCAGAACACCTTTGTCTGAAATAAATGTTTCATTAATAGCTAGTTTTGTGCAAACAATTATGTACTGGAAGTCACATTTACTTACAGACACATGGGTGTAATTATACAATGCTCTGCTTGTAACTGCTTGCCACCAGTACCTGGTAGTTAAAGGAATTATCCATGGTGTGTTATCAGAACTACTCTACAATACTAATTATAGCTAATTACAGTAGGAAAAGGATTAAATGCATTTTGAAGGTGTCTTTTAACACTGTAATTCTGTTATATGCTCTGTGCCATAATGATGGATTTCTGCCTCTATGTTAATTATTCAGGTGAAAAAGGGATATGTAGTAATAGGTTAATAATAAGGTAGTGTTCACTCCTATTCCAACTTGCATTTATTATGGGATTTAGTATCTGTTGAAATAGCTATGATAGCAGGAAAAAAGCTGTATGAGCACGTTATGATACAGAAGGAAGCCAACACTGCCCAAGAAAGATTATGGTATAATTTTACAATATTCAGCAACGAGCTGTGAAGAAAATCTTATCTAAAAGAGAATTATTTCCATCAAAATGTTCTAAAACTTTACAGAACTAAAGTGCAAGGCTTCATTTTTCTTTGTTTGTGTTGGGACATTCAATTAGCACTTTTTGCCAAACATAGTGAACACTATTTCTATCTATTCTCATTAGAATGGTTACTCTATTGCCACGAACTAAAGCCTTCATCATCTTCTGTTAACAGTGGGCACACACAACAAACATTTCTGTGAAGAGTTTTGCAAAATTACTTATCAATGTTATTACAGTTAGAAACTGTAGCACTTTGTCTTGATGTGTATGGGCTCTCACATCATTAACTTGAAAGAGTGTGACGATGACACAGGCATGCATTGTTCTGAGAGTGGCAATAGGCCTCATGCCACTTCAGAGGAGCACACCATGTGTGATGATCAGAGATAAAACTCAAAGCTGTGCTGATGTAACCTGATGTGAACTCTTAGGGAGTAACAGCTAGATCACCCATCTGAAAGAATTGCCAAGACAACCCTGATACTCTCTGGAGTATCTGAATTGTTGCTTGTATGACAGTGTTTTTCATCACATACTGTTCACCAGTAGAAAACCTACCAAAAATATGTCTCTCTGTGTGTGTATATATATATATGTATTTATAGGTTATACTTAATTGTGTATATTTTAAGGCATTAATGGGTCTAAGTCTTGTCTGATTTATACATCATAAAACATGCTGATTCCTTGAAAAATAATTTCCTATAAAAGTGCAAAACTGTTGCAATTTTGTTGCTTCGCGTATCTGTCTCTCAGGCCAGTCCAGCGTTCAGCTGGACCACCCTGCTAGCTCTGATACGCCTCAACAGGACCTTGCGTGGGTCTTTGGCTCCGCAGTACCTTTGCCTTGGCTGTCATGGCCGTGGTTCAAAAGAGGGGACACTCTTGAGGCTCGAGGAACAAAGGTTTTATTTGGGGATCACAGGGGCAGTCCCTGGTCCCAGGTCTGTGCCTCAGGAGAGTGACCCAGGACCTGGTCTGCAAGGGGTTTTTGTTCAACAGAAGTCTCAGGGGTGGGTACAAGTTGCAAACCAATGAAACAAAGCAAGGTGGCTAATGCCAACTGCAATACACAACATCAACAAATCAGGTAAATTGGGGTGGGGTCTCTGGGGGATCCACCAACCACTGGCCGACACCTCTCAGAAGGTCTTGGGCCTGGGAGACTGATGGATAGGAGGGGGGAGAATATACATTGGGATGGGGGAAAAGACAATGGGAAGACCAGTCTCCAGGCAGAGACTTAGGTTGTCTTGGAAACTCTAATCAACTTGTGATAAGAACATTCCAGGACAGGGGCTCTTATGTAGCTAGGGTTAAAGTTCAAACCATACTAAACTTATAACTAAAAACCTATAAAACAATTCCAGCATCCCCACACAATTTTTTCCATGGATGGCAGGGACAAGGAACTCTGCACACCTGAGATGCTCTAGAAACATGTGGCTTTATTATTACAAGGGTCGTGGGTAAAGCGGGCCTTGCCTTCAGCCACCAGCCTCGGCTGGAGCAAAGCCCTAAAAAGAGAATGGGGAGAGAGAGAGATAGAAGAGAGCTAAGGGGTAAAAACGGGGCAGGAGCAGGGAATAACATGAGGAGAAAGCAGGAGCAAGGGAGGTGAGAGAGAGGAGAGGAGATGGGCCAAGAGAGATAAGGGAAGAAGGGTGAGAGGGCCAGAGGAGAGAGGTAAAGGCAAAAGGTAGGAGAGCCAGGACAAGAGAGTGATCCTCTTGTTACAATAGAATATATCCTTTTTTCTGTTGAATATTCTAATTCACATTGACCAACCGGCGTGAGATACAAAACCTTCAAACTTTACATGCAGCCTATAAGAACGACTACATTACCATGTCATTTTACTTTCTAATCTCTATAGACTTCTGTCTTATGCCCTTGTTCCCGGATGTCTTTGCCAAGGTGGAAAGGCAACATTCTTGTCCTTTTGTCAGCTAATCACCATCTTCCTGCCTGCCATGCACACATCTCGAAACTAGCTTTCATTCCTATTTCACTCAGGTTTTACATCTACAGTATTTCTTGCCATGCAGTCATATTCATAAGTCCTTCCTGTCCCATCTTTCCCAACACAAAACCAGTAAGAAATTAAATTCAGTATTTGTATTTATGAAACTTGTTTATTTATAATGGATAATTCGGGAGTTAACAGTGGACATAAATAAGAATTTTACTACCACCTCTATATGAATATCTGGTTAGAATTTTTAAAACTTAAAAATGTCAACAGTTGTCATAGATAGGATTTTACAGTCACAAGCAAATATGAATTGTTACTGATACTGATGGCAAAAGAACAGAGATGAACTGTGCATAATTTATCTTTTTTTTCACTCTGTCACTCTGATAAGTCTTGTCTTTGTAAAACTTATTATCTTTGAGATCCCTGTTCAGTCCCTATTTATGAGATCCTTATTCCAAAAGAGGATTTGATTCACAGTGTTCAATATTTAGGGGGTTCTTTCAAGACACAGAGGGAAATCAGTTACCAGAAATGAGAAAAAAATCCAAGGAATTCCAGAAGTATTTCTCTTTACAGCCACAAAACATATTCATGTAAAAGAAAATCTTAAAACTTTACAATTTTTTTCTATAGAGAAATCTTGCTATTGTTATTTTATAGACTACACTGCCTGAAAAGGGGGGAATTTGTAGTTGGAAAATGCAGACATTTGCAACTTGTATTGGAGTGTGCACTATTGTCAGATTCATAAAATACATATAATCAAACATATTCTATATAATAATACTTTAAATTGGCAAATAGTTTATCTGAATTAAAGGAGGCAAATGGCTGAAAAATATTGTTTGCTTCGTCTGTTTTCAGAAAGCTATTAGCAGCAATTATATTTGTATCCTTGCAGAGTGAGGGAGAATTTGCAAGATACCAAAAACCAATATACAGTAAAAATAATTAATGAAAAAGTTCATTAAGAAGTCAATGTGTAGAGTTTTTTAGGCCAAGATTTCAATTTCTTAACCATATGAAAAGATTAGTCATGTTTTTAAGCACTCAACAGTTACAAAGAAAATTTGGGAATCTTCTGGAATTTTCTGTAACATATAAGAAAATATTTTCTACCAGATTTCATAGAAAACAGAAATTTATCCAGAATTTCTTAAAACTTTTTCAAACTCATTGCAAAAACTTCAATTTCTCAGTTGCATTCCAAAAGTCATAAAAAATATTGGCCAGATAGATATTGTAGGAAAACACAAAAAAATTAAAAATCATAATTTCAAATGGACAAATGTATTTAGTATCTCATAAATTTATGACATATGTTTAATTCCTCATCTGAATCCTTTCATAGAAGAAAGAGGATTATCTGAGGTCAGATTATAGGGACAATGTTAATCACTGTGATTTCATACAGTTTGAGTGCAAATGATCCCAGCGATAGGACAGAAATCATTTCATATCAGCATCTTATTTACTGCACTTAAAATTGTTCCTGTTATATATTCAAGGATTAAATGATGTAATGTTTCTTTGCAAGATGTCTTGGTTACAAAAGGTGTAAAAAAGGAAAAAGGTATTATTATGATAATCTGTTGTGTACAAAACTGAGGACAGGTTTTCAGCTGCAAAAATCAGAGGAAAATCTGTTTCCAGTTAATGATTTTTAGTCAAAATTTGAAAATATAAAGTAGTTAAACCCCATGAAGCCTGAAAAAATGAATAGTGCCCTTCCATAATATATTAATCAGATTTGTCTTTTCTACACAGAACAGAATCTTTAGGTATAATCTGCAAAGCAGAAATTAGTAACTAAATTTGAGTCTAAAAATAGTTTCAAAATTACCTTTTGACTGTCTGAAATAGTTATTCACAGAAGAAATATACTTTTCTCTTTCCTTTGATTCCTGGAGAATTCTTTGGAAAGAGAATTGGTAGAAGATGTTCTAAATAATTTATAGTCATGAATATAATTTTCAATCAGTTAGACTGAAATGCTTTGTAATGATGTAAGAAATGGAAAAATTATATTATCCCATTTAGTTATTTGTAGAAGAGAAAAGATATAATAGTTCTATATGATTTTATTTTTTTCTTAGTCTGAATTTAAAGTCTGATCAAGGCTGAATGTATTTTATCACACATTATAGAGTCTGTATCTGGTTATTTGCACCTTTTTATGGGGGTGACACTTGTCATGGAGTCAGTTGGGAGCATTTCCATCACTCATCTATAATCCCCTGACCATGGAAGTCCCCTTTTCCCCACAAGACTGAGTGTGGATGGCACATATGCTGGCCCCAGACATTAAACACCAGCATGGGAAGCAACCAATGCCTACACAGCAACCACCTCCATCACTTTTAGGGTCACCACTTCATTGAATGAGAGACTCTCTGGAATAAGCTACATGTTCCACTTTTTAGCATAATGGTATATAGATAATGAGGCAGCAGAGAGTCATAATATCTTCTTCACAAGCATAAATCACAGATTTATTAATGTGTTTTGTCATAAAGTCTACATCACGTCTTTTCCCTTTTTAGTTTCCTGCTGCTTAATACCACATAGAAGAGAATCACAGAATCACAGAATCATTGAATGGTTAGAATTAAAAGGGACCTTGAAGAACACCAAATTCTACACCCCTGCCACGATCAGGGACGACTTTCACTAGACCAGGTTGCCCAAAACCCCATCCAGCCTGGCCTTGAAAATATCCTAGGTTGAGGCACCTGCTTCAGTGCCTCATCACTCTCAAAGAAAATAATTATTTTCTGGTATCCAATCTAATACTGGCCTCTTTCAGTTTAAAATCATTCCCCCTTCTTTTGTTGCTATGCACCCTTGTAAAAAGTCCTGCAACTTTCCTGTAGGATGCTCTCAATATTTTAAAACTTCAGTTACATTACTAACTGGTAGGTATGCTTGAGATCAAGATGATTATATGAACGCATACCAAGCTTTCATGAATATCAATGACAAGATAAATGACTTTATTTGTGGTCAAACAGAACAGAGGTAAGACTATAACTGAACTATAATACAATCATGTGGTTCAAAGAAAATATTTTTTTCTCACTGCAGTTACTTCTTGTGAAGAAATACTAATAAAAAATATAAAAATAGGGGTACAAACATTTCAGAAAAATAAATGAAAGATGTTATGAATACATTTTAAGTTCTAAACAGAAGCAAAAGAACAGGCATTTCTGATAGTTCAGCTGCAACTTCCTCAAAGTGAGCTTTTCTAGCTAACATTATTTTCTCTTTCTTCTTCACATTCACCTTTATCCTTCTCCTTTGATCCATCTTAACATTTTTTATCCCAATATGTTATTTTATCCCTTCTCTTCCTCATTCCTTTATCTCACTATTTTTTAAAAAAATCTTATTTCACTCTTAGCAACAGTATATCTAAGTTCAGAGTGTTGTTCAACTTGATTGATTTTCAAATATGAAAGAATTATAAAATTAAATTAAACCCCGGGTTTTTTAAAGAACCGTAACCAGGGCCTTTTTCAAGTTATCTATGGAGAATGCAAACACATACACACACACACACATGCACAAATAAACAAACAAGCAAACAAAAAAAAAACAAACCACAAAAACAGCAACAAAAAAACCTGATATCAAGGAATGCAATACTAAAACCAATGCATGCAGCACTAAAATTTGGAGGTTGGGAAAGGGAAGAATGTACTGGAGTTCCTTTACTAACTTCCTCTTCTTTCCTCATCTGAAAGTTAAAATAAAAAGACAATTGACTATTGCTCACACTATTCAAAAGGTTTATGAACACAGTCTGGGGAGAGTTTCAGATGTGTTCCTCAGAGCCACCATAGAAAATGTATTTTTTCCCTGATGCTTTCGTTAGTTGCTCATGTTAGCTGTGTGTGCAGCTGGCTACACTCTGCTGGTCTCTGTACTCTCCCCAAAGGACAGTAAAGTTGGGTGTCCAGCCTCGGTTTAGAAATTCTGAGAATTAGGCACCAAAATGTGAGAAAGAGCATTGTAGGCACAGACTGGTGAAATAACACAGATTCTGAAAATAATGTTTCAAAATGCTTCAGACACAAGCTAAGGATCTTACCTGTGTAAGATACAGATTTTGAAATTTAGACCACTGTTTTTGTTAGACAAGTGAAACCAATTTGTTTGTGAATGTTAAAGAAACAAGTGATAGAAAAGTTGGGAAGCTCAAATTCAGAAAACATTTTCTGGCATTGTTTAATTCTGAAAATCTACCACTGCTATTTTAACTCTAGTTTTACTAAAGGCAGTAGTATAGAAGAAGATATTTATTTTTAAGAATTCAGCCTTGCTGAATTATTGCCAGAATTATGTATGGTAGAGTTCAGCCTTATTTAATTTTTTTTTTTATATTAAATTTAATGAGAAGGGATTGGTTTCTAGCAGCAACTCTACAGCTTGTCTTGTGAAATTTATAAGTAAAAAAAAAAAAAAAAAAAAAAAAAAAGGTGATGAAAAGAAAGTTCCCTGCATATAAATGTAATAGTCTGCTGTAAATCTGAAAATCATGGATTTTTTATAATATAAGATACTGAGTCTAACTTAGCAAGCAGGGAATTTGATTTCTAAGAACATCTATCAAAGGTGGGATCACTAACTAAGTTAATATACCCTTTGACAATGAATAGATAATGTCCTTGTCTCATTAAAACAAAACTTTAGATTAAATATAGTGAATACAAATGTCTGAAGATGTACATTTTTAGAATTCATGAAGTTCAAGTGAGAGGGAAAAGACTTAGTTATTATTTTAAAATATGTCTAATACTAATAGTTCATTTTTTAAAATTAATGTTCTTTGATGTTGCTTAAGTTTGCGCAATAAAATAATCAAATAATAGCTAATACTGTCTCAAGTGCAAATAATTTTTCAACACACTTATTTTTAAAGATAACTTTTGTCAGGTAGAATAATCTGAAAAGCCCCTGTTGAGCTTATTCTAGTAGCTATATCAGTTGAGTCTATAGAAACAAAATGCTCATACATGACATACTTTTAAAAAAATGTATGGATTTTAATGGACATTAGTTCTTTCTTTTTTTTTCTTAACATTTTAAATTTAATATTTCCTAATCTTACAAGAGGTTCATTACTTCTACACTTAATTAAATGTATTTAGAGCACTGCCTATATATTCCTGCTGTGTCCTGTTTGTGTAAGCTATCCTGCCTTTCAAAGTAACTCTATGGATAGTGGGAGCTCGTGTTCTTCTGAAAAAACAAAATATTACAGAAGCACAGAAATTCTCAGAGCCCAGTTAGAGGGAAGGGTGTATCTAATGGTTCTTAGAAAGAAAGGCAAAGTGCCTTATAATTGCTGCAGGTGCATCACTTCAGCAATTTCTTCGAGGACGTACAGTTGCCTTTTAGAAAATGCTCCTAATTTGTTGTCTTGGGCTTTGGCGGGGTTAACAGTTGTCCTCCTTTGCATCCACCTTTTTTTCCCTCTTTGTGTTTTCTTGATGGGGGTTGGGTTTAGTCATCTATTTCCTATAGAGTAAAAACCTTAAAAAAACTTAATAAATTTTCCCTATTATGTCCTTAAAAGTAATGAGTTTCTTTCCTTTTTGGAGGGAAGTTTAAAAATAAGATCTTCTATTGACAACAAAGTTTAGTTCAAAGTTTTTTTTCCAGCATGTTCCAATATGCTCCCATCTCTGTGGAACGTGAATTTTCTAAAAAGATTCCAAAAATACGTGAAAGGAGATAATATTTTTGTTCTTGGCTTCTCTTACCTGCCACAAAGAACAGAACCGTGAAGGAGATCTATAATCAAATTCTGTCACTGAACACAAATTCAAAATATTTCGAGAAAGGCTCTGCAGAAGGAACTTTCATGTAGATGATAGAATGTGAAGAGAGTCATCAAGGGTACTAGACTTCTAAGGGAGCTAGGAAGTTCAGATCTCAAGGAAATACTGTAATACGCAAAATCCCACATAAACATCATGCTCACAGGATTCTGATAAATTACTAGGTATTACTGACTGCAAGACAGAGTTGAGTATGCAGGTGCAGGATTTACAGTGCAGTATATGTGGTTTATACATTTTCTTTTTTCATCTTTGATTTACTATGCTTCAGGGATGGTTGAAAGTGCTCTAGTAAACCCCAAGACCCCACTTTCCTGACATAATCAAGTTTATTTCCCATAACCTCAGGACTACTGAAGCAAGGAGTATGCCTCCTGTCCTTGTTTGGTGCAAGTACAAACTTTTCAACATCATTAGGTTTGTGGAAAGCTGATCTATAGAACCTGTAGACTACCTTTTGTTGTTAATGTATGTATGAAAACAATTTCTTTTGTCTTTTATAGCAATAAACACATTAAGTTCTAGCTGGGCTTTTACCCTTCTAATTTTCTCCCTGCAAAAATTTATTACATCTTTGTCGTCATCCTGACTTGTCTGTCCCTTCTTCTAAAGGGCACAAACTCTCCCTTTTCTCCTGAGTTCCATCCAAAACTCTCTGTTCAGTCAGGCTGGTCTTCTTTCCTGCCAACACATCTTTCAGTATATGGTTATGGCTTGTTACTGCCTCTATAAGATTTCCTTCTTGAAGAATGGGCTTCTACCCTTCAGGACTGTCTCTCAAGGGACTCTCTCATCCAGTCCCCTAAGCAGACCAAAGTTTGCCTTGTGGGAATCCAAGGTAGCTGTTGTGCTGACCTCCGTCTCAGATTCCTGAGAACCAAAAACTAATAACAATTCATGACCAGCATGCCCAAGACCACCTCCAAGCACCTCATTACCCACCAGTCCTCTGTAAACAGATCCAACAGGATGTCTTCCCTTGCAGGCTCTCTCACCAGCTGTGTCATCTTTCCACAGGCAGAAAACCCTAATCCCTATGTGATCATTTTCAGGCACCTCCATGGTTCCTAGTAGATCAATAACCCTTGCATCTTTCTTGCCACATGTCAGGTTCTATCACATCATGGAACATTACAGTTGCTGCTTAGCTGGTATGACAACAAACAAATTTATGTTTTATTCTGTGATGTGATATGACATTGTCTGATGAGATCCCAGGATACTTAAAATAACATTAACTAGGATTTATAACCTTTCTTACTTTCTTATTTCATTTCAACAGGGGATTCCACCTAACATATCTTCTTTAAATATGTTTGTGAAATAAGAGACATGTTGAAAATTAATTAATAGTATTTTTAGGGCAAAAAAATTATGTTAGCTTTAACTACAAATACAATAAATAGCTTTTTATTCCAAATGTATCACATCAAATGCTTTATCTACAAATTGTTATCTTCCTAAAGCTCCTCTTTGTCTAATCTTAAAGATTTTTCTGCCATCTGTATCTCTACTAGGTCAGGCTAGGATCCTAGGATCTCTGGGAAAGTCATGGAGTGAGCTCCTCTAAACAGATTTCTGGGTGTAGGAGGAAGAAGAAATTGTTCTAAAAGGAATAGAATGCATGTGTTTAGTAAGGGTAAGTCATGTGTGGTCAAGTTAGTTTCCTTCTGGGATAATATGGTGGGTTTGACCCTAGTTGGCTGCCATACCCAGCCACTGCTCTCTCACTCCCCATCAATGTGAGGAGAGGACAAGAAGATGTAAAAGCTTATGGGCTGAGATAAAAACAGGGAGATTACTGTCATGGGAAAAACATGATTGAGGGAAGATTACTGAATTTACTGCCAATTAATAACAGAGTAGGACAGTGAGAAAATAAACACAAACCTAAAAATACCTTCTCTGTATACCCACCTTCTCCTCAAGCTCAATGTCATTCATTCACTCTTCTACTTCCTCCTGCTCTGATCATTGCAGGGCGTTAGGGAATGGGGATTGCAGTTTGTTTATATCACTTCATCTCTCCTGCTCCTTCCCCCTTAGGCTGTTCCTTTTCTACAGCATAGGATCCCTCCCATGGGAGACAGTTTTTCATTAACTGCTCCAACAGGAATCCTTCCTGTGGAGTACAGTCCACCAAAAGCAGACCATTTCAATGTCTGTCCTCCACAGTTTGTGCCAGGAAAACTGCTCCTGTGAGGGCTTCTCTCCATAGGATACAGTTCCTGTTGGGAATCCAGTTGTGCTTGGGTTCTCCAAGAGCTGCACCTTCCTTCAGGATGTATCCACCTGATGCAGTATGTGGTTGTCCATGAGATTGCAGGGTGGATTTGTGCAGCACGGCGGTTGTCCATGGGCTGCAGAGAGAGAACATAGATCACCATGATCTCACTCATGGGCTACAGGGGAATCTGTGCTCCAGGCAGGCCAGTCTCTGCAGCAGCAGCACTTAGGAAGCCTAGAAGCATAAATCAGAAGAAGATAGTCAGACATAGTATAAAGATTTTTTTTTCATCTTGAAGTCAGTAAAGCCTTAGAACAGGTTGTTAGGTCGTGTAGTATATGGCCTTAGAGGTTTTTAAGACTTTTTTTATAATACATGCTTATACCTTCATAGAAAAATTAAGAAAGTGATGAATTGTTTTCTTTTGTTTGGGTTTTTTTTTTCTTCCTGTATTCATATCTAGATATCTCCTTAAAGACTGTGGGATTTTTTTTTTCCCCTGGTAGACAACAAAAGCAACCATCATTGACTGTGACTTAGGTAAGAATGTACTTCAGATTATGGAGAACTCAATGTCTTTTCAATATATATAGGGGTGCTAAGAATGTCAGGAAAAATACTTGTTTAAAGTTTGTGGTGAAAAAACATGGGGCAATGATTTTAAATGGTAGATTTAGACATAAGGAAGACATTTTTTACAATGTGGGTGGTGAGACTCCAGAAAGGATTGCTCAGAGAAGTTGTGGGTATCCAGAGAAATATGTCCCTGGCCTTGGCAGAGGGGTTGGACTAGATGATCCATCTTCGAAGGTCCCTTCCAGCCTAAACTATTTTATGATTCTATGATTCTATGAATGTGGCATCATCAGAACCCTTTAGAAAATAGGATCATGAAATTCAATGTTTTATGATGCAGGTTTCACACACATGCTAAAAATCAAATTTTCGCTTGGAATATATGACTGCTGTTCTCAGATGCTACTTTTTTCATTTTCTGTGAACCTCTTAAAACTATAGCTGTCATTCAAATAGATTTATTGCATAGTAGATACATATTTCTGAGGGTAAAGAAGGATTGGCCACATTTTCTTCTTACTTTCATTATGTTTAGTGTTTATGATTACAAACTTTTTACCTCTTTCTCTCTCCTCCTTAGTTTTAGTACTCTGCAGGTATTTATATATTCATTGTCATTCCACTAACATGCCTAGACTGCTTTCCAAATAATTAACATAAGAAATAAATTTGGAAAAATGAATGCTCTTGATATTGCTAGATATTTATGGGTGTTCAACTACTCTTAATGTAGACTCAGCAATCTTAAAAAATTCTGGTTGCTTCAGATGTACATCATTCTCCACTCCTTCCACACAAAGGATAGGAAAATGCTGTACACTGGAAGTGATGTTTGGATATTCTTTTTATTCACTTTCTTTAATGAGAAGTTTTAAAAAGAAACATGTTGAGAATTATCTAATAATAATGTTTGAAATCCTAGTGCCCCTGAAGTCACTGCTAAGTCTTCCCCATACACAGCTCTGAGATCAACAGAAGGACACTTTAACAAAACCACCTTTCTAATATTGGGGAGAAATAACATCTGTGTTTCTGTCTTACAAATTGATGTCTCAGTGAAAAAGATTATAATAAATTTTATTTCTCTGTGTAAAGATCTGAGAAATGCCACATTAATATCTGTATGAAATTTTAGAGTTTTAACATACCTTATAAATCCAGCAGATAGACGTCTTTAAAGTTCATTGATGGTATTAAAGTTATTAAAATTCAAGTTGATAGGTATACTTTTCTCATTGAAAAACTAAAAACACTATCATCAAGTTGCCTCATGCCTTACAGCTGAAGCTAAAACATAAATATCTTAATATTTCTGATTAAGATTTGCATCAACATTGAAACATTAGATGTCTGTACGGAGCTATGGCTTCATCCAAAGAAGTAAGCTGGATTCATTCTGTTGACTTCATTGGCATTAGACAAGACCTGTATCCTTATGCTATTCTCTTAAAATAGAGATGCAGAATGTAAGGGCCTTATCAGACAGAAAAATACCTTTGAGTAATCAGCATGTGAGCATTGAGCTATTATGTTCCAAAATAATTTGGTTTGATTGCATCATTTCATAGAACAACATCTAGTGTTTCAGGGAATGATGAAAGAAATTATGCAGTAAAGCACAAGAAAAGAGGTTGTGAAAAGTATTAAATATTCCTGCTACATACATATTTTTAAAAATGTAGTGAAGTCGAAGTTCAATATGTTAAAAACGATCTTTCAATATTTTTCTGTAAAAATAGATACGCCAATAATGGCTAATCGCTTGCCATAATTCTAAATTTTCCTTTATCATTCAGCTGATCTATTTTGTATAATCCATTCCAAAAATAAAAGAAGGTTCTGCTGAAAAGTAGATTCATAGATTTGAATCTATGAGCCCATTGTAAATTATTCCATATTTGCCACATCTAGCAAATTTTTCATGAAGTGTAGAGCAGATATGTGTTGCTTAAAATTTTAGCAGAAGCATAGGTTTTTTCCCTTACTGTTCCATTTTTCAGACATCATTAAAAATTTGAACTCTATGTGATAACATCTCAGTTGTCTGAATGAAGTCCTAGCTTAGCAATGTTTTATATTTAAATACTGATCATTGAATATTTCCAAGCACAGAATAGCAATTGCTTTTAGTTATAACCTACATTTTTGCTTTGTTTATCTTTAAAATTTGTGTCCTGATTCTGACAAAAGACATAATTTATACCAAACTTTAAACAATATAGTGTCCTAGCAGGAAAATTGTTTTTCTATTTTATTCTTTTCCCATCTGCTTGTAATTTTCAACACTATTGTTTCTGTCAGATTATGTTTTGTACTTAAACCTCATTGAGTTTCTAACAAAGTTTTCACATATTTGCATATCTGAAATGGCTTTTAAAAACATAGCCATTAAATTAAAATGGATGACTCATAAAAATGGGTAAAAATTAGTAATTTTAAGTTGCTTTTGTTATACTGCAGCATCAGGTATCTGAAGTACATTACTAATTTCACAAATTACTGTGTCAATGACTTCCTTTGTAATCAAAACTGGAAAAAACTACCAAGAGCACTAATATTGATAGTGGAGAGACGAGGGGATTTGGCAATCTTTTCATGCTCTCTATTCCTGCCTACCAGACCTCATCTCTCTTATCAGCAGGCCATGCATTCACAGAGATTTACTTTCAGTAGAAGTATTTTTTAGTGACAAAACTGCAAGTTCCCAGGGAAAGAAATACGGATAGCAAAGTCATGAAGGGAGAGTTTCTGAGCGCAAGATAAATAGTATCTTCTAGAGCATTGTCCATCTACATGAGCACTAGATCGTGGATACTGGAAGATTTAATACAATCCTTATCATCTGAATATTAGAAAGAGATTTTAAATTACTTGTTCATCTGTTAGCCTCTTCCTAAAAGAAACAACCTAACTGCATTACCAAAATACACTATTTTTATCAAAAGTTTAATTGTGTGGGATATTTAGGACCAACAGGGTTGCTCCACTAAGTGGGTAGAGTTTAAAAGCATTTTAGACTATTATCAGAACAAAATGGGATTAGAGTGAGATAAGGTGTATTTTTACAACTGAAATTAGAATACAGGGCCTCCTTTATAATTGTCTCATTATTATTCGTGTGAACTAAGTTTGGAGTTGGAGTTGATATTTTTTAAGCTCCAAAATAGTCAGGAAACCAGGTGTGTCATTTTCTGGAGACTTGAAATGATAGCCTTTTGCTTCTTATCTACAAGAGTTTTGAAGTGATACACAATGGAAACTATGATTAAATACATCAATTAAAACTTTTGGCAAAATGCTCTTCAATATTTGATATCAGCTATTCAAAATTAGAGATCACTTTGAATTTTATATTTTTGTATCTTGAGTTTCCCATGTGTAAACTCTCGCTTGTGTGAATAAACTGCAGTCATCACCAAGAGCCAAGGGCTTACAAAAAAATTAAATATGTATTTTCATGGAATGGTTTGAATACCAGCACATTGTCTTGAACAGAGACGGTAAAGCAAACTATTTCAATGCTCTCTTATAAATTAGATGCTTTAAATTCTGTACCATAAATTAAAAATTTAATACTTCATCCAGAAACATTTCATAGTGCAGTTGAAGTTCTAACACAGATTAGATCACTAAATTTTGATCACTAAAGGAAAACTCGGAGCTGAGTAGCACTAGATTAAGGTAAATAAAGATCATACATCCAACATATGTAAATATTCTATATTTGATGAAAATACAGAAGTCTAAATAGAAGATCCTTCCCATATAAGAAGAGAAACCAAGGGAAAGCAGAGAGTAGGTGCCACAGTCAAGTCTCCCCTGGTTTAGGATGCTCTGCCTGATCAGTGCTGCTGTTTCTCCTCAATAAAACTTTCTTCTTGGTATAGAAGGGAGTACTAGTTTTAGATTTGCAATTCATTATGTTTCGCTGTTGCAGACCATCAATCATAGTAATTAATTTTTGTTACATTTTTGCTTTGAGCAACTTAAAATTTTAGGGAATGCTCTATGTATATTGGGGCTTTTCACACTTCATTCTTCCCATACAAGTTGACTGATAGTACCGGACTGAGCAAAAGTTAAGCTGCACACCACACCAGCACCACCATACAATCAACATAATCCTGGGATAGAGTAAGATCAACATGATTGTGGTCCAGTTTCAGAAACAGACGATGTGATGAAATTTTGGATTTTCCTCATAAAACTGAAAGGAGAAATGAGACTGTATGGCAATTGAAGAGACAGGGTCCCCATGGCTTGCATCATGAAGCTGATTTTATTGAACACACTGCTGGTCTGATTTTATTGAACACACTGCTGGTTCATATACCTTTCAAGCTCTTAGTAACATTGCTTAACTATGGGCTAGTACAAACTTGTACAGTCCTGTACTGTCTTGCATATATACATACACCCTGACTTCTTCCTCCTTCAAGGTCTTGCCTCAACTTGCCAGCGCTTGTGGCCCTCTAGCACATCTACTCCTGTAATGAGATCAACAGTACTTGGAGTCCTGCTTCTAAGCTGTATTCCCACAGAGATACAGACACCATACAAAAACTCGAAGTCCAAGAAACACCAATGTCTTGGAAATTGCTTGCCTCTCAAATGAACGAATGCATTTCCCAGTACTGTCCTCAAATATAAAATTAGAAAGATTTAACACTTCCTGTTCTCATCATGTGCTATTCCTTCTGTGGACCCTGCCTAACACATAAAAGTGCAAAGCCAGTGATTTGGTTATTTCCATTGCTAGTTAAAGTTTTCAGACAGCTCTTTCATGGAAGGCACTATGACAATGTCTTGCCCTCAAAGTGTGTGTCTGACTCGAAGTGAGCTCACAGAGACATCAACAGGGTGCAAAGATGTCATACCATCAAATTAGTACTATCACTTCTTATGTAGCAGTCAGAAAACACAGAAAGTGGGAGGATAAAATAAGATCAATTCATAATCTGTTGGCTTTTCTATTTCTTCTTATTCATTGGCTTCCTTAATAGGACAAATCAGATGTTTATCAGTCTGAATTAATGATCTTTAAGCCCATTATGAAATATTTTATTTCCTATTAGGGTTGGGTAAAAAATATGAAATAAAAGGATTTTTGTTATTTCATTCTGTAAACCAAATCAGCTACAAAATTAATTTCAGAAGTTGCATAAAAGCAATTAATAAATGTCTTTGGTGTTTCAACAGCTATTTAAGCAATTCATCTGGAATTCTGCTAGGCAAGGGTTTTCTGCATAAAACTTTGCAAAGAAGCAAGAATTTGCAATGAAGCTGTCTAAGAAAAAGGGTTTTAGTGACACAGACTTGCTTTCTGGATTTTAAGTATTTCTGCAGTATTTAGCATTTCTGGTACAGTTTTATGATGCCATATAAATATTAAAGACAGCTCTTTCTAGACAAGTTTTAAATATTAATCACTTTATTAATTTTTTTTTCTCAGCTTCTGAGTACTTCTTAGGCTTAGTGACTTAGTGTTTATTTTGATCTTTCAATGTTTGAAAAAAAGGGCTTATATACCAAATGTATCAGTCATGCTATTTTCATCAGAATTATAGATAAATTAATATTGGATGGTCATGCCTCTGATATCAAGGCAAGGAAGTAACTTTTTTTCTTCTTCATGTTGAATGTCAGGTAATGGAATATTGTGTATGCCTGCAGATTTAAACAATCTCTTGAAATGGAAAATCTTGTGGCAGCATAAAATGCGTATCATTAAATATTACTTTTATTACAAAACTATGTTTTTCCTGTTCTGAAACAATTTTGAGCTGTAAAGCACCATTATTTTGCCCTCAAGCATTTTACAGTCAACAAAGTTTTAGTAAAAATCAAGTACTTCATCTGCCTGAAACGTCAAATCCCATTTATTTCCCTCCCAAGAGAAGAATTAACAACAGAAGGTTAAATAAAAATGTTATTCCTCTGCCCTCAAGCAAGTTTATATCTCATTTGGGATACTCTTTCCATTGATATGTGAACGTTTTCATGTGCATGACGATGTGTGACAATCCCCTGAATGTGTATAGCTCTAAATAAATACTCTGTACAGTCTCCTCCCCCAGAATCACATAGCTGGAAAATATTCCTCAGGCTAACGGTAGGTAGTTTCATCTAAGAAATAAAATTTTATCAGGTGTTAAGACATGTTTAATGTACCAGAATTATTCTGATCACTGGAATTTCTAAGTATCTAGGTGTCACCATTAAAAAGGGAAATCTGGGGTCTGAGAAAAGGATAGCTTGAAGGTGGGCTATCAGAGTGGAGCATGTTTAACCACATCTGTACACCCTTTGCAGACTCCTCACCTGTAGACATCTAAAAGGCCAAACAGTCCATTTAGTCAGTCATTCAGCTGAAATCCTTTTACAGTCTACTGTGCACTTTTGTAAATCTCTCATTCTGCAAATATCTTCTACAGCAATCACTACTGATTTCCACAAATATTCATTAGTTAATTTTTTTAAAACCTGGGATTAGTGAAAACTTGTAAATATAATATTCAGCTAATCACAGTTTTCAATATTTCTGGTAGGTTTTGACTGGCTATGTTTGGTGTGCATTTAGAATTTTTACAGGTCTGAACATACCTAGAAATTGCTAATCTTTCCCTTAGTCCTTCCTATGTGTTCTATTCAAGTGAAATGATAGGAAAAAACCTGAAAATAAATTAAATTTTGTCTCAGAGTTATTTGGAACACAATGATCAAGCATATGAGTACAGGTGTTGAGGGTTAAATTTGTTTCTTTTTTACTTACAGAATTTTTTCCCATAAGTTGCTAGGAAACTAACTACTGGGTAGTTATAGGTACTTAAGCAGAACAAAGGGGCCAAAGGAATGTATCTGAGAGTTTGTCTCAGAGGGGGAAATACCAGGAAAAGGGGGCAGGAAAAGGACAGGACTGGGGCAACTGCTCTCTCTTGCTCTCAGCATGGGAAGGGAGACAACCAAGCTGTTGTTTACTGTCAGCACCAAGTCTGGACCTAGGAAATCTACCACCATCTGCTCGTGTGCTCAGGAATTGTGTGCTCGCCTCCTCCTGCCCTGCTGGAGCTGTGCCGGCCCTGTCCCACCACTGCCGCTTCTTTAGTACTGCACTTTTCTTGACTCTGTAGCCCTCAGCCCCTGCCTGCCAAGTCCTTCTGCGTCTTCAGCCACAGCTCTGGAGTTCCTGATCCATCTCTTCCATCCCTTCCCATCTGGGCCGAGCCGCCATTACTGCGTGCCCCCCAAGCCCACACCACAGCGCCCCCTGCAGCCATGTGCGGATCATCGCACCTGCCTCACCCGCCAGGAGCCCGCTAGCGCCCCTGCTGGCTGTGACCAGAACTGCACCCAAGGAGAGAGTGCCGGTGGTCAAGGAAAGCTGTTGCTGGGTTCCTGGTTCCCTCTTGTTGTTAATGCTGTAGCTGTTGCTGTTTGTTTTGCCTTGTTTACATACTATTCAAGAATTGTTATTCCTATCCACATAACTTTGCCTGAGAGCCCCCTTAATTTTCAAAATTATAAAAATTCAGAGGGAGGGGATTTGAATTCTCCATTCAGACACCAGTCTTTTCAAAACCAAGACAACAAGACAGATCTTCTCTGAGGAAAATTACTGTCCATGATGGGAAAGTATTTTTAGTTTCAGGCAGAATTTTTTATGCTAGTCCAGTTAGATTCAGTGTCCTTTCCTGTGTGCTAAATTAACATTCAGGCTATTCCTAAGGTAACATAGGACCAAAAACTAATGTATTATGGAATACAAATATATATAATCAGCAAAAATGTTTGCATAATGCTATGTCTAATACTTCATCTATTCCTTAGATGTCACACTTCATAAAAGTATGGCACATCATCTTCTTAACATTTCTTTCTGCCCTCTAAAACTGCCTTTTCTAGTATCACAGAAAGCTGTGATATTGCACAAGTTGAAAGTTCATCTTTAGGTTATGCTTCTGAAGAGTATTCTGCAAACTTTCTTAAAAAGTGCTTAGAATAAGGGCATACGAAGTGCCAATCCTTTTGAAGGCATAATCCAATTAATTAACTAGAGCATGAGAACTCTCCTTTTTTATACACAGTGTACAAGTCAAGTTGCAACATCTAACAAAGTTGTTCATCTGTGCTGCTTCAGAAAGTCTTATGATAAAGATTATCGTAGGCTGCAGAGCTGGAATAGCAATTAAAGTAGAAATCTGAAAATTAAATTTGGACTAAGTTACGTTTACTTTTTTGATAGCAATTGATAGATTATAGTCAGCGGTGATAGTCAGCCGACTATTAATTAGCCAAGAGAGACAAAAATATAAATAGGGACTTTTTTTGTTACTTAGATTTTTTGGGTTTTTTTTTTTTTGTTTGCTTGTTTGTTTGTTTGTTTCGGGGACATTTTTTTTTATTTTGGAAGGTTTGTTGTTTGGTTTGCTTTGGTTTGGTTTGGTTTGGTTTGGGTTTTTTTTCGTGCACTCCATTTCAGAGTGTAACTCACTTTGGAGAACCGCCAATATTGGAAACTGGATAGGAGAAGAGGGTTTATTTTATTTTTTTTTAATTTGTCTCCCCCCAAAAAACACCAAAAAATCCTGAAGATCCCTTAACGCAAACTTTAGCCATATTATTAGCAGAATAAAATTTCTTCCTTGGAAAGTAAATTCCTCTTGCAACACTGGTGTCAAAGGTGAAGGGAATAACTTCTTTAGAGTAAATTATGTCAGCAGTATGACTAGTGAATTTTTCCCCTTAAAACCGGAGTGGCAATGTAATTAAAACTTTTCATTTCTTTATACTAAATACAAAGTAATTATTTTACATTAATAACAAAATAAGAAAAATTTCTTTAATGTAATATCTTTGCTCTACCTCTTGAAAGTTTGTCCATAGGAGCCTTTTAAGAGGTACTTTAAAGAATTGGTTTTTCAGGTTTCATTTGATTTATTTTTAAAATTGCCTTAGCATTTCTTTTTTGATAGATCTGCATGTTTTTCTTTCTCAGGCACAGCAAAGACAGAGAAGGAAAGATGAGTGATACTAAGGAACATCAGCTCTTTTACTGTTAAAATTTTTTTGGGTTATAGCCCTGCAGTCATCAGTTATGTTCTATAACTGTCGTGTAAAAGTAATATCACACAAACATATGAATACCTTAGTTTGACAGTGGTGCTGGTAAAATCATGAAAGACACTTTGTTTCAGATATCTATTGGACTTTGGCAAAGCTTCACCTATACATTTGTATTACTATTTTGAAGAATATGCTACTAAAATTAGAAGTCATCCATTGTAATTTTGACCTTTATCAGAGAAGTTAAGGAAGAAAATTTTTCTCTAGTTATGATACTGACTTCTCTGTGATTTTATACTGTACTTCTTTTGACCACTTCAGTATTGGTAACCTTATTTCCTGGGCATGTCAGGGAATATATAATTAGTCATAGAAATAATAAAACCCTCCTTTCTAAAAATTCAGGAGATGATTTCCTTTAGTAATGAGTATTGTCTGCTTTTGATCCAGTGGAAAAGCAATATAAACATTAGTTCTGCTACAGTCTGTTGCTAGAGTTCTCCCATTCTCCCAGGATGCAGAGTGACTGTGTGCCATAGAGTTCACAGTTCTTCAGGTTTTATGTTTATTTTTACTATTGACTACACCCTGACAGCTAGACTACTTCTGTAAGAGGATGTTAGCCTTTTAATACTATACATTCATATTTCAACAATATGAGGAGATATCAATGGTGTTTGGGACTAAACCTAATTTAGAAGGATTTGCACTTTGATTTCTGTTTTTCAAATACTTACAGTAATTTTGTTATCCATGACCTAATCTTCATTATTAGGTGTCTGATGCCTTATAATCTTCTTACACTAACCATGCATGTTTTGTTATAAGTGATAAAGCACTTCTATCAAAGCAATCCATATCTGAATATTAAATACAACATCTCTTGAGGTTTTGTTTCTTATCTCAGAATGAATTAATGACTTTTATGACCATTTTCTTTAAAGAAACAGGTGTACATTAGCATTTTTATACTATCTGCCAATAGACATTTAGAAGACTGAGACAGAAATGTGGCCAGCAGAGAAATTAATTTAAATATCAAGGAATAAATTTTAAAATGTATATTATTCCAGCACAGCATGTTTTGCTCATAGAGACTCAATGAGATTTCAAAGTGAAATAAGGGGCAAATCTTATTTTCTGATGCAGTAGAAAGGAAAATCCAGAACACAGACAAAAATCTAAATTAGTCTGGTATTTGCTTTAGTTCAAGTCACAGTTCACTAGGCATCAGGATGTTGCTCTGTCCCTAATTGCCCTCTGAGCAAATGCAAGAGTAAATCTGCTTAGTGTCATTTTCTACCATTTCATACAGAGATGAACTGTTTTCTATATGAGAGGGAAAAATTATTGATTTTGATTTTGAACATGGCTGTGGGGAAACTTCTAGGCCTTGATGGAAATGATTTAGTAGAAGAACAAGGTATTGCACTTATGCAACCTACCATACAGAAAATATTTCCCATTTATTTTCACGTTTTCAAATGGCAAAAATAAAAACCAGCATATGTTACAGCTCCTGAGAAACAAGATAAAAGCCAGGGTAAAACCAGGCACCTAATAACTTGGTAAATTTTCTTTTAGGAGAAGGTGTGTGTGATTGGAAAAAAGACTATAAAGTATGAACTTTGGAATTGCACACTGTTGGTCTTTTTTCAGGTAAAAGTAGTAAGCAATACAAAATTACTCTCCCTGGAAGTATTCCTAAAAATTAGATCAAAATAAAACAGGAGAGTTAATACATGCTTCCTGTGCCAGATTAAATTGTATTGATGCTGTTTTGGGAGAAGCAAAAGAATTATTCTTGTGATATTATTTGTTACTAAACCATACTTTTATACATATACATATATATATATATATATACACAGAAAAAGAAAATTGTTATTACAGTGTAAGCAAAATTTATGCTATAGTTTGTAATTATAACAGCTAATACAGGAAAATATGCCTAAGATTTAACAAATGTGATGCAGACTTTTCAAGAGTTTTTTGTACTAATTGGTTCCACCCTTTTTGTCATTTGCTATGTCTAATTACAAGGGTGGTAGAGGAAGAAGAGTAAAGGTCAGTGATGTCTCAGATCCTGTATTTTCTGTTTCTCAGGAGAATGTAGCTTCTGAAGAAGCCAGATCCTTTTTTAATGACTACTGGATCATTATTGAGTTAATTAATTTTGGAAGAAAGCAAAAGTCTCTGAACAAGTACCAGAAAGAAGAAAACATATAATTTATCACAATAGATCTTTCCAGTCTCTATTTCACAACTAGTAGATCTTTGCAAATTACATTTATTTCCAGTAAATTAATTTAGACTGGTACAGAATTGAAGCTATGGCAGTAATTATTTTGATACATTTTGTCCATAGGTGAGTAATCAGGAGTTTCTGGGAGAATCAGGGCAGTTTTGTCTCCTCTTAGGTTGACATATAACCATTTATCAATGACTCTAACAAGGAAAGAAAAAGTAAAAGCACCAAAACACTGTAACTAGACATGACATCTTCTTCCATTCATGCAAGCTCCTGAAAGAGGTAGCTTAATCATTCTGGACTGTAATGGAGACCCATCAGGATTAGGCAAATGAGTAAAAAAGGACACATTTAAACAATACTGAGCAAATAAATCTTTTCAAGTATGTGTGTTTGGCTATAAAATGGTGTAGTAGCTGAAACAAAGCCATCTGGTTTCAGAACATCCCACAGTCACATGTATTACTTTGGAGGGTCAGATTAACAGAGAAGTTACAGAATAAAGTGCTTAAAATCAGTAAATATGTTCCAAAGGGGTTATTTATTAATATAATTTAATAGAATACAACATTTTGACAATGACTGTCAACCTTGATGTTTATGTCACACTCATTTCCAGAAAAGACACCTACAACACAACAGAATTCCATACCAGAAATATATTTATTTACTAGCTTTGAGTCAATTCCTTTATCTCACTCAAGTGCATATACACCTGAACAGGTGTATTACTTTTTAAATATACAGCTAAGTACAACAAGGAAGGAAAAACTCCACCTCATCTGTGAGAATCAACAGGAAATGCCATGAGATACTCCTATCCCATCAAAAAATAACTTGTCTTCATATGAGCTGAATGAGGTGAAAATGGAGGTTTCCAATTTTTGATAGAAAATAGGCCCTTTTTTAGCACAAAATCACAAATTTAGTATGAGAACTTCACATACTTATAAATTCTGTATTTTGCTGTGTACAACATCTCACTTTTTTGGAATAGATCTGGGGCTCTGCTGAGGACAGAGGTGAGCAGCAAACATGAGTACAGCATGCGAAAAGTATTTTTTATTTCAATTTTGAAAACTGAAATTATAATTCCTCATTAGCTCATTAGAAATTTATAACTACTCAATTGGACTACACTACTATCAAAATACTGGCTTGCTTATGTCTACAGTAATTCCATGGGGTACAGTTACACAAGTGATGAATTTTCTGTACTGTACTAGAGATAGGTGGCTGTATTTTTATGAGGTTCTGACCTACTTCTCCACAATATCATAAGGGTTTATTTAGTATTTAAAATTACAGGAATGAAGCAAGTAGTCAGAAATTATGTTGATGGATATTTTTTTCCATATCAAAACTCTGTAGGTCATCCTTTTGTTAGTCATGTTTATTGTCTTCAGGTATAGCTGTAATCACAGATGCTATCAATTTATCTGTCCAGGCTGAAATGACTGGACTGAGGCTTTCCCCTTGTAGGTAGGGAATATATTACAAACATTTATCCTGCATTATTATTAATAATAATTAATATTATTTATTAATCTGGTCAATTATTCTGCAGTCTTTAATTAGACTTGATGTACTTAGCCTGAGACTACAGCTACAAGCAAACCACAGAAAAATGCCATTAATTTATGGTAAGTCTTTCACAGTGTCAGGGGCAGTGAATAGGTAAAACAGTTTTTACTTTCATGTGATCTCATAGGGGCGCATTTTGTGGTTACTTCAAATGCTAACCCATACTTCTGAATAGACAACCTGCATGATAACATATCAGTCTGACATGATGCTTTCCTCAAGGGTATTTAAAACACTGTGTACTGAAGGGGACTTTTAATAGCTTCTTTGAAAATTAGTAATGATCTGCCAAAATGTAGCCAGCAAACAGCAAATCATCAAAACATTATGGTGTCAGTTTAGTCTCCTTTTTGTCTGGAGATTGGAACAGACCTACCTAGCCCAGTACTTCCCACTTAGATCTGTAGAGCTAATGGGTGTCTTGTACCATCTCTGTACACTGGAATGCTTTTGTGATCAGATTTTTTAATTACAGCTGATAATTAATCCATCATCTTGTAAAATTAGGAGTGTTAGCAAGATTAACAGATTCTCAGACCTACATGGGGGGAAAAAAAAATCATAGTCTGGCTAACAAGATAACACACACATTTCTTTGTGTTAATGGCCTGTAGTCTTACCTTCAAGATTTCTTCCTTAAAATGTTCAGCCTTTCTGGGCTCCTTTGTTTTTAAGGGCTGCTTTCCAATGGACTTGGTGAATAAGTGTCCAGGACAGACCAAAATCTCCCCCAGGGTAGAGGTTTTACTAACAGTCCTCCTAACTTCACCAAATATTGCAAATTCTATCATGTCATGGTAACTGTGCCCAAGAAGACCTTTGATCACATTTCCCACCTCCTCTTCTCTGTGTGTAAACAGCAGATCTAGTGGGACCTCACCCCTGAAATGTTCACTTATATGTTTATATCTTTGAATATTGTTGATTCCAAACTATCAGGCCTTTTGGGTTTTTTACGTTAACAATGGGGAGGAGGGGGCGGTCCACATAATTTCATATATTCAAGCTCATCAGACTGAAGAAAACTTAACTTATTTAATTGTGGTGGTGCTTAAATTCAATTCCAATTGGGTTTTCACTGCTCCAGTTTGGTTTTATAATTTGTGTTTTATAATTTTGTAATTATTACTATTGTTTAAGATGGCCTCTCCTTCCCTCTCCTTCTCCCCTTCTCTCCTTCCCCCCTTCCCCCAGACTTTCCCGCCAAAACCTTGGTTGTCCTGGTAACCCTATCCCATAATAGTTGTTTACCACTTTTCTGTTAAGTGTCAATCTTTAAGTTATATAACTTCCCCACCCCCTCATCATGTATTCCTCCTCCCCAAGTTACTTATTATTGGTTCAAAAGTGGTGCATTCCCTCATTATACATTGGCAAAAGGTTGTGATTGGTCCCACGCAATCCCACCCCTGTAACCCACTCAATAAAGAGCCGTGGCATTCCGAGGTCAGTGTCTCTCCTCGGAGCGCTGCCTTGGGGACCACGCACCCCTTGGTTGCACATCCTGAGAGTCCCGCCTTTCTATTCTGCGCACCATCCGCACCGTGGTCGGGTTTGCCCACGCCTCTGGCAAAGTGGCCCCCTGGTTGTAGTGGCGGCAGGGCTGGCCGGAGCTGCACCCATTGGAGAAGCCGAACCACTGCATTTAATGCCAGCCATTTTCATGGCTGGCACACAACTTTTGCTTTCTTAATTAAAGTATTCTTATTTCTGCCCAATATTTTCCTGCCTTCCATTTTCTTCAGGTCCCACAGGAGAGGGGACTCAGTGAGGGGACTCAAGATCAAGCCACTACACCTACACAATACCAAATTTGAGAAAGAAAATAACAAAAAATTTGGGCATTACTGTGCATGATGTGACATATTTATCATGTTTTGTTTATTTTTTTAATTAAAAGAATTCTGCAACTGCTGAATACAAGCAGAAGAAAAATTGCTAGTGTTCATTTGTTAATGAATCAGAAAACATTGGTCTTCTTTTCAAATCTGCATCTTAATATACAGCTTTAGAAAAAAAAAATTACTCTGATAAAAAAATCTAGTCACATTAGTACAGTAAGAACATGTTCATTTCACCAAAAATCATCCTCATGAAGTGAGGGAAGACAATAAGACAATTGAAGTGTTCTAAGAAAATCAGCTGCCCAAATGACTTAATCCTACCTTAGATGAGGGTTTGTTTATACATCAGTGTAGTCCTTTTGAGTACAATATTTGTTAGATTTGAGCATGTACTATGCTATTCATGATATGCCTAAAAACCCTTGACCTTACTTGCTATTTATTCCATTACTAGTTTTCAAAAAAAAATCACAAATGCTCTTTCCAATGACACACATATTTCTGAAAATACACAGTATTTTACAGAATTCAGTTAATGGTGAGCAAATGAAAACCACAGTATGTTTAACTACAGAAGTGCAAAGAGAAATTGCTTGGCTTTCTCTGTTCTTACAAACTATACATATTCCCTTGCTCATTCTGGGGAAAAACCCAACTTATGATATTTAGTGAGATATTTTCATATTTCAGGGTATTTCATTGGTACTAGACAGTTAATATTTTCTTTGTCAAAGAAAATACACTTCAGGGATAAATCATACCATAAAAGTAGTATGTCACTAAGAAAGAATACTATTACATATTTAAAATAAATAAGTCCTTAAGGAAGGGGTGGTCTGTTCATAAGGAATAATGCAGTCTCCCATGTGAGGGTCACTTAGTATTTCCGGCTGAAAGTCTCCACTGTGTTCTTCATCATAAGCCAGTGCATGATCAATACCCTGTTACTGATACATACAGCATTGCTGCAATCTATTCCAAATTGCATCTTACAGCACTTTCTTGACAACCTAAGGCTCTTTTCATCACATTTTCACTGTAATTATGGTGTTATTTTTATAACATAATCAAATTACATTTTCAAGTTTATACACATCATATATACCCTTATAGTTTGACTGTATAATCAACTTATTTGTCCCATTCCTTATTACAAAAGTTTCATAGTCTCAGTGTCATGCATTCATATTTTGGATACTTGGAGAAGCTGGGAAAGTATAGAGTGATTAGCTTGCCTGTAAATATTGAGTCAAAAGGTGTAAGATAGCTTAAAATATTAGGGTTTGGTTCTACCAGTGGTTGCAGAGAGAATGTTTTAGAAAAGTAACCAAATAGTATGATACTTGTTCTGTAGAACTATACAATATTTTTTTCAGAGCAGGATGTATTTCAAAGAAAAATAAAAATAAAATCTTCTATGTTCCACAGTTGATATTTAACATGAAGCACAACGACATGATCCTTCCCACTCCCAAAATCTCAATAACCAAATTGAATACAACTGCCTTTTCATCTTCTTTGCACTGGAAAGCTCAGGTTCAGACTTCCATGTACTGGTGAGGCACTATGAGGGGCACTGGTGTGGCTGCATCTCAAATCCTTTGTTTGGTTTTGGGCCCCTCACTACAAGAAAGACACAATGGCACTGGAAAGGTCAGCTTTTGTCTTCTAAATAAGGGCAACAAAGTTGGACTTGATGATCTTAGAGGTCTTTTCCAGCTTTATTGAATCTGGATTCTATAGTAACCCATTGGTCCGTTGGGGTCAGCTGTCCCAGCTGTGTACTCTCCCCACCTCCAGAAACAATGAAAACTCTCTGTATTATCACCATTGTTTTCAGCACAAATCCGAAAAACAGCCCCAGGTCCACCTAGTATGAAGCAGATTAAGTTTTGACAAACCCAGAACATACTCATAACACTGTTTCCTGCTATTGCCCATGTTTATCCTGAGGGCTTTTACAGCGATCAATAAAGGAGCTGGAAAGAGTATGAAGTAAATGAGAGAAAACTATTTTTCTTTTAATATTTGTTCTACAGCATGTCATTTATTCCACAGAACAGTAGACTTATTGCATTTGAGTTATTAGTTGAATAAAATATCTAGGTCTGAAATCCACCTAAATCCTATTGTCAGATATGACTTGGGTTAGATTCGCAAAGATAACTGGATTCCTAACAGTGAACAGGAGAAGCTACAAAAAGTTAACAGCTGAGATTCAAGAAGTGACGATCAAGAAGTGGAATAATTGTGGTAGGAAGATGAGAAAATTATTATAACATAAAAAGAACAGTAAAGAGACATCTACTTCAGAGATTTAATTGGATGTAATGATTCTCTGGTTATATAGCACAAAGGTGATAGAGCACATCAAAGGTTATATAGCAAACCCAAGGGTTATATAGCACATCTGCTGCCTCAAATTGCTAAAAGTAAGCAAATTAAAGAAGAAGAAAATAAAACCAAAGCAGGCATACTCAGTGAAAATTATAACTCAATTGGAAGTCACCCTTGATGAAATTACAATGCCAAGTATATTTTACATCTCAAAAAAACACCTGGAAATCATGTTTTGCTTCTGTTATTGGAAGTAAATTCTTTCTGTCTGCTTACACTTAACTCTCTCCAGAAAGTTATAAAGTTTTGACAGCAACTGTCTGAGTATGGAATGGCAAAACAAAATGCAGTTGTCATTTTGGACACCAACAATAGGAAGCTCAACTTCTTTTTCATGAACCACTGTTCTTACAGTCAGACTCTGCTGTCAGATATGAAAATGGCATTTTATGTGAAGGCAACATTAAGCCCAAAAAAGAAAGTGAAAGAAAAGTTTACCAAGAAATAAAATCTATGAAAAGTCAGCACAATAAAAACCATTACAGGACGCAACAGAAGAATTATAATCATGCTGCTACTCACATTTCCACCAGAAGTGCATCATATTTTGCTACAAGAGAAGAATGAATGTATTTGAACTTTTACTTGTACTTCAAGTATTATGTTAGGAAAAAAAGCAGTAATAAAACCTGATGCAAATACTGCATATATTGTTATATAAGATAGTATTTCCTCTCAGAAAGTCTATGAATTTTTTTAAAAAAAATTCGCAATATCTTGTATTAGATTGTTATCTGAACAGAAATGTCCTTTATATGAACATGAAAAGAATTTCTTTTAGTCAGAAAAAGGAAACCAGCAAAAATGCACTGCAATTATTACAATGATTTTTCCATTACTTGAAGTATTTTATTCCGTTCTTGTCATCCTTCTTAACTACATACAGTAGAAAATAGGAGATTTCAAGGCTGATGATAAGAAAGATTAAAAACATGGAAAGATTTATCTGTGAAAAAAAAAAAAAAAACAACTGGAAAAATAAGATTAATTTGAAAATTACAGACTGAAATAAAAATACTTTAAAAAATGTTGAATATTGCAATTTAAAGGACTGCACATTCTCCTTATACATTCTAAAAAGACAACGCGAAAGGTGTTTCATGGAATTAATAGCTGAATTATAGCCCTAACTGTTTCAAGATATATCTGAAATAAAGAACTTATGATGTCTCAAATAAAGCACATTTTAAATATATGAAAAATATTTTTGTAGTAATACAGATAGAAGTGACTAAATCACTAGTGTATATTATGATTATATATTATGTAGTGTATTGTGTTATAATTCTGACCAAAATGGAGTAGAGGGGAAATTGTATTCCTTGCCTAATGATACATTTCATGTTTTTTAAATACTGCTGCACTCTAATCAGGCACAAATAAATATTTTCTTCTCAAGACTGGTTGAAATGTTTATTATTTTGGTTGTGATTAAGAGGGATGTGGCAGATGAATCAAAGACAACCATCAATATGCTCAGTAGAAGATAGACCACAGAGTCTAAGAAAGACAGATTGCAGCAACTTTCACCATGGTATCGGAGGCAGTGGCACTAAGATGGGCTCTAGTCACTCTGCTCCTCCTTGGTATTGGCCTCGCTATAAATGCCAGCCTAGAGAACACTTAAGAAACCTTTCACTAGGCTAAGGAATTTTCAAAAAATTCAAATTTTCTCATTCAAAGAACCCCTAAGTTCATAAAAATAATTACAAAATAGTTCTGACAACTGTTGTGGTGCACCCCCACAACTGAGTGGGTGTCTCCATTTTAGGAAAAGAGTTTCAGTTTCACCCCTGACTTTTAAGGAAGATGCACCAGAACCTTCTGTGTTTCCCTCACTGTAATTGGCCCAGTGCCAGCACAGAGGAACATGTTGGACCTTTTAGCTGTTCCTCAAAACCTGTAGCTGTTTCTATTGGGCAGCTTGCCAAAAAAACCCTCCTAAATAATGTAGTACATAAGAAAGAGCACGAGGCTTCTCGGGGCTTTTCGGTGTGTCTTAGCAGGTGCAAGAGGCTTCTCTGCACTGTGCATGGCTTTTGTTCTTTTGTTTTGTGTCATTTGTTATTTTCTCTTTTATTAAAACCTTTTTGCTTTTTCAAAACATACTCAATCAGCTGTCTCACTAATTATTATTAAGCCATCTCTGAGAAGTTGCTGGTCGACCCTCAGAGCTTGATACGTCTTCATGGGGCTCAAAACACTCTGGCCTCACGCAAAATCGTATCAAACAACTTCCAGAGAAATCTTTCATGTTTTTAGAGACTCTTTAAGCATAAGACATACAGATCAGATAACCAGATTATTTATTTAAATTTTCAACTAAAATCTTTTTTGTCAAAGAGAATTGAAGAAAACACTTGTTACAACAAAAAAATCATTCCAATAGCTTTCTGTGGTTGTATCACTTCTTTCGTCCAAATAAATTTTTTTTCATGACAAGAATCAAGATACTGGGATATATGTAGCATTATTTTGCCTTTCTATAGCAAAGTGTGTGTCATGTCACACCACTTGCATTCTAAGTTAGATACTACTGGCAGTTGTACAAATTACAAAGGTTGGAGTTTTCTGCATTTGCCAAAAGAAAAAAGTGGACAATGCTGTTGTGCAAGATTTTAACTTTATTGAGTTCAATCTCAACAAGAGAAACAAAACATCTCAACTCAATACCACTCCCCTGAGGTTTTAATTTCAAATATCTGTCTTGTGGGAGCAAGCAACTATCATTTTTGGGTTAATCCTCTTCAAGAAACAAAGATGGGCAAGATTTATCCACTTATTGAGAGAATTCATTTTGTCTCACAATTTTTCGACATGTCTCCAAAAATCAATCTCAATAAATTTCAAGGAACATGGTGATAGATGTTATTTGTCTGTGATGAATTTTTATGTGACAAAGTAATGAAATGGTGAGAAATTAATTTCTTTAGTAACACAAAACATTCTGAGAAAGAGATAGATGTTCTAAATACTCTGGGTTTGTATAAAATTGCATTATTTGTTTAGTAAAAAACATAATGGTGACAATTATGACTTTTCTGTATAGCCTTGGCATAGGCATACTTGGTTTTTCCTTATTCATTTTTACACGCAGTCTTTTCCCAAGAGTTTGCCAAATTTTTAAGTTGATTCGCAGTATTGAAATCATCACAGTGTGTGTCTCAATTACATCAATATGTAAAAAAGAAAGGTTGAAGAGATTATGTGGGGGTGCTGGAATAGTATCATAAGTTTCTTAGTTGTAGGTTTGATGTGAATTGGACTTTAACCCTAGCCAGGTAAAGTTACTGTCTTGGAATGTGCTTATCAGAGGTCGATAAGAGTTGCCAAGACAACTCTAATCCTCTGCCCTGGGTTTCGATCGTCCTATTGTGTTTTCCCCCATCCCATTGTACTTCTCCCCCACATGTCCACCATCCCCCAGACCCCAGACCTTCAGGAGAGGTGTCTGACAGGGATTGGTGAGTCTCCCAGGGCCACATCCCAAATCCACCTGATTTGTTAATGTTGTGTATTGCATTTTGACCTTACCCACCTGGCTTTGTGTGATTGGTCTCTGTAACTTGTGTCCACCCCTGAGATTTTGGGGGAACAAAAACCCCCTGTAACCGAGGCCCGGGGTCACTCCCCAGAGGCACAGGCCTGGAACCAGGGGCTGCCCCCTGAGTTACCCGAATAAAACCTTTTCTCCCTGAGCCTCCGGAGTGTCCCCTCTTTCTAACCACGGCCGAGACAGCTAAGGCAAAGGGGCTGCGGAGCCAAAAACCCACGCGAGGGTACTGTTGGGCGTATCACAGCTAGCAGGTGGCTCAGCTGGCGCTGAGCTGACCTGAGAGACAGATACGCGAAGCAACAAGATTATATTATCTTTCCCTTGATGGTGTTTTTCTTTCTGTATACTTCACCATATTCTACATTTCACCAGTTTTGGATCAGAACAGATATAAACTGATAAACCATAGAACTTAAAAGATACTCACAATACAATCTATTGATATTCAGAAAGTACTATGAGAAGAAGAGTTGATGAATTAATTTGATTAATTTTGTGATCTTACTTTGGTTTTTGAAATCACAGAGTTATTAATGTTAGGTACCTGCTAGACATCTCTTTGCATCTATTATTTTCCTAAAGTGGAAACGTCAATATTTTTGTCCTTAAATTGCAATTTTTAAATTATCTTTCATGAAGTTTATATTATTGCCAATATTCATTATTTCTCAAATGCATTTGCCAGAATTTTAGATTCAAAAAAAGGCTTCCCATTTTTTTCTACATGGTGCTTTATTTTAATTTTGAATAATGGTAATTTTATTTTTTTTTATATTGTTAAAATTGCATAATCTAGAGAATAAGAAATAGTAATTCTTATCCTACCAAGATATTCAATATAAGTCAAATTAATTTTGTCCTAGGATGCAACATGGTTTTGGTTAATTTATTAGTGTGTTGCTTTTTTAAATTAACCTACTTAGATTCAGTTTGCATTAGTCTGGCTAGCTGAATCCCACCATTCTGAGGTGGGTAGAGGTCAGTATTTTTAGCCAAGTTCTGTAAAAAAAAACACAAACAAACTAAACTTGGGTACTAAAAGCAAATTTTATGGATTACTCACTTCAAATTTTCCTCCTTAAGGAGAAATTTTGAGAAAAGTTACTATAAATTGTGGACAATAATTACAGATTTTTTTTTTTCTTTTAGAAAAGTTAACAAAAGCATTTGCTGTAGAATAACACTAAGGTTAAAAGGAGAAACAACTCACTGCTCCCAATAACACATCTCTAACATGCTTAAATCTTTTTTTTTAATATTTTAGTCCTATAGTAGTGTTCTATGTCATGCTGGATGCAGAAGTTTCAATTATATCACCACATAATATTCAATACCAGCCTGTGAATTGCTGGGGTTTTTCCAGACTGCCATACACTCTTCTTGTCTCATAATACAACTGCTGACGTTTGAGATATTTACTTCAGAAAGATTTAGAATTTGCCATTTTTCTCTGAGGGGACAGAAGATGTCCATCTTTACAAATTATTCCCTGTAATGTACATTGAATATATGATATATACAATTGGTGTATATTGTACATACCAATGACCTGTGTGCTCTTTGACTCCATACTTTCACAAAATGTCTTGGGACAATCTTGGTTTCATGAATGTGCCATTCCTTAAATGCCTTCATAGGAGATTGTGTTAATTCTTTTACAGTTTTATGACTACGCTACTTAAGTAAAGTCTATAGATTTTCAGAGAATCTTTAAAGAAACTATTTTTTTCTCTCTTCCATTCTCCTACATCGGAATTTGATTTTTTTAATTGTAATTCAGAGTTTGATACCACTGGAAATTTTGTTTCCTTTTACAATGTAAAAATATAGCTATGAAGGTATTGTCTTTGGAAAGACACAATTAAGATGTTTTGATCAGTGTTTCTTATTTTCCTAAGTTTATTGAAGTGGCTTAAACAATGCTAGAAAAATTTACATTTCTCAGGGAATATAAATAATTGAATATTCAAATGCCTTTTTAGATTAGTAGAAAGATATAGCATGGTTCATGTGGTTCATCTAATAGTATTTTCTATTAGAGAGATCATGAGTTTGTCCTAGAAACAAGAAATTATGGCATGTCCTGCTTTTCAAGTGAGTGTTTAAGTTGACTGTTTGGCACTGACCAAGTAATCTCCATTATTAAAATGATGTAAAAATGTTCCTTAGTCTTGATGTCTTGACAGAGCAATTTTTTAAGACAAAAATAGCCTTTTAAGCCTCTGAGGAGGGAAATTTGTTAGAAGGAATACAGTTCCTTTCTTTCTGGTGTTTCATACCTCTAAAAAACGTGTTGAGTAGTTAAAGCCAAAGTTTACAGAATCCCAGAGTCATGGAACAGCTGAGGTTGGAAGGTATCTTTAAAGATCATTGAAATGGAGGAGGGTAGCTCATAACAAAATAGACAGAAAATGCCAGGATACCTAATGCCTTTTTTTCTGGTAGAATTTGACTTCATGTATCCCAGGTCCTTCAGACCAGGGGTAAAAATTGGAGATTAGAGCCTCATGGTAATAATGTGAAGTTCATGTGTTTTATCCTTCTCTGGGACATTCATTAAAGAACTGGACACAATGATCTTTGTGTGTCTCTTCCAAATCAGACTATCCTGTGATTCTCTAATTCTGAAAACTTACCCTTGATGGAGGAGAATCTGGTTAGGGGAGGTTTAAACATCTGAACACACATAAGTCCATGAGGCTTGATGGGATGTATCTTCAAGTTCCAAAAGGCTTGGCTGGTGTCATGGTGGGGCCACTCTCAATTTTCTTTAAAATACCATGATGACTAGGGAAAGTTTCTAGAGACTAGAAGAAAGCAAATACCTGCCCTACGTTCAGGAAGGGGAAGAAAGAGGATCTGAGGAACTACAGGGCTCACCTCAATTCCTAGGAAAGTGATGCATTAACTGATCCTGGAGACCATTTCCAGGTGTGTCAAGGACAAGAAGGTCACTGGAAGTAGGATGGATTTATTATAGGGATGTAATGCTGGACCAACCTGACAGCCTTCTATGATGAGATCACTTACTTCACAAATGAAGGTGAATTAAAGGCTGTCTGGATTTTAAAAAGCCTTTTGAAGCTGACTCCCATAACATACTCATCCACGAACTAATAAAACACAGGCTAGATATAAGGACAATGAGGTGGATAGAAAGATGACTGAACAGCCAGGCCCAGAGAATTGTAATCAGTGCACTAGAGGCCACTCACTACTGCAACAGTACCCAAGGAGTCAAAATTTGTGTCAATCTTGTTTAATATCCTGATTAATGGCCTTGACTATGGACAAAAAACAGTACCCTCAGCAAGGCTGCAGACAATACAAAAGTGGCAAAAGTGACTGATACAGTAAATAATTTTTCTGCCATTCATAGCAACTTTAACAGTCAGAAGAAATGGGTGAAGAAAACATCTCAAAGTTGAATTGAGGGAAATGCAAACTTCTGCTCCCAGGGAGGAATAGACTGAAGTGCAAGTATGCTCTGGGTGCTGACTGGTAAGAAAGCAGTTTTACTGAAAAGACCTTAGAGAAACAGGTCAGCAGCAAGTTGAACATGAGCCAGCAATCTGTCTTAGAAGAAAGGTTAACAATTTCCTGAGCTGCATTACGAAGAGAAAAAAAGGCTCAGTGGGAAGTTCCCCATGGTGTACCAAGCAAAGTGAAGTAAAGAACTGAAGACTATGCAGCTGGAATCATCATGGAGACAAACAGTGAAAATACAGGAGGCAATGAGTAGAAACTCACATGCAGGAATTTCTACTTAACTTACCTACATGTTAACCTATCATCCAGGTTATCTAGTCTTAGATTGAAAGCCTGAATGGACACAGCCCTGAGCTAGAGCCCTGCTCTAGCTAATTTGATTTAAAAAATTATGTTGAACCAGATGTTCTCCACAGGTCAATTCTAATCTCAATTATTTTGTGACACTTCTGTCTTATCTTCTTCATTCTACCTCAAAACTTTCATTTTCCCTTTTCTTCCATTTTATTCTACCACATTTTTTTTAAAATCTTGCTATATTTCCTAGTGTGTGTCTCCCACATTTTGTATATCTTTAACCAGGCTCAGATTTGCCACTTATTTCTGTGTGAGCACTTGCTCTTGTATATGCCTTCCAATGAAGAATAAAGAAAGCGTTCTGGCAGAACACAGCTCCATAATGTGCTACCTCCACCCAATGATGTAGTGCACCATAAAGCTGTGAATAGCCAATGAAGCTTAGAGCAGCCTCAGTGCCCCAGTTAATTGCTTGTTCAAGTTCCAAAACAGAGCTGACACCTGTGAAAATTTGGCTTGTGTTTCTTTGTCAACACATATATATCATCCATAAATGCCTTGTTCATACGTAATAGAAGAGATTCATCCATGGAATATCTATTGCATCTTGCCTATATTAGATGTTTTAAAAATAAAGAGAGATTGCAGCACAACAAGGATCATTCTTTATGAATTACAGTATGTCTGCTTTATAACAAAGAGCCATAAAATTGGTATTGATGATTGATCAGTGTTATTTTAACTGCCTAACAAGAAAAAAAATTACATGACTGGTAAAGGCCATAAAATCATCTACAGCATCAGCTCCCAGTGCATTCCAATAGTTTAATAAACCTGTTCATCTAAGTAATTTACAATGCTTAACTCATTTATTACTGTGTCAGTAATGACTTCATTACACTGAGCACTGCAAGTATTCCTTTATTTTAGGTACATTAAGGTTAAGGCAAATAATTTAAAATTTAAAATTATGACGTGCAGAAATTAGGATAAATATTTTTCTCAGCAAACCAAATCATAGCTCAAAAAAAAAAAAAAAACCCTTTCATCTGTAACTGGCTACTGAAAGAAATAGAAAGTGAAAAAGTGAGAAAGAAAGAAAAAGTGAGAGAAAGAAAGAAAGAAAGAAAGAAAGAAAGAAAGAAAGAAAGAAAGAAAGAAAGAAGAGAGAAAGAAAGAAAGAAAGAAGAGAGAGAGAAAGAGAGAAAGAGAGAAAGAGAGAAAGAGAGAAAGAGAGAAAGAAAGAAAGAAAGAAAGAAAGAAAGAAAGAAAGAAAGAAAGAAAGAAAGAAAGAAAGAAAGAAAGAAAGAAAGAAAGAAAGAAAGAAAGAAAGAAAGAAAAAGAAAGAAAGAAAGCCTGTGATTGATTGCTTATGGAATAAAGAGGAGGAGGCAATCCTGAGTAGGGTTGAAAGCCAGAAAGTTTTGAGTTATTATTCTGGCACTAACAAAATTTATTAATGTTATCTAATTGCTTAGGTGCCTAAAAATTTTGCATGAGACCCATGAGACTGTATATATGGTCACCTTAGTATGGAGCCCAGCAGTGAAATTAAAAAAAATAATAGGCCTAGGATAGAATTAAAAAAACAGATGTGAAGAGGATTGAGAGAAGATGAATCTTGAAGGACCCAATTCATTGCCACATTGTCTTTCTGGAGCGGCTTTGCCCAAAATGTACAACTCAAAATTCAGTTTCAGATGCAAGAACCTGCAGCTCTCTGGAAAACCTCCATCCTGTGTTTGCACTATTATGCAGGTTCTTAGTTAAAGTCAAACCAGCTTTTTTTCAGTATTAGTCTCTAAAATGTATTAAACTTCATCAATTAGTCCTACAATTCAATATAGATGACAGTAGCTGCCTTTCTGAATATGAATATATGTGCTCTATGAGGGTCTTAATTTCTAAATAATTTGTATTGATTTTTTTTACTTTTTTTTTCATGTTAAATGTGATAAAAAGAGGAAGATAAAAAGAATAAAAAGATAAAAAGAAGGGTTAATTTCATAGCCAGGATTTGGCATGAAGTCTAGGTCAATGTTTAAATCATAATATAGCAATGTTATTTAGATTTACCATTTTTAATCCTATTTTTTTTAACTTACAAATTTAATATTATTTTTATGTCATATTATATGTATTAAAATGAAAGAAGTATATTAGTTGATCTTTATATATTTCTAGTGAAGTATATATATTGCTCTCAATACCCCATAAAATGGCCAGGTTGGTATATATTTTCTGGATTATAACTTATTTTTTTTCCTCCTTTATTTTTGTTCATTTTCCTTCGCTGTTTCTGCTCCTCTACTTTCAGAAAAACTCACAATAATGAAATGAAATGTAAACTAATTCAATGGTCCAGCCTGACACCAAAAATAGCCTAAAACAAAATTCTATAAGCCTTTAACCACTCCATTCATCTCAGCTGGGGATGTGAAATTAGGCATGTATCCATGGCGGAATATAGCAAATTTTCTGTTACAACATTTGTGATTTTCTTTAGCCCAATACACCACATTAATTAGTTTCAGTAGTTCTACAGGGAACAATATGATCCTGTTTTCCCTTTGTGCAGCTGCAAAAAGCAACCCAGATTCCCTATTTGGGAGAGAGCAAGAATATATCTTTGAAATTGAGATGATGGAAGGGACTGTACATCATTCTCAGATGAAACTTTTAATAACTAGTAATAACTGTGGGCTCTTCAGCCATCCAATGAAAGGAGAAAGTGTTCAATCATGTAGAGTATAAGAATCCTGCCATGGAGAAGAGATTCCAATTCATTTAAGTTTTTTTTTTATTTTTTAATTAGAAGCAAATATTCAGATTAATAAAGTTTCTCTTCTCTGGTATCACTACAGATGGCATAAAAGGAATCAATGTAACTAGAATGGCATTTACTATCCATATAACATGATTACAGGAATAATCTCCACTTTTTCTACCCTTCTCACTTTTCTGATCACTGTAGATTGCACTTTCTATTCTTGACTTTATCCTGAGGAAATAGTAAAACAAAATAAATCGCCCTACTTTGGATATCAGATTTTTGTATCCCACCTGTCTATTTCCTGTTGGTTTTCACACAAAATATAAGCATGAATCTCATTTCAGAGAAAAAAAAACACAGAACAAACACAGAAATTAGATGTATAAGTATAAAATATTTGATTTTGGGGAGGGCTTGAGGTTTTTTGGGGTACTTTTTCTTTTAGTTTACTATAGAACCAATTAAGCGACAGTTCTAAGCTGCCCTAGAAAATGAGTGTTTCAGAACTTAGGTTCACATGTGGTTCTCTTTTTGGAGGTATATATAGAGATGTATGTGGTTTACGTAGTATAGTACAGAGGTAGGTATATGGCAGCTACAGAAGACTAAATCTTTCTCTCAGATATGTGAAGCACCTTGTAGGTGCTTCTTCCTGTACAGATAATGTAGGCAATTAAATTAAGTTCCTTATTTCAAGATTTTGATACCTAAAATTAATGAAAGGAAACAGACCTTCAGATTTACACATGAAGGGAAGCCAGCCTCACAGCCTTTGTATCTTCAGTACCTAGTCTTTTAAGTGCTATATTAGGATCTGCTGCTCATAATCAAATAAAAGTAATTTATTTCTTCAGTGACACTTCTTCAGTCAACTTGAAAATCCGTAATATGCTTATACTAATTTCTGATTAATTGCCCAGTAGGTTTTTGGAAAGTTGTTACTTTTTAAGACAACCAAATGAAATTACAGTTATCTTTGTGGCAAATGAACCCATACATAGGAGATGTCAGACTGTTTCACAGTACACTGGCACAATGTGCAGAGGGGGAAAACCCAACAAAATGTCCTTTGAATAATTGCAATAGCTGTTTCTCTTTCCCAGAACCAGCTTGCCTAATCATTATACTTGTGTGGATGGTGCATGTAGTATCATAATGAAAAAAACCACTAACCTTTAGACAGGGGTCCAGCCTACTACACTCACAGTCATTTTAACATTGTTTAGTTTTCATTTGAGTATATAATATGCCAGTAGAGCAGCACAAAGTACCTCATAGGTCTTTGAAACAATAAAAGTGCTTGGAGTTTTTTTGGTTGATTGGTTTTGCGTGTTTGAGTGTTTGTTTTTTAACAGTTTCTCCAATGGAACTCTTCTCTAGTTTAGATATTGGTAATGGCATTCACCATCAGACCTCCTTGTGACCCAGACAGCTGTTCACTGCCCTCTTGCTGTTAGAAATACTGTGTTGGAGCTCAGGGAAAAGCTGTTTCTGTGTTGCATGAGGCTTGTTCTTCAGAACCACTTCACTGCCCAGGAGAATGATGGGCTTTTATCAGAGATATTCTTTTCAAGGGTAGAATATAAAACCTACTCGGCCCTTCTTAATACTCCCAGTTTTGCAATAAATTTCTAAAATATTTATCAGGGAACAGTTTCACACAGTAAAGGTTTAAAATCACTGCCTTAATTGTGGTAATTAAAAATCACAGTCTCAATTCTGTAATACTGTAGAAATTAGTTATTTGGGTTATTTCCTGCAGTCTAATTAATGAATAAGAAGTTCTAAGTGGAGTGCTTTGTTAAGTGAATGAACAGTGCAGTATGTGTAGAAAAAGTGATGCTGTGTCTATAGCAACTAATCCCTAAGGAATGTATTAAATGGCAAAATGCCAACAAATTACAATATGAATAGATTGACAGAAAAATATTGAAAGATTCTGCAGATCTGCAATGTGAACTAGAATACATTTAGCATATGAGTAGCACAATTATTTGGCAAATTAAACACAAAATCATATAGTTTCTGTTGTTTGACATAATTCTCAAGCATGGATGAGAGTTAGATAACATATTTTACCTCATGGTGGTGTTTATGTATTATTTAGCCCTTCATTTAACTTACTATTGATCTCATGCTTTTCTTCCCAGTAGCTTCCTTCCAGTCATTTCTTGTTACTTCATATTTTATTTAATTGCCATGTCATGGTAGCTCTGTGCTAGTGCTGTGCATGTGATATCACGCCAAGGGCAACTTGAACATAGAGTAGAAGTGTTAATTCAGATATAAAAAACAGTAGTAGAAAGCAATGGTAAATAATCTGGACATATTCTTTCCCTTAAAAAAAAAAAAAAAAAAAAAAAAAAAAAACAGAAAAAACCCAAACAAACACTCATTTAGATGATATTAAGAACAAGTAATGGAGATAGTAATTGTATTTAAAACAGTATAAATATCACATCTGAGTGTTGAGCTAAACATGAAGCTTTTGGCAATTTGAGTTTCAGAATATGTCACCTTAAATAATTCTTCTGAACGTGTTGCAATTGGTATAATTCCAGATATTATATTCTTTACTCTCTCTTCATCCCATTTTATTTCATTGTTCTTCAGTGTGACCTTCCACTGCTTCTCTGTTCTCTTCTTTCTTGGTTTGCAACCTTGTCAACTGCCTTATATAGAGCAGTCTTTCTTTGTCACACTATTTCTATAATTTTTTCATTAGTTCAATCTAAGAGAAAGATTTCTTTTGGTTCTTTCTGGGAATCATCTGGTATCTATCTTTCTGATTGTCATCTATGCTTGTGAGTTCTTTTAACCTCAAAGGATTTTGAAGTGCAACACAGGCATTCCCATCCTTAAATGAAGCCATGAGGATTCATACTAACTCAGCTGTTGGTCCGTGGTTCTTAAAAAAGGTATATTGTTTATTTCTGTATTCTCAGCCAGGCTATTGTTACCTAGTATGGGCTTGGACAGTCATCACTCACTGTTTATTCCCATTTGAAAATGATTTTAATCAATATTGAATAAGTAAAATATTTTGTGCAGATCATGATATTAAAAAAATTACACCTGATCATTTTATACTGATGATATTACTTCTCCCCTCATATTTAAGATACTTCTATTAAAAATATTAAAGAGAATTTGTAAGGCACATTTTTTTTAACCATATGTAACAAAGTAGTACTACATGGATAATATCTAGGGAAAAAAAATAAAAATAGCAATGACTGCAAAATTGTAGTTTGAAGGTCCAGCATGGAAATATGGGATGACAGAGTAATATCAGAGAAATTTTAATATCTAGTCTATAGCTGGTAAAAGCAGATTTCAGAAAAGTATCAATTGCCTAATAAAAAGGTCTTCTAGTGCAGATGAGATGACTATGTTCCAAAGAATAGAGAATTACCAAATTTCTGTCCTCACCTAAATTTTCACACTGCTGCCAGGCAGGAAAAACTGTCATTTTCTTGGTAACATTTTTCCCTTGCATTCTTCTTGGAACACTGTAATCTGAAAAAATAATTACTTTGGGAGCAGATAATGGTGAGAAGGGATCATTTAACTGTGAAAGGCAGAGAGGAAAAAAAAGAGCTGAAAAAGTTCTTTGAAGTCCTGTTGGGACATACTCTCCAGGGTGAGAGATATGAAATTTTATAGTTTCTTGGACAGTTTTGAAAGAATGTTTTTAAACAGAAGGCTGCTATGAATTTTTTACACAGACTAAATTAAAAATTTTGAAATCAAATTAAAAGGGGTTTATAAATGTCTATAAAGCTCAGGCTATACTGTAGAACATATTCATGTATCTAAGCTTGATCCTAGCACATTTAGATTTCATTAGTGTATTAAATAACACTATTTGCAACAGATACGCAATCAATATATGTACTGAAGAAAAACAAAACACATATAAAGCTTTTTACTATATTGTACAGAAAACTTGATATTTCTATATTATACACTTTATATTTTCATATTTATAGACCAAACAAGAATGCCCCACTCTTTCGAAGAATCACTCTTCCATCCTCTCTTGCTCAGAAAACAGTATACAATACCTCCAGTGCAGAATATATATTAACATTTGACTTCTTTCACCTTCCAGATTTCAAAAGTGTCTTAGAGTTTTCAGAATCTTACAGATTCTGCTCGCTACTTCCTCTTGCACTACATCTTCTTTCAGTACTTCTGTGTTTCATAATTTAAAAATTCTCAATTCATTTCTTTCTTTATTCAGGCACAGAAGTCTAGAAAAGTGGACATGTGTTGGGGGTTAGGTTTGTTCCTTTTTTACTTTAAAGAATTTTTTCCCTGTAAGTTACCAAGGAGACTAAGTGTTGGATACTTAAGAGTAGTTGACCAAAACAAAGAGATGGCCAAAGCTCAGTTGGGGAGATTTTTCTTTATCTATTGTAACTCCAGAAGGGAAGAGGTAACTGCCTTCTCTGATAACAAGCCGGCTGTTAAAAACCGGATGGGGTATTGTTTCTTACCTCTGCTCAGTCTTCCACTGCCTCCCAAGCCAGCTGTTAAAACCAGATGGAGCAGTGTTTCTCATCTCTGTTCACTCTTCCACTACCCCCATGGGAATATCTTCTGTTAATGGGCCATTAAAGCTCACCAATGACATGGCACATTTCATCATCCTATTGTGAGATGCTCCACCCTGGGAGAAGGAGCCAAACCATTTCCACCTAGATAAAAAGGAGCCACAAGTGTCACCAGACATCCAATGTTCCCATGGGACTCCCAAAGGAAGACTGGACCCATCTCTGGACCCCTGGCTCCACAGGACCATCTCTGCTTCCAACAAAACCACATCTGCCACTCCAGGAGGGCTGACTTTGGGCTGTTTCCAACACCCTGACCAACAGGGCATCAGGTTGTATTTCTGACTCTGTCAGGGTTTTCTAGGATTTCTTGTTTGTTTGTTTGTTTGCTTATTCTTTTGTACTACAACATTTGTATTTTTAATATCCCTAGTAAAGAACTGCTATACCTATTCCCAAAATCTTTGCCTCACAGCCTTTTAATTGCAAATTTATAATAATTTGAAAAGGGCTGGGGGGAGGTTACATTCCAATGGAGACTCCAATCTTCCTTGGCAGATATCTGTCTATCCAAACCAAGACAACATGTTTCTAGCACCGTGTGCCTTAAATGTATTGAATGGCCTGAGGAACTTCTTTATGCTTTTTTTTTTTACAACTATGCATGGTGATTATCCATAGATACACAGGCTGATGACAGCAATTACTTCAGTTCATCTGACCTTTTATCAAAGGTTGGTTTCTGGTGAAAACTTGTCTTACTTGATTTTCGACTGCTATTGTGATGTATTGGTCAGTGGTAAAATTGGCCCAAAATTTCATAACCAATTATGGTCAAAATAGATATATTCAGAATTCAGACAAGCATCATAAAAGGACTAAGTAGGAAACACAGCACAGGATAAGAAAACATGAGTTAAGATAATAATTCTCTTTGAACACCTTGATGACCTAGCTTTGCTGTCTAAGAGGCTTGGATGTCTAAGTCAAAGCCTTTGCTGACTGAACAAACAAATGGATAGTCATGTCACTCTGAAGTATGTGGCAAAGAGAGATAAGAACTGCCCTCTTAGGGTACTTATATTTGTGGAAGTATTTGTGTTTTCCTCTATTTCTGTCAACAATTAAAAGAGCCCATACTCATTAATTTATTATTATTTTATTAATAGCCCATCTATCTACATTGGTATGACACCATCATTTTGAATTTCGGCAAATTGTAAATATATATATCTTTGTACTTTTATATTTTATTAATTCTACTTTTTCTAAGGAAGAATGTCTTGTCTGAAGGAAAATATTTTTTTAAAGTAACTACAAATGGAAAGAATATCTTGTTATGAAAAGTAGCTTTGTACATTAGGCAGAACATCACTTTTCTGCAGGAAGTTTGCATTAATTAATCTTCTTACTCTTAATACACACAAAAAAACATCCTCAGCTCCCTTTTTTTTAGCCAATGGAGATCATAGTGTAAAGCTTCTCATATTCAGTGGCTAAATGCACTGTAATTTAATACTCTCTTGAAATTCTTAGGAGGAAATAATTTTCCTGACACAAGAACTGCAGAATGACTGTGTTTTTACAGCAGAGTCAATCTACAGTTTTATTCCAGAGTATTTTTGTAACTTGTTTCTATCCTCTTTAAGCGTTATGTGGCCAAAGCAGCACCATCTGAAAATAAGGTCAGTCTGAAAGGTCAGTTGTTGCACAACTTCTTACCAAATAGGGACAGAGAAGGCCAAATAACCAGACTATTTTTATATACCATCACTGGGGAGTTTCTAAACTAGCAGAATTTTCATTCTGTTTTTTCTATTGTACTTCTGGCTGCCAGTTGTCTAGATGTTTTGTGATATTAAACAAGTATCTGAAAATGATCTTCACTCCTTTTTGCAAGATAGTGAGTGATATACAATTTATTAAAAAATAACCAATTGTTTTATTTAGCATCTATGTGATTCCAAATCATGCTAATGGAATACTTCCATAACAATGACAATGATAATAGGGTACTATCTAAATTTATGATGTTAAAATTGAGACAGGAGTTTAAATTTTTGATGGAGCCAGATGTTACTGTGAAAATTACAGAGATTTGTAAATAGGAGTATTTTAATTAACTCTATTTGTTTGGAGGTTTTTTCCACCTAATCATTGTGATTGCCCCCTCCAGAGGGTAAAGAAACACCTAACTTTTAATAAGTATTATTTTAAAAAATAGTATTATAGAAATAAGACATCTATACATGTCTTAGCAAGACATTTCAAGGAATAAACATTCAAAAATCTGTACGAAACAAGATCTAAAATTCAGAAAATAAGAGGAAGAAATAATAAAAAATTACTATGAAGATGTCCGTTTGTGATTGGAATTTGATTTTTGGTATGCATGTATAAACCTGGAAAATATGGAGATACTCTGATTTTCCTCACTAACACTTTTCAGGTCAGATTCTGAATTCTAATTTTAGTTGATGTGGAAAATAAAATGCTTAGATGATGCTTACTCATTTCTTCCTTGTTGTGTTGCTACCCACAGAAATTGGACATCTTTTCTGGCAAAATGAAAGAATTATAACACAATGCATCAAAATCTGTACTTTATCCTGTATCAGAATCAAGAAATATAAGAGCTCTTTTCAATTCCTTTCCCTGCTTGTAACTATAGTCATTAGGATATGAAAAGCATTTCTCATTTTTAAGTTTAATTCAGCATTGACAAAGGTAAAGTTCTTCAATCGTTGCATTAGAAATAGCACCTTGAATTTCAGTTCTATAGATGAAATTTTCAGTTGTCTTATATCTACCAGTTCCTATCTAAACACTTATCTAATTAGCTGAATTTCTCCCTCATTTATTTATTCTTTTTTTTCCTATAATAAATTTACTCCATGTGGTACCCTTCCTTTATTACATCTGAGTGTTGAACAATGTAAGCATACAGTAAAATTTGATTAATTTATAAGTTCAGTGTCAATGGAAAATCATATGACTCATATATGAACATAGGGGCATGCTTGCTATGATAAACACCAAGAGTTTTTATTTTACATGTTATGCAGTTTTGTTGTTGTCACTGCTATATCAATCTTACATTGTCAAACCAATGTAAAAATGCTTGAGAAGAAGACATCTACAGCCTGCAGGTAACTCCATTAAGGCAATTAAAATAGCAAACAAATTAAACACCCCCTTTTAGAGTTCCCACCAACTGAAATCAAATCATCATTTTTATTACATTAACCTAAGGTTGACATTAACTTTGTCTTCTGAACACATAGCATAGAAAAAATATATTATGCAGAGAAAGGAGTTCTTACACTTGTTTGCTTTGCTGCACCATGGGACAAATGCATCAGAACAGAAATGCTGTTTCAGCTGAGTAGACTATTACATAGAGAAATCCAAAAGTAATCACATCCCTAGGCTGAGCCTAAATTAATACAAGGATAGGTACGCAAGCAAAGCCAACACTGGAGTGGTGGGAGCTTGGTGGGTGGACAGTGATATGCATGCCTTTCTGTTTGCTGAGCCTGAAGGTTACCTATATATTTACTTATATGCTTCTTAAAAACTGAATAAACAGGACATCTCACTACTGGGAATTCTGGCTGATAACCACTCATTCATTTTCATGCACAAAAATACACATGATCAAAGTGTCACTTTCCTTAACAGTTTAGGATAAGGTAATTTGGATGTGACCTAATTGTGGCCTTCCAGTATCTGAAAGAAGCTTACAAGAAATATAGAGAGGGAATTTTTACCAGCTCACCTAGTGAAAGGACAAGGGGAAATGGTTTCAAATTGAAAGAGAGTAGTTTTAGGTTAGATATTAGGAAGAAATTATTTACTATGAGGGTGGTGAGGCACTGGAATAGGTTTCTGAGAGAAGCTGTGAATACCCCATGCCAGGAAGTGTTTAGGGCCAGGCTGGGTGGACTTCTGAGCAATTCAGTCTAGGGAAAGATGTCCCTGCCTATGGTATGAGGATTAGAGGTAGGTAAGGTCTTTAAGGTCCCTTTTCAGCCCAGGCCATTCTACAATTCTGTGATATTAGAAATAACGTAGTGTTATTAAGAGATGCTACTGCCCAAATTAAGGTGCAATTGCCAAAATCAATAGTACAGATTTTATTTAACTGTAACTGTGAGAAAGAAATGGGAAAGAAGGGATGGGATGTGGAGGAAGAGACAGAGAGAGAACAAGCAGAAGATAGTCTGATCCTCTGTGGATCCTGTGGCATCTCCCTCGTCCTTCTTCACCCATGTCCTCTCAGTGGTAGGGGTCCCAGAGCGGTACTTCTCAGACAACATCTTTATATAGGCCAGGTTCTGGGTATCCACAGGGCATAGATGGAGCTCCCATAAATTGAGATGGCATGTGTATAAGCAGTTACTTCCTTTCTCACAGTTTGCCACAGAGAGAATTTTGGTCTGAGTTTACTAAGTAAGGTGCACTAACCAGACCTCAGCTCTGCTAGGCCTGGAATTAGTGCCTTCCTCCTGCAAGTTCCTCTCTTCTCCTTCAGTGTCCTTGACAGTGTTTAAGGCAATTGTGATCTTTAAGTCTCCTATACTTAGGAATAATATTGTTTATATAGTAATGGTGAGAAACCCCCATCATATAGAGGATTTTTTCTTATAGCGTATATTTTTCTCAGGGATTATATGGAACAGATATATCTGATGGCTGATGATATAACAACAAGCTCTCTACCTTCATTTTTCTCTACATAAAATAGGAATGCTCCATTGCAGGGTGCTGAGAGCAATGTCTGAGTCATATCCAGCCACAACCTGGGAAAAGCACAGACTCATTAAATTGGAGAATCACTTTTTGTTGGAGAGGACCCCTGAGGTTACCTCACCCACTGCACTGCTCAATGCAGGGCAAAATGAGTGTTCATCCCCTCATCCTGCTTATTGGATTTATAATTCATAATCCCATGGGAAACATTCTGGCAGGAGCTGACGCACACCTGGAAAACCTCAGATGATGAAACCAATGTTAAATATTATCCATATCATGCAGTAGAGAATTTCCATTTTCAGGTAAACCAACCAGCATTTTTCAAGAGCACTGTATATCCACTACAGGTATCTATTGAATCCTCTAATAAGCACTCTATCTTCTGGTACAAAAACTGCAATAGAGGGCTCTTACCCCTTAGCTGGAATAGTCAGAACTTAGAACAACAGGAGCAGATATGATCTCCAGAACTTTATTAACTATTATTTCTGGCCTAGAATCATTATTTGATAATGGTTTAAATTAAAATGTAAAATGAGAATGGAGTAATACTATCAATATATTTTGTAGACTCTAAGGCACTCCCATTATTTTGTAGCCAGCAGAGAGTTCAAAATTGCTATTGTTTGAATTATTGTGGAATGACATGTAGAGATGAAATAGCTTAATGATACGTCTATAACAAGTCTGCCAATTACATCTCAGATGTGCATGAAGGATAAATAAACCAGTAATCTCACTCCATTTTACAAAGATAAATGAAATGTCTGGTTTATTAAAGGTATGTCAAAATAGAGGTATTGTTCTGTGGTCTGAACACAGACAATGGACTAACATTTCCTGAATTTTAATCAAGTTCAGATAATGAATCTGTTAAAATGCCATAATAATCTATGCAGAAAATTACAAGCTAACACCTAATGACTGCTGGGGTCCTTTTGACAATCACTTGGTATATGTCAGATACCAAGTCCTGGTGTAAGTGGCATGATAACTACATGGTACTTAGGGGCTAAGGTGCTTAGGGGCTTTGAAGATAGAACTCATTTTACTTGTAGCTATACTGTGAAATTGCAAGAGTTATTCTGTTCTCATTTTGTTTTGTCATGGAAGGTCTTAACACATTTGCCTGCTTCCATATAATGTACTCAACACTAGTCATTGAAAATGTACTCCTCTAACAGAGGGTTTTCATTCAGTCTTCACACTCTTCCTAAAGATGCACAGACACTAGTTCAGCTCTGATTATTCTGTAATTTTGTTACTGATAACATTCATAAAAGGGAATAGAAACTATATCTACCTCACACATTTAATAAGAAGGACCTCAATTTTCATACTTAAAGCCTTCAGACACTGGACATCAGAAAAAATATTCACTCTTTAGTCAAATTCAGGTTTTCTTATTATAGTATCTGTCTTTTGTTGATTAAATATGCATCTTTTCATTGATATTCATTTAGAAATCCTTGAACTTCTAAACATATTTTATTTTTTCCACAAATGCTTTATGTGGTAAAGTAAGAAAAAGAATTTTGACTTCTGGATTTCAGTTCAGAGCACTGAGCTCAGGTCACTGCTTCAGGTGTATAGTCTAATATGAAATATTAGGAGGATAAATGACAGATAAAGTTATTTCTATCAAATGGATCAATATGGCACTACCATTTGACGTAACTTCTGCTTGTTTCTTATCTGGAAATAAAATCTTACCTGGAAACAGGTAATATTTAAAAACATCAAAAATATTTAAGCACTTGTTATTTGAAGTCAAGTCTTAGAGATTAAGTTTAAAAATCATTTATTATAAAGTAAAATTAATTATTCTCTGGATAGTTATAACTTATGTACAAAGTCTATCATCTTCCTCAAAGAAATTCACTATCAAAGCAAAATTTTATGCTAAATTCTCAAACATTGATAAGCATTAGAATTCTTCTATTATTCCTAAACTCAAAGATTCATTTAAAAAAAAAAAAAAAAAAAGACATTTTCTTCATGTTTATATATTCAGAATGCTTTATGCTTTTACTATACTGGCAATTACTCTTATGTGGTAGATGCTGTCAGTGGATCAAAAGGAGAGTCATATGATGAAACTAAAATGCATCATGAAAAAGCAGATAATTGATAGTACGAGAACCTTTAGAAGCACCATTAGCATTTAAATATATTTGAGTATCTAAAAAGCCTCACTGAGATACCAGATTTTATTCATTTGACAAATAAATTTGACTAAAACTTGTGCTAGATTTGCCTGAGATAACTATCATCACAGTGTCAAGTATAGGGCTGTGTTCTGGATTTGTGTTGCACACAGGGTTGATAATACAGAGATGGTTTTGTTATTGCTGAGCAGGAGTTACACATACCCAAGGCCTTTTCCGCTTTCTGTGCTGCCACACTGATGAGGAGGCTGGGGGTGCATGTGAGGTTTGGAGGAGACACAGCCAAGGAAAGTGATCCAGATTGACCAGAGGGATATTCCAGAGCATCATGCTTAGTATATAAAGTGGAGGGAAGAAGAGAGATGAGGGAACATTTGGAGTGATGATACTTGTCTTCCCAACTAACCAATGCATGTGATGGGGCTCTGCTCTCCTAGAGAGTGCTGAACAACTGCCCACCCTTGGGAAGCAATGAATTAGTTCCTCTTTCATTTTTTTGTGTGCTTTCCCTATTAAACTGTCTTTATCTCAACCCACAAGTTCTACAACCTTTACCCTTCCAATTCTCTCCCTGATCCTGGTGGGAGTGAGCAAGCAGCTGTGAGGAGCTTGTTTGCTGGTTGGGGTTAAACCACAGCAACTGCAAAAGCAGCCCCAAGAATCTAGTCTGCTGGTTTTCTAGTCATCTGTTCATTCTACTGACCTACAAAATTATGCACCATAATACTGAATTTTATCTAGCTTTGTGACTGTATTATTCACTGTTCTTTTCTAAGGTCTAGCTTAAGTTTAAGATCTTTGCCTGACATGAACTAGCTATGAAAAAATTATACTCCCTAAAGTTTAGCGGAATTTAAAACATTTTTTTCAATACCTTGGCAAATACTTAAAAGTGGAAATAGAAAAGCATTAACATTGCAATGTACAGGAATTCCTTCCGGATTTAAATGGAATTTAAATATCTTCTTGACTGCTTCTGAACTGCTCAAACTTGTAAGCTCCAGCTCAAACAGAAAGGCAAATTCTTGAGATTAGAAGTGCAAACTTCTAAGTTTAAATACAAGTTTCTGTAGGTGTCCATAGGTATAAGGGTTGACTTCGTTGTCCAGAATGAAGCCAAGCATCTCGAGTCTTGGCACCCCTGGATAACACAGTCTGAATGGCTGTCTTGAGCTTAAGCCTTTGCTTTTTATCAGATGTCGCTTTATAACCTACACTCTAAAGGATTTGGTATTAATTTTCCCATTACCCTGGATCATGTGTGCATGTATGTATGACTGTCTGTATGACTGTATGTATGTATGACAGTATGAATTACTGTACTGCTGTCAGTTTGGAAGGAAGAATATTTATGTCACTATCTCCTGTTGATATCTTTCCAATTGTACAAAGAATTTTAATATTAATTGAAAAAAAATCAAAAAATGGTTATCCCTAGCCTCAAGAATTTACTTTAGAAAGATAGGAAAACAAAAGACATTTTGTATTTCCATCTTTTTCCTCAATAATAACTCCAGCAGAGCTCTGTTCCATATGAGGTGACAATGCTGTTTACTGGAGATGACTTTTTATTGCCATACTTTGAAATATTTCATGTCACATCTGAGACATCTTCTCAAAAAAATGATCAGCAGCTATTGCCTCATGACCAAATTGCTGCATCTATCACTAAGCAAGATAGCCAGTTCTAATTTCATTTTTCTTATTAAATTTAGTTATTATGTTTATGGTCCAGAAAAAAAATCTCAATTTTTGTGTGAAAACGAATTAATAAGAATTTTGGAAACCACTGTTGCTAATAGTACTTCCAGATAATAACCAAAAGGGATTAACCAATGAAGTGTGAAAAGACCATGTAGATAAAGTAACAACATACACAGGAGAGCTGACATTGTACATAGATCTATGAGCCTTAAACAAAGCGATCAAGCAAAAAATGTAACAGATGCCCAAATTTGTGATGTAACTAATGGATTAACTGATGTCAGCATTTTAAGCTCACTGAATAGCTCTTGAGTGTACTACCCAAAGAAATGTCGGTGTTAAAGTGCATTTATTACCTCACTGGGGAGATATGGATTCACTCAGTTACCCTTTGATTTTTTAGCTCAATAGCTTTTACAGAAGCACAGCCATTATATAAATTATATGTTTAAAATTATTTCACCTTGATGAGATTAAATAACTCTTTTCAAGATGTTAAATTTAGCTTTTTGACCTACTACAGAATTTCAAAACAGGACATTACTTTAATATTAAAGAAGAGTAAAAAATTGATTTCAAGGAAAACATCATAACCTTGAAATTTTGATATTATATTTGCTTGAATGCTATATTTATAGTGAGTAGAAGAAAACACAATCATTTTAATATCATTCTTTTTGTGCCATAAACTGTTGTCTAAGTTTAGTCTCAATTGCTCCACTCAGATAACATCACCTTTGCTTATCTGAAAGTTTTGTCAAGTAATTTTTTTTAATTTGGGGGGGAATAATATAGTAGATTTATTTTCTGACACACACACAACACTCTCTTTACTTTTAAAGTACTAATCTAATTAAGAAATACTTTAAAAGTGTCCCCACTAAGGAATTTTTAAGAAAAGCACTGAAAGATGAAATTCCTAAAATTTGACAATTGCAGTTATTAAATGATAATGGGTTAAAGCAAGACATTCTGCTCTTCAGGAAATCACTTGAGTGAAAACTGATGCTAATAAATATGTAAGCCTGATTACTTTGAAATTAATTATTAAAGCTGAAGGAAATTACAGGACCATACTGTTCATTGGAAAAATACTTTGATGTTGCCGTAGTAGGTTTGGTAGCAGGGGGCTGCGGGTGTGACTTCTGTGAGAAGCTGCCAGAAGCTTCCTCCATGTCTGGCAGAGCCAATCTCTGGCAGCTCCAAAGTCAGACATGCTGCTGGCCAAGGCTGGGCCAATTAGAAATAATGTCAATGCCTCTGTGATAACATCGTTAAGACAAAGAAAAAAAAAGTTATTCCTGTGTTGTAATTTTGGCCAAAGGAAAGCGGGGTGAGAACACATGAGAGGAACAGCTCTGCAGACACCAAGGTCAGAGCAGAAGGAGAGGGAGGAGGTGCTCCAGATGCCAGAGCTGAGGTTTCCCTGCAGCCTGTGATGATGATACTGAAACCAGAAGGCTAGAAACTTTCTAACAGAGCTTTGAATTAGATAGCAGCATTCTTTTTTGCAGTGCTCTGGTCACTCAGGGAATCCTTCCTTCATTTGAGCGCCCTGAGCAGCCAGTAAACAGTTTTTATCGTACACACAGGTTTCATATTCATTAGCTATCTCCATTTCCTTTGACTTTGATACAGTCACACCCCTTATCAGAAGTCCTTATTTGGTTCTTTGGGGTCTGTCTTCATGTATGGTGTCCTTTTTAGGCAGCTGTTCTTTGACTCCAGCTTTTGAGGAAGTGCGATATCATTGTTTTGCATAATTTCTACTTTGTCAGTCTTGCAGAGTTGAGCTGGAATCCTGCTTGAATTTTGCATGATTTTTCTTTGCCTTAAGTTACATCTTTTATCTATTTCTACATTGCTGTGCTGTCCTGTTCCACTGACCCTGATAAAAAAAAAAATGTTGTTCTCCTCTACTGTCCTTATACTGCTCTGTTCTACTGCCCTTATCATTGAGGCAGCTGTGCCCCTGCAACCCACAAATCCTTGGGGATGCAAAGATCCACTGCAGCCTATGGAAGAGACTCTTGCCAGAGCAGGAGAACGTGTGGGAAGAGTCTTGAGATGGTGTGAGGGGCCTGTGGAGAGAGAAGCCCACACTGGAGCAGCCTGTCCTTGAAAGATTGCACTCTGTGTAAAGAGTTATCCATACTGCAACAGTTTGAGGGGGACTGTTACCAGTGGGAAGGACTCATATTGGAGAATTTCATGGAGAACTATCTCCTGTGGGAGGGACTCCATGCTGGAGCAGGGAAGAACTCTTCCCCCTGAGCACTGGCAGAAGCCATGGGTGATGAACTGACTTTAACTCCCATTGCTGTCTCCTTGCACTGCTGTGGGAGGAGATAAAGCTGGGAAGGTGGGCAGATACTCTTTTTAAGATCTTTGTTGCGGTCGGTGTCTCATCCATCTGCCTTGGCCAGCCCTGGCACCGGTGACAAATAAAGTACAGCTCAGTGTGTGGACACACCTTGCTGATCCTGTGAGTCCTTGGCTCAGCACTAAGCATAATCAAGGCGAAGGAATGAAAGAGGACTCTGTTGAGGGCTCTGCCAAGTTTTTTGGTGCCCCAAAAGGACCAACCTCAACCTCAGGCAGTCTGCCTCAGCAGCGCACAGACCGCCCTGTAACAACAGCTTTTATGAGGGGAGGAGAAAGGGGAAGGGTGAGGGAAGGAACCAATCAGGAGCAATCAGGGAGTGGCTCTGATGATGAGGGACTTCCCAAGGGACCAATCCTTGGGGGGAAGGAGGGAACTTCTTGGATCCTGACCAATCACTCAACACTCTCCCTGAAATTTTCCAGATGCAGAGAGAGGCCCCGATGTGACAGACAGGACCTGGGGGGTTACATAACATATGACTGACAAATAACTGAAACTTGGGTTAACCATAGGGGATGAACTGAGGGGGGTACATGGAACAAACCATTTATAACATTCATTAATCAAAAGAAACCGAAAAACACACCACTACAGATCTTATTTTATTTCTAATTATCCTGCTCTTATTTTGCAAGTAATAATTTCATTTAATATCTCTAATTTGATTCTGTTTTGCCTGTGATGGTGTTTGATGATCCCTCGCAGTCCTCATCTCAGCTCATGAACCCCTCCTTAAATGTTCTCTTCCCTGTGCAGCTGTGGAGGTGAGTGACAGAGAGGCTTTGGTGGGTGCCTGGAATCCAGCCAGGGTCAACCTACTATATTTATCAAGGAAGAAAACTCCCTTCTTGTAAATCTGTAATTTGAAAACCATACAGGAAGTCTCAGGAAGTGATAGCGGGAATACCCAGTCATTATTTCAATGCAAATCTATACATTAAATATACATTTTCTCTCATTCCATTTCTTCTCTGAAATGAATCGAGTAATCTTTAGTTTAGGCATTTTGAAATGCAGTTAGCTAAATAAACTATTGACAATTCAAGTGGATAAATTTCACTTTTGAAAAAGGAAGTCTAAGCTTTCTGCATTGAGCTCCTTTACATGAATGAAAATAGTCAATCCTTTGCGCAAGAGGTACATGCTGCACTGCCAGAGCACCCTCATGCTGCAAAGACTTGTAATTCCTGAAGAAATAATAATTGTCTAAAGTACAGACCAGAAGAACAAAGACCAGGTGTGATAGAATAAGCCCTTGGCAGTGAAAGCCAATGGAGAAATTCTTTTAGGTGCAAACTAATATGCTGCTTTTGTTCTGGGAAAAACATTAAGGCCGTAATTATGTGTAAATATGTATTATAATGGTAGCACAAGCATGTGGACAACTGCCATCAAGACAGTTGTAGTAAAGCCACCTCCCTAGATGAGTTATTCTCTGGGCTTTTATGAAGACTGAGTCAATGAGAAAACACTGCAACCTTTTCTGAGTCAGCTAATGGAGGTTCATGGTCTAACTGACTGTTCACTGCTCTAGTAAACCATCAGTTTACACTCATATATTAAGACTCTCTGTGTAAGGGAAAAGGAAACTTTTAGTCCTGAGATATGCATTAAATCTGTCATAATTAGAAATTTTAAAGAAGTTAAATTGAACTCTGGGATGAGTTTTGTGAATACGGCTATTTCTATAACCCAGATCTTAAATAATTCACAGAATAGTGTCTCTGGAAAGATGTTGAAATTTACAATACATATTATTTGTGTGAATTACTCAACTTAATTGGAAGGACTTCTGAGGAGTATTTGACTTTTTCAGGGCAGGAGAGTACTTTGCATATTGGCATTGCAAATGTTTGGAGAATAGTGCTTTAAAGGATTAATCGTGTGGTGTGCACTAACAAAAACCCTGAGCAAGGCACAAACATGAAAGAGGAAGACAACAATATTTGAATAGTTTTCACACAAAGTTTCTGTTGCTAAGGAAACCTCTTCCTTCATCTGTACCTCTTTCAAATGTATCTATCTCCAGGTCACTCAAATAGTGGAAATCACAATCTGGTGTCTTGTGAAATGGTAAAAATAAGTCATATATGACTGTTACAGAGTAATTAGTGTGCTTTTTAATAATCTGCAGAAATCGTAGGAGATTCATATCTGCAACATCATTTTGAAATTCACAAACATGTACACCAATCATTATATTTTCATTTTGCTTGTAAGTATTTTTACCTTTTTCTTTGCTATGTGCCTAACTTCTACTGTCGCTGTTTCAACCTATACTTTACATTTTAAATAACAAATGCATAAGATGCCCTACTTTTTCTAATCACTTGCTGAATTCTTCAGCTTGCTATATATTATTTTTCAAAGAAGAATGAATAAATCTAGAATAAATCTATCTCAGCACATATATAACTAAAGGTTTGACCTGGAGAGCAAATAGCCCTACCACAGTTGTGGTGCAGGCACGTTGACAGCATCAAGCTTCAACAAGCATTTCTGTCATCACTCTGCCTCATATAATCTCCTGGTTCACTGGAGTAGAGAAGTTCACAGAACTAGGCAATATTGTGGGTTGAGAAATGGTAGTTTTTCAGGATCTGTCACCTCCTACATAAGACTGCAGTCTATGTTTATTCATATTCTTCAAACAAAACCATAATAAACTACTTCTGCCCTTAATTTTAAACATAAAGGTGTTTGTCAAACTAGAGCCAGAGATAAACCTGTAATTTTGAAATTGTTTCTTGAAGATGAAAAATAGTAAGAACAAAGAATAGATCCTGCATCCAAATAAAATAAAATAAATTTCTATTTCTAATTTATATAGCTATTTTTTTTGGTTTCGATTGCTATTAATGACATGCTGGTTTTACAGTAACAAAGGAAGACAGCCACAGTTGAAGACATTACATTTTTTGTCAAAAAACTAATGGTGCTTAAGCCAAATATGTTGGTTAAAAATCAAATTTTCTTGAAATCTTAAGTTTTGGGAAAAAATCCAATTGTTTCTTTGTAGACTGTAAGAAAAATGACATTTGCTTGGATACAAATAAGGTGTTTTTAAGGAAAATGAGTTGAAAGGAAAAGGAAGTATTTTTTCCAATATCTATTTATTTTCAGAGCTGGTAGCTTTTGATCAGGCTTATTCCTCATAACTCACTCCACAATGTCTATTTCCCATTTCTAAATTAAACACTTATGTGACATTTAGGTATGTCCAATGCCTCAGATTATGCAAAAAAAAAAGACTAATTTGGATTGACCTCCATGAAATTTCTTCTGATGCTTGATAAGACTGAGTTTGCCAGACTGGTGGCAGGAGCTACACTGTCAGCTGGGACCACAGCTGCCACAATCAGCACACCAAGTCCTACAGCTATTGAAAATAATCTGTCTCCCAATGCCCTCCATCCAGTTTTACTACCACAGTAACTAATTTATTGTTATGCAATTTAAAAGCTGTTTGTGATGACCAAAGACAGGAATGCAGGCAGTCACACAGTACATGGAAGGGACAAGCCTGTCTGTGTGGAAGAGCCTTCCTCCTCTACCTCCAAACTTTTTTCTCAATCTCACTCTACAGAAATTACTTACAACAGTTGCATTTGGCATGCTGGATGCAGCCCAGACAAGGGATCTTTATTAAATCAAGCAGTTATCTATGAATTTGACTTTTTTTTATTTTTTTTAAGTTTTACCAAACAGATGCTGAGATGATGAACTAGCTATACTTTATCGCTGTTTAACAAAGTAACTGTAGTAACAAAAGTAACTAAATGGCACAAAACATAAGCTCAAGAAGATGCAGTGGACAAGGTACCTCTTAAAACGTGTGGCCAACAACTGTTCTAAGCAGAGTTGCAACCAGGCATGTATCAATAGGCCTTTAAATGTTCAAGAGTTTTAAATGTCAGCACTATGGTTCTGTGTTTTCACCTATCTAAAACAATCTAAACCAGAGTATAGATGCCGTACTGTTTAGTTAACATATTTTGGTAGGATTTTATGATGATGATTCGGAACTGCTATTTTTTTAAAAAAAATTATTTTACTGCTGCAAATTAGTGCCTTAATTTCTGAGTAGTAGAACAGCCATTCTCCAAAAGTTGATCATTACTTTCCAGGTAATGCATGGAAAAGAGGATGACTTCTGAGGCTGTATGATGTATAAATACAAAATTTCAGTGATGGAAGAAATTAATTTACAGGCTGGCAATTCCTAGCAATGTACTACAGTAGAAGATACAATCTTCATAACCCCAAAAGTCCTAAAGAGGGATTCAGTCACTCCCTCTCATCCCAAAACTAGGTACAGAAAGGGTGGTGATGCAATGCCCAACATGTCCACATAACGCTGTCTTTCCTCTTTAAGTGACATCTCCAGCATTGCACGACACATCAAGGATGCCCAGAAATAAATGCAATAACATGAGATGGATTGCTCCTGAGAAAAGTCAGACTAGGATCATGACCAGTATGCCCAAATTCTGTGCTACAACTGCAGAATTGTGGTGAATGGGAGGAAAGTCTAAGACCAAAATCAGGCTGGGTACACAACACAATTCTGCAACTGTACCAGCTGCCACCCAGTTGATGAATACTATGCATAAGTCAAATGGTATCATTCTCCATCTGGAAAACAAGGTGATCTCAAAACTCAGAGGAACAGTTTTTACCAGACTTCAGAAGCCTGTCAAAGATAAGTCAGTATGGCATTTGTCACGGTGACAGCTGGCTTTGTGAAGACTTGTGACACTGCTCTCATGGCAGTAGAATAATGTCACTTCCTGGAGTATAAAATCATTTCTCTGAAAACACTTTAAGTACGTGAGGCAGCTTTTTTCATCAGTTCTCAGGAGTGACCTCACATATTAATGTAGGCAAATTGTTATACTGATTTCCTATGATATTATTATTACTATATTATCACTATCACTATTATTATAAATAAATTATAATAGAAATTTTATAATAATAATCTCATCAAATTAACACTCTAAATATTACCAGCTTTAAATTTTGAAGGAATGTCTTTCCAAACTATGTGATCTATTTAAAGTTTATGGTATTTTTAAAAAATAATGAGGTTTGGATTTCTCCTGTTCAGTAAATATTCTGAATCTTAAAATATCAGCAAACATAACATCTAAAAAGACACTAAATAATAAAAAAAATAAAGTACAGAATTACACCATTTCTCAGGATAAGCATTTCTGATTTGTTTTTCTATGGACCTTAATAAAAACATATGTAACACAGAATATGCATATAATACCAGCTTTACTTTTACTTAATTAGATGCAAAGATTATCTGCAATTTTAAAGCTGTGAGGTTTTTTTATCTTGTGCATTGTTATTGCAGTATTTTGTACTGATTGCCACAGATTTTCCAGATTGTCTCTGAGCTCACAAAAAAAAAAAAAAAAGCTTTTCTTTTTTTTTTTCAAATTTTTTTTTTTCTTTTTTCTTTTTTTTTTTTTCTTTTTTTTAAATACCTTCCTCTATGCTTTTGGTACTGGTACTTCCGTTTGTAGTAATCTTTCGTGATCATTGAAAAGAATGATTGATGGTGGTTTTCCCCAAGATACATTTAATTGAATGTCTGGCAGTTTTCTATTTCTCTTAACACTTCACTTCCACTATTACTGTGCTTAGTTTCTGTCTTCATTTCATATATCTTATCAGTTAAGGTTGAGGGGAAGAAGCAGGTATTTGTCATCTACCTTTTAAAAAGTGGGAATTTGTAGGGACAGCATTTTTGGTTTGTTATACGTAGACTCCATTGGGCAAAAAGCACACCAAAATTATTTATACATTAGATATTAGCTTTATGTATGAGCCCGATTTTTATTCATATAAATAATAAATTTAAAAATTGTAATTCAGCAGATTCCTTCCTCGCATATAATTCTGAGCAAATGAGCAAATTTCTACAGTGTTAAGCAAAGTTAAGACAAGCATGCCTTGGCATTTTTATTATATGAAAATTCTACTGCACCAAAGCATTGGTTTGCATTCTCTTCTCCACCTCCGTAATGTGTGTGTATATTCACAGTATTAAAATTTAAGTACTGCAGGCATCCAAACAGCAAGTACTGCTTCAGTAGAAAACTGTCAATGGTTTACAACTCACCTTCTGAATGGAAAATGTCTTAAAATACTCCTTCAGATGTTTTAACAGTACAATAGAGTTTCTTATTGTTGGACAGAAATGTATATTAATTCCACACTCCCTTGAGTTTTAAATTGGAAGCTGAGATTAAAAGCCCTAAACATTTGTTTTGAAGATATATTTGAATTATTATTCTTGGAACTCAAAATTTTATAAAGAAGATGTGTTTCCACCATCCCGTGACTTAAAGATAAAAGCAGAAAAATTCTCAAAATAATTCCCAAATTTGAAAGTGCATTATTTGCTTTTAAGAAAATGTGTAGAATGTGTGATTTTGTATTCATTTTTGTAACTGCAAATTATTTTCTTTAAAAAGGGAGATTTTAACAAAAATTTCAAGAATTATCAAGGCAAATATATCTAGTCAATGATAATAATGGACTAAAGAGTTCACAGGTTCATAAAGCAGAATAAAAAAATCATTTTGTACCTAGATGAAGGAATGGAGTTTACTTTTTTTTACAAACAGTTGGCTGTGGGGTTCTTTGTATTTCTTTGGTCTGGAAGAACAGCTGTGTTTATACAATCTTTTGTGATTCCATTCCAAAGGGGAAAAGTATAAACCTGGCCCCTGTATCTCACAGTAAGTGTGATTTAGAGGCCACATTAATCCTCTCAGTTCCTTTCAAAATAGTTGCCAAGACTTCTGAAAAATCTCACACTTGAAGGAATAGAAAAATAAATAAAAAATTAAAATAAATCTTTGTCTTCTCACTGTGTTTGAAGTCCATCAGAAAATGGGGTCCCATGTGTTTCATAGTTCAAGCTCTCCTTAAGTCATCTCTTACTATCTTGCCTTGGAACTGGAAGCAGAAGTGGCACATGAAGAGGACTTTAAACAGCAGCCCCAGCTATTCAGTCCAGCACAGCATTGTCCTGGTATCCCAGTCCTGGCCCTCTCTGACTGTCTTATGGTACTTACTCACTTGCAGCTGAATTGAAGAGCTCATCTCCATGTTGCATTGCACCTCTTAAACACAACTTAGATTTTCATTTGGGCTCTGCCTAATGGCTTCTCTTGTAAACCTACTTAGCACTTGGCAAAGCCTTCTTCTCAGCTTCATTTTTCTGATTGGCGGCAAATTACTGGGAAGATTCTGGCTGGAAAACTGAATACGAGCAAACTTTCTATTCAGCATTCAACTGTGGATTCCTATGAGTTTTAAAGTTAAAAAATTATGCTTCATTTCTCCTTTTATGAAGGAGAGGTATTGAGGTATTAACATCCAATGAGGGCCAGATCCTTGCTTAAAACAAATCTGCTGTATTTTTGATGTTGTTTTGCAGGCTGGGACAGGCATTGTCCACTGTGTCCCTTGGACTACCATTAAAAGCAGGCACTGATACTTGGAATTTCATCACTTTATAATGACAGTTTGAGACTTGTATTTTTACATTTCATGGATGACTACGTAATGAAAGATTTTGAAAATAGTGAATGATATTGAGGGAAGGGAAGGGAAGGGAAGGGAAGGGAAGGGAAGGGAAGGGAAGGGAAGGGAAGGGAAGGGAAGGGAAGGGAAGGGAAGGGAAGGGAAGGGAAGGGAAGGGAAGGGAAGGGAAGGGAAGGGAAGGGAAGGGAAGGGAAGGGAAGGGAAGGGAAGGGAAGGGAAGGGAAGGGAAGGGAAGGGAAGGGAAGGGAAGGGAAGGGAAGGGAAGGGAAGGATTATAGCCTTCTATCAATGGTTTTTATTCTCTTTTTATTATAGCAGTGACCTAAACAGTAATAAACAGAAATCACTAATATAAGGATCACAGGGGAAATTCTTCTCTGAGCTGATTGTTTGACTTCAAAGGGAGCATCAGACATGAAACTGAGGACAGCACTGACCTTGACTTTAAGTCAAGGTCTCATTTCACACATGCATCAAAATCAGATCATGAAATTTGTGAGATGCTGCTGTGTTGTAAATCATGTATTTTTAAACAAAGAAGCTATTTTTTCGAGACACATATTGTCTTCCAGAAAAAAAATAATCTCTAATCTCCAGAAAAATTCTGATTATGTTGTATAAGACAAAAGACAGATCCTTTCATCAGTAGTTAAATTTCATTGTTCCCTGTCTGTCTCACAAAATCATTTGTTTTTCTCATATACCTTATTTCTTTTTGAGCTGTTTACTTAGGAATTATACTCCAGGATATGGTCTTCAATCTGTGCTCGTATATTCTGCTCAGCCATAATGGGATTTAGTGTCAGAACTCAGTAATGCACTCTGCAAAATCCTGATGTTTTTATTTCATGCAGACAAACACTTCTTTAAGAAACACTCACATTACTCAAAACAATGACAATGAAAATCTATATTTTGCTACTGTACCTGGTTTTATAATGATTCCTCCTACATATAGATATGCAATTGTGTTGTACAGCAAAAGCTACGACCATCATTTCCCATGCTGTCTTCTACACCTGCTTTCCACAATAGCAGGACCCAACAGTCTTCTGCTTTAAGAAAAATGGATATCTAACTTGAGTGGGTATTCTGCAAGGGAGCAATCACAGCTATGCTACCTGAAATGGAGACACCTGCTGAATTAATTGATACTTACTGGAGGGAACAGAAAGCAGTAAAACTCAGTTTCTAAGTCTTCCTTTCATTGTTGCCTGTGGAGCATTCTGTAGATGACCTGAGGACTAAGCAGACAAATTTACAAATATGCCAACTCACTATCATCCAAAGGAAAGTTTAAAAGTAGGAATGGTTCTTTGTTCAAAACAACAAGGAAATGTTACAAAGTCTTAACTCAAGGATGGATTTGATAAATTCTGCAAAACCTCTGCATTAAAAAATGCAGAGTATTTTGGAGTAGGAAGACAGAGAATTATGATCATGTATTTATAGCTTATTTTCTGTCTGAATCATGATCAGCAGAACTTAATGGGTAAATGGGGACAAAAATCTTTCTTCTTGACATAAAATTGATCAAAGGTTCCTAACTGTTAAATGCATAAAGTGCATTATTTTCATCTATCCTGATATTTTGAAAAATTGTATGCAGTTCTGGCTAAAATGTGTGTACGACAATTTTGTTTGACCTGCTTTATGTAGCTGGATTTTTCACATATACCAGAAAAACTCTATACACAGGGCAATTAATCTTGCAAATATGGACTAAATATAGCAAAATAATGGCATCACATTAGATTTAAAATTAAGTCAGAGATCCGTTTCTGTAAGTAAAGTTTGTATTTATTGCACTACCTTGAACATTCACTCAGGAGGAAAAGTTTTAGTTCATATGCTTACACTTTGCCCTTAAGCAGAGCCAACCCTGAAAAAAATTACCAGAGGAACACAAAATTTCTTGTTCCTATTCCTTTAATACATCCTGAGTGATTAGTGACAGAAATCCCTCATAGCCACAGTTCTGTCAGAGTTTTCATCCACAGGAATTAATATTGCTCTTAAGAATTGGTGGTAACTCCTTCGGTTCTCAGCATTCATATCTCTATTAATTCATACATGCCAATTTATATCTAAGCCAGAAGGAGAGGTATTTTTATTTTATTTCCTTTCATGTAAATTAATTTGGATATTTCTTGATTTAAAGATACTTAAAGTCGTACTACTAGGCACGTCAACCACTTTGACAGAAGCGGGCAGCTTTAATCTCTACCTCACTGGGGTTTCTACATAATTTCCCGTAGGAGAATACAATGAATCACTTGATCCCAACTAGCTTAGATGAAATTCTGAGGTGGAGAATACTATATTTCACATCACTGAAATCCCTCCAGGTAGATTTACTAGACACCCCTAGCATTTTCCTCATGTTTTCTACTAGTTTAAAATTAATCTTGACAGAAAGCAACCGGCTGTTTCAAAAAGAAGCAATACATTAATTTCTAGTCATACATTTATTCTTTGCTTTACAGTGATGTCTTCTTCAGAGATAATGGAAGAAGGTGTACAAAAAATACAGCCTGCAAATTATAGAAACACATAAGCTTATAAGAGCTGACAAAAAAGGAAAAACAGTGCAAGAATTTAAAGACACATCCCAGGATGAAAATAAATTTAAATTTAAATAAATAAATAAATAAATAAATAAATAAATTAACTATATGGCAATATGCCTTTTTGGTAAGTAGTATATAATTTCTTTTCTCAGGGATACCTATCCAGCCCTCATTGTTCTTTCAACTCTTGGTAAATTAGTCAGCAATACACATTAATTTCTCCTGATGAACTTAGATGTTTGAGTTGAACCTTTAGACAGATTTCTTTGTTTAAATAATACATCACTTTTGTCAGTGTCAGAGACTGAAATTTTATGGTTTATGTCTTCATAAAGAAGGACTTTTGCCTATTATAGCAAAAGTGTATAACAAAGCTGCACCAGCAAAGCCCACCCTGAATGGGCCCCTTAGTGATATTCTGAACTGTGATTTAAACCACCTAAGGCAACTTGAGATAAGGAAAGTGACATTATTGTTCAGAGCATCTGGAAGAACATTCAGAGTAGGGCCCAGCCCAGCACCTGCAGGATGGAGGCCACCACCCCAGGTTTATCTGCTGCCAGGCTTGCACTGACGCTCACACCAAAGGGGGAGGAGGAGAGCTTTTCAGGGGTGTGGTGAAACATGAAAAAAGCCTCTGGTCAGAGGCAGTTAACACCCACCGTGCAGGCCAGCCCAGCTGCAGAGGCCCCACCCTGGGAAAGCCACATCTATGGGACATCCCTGTGAGGGGTGGCACAGGGGGTGTCATGGCCCATCAGAGGCCTTCCCCAGAGGGGTCCCCCCTGCACCTGAGCACTGCATGTGATGCAACATGATGCAACACATCTACAGTGTTGCAAGGGACAGTGTCAAACCTACCCCCCTGGATATTAATCCATTGGATTTTATACTTTGCAATGGGGGATCATCGCCACCAAGAGGACCAGACAGAGGGAAGCAATGAGATGTTGTTGGAACCCATGGAGGGGTGATATATTTCTACTTAATTTCTATGTTTTCTTCTGAGCTCCTTCACTGGCTAGCTAGTTATCCTGACCACCATATCATGCAGATTTGTGGGTCTGAACCTCAGACAGAAACGTGGTTACGGCATGGAAGAAGGAAGACTCACATGTGGGAACCACAAAGGTTTTATTTAACCCCGACCCACCTGCAGAGTGAGCTCTCTGGAGTTTAGGATGCCCATTAAATAGGGGCATCTCTGGGCAAGGTGACACTCAGAACCAGTTTAGCAGGTAGGGGGGAATGAATAAGAACATAGATGGCAGGGCCATCTATGGACAGAAAGGGGAGTGGGTAACTTGAAGCCTGGCTGAGCCACCCTGAAATCTCAGGCTTTAGGGCGTGGATTATCAGGGAAAGGCTACAGGGAATCGGGGATGGGGGATATAGGGATAAACCGTTACAAAAACTAATAGCAAAACATACAGAACTTTAGGAAACTCAGAATGCGCACTGCAACAAATCTCTGCCACTCTCCCTGTCCCCCCTCAATGCACCTATTTTTTCCTATTCCTTTCTTTCTTTTCTTTTTCTCTTTGCTGCTTTTGCTATTAAATAAAATATAACAATTTTTTTTTTGATATCAACATCTAACCTCATTTGGTTTTAATCAGATGTTTTGGAAATATTCAAACTTTTCAGGGTTCGATCCATTTTATTCACAAAGAATTCCCTTTGCTCTTCTGTGCTTAGAGTGGATCACAACAGGCAACTTTTTTTATTATTACAATTCCCAAAATAGCTCCACTAAGTTTTTCTGTTACTGAGAATCTTGAAAAAAGTGCAAGCACTATTATAAAGAGCCTTTTGTTAATTTTTACTTTGCTAGGCTACCTCAAATGTAAAAAAGCAGCCTGAAACCAAAATATTTGTCTGAGTAATCTTAAAGGTCTGGCAATATCCAGTCAGGGAAACAAATCTGTTATCTAGTATTAAGGTGCCTAAGCTTGCTGATCAGCAAATACTGTGAAAGCAATGTGAAAAAACTACAGATGAAATTTGTTCTCTCCATCTGTGTAGAGAGATCAATAGATGTTGTCTATCTGAACTTTAGTAAAGATTTTGACATAATTCCTCAAAGCGCTCTCTTGGAGGAACTGGCTGCTCATGGCTTGGATGGCTGCACTCTTTCCTGGGCAAAATCTCAGTGGGTGGCTGGGCCCAGAGAGTGGTGGTGGATGGAATTACGTCCAGTTGGTAGCAGGTCCTAAGTGATGTTCCCCAGGGCTCAGTACTGGGACCAGTTTAATATCTTTATTAATGACCTAGATGAGGGGATTGAGTGGACCCTCAGTCAGTTTTCAGGTGACACTTAATTGGGTGGGAGTTTTGACCTGGTGGAGAGTAGAAGTGCTCTGAAGAGGGATCTTCACAGACTGGACTGATGGTCAAAGACCGCATGCTGAGTCTGGCACTTAGGTCAAAACAACCCCATGCAGGGCTACAGTCTGGGCGAAGAGTGGTTGGAAAACTATGTGAAGGAAAAGACTTGGGGATGTTGTTTGACAGCTGGCTGAACATGCCTAACAAGACATCCAATTCTGAGACACATGGGTAGGAAGGGTGAACTATGCAGTGGATAGGGAATTGTCTGGGTGGATACAGGCAGAGAGTTGTGGTCAATAGCTCCTATGACCAGGTGGAGGCTGGTGATGAGTGATGTTCCTCAAGGCCCTTGTCTTGGGACAGTTGCTCTTCAATATCTTTATCAATGATACAGTGAGATCCAGTGACACTCAGCAAGTTTGGAGAGGACAGGAAGCTGGGTGGTGAATTTGACACAACAGAAGGGATTCCAACCAGGGGGACCTGGACAATCTTAAGAAGTGGGCCCATGAGAACCTCATAAGGTTCAACAACTGCAAGGTTCTGTACCTGGATGAGGACAATCCCAGACATGAGTACAAGCTGGGAGAAGTCATGTAGAGCAGCACTGTGGAGAAGGTCTTGAAGGTTCCTGTGGATAAAAAGCTGGACATGAACCAACAGTGTGGTCTCATAGCCCAGAAAGCCAACCACACCCTGGGAAGCACCAAAAGCAGCATGGGCAGTAGGGCAAGGAAGTCCATTCTGCCCCTCTGCTCCCATGAGATTCCACCTGGAGTGCTGCATCCACTTCTGAGGTCCCTAGCACAAAAAAGACTTGGACTTGTTAAAGTAAGTTTAGAGGAGGACATGAAGATGTCCAGATGAGTGGAACAGCTCTCCTATGAAGACAGGCTGAGAACTTGGCTCTCTGCAGAGACCCTATTGTGTCCTTCCAGTACTTAAAAGGAGTTCATAAAAAAAGAGGAAGAGGAACTTGTTACATAGGCAGAAAGTGGTAGGCAAGGAGGAACATTTTTAACCTGAACAGATTTAGATTAGATATTAGGAAGAAAGTCTTTTACTGTGAGGGTGGTGAGGCACTGGAACAGGTTGCCCAGAGAGCTGTAGATGACCCATCCCTGGAAGTGTTCAAAACAGGTTGGATGGGGCTCTGAGAAACCTGGTCTAGTGGAAGATGTCCTTGCCTGTAGCAGGAGGGTTGGAACTTTATTCTTCTATGAAACATTTTCTTTCTGTAACTGAGCACTGGCACATTTTGCTCAGAGATGCTGTGGAGTCTCCATTCCTGAGATATTGAAATGCTGTTTGGACATGGTCCTGGACAAGCATTTCTAGGTGGTCTTGCTTGAAAGGGGTGGGGTTGGACCTCCAGAGGCCTCTTCCAATCACAACTTTTCTTTAATTCTATTATTGCTGATGCAGTCAAGGAGATAGATGCAAAGACTGCAAAAGTGCCGATATTGTGCTTGTAAGACAGCAATAATTTAGACTAATATCAGTCCCTAGAAACAAAAGATAAAGATGACAAAACTCAGATGATAAAAATGTCAAGTACTAGAATGCAGTTAATTACAGATGACTAAAGCTTTATATAAACTAGGTTTTATCTAATGAGCCGAAATTCTTTTTTTTATTTATTCACAGGTTTGACCATGTGGCAGATAAACACCACATAACTGTTCTCTTACTGTCCCACCTCCCAGGTGGGATTAGAAAAAAAAGTAAATTTTTGGATTGAAAGAAAGACAAGTTAATGAGACAGAAAAGAGGAAAAATAGTATAAAAATAATAACAGCAAGTAAAAAAGTTAGAACAAACAAAATAAGTGATACACACTATTGGGGTGAGGCAAGAAACATTAAAGGCATTGACTCTGTGTGAGCCTTGCTCACCAATCACAAAAAAATCAGTGTGTTATCAGGATTATCCTCATCCTAAATCCAAAGCATAACACTGTACCAGCTATTGGGAAGAAAACCATCTGCGCTGAAACCAGACCACTGTTTTGATTTGTTTGGGCTTGTTTTGTGTATAACATTTTATACAGTTTGACACAACATGCTGAGGGGAAAAAAAACATGTATATTAAATCACTGTGGTTTGTATTAAATGGATTAAAAAGGGGTTAGATTGTGATGTTAAAATAAAGTGACATTAAAGACAAATCAGTTCTTCTATTCACAATGATAGCTTAAAACCTCATGGTGAAATACATGTAGATGAGGACAGTTCACATTGCTTTTTAACATAGGGGTTAATAACAAAGGCTTTAAGAAAAAAATATAGGTTAAACACATAGAAATAAATTATATATACATGTTATTATATTATTATATTATATAAAGCTCTGCAGAAAGTTTGGTTGTTTGGGTTTTTTAACTACTACATAGCATATTACTTATAACACATTATGGTAAGAGCATTTTAGATGGACCCAGCTACCTGGCAGCTATATGACAGCAAATGACAGAATGAAATACAGTGATGTAGTTATTTCTATGAGGGAGGAAGGTTATGATAGAAAAATCAAAATTGGGCCTAAGATTATTCATAATTTGAATCAATTATCTAGAAGTAAACACAAAACTGCTACTGAAAAAAATCCTCTAGATACTATACCTAAAATTTCTGCAGAGTTGTTTTCTTCTTTATTTTCTGAGATGTGAAGAATATCTGAAGAAACAGTGCTAAGGATAAAATAGTTGAAATTCTTTAAGAGAGGAAAATGCACAGGTATTTAGAAAGAAATAAAGACAGAAAGGACCACTGAGGTTTTGGAGAAGTAGCTCTGGAGAGAATCCGCATCTGTAAAATATTTGTAGCTATAACCTGTTATGTAAGTCTTAAACATACCTCTGCTTTCTTCATGAAAACAAACCTATGAATTGTCTCAATTAATAGCATCTTCCTATTTTCAGATCTAGTGGCAAAAAATATAGAACAGCATAATCACTTCAATGGGAAGGTGCACAAATTGAAAGATATATGACACTGGTGTTTTAGGAAATAAATTGTCAGCTGTTAAAACTGGGTAGTAACAACAGTTCTAACAGAGTGCTAATTAACATAGACTCTATTAATAAAGACCTTCATCTGGAAACAGGTATTTTCTGAGCAAAATATAAAGACCTTCACTAAAAACAGTGGATGCTACTGGGCAGTACACAGAGTGGATGTAATTTGGTAGACTATTATGTAGGAAGTGAGCTAAGAAGTTCCACTGAGTTCTTCTGGCCCAAGCTGACATACATACAGATAAACTGAGGAGATCTAACTTACTTTATCTTTTTTTTTAATTTTTTTTTTTTTAATCTTTTTGACATCTTTGTATTCTGCTCCCTGTACAACAAGTGAGAGCAGAAGCCCAGTAGAGTCAAGGACTTCAGATGAATTTTGGAAAATCACCTTTCAGCCAATGTGGATATACCACTGCCAGTGGTCCAGGTAGAAACATCTCTAGAGTGCCTTGCCAGTGATGAAAATATTCAAAAGGTCTGGTTCCAAGTATTGTAAGATTATGCAGACACCCCACTAGCAGTCTTTTATTTGGAAGCCTATACAACACTATTGGTGACAATTGGCAAAAATATGGGAAATGGTATCTTCATGCCTGAGTACTAGAAAAAGTTTTAACAGTTCATGAAGGAACTAAACGGTGATGTTAGAAAAGCCAAGCTTACCCAGAAAAATTGTAAAATAGGAAAGTTTTTCTTACAGTGCATAGTACATAACTAACATTAATTTTTCTTTGTTTAATTTGTAAAATAATGTGAAATTGACATCCTCAGGACCTTTTTTTCTCAGCGTTTTTTTTCTCCCCCATTAATGATTACTTAACTTTTTAAACTGATTTTATCTAATTGAAGAATCAGATAATTTTCTTCCCAAGTGCTCACATAAACCTTGTCTTCATTCTGTTCTTTTACTGTTTTCATGTTCTTATGTTCAGTGACTAGAACAAAAGCATGTGAATAAGATTATGTAGTCACTTAGGACCCTGCTGTCTTCAACAGCTTTTGCATTGGGACTAGCCCCTCAAAATTTATATGATACCAAAGAAAATGATCTAATAAATGAAAGAAGGACAGCAGAACGTATAATTTAAGATCAGAAATGATGGAATATTCTTCACATCTCAGAAAATAAAGAAGAAAACAATTTATGTCCATCACAGAATCATAGAGTGTTTGATATTAGAAGGGACCATCTGGTCCAACCCCCGACCTTTTAGTACCTTGAAGGATGAAACACCACAACCTCTCTGGTCAACCTCTGTTTGATCATAGTGAAAAAGTGTTTACTGATGTTCAGATGGCACCTCCTGTGTTTTAGTTTGTGTCCATTGCCCCTGGTCCTGTCATTGTGCATAGCCAAAAGAGCCTTGCTCCATCTTCCTCCTTTGTGTATTATCATGATGCCTTGGAAGGCTGACCAGTTCCAGAGACTGGACAGAGATAAAGTAGGTATTTATTGAAAGGCCTCCAGGATCCACCTTGGACAGGACAGGAGCCTGACCACATCTGCACCCATGGTGGACTAAGAATAGTCACAAAATGGCTGGCTGATCACAAGATCTTACATTATTATAAGTTTTGGTCTATTTGCATATTGGGGTTTAATTGTCCAATTACAGATTCAGGTTGTGAGATCCCATCATTCTTGTTTTCTCTCCTCAGTCCACTTTTGTTTACGCTGTTGGGCTCTAAGTTGTCTTTGGTCTTCATCAGGAAAAGGATTTGTTTTGTCTACCTATTCTGTGAAGAGAGCTCACTAGCACTTAATATGAGGCTCAGAAATAAATCCCTAGGCAGCACAGAATCTGGAAATATGAAAGCTAAAGCTTAAGGCATCATACATATGCTGACAAAATTCATCCTTATAATTCTCTTCTTTTCACTGTACATTCTTGAGTCTTGCAGACTTTCCTCATAGGAAAGATGTTCTGGTCCAATCCTTGCAGCACTTTTGTGGCCCTGTGTTAGACTCTTTCCAGCATGTTCATATGTCTGTTGTACTGAGGAGCTTAGAACTGAACATTGTACTCAAATTGTGCCCTCTCTGGTGCTCAGTAGAAAGGAAGAACCACCTTTCTTAACCTGCTGGCTATACTTTGTTTATTGCAATCCAGAATGCCATTTCTCTATTTTTGCTGCAAGAAAACATTTCTGACTTATGTATAACTTTGTATCCATCAGAACTCAAAAGTCCTTTTCTGAAAAACTGCTTTTCAGCCTATTGGACCTCAAGTTCTATTGGTGCCTGGTGTTGCTCCTCACTAGGTGCAGGAGTTTGCATTTCCCTTTGTTAAATTACCTGAAGTTCTGTCGACCTATTTCTCCAGCTTGCCCCTCTGCATGACTGTGCATTATTCTAGCATGTCAGCCACACCTCCCAGTTTTGTATTCTTAGCAAACTTCCTGAGCATACACTCTATCCCATCATGCAGGTCAGTAATGTTCAATAAGATAAGACTCAATATTGATTCTTAGGGTACACTATTGGCCTCCAACTAGATTTCTTTCTACTGGTCTCTGCTCTCTGGGCACAGCAATTCAGCCTGTTTTCAGTTCACTGTCTTCCCATCCAGCCCACACAGACACAGCCTCTCTGTGAGTACCTTATTGGAGACAGTGTCAAAAGCCTTACTCTTTAAAAATATTTATAGAACCTCCCTAATAGATTATATTTAAGGAGCTGCCTAAGCCTACGAGAAAAAATTGTCTATTGAAGTTTGGAACACTTATGTACCATAACTCTCATTTGTGCAGTACAGCTTTCTTTCTCCTTCAACACTGGAGTTCCGGATAAAAGGAATTGATTTTTTATTTACTGTATGCATGGCTCATACAATGATTTCATTTTCTTCTCTTTTGCCTCATTCATATGAAAAAACTACAGTTCAGTATGCTGAAAGTATCCTGATCTTACTATCTCTAATTATTAAAAAATTATGTGTTGGACTTCATAAAAACGAAAGATCACTTTGAAACAACCAGGTCTTGAGTCCTGTTCTACAACTAGGCTTTCAGGATGCTTTTCCTTTTTAATTTTTATGCATCATTTACAGCTGTCTAAAAACAACACAAGCAATGTCATTCATATGGTTTGGAAAGGCTTAAGGCTTGGATGGAGACCAGCAAGCCTCCCATACTTACTCTTAGTTACTAATGCCTGACTGGAAAAAGCACTTTAAAAGACAGGTGATATCTGTAATAGAGATGGATCCATTGGTTCCATTTGTCCTTAGTTTATTTTAAGGAGTCGTGAAATCTCCAGGTCTTCCAAGACATTTCTGTTGTTTGTATATGATCATGTAAGTGTTACAGACAGAATGACTGTTCTAATTTACAGATTGTTTAATGCCTAGGCTCATTTTTTTTTGATAGCAGCCTTGCAGTTTCATCCATGACTTGGTCACTTCAAGACTAAAACTATATTGGTACAGTAAAAAAGAGCTACATCTTTCTGGTAGTAGATGTAGTGCATTGTTTGCTAAGCAGTGCTTTTCCTTAATGAACACATATTAGGTGTGTGCTCTGTCATCCATATTAGCTGTTGCTGGAGCTGCCATATCCACATTACAGTTTGGGTTTAGGTGTATAAGTGCTGGAAACCAACACATTCAAGAGACTTACCTGTCTTTCATCTTCTGCTGCATCTCTGCAATTCTGAGATGAGACAAAGTCCACCTGAACTTAAGTAAATATAAGAAAAAGTAGTTGGTGTCTTTTTTGTTACCATTTCTCTGTCTCTGATATTGTTTCCTGTCTTCATTTGTAATATCCGGATTCCGTTTGCCTTTTTCCAGTGGACACCATAAAATAAATCATATTTTCAATATGCTTACTAAAATGCAGCAGTTAGTTAAATTTTGACAGCAATAATATAGACATTTTTGGGAGAATAATTATTTTTGCTATATTTCTGTGTTATGATCCTCAATGTGACTGACACTGGCTAAAATGTATTAATTTGCTAGTAATGTGATTGTACCCAGATATTAGATGCTTGTTTTTCATTTTAGGGTTAAAAAATTCACTTAAACAAATAAATGGTTAAAGAAATAAGCATGGAAACATTTTCCATAGACTGTAAAAAATAATAAAGTACCAATTTAAAATGTATAGAACAGTATGTTCTTTTATGTTTGGCTTTATAATGACTAATTGCTTAATCCTTTTTGCTGCTCCAATAGGTTTTCTGATTTTATTGTAAATTCAATATTAACATACTACATCTATATTAATTTTACACTTTTATTTAAGGTCTTTTCTTCTAAATTTACCACATCTAATATATTGTCTAGAATGAGTAGAAACTGATTGTCATTTGCATTATTTTCCTTGCTGAAGTATTTGGCAGAAATAGAATATGCATTTTTTACTACAAATTATTTAAATTATCAGCTGTGAAAATAGTGAGTTTTTTATCAATCTATTATCTTGAATAACTTTTATTTTGGGAGCAAATAAAAACCCACTTAAAACAACTCTTTAAAAATACATATCAAAATATGTTTCTATAATTAAAGTGAAGGGAAAAAAGATGTCCCCTTGAACATCTTTAGTTCACTGACTTGGATCAAATGAGCACTGTTTTAGGAAATAAGCTGCAGCTCAAGTAAATAACAGATACGTTCTCAATATTATGAAATATTTTCATTACCATGGTATCTTGGATCTTAGGCAGAATCATGGTGGAGTTTACTTAAATTTTGTAAAACTTCTTGATAACAAAAAGACTAGAATATTTTCATATCTTAGAAATTAGGTAGATGTATGAAACTGGGAATTTCAAAATACAGCACTTTCTATTTTTGGTTTAGAAGTTGCTGTCTGTAATCCTATTAAGCTCTGCCAACATTTTCAGAACAGGGACTTCACTGAGATAAAAGCCACCATAATTTTAATCCTTCAGGTTTAATCAACTCGTTTTTCACTTGTAGAGAGTACTTAGTCTGAAACAGAATTTTCTTCTAGAAATTAATTAGATTCTATTTTCTGGCTTTACAGTATTAGAAGAACATGAGGAAAGTGTGAGCACCTTGAACAGTTTGTCCACAGGTCATGAGAGGCACATTCAATAAAGGAAGTTTCATGATCTTCCTATGTCTCACATCACAAAGGTCCACCTCACAATGGCATTAGGAAACTGTCATCTTTCATTGTATTTGCAACAGGAAGAGATGCTAAAGGAACTGCAAATGGTAAAGAATACAGATAAGTCAAGAAGTTTTGACATTTTTCAAATAATGACTTCAAGGATTCAGGTCACAGCAAAACATCACCATTACATGTCACCAAACAATTGCAAGAAGAGGCTGTACTTGTTGAAGACAGGAAGAAAAGTCTGGCTAAGAGTTTATTTGAAATGCCTTAAGAGAGTTGCTGGTATTTTTCCAGGAAGCACTGCAAGATAAAGCTGGCCCATAAATTATAAATTTAAGAGATATTTTCAAAAAGTCACTAGTTGAATTTCCAGCCCTTATGGAGGCAATAGGATTTTGGGTTAAATTTTTTTTGAGAGCATTTTTTTTTTTTTTTTTTTTTGCTCTGGTTTTCCCCTTACAGTAAAAAAAAAAAATCTGAAAATGGCAGTTTCATGTAATTCCAAGCAGTCCTGTTTGTGTATTTTAAAAAACTTTAGGAAAAGGTTCAACAATTAAGATCATAATGAAAAGCTAAATTTTATCCTTATCAGTGGATATTCAGAATTCATAATCATGATGATCAAGTAGTGCCTTTATCTGCTGCTTGAAGGGTGTCTATAGAAAATCAGTCATGCCAGATAAGACAGACCCATTCCTCTCTCCATTGTCTGTGCACTCTGCATTCTTTGGGCATACGAAAAGATCAATATGTGCGTCACATTTTAGCTTCTGCCTGCTATTCCCAGGCATTTTCTCCAGGGCCCTATATTGTATCTTCCCCTATTGTTTTATTGAATTTATAATATCTTTTTATTTGCTTTCTATTACAACACAGATAATAAAAATGCATAGCATGATACTGGGCATATATAAAGAGCACAAGCACTGAGTGGGAATACCAAGTGATTTTTTGCCTCACAAGAAGGAATGGATGATGGGAAATATGATCTATAAACTCTTATGAGGCTGTGAGTAAACAGGAATTGCAATTAGGGTTCAATGTTGGATATTGATAGTTCTCTCAGGCTTTGCTTCTTCAGGAGATCAGTGAATGAAATTCATTAAGTACTTTCAGTTTCTGCTGTGCACTTGGTTGCCATGTCCCAGTCGGTATCCTATCACATCTAGGGACAGGGAATGCTCTCCACTGAAGTTATAAAATTCTGTATATAAACTAAGAATTGCCATTATCATAAGATACACCAAACCCAGAGAGACCAGGAATCACAACTATCTCTGGAGTTTAGGTACCTAAATTTGCTCTCTTGGGATCCAGATCTGGGTGCATCAACCCATAAGAAAAAAAAAAAAAAAAAAAAAAAAAAAAAAAAAAAAAAAAAAAAAAAAGAAATCTGTCTAAAGAAGGAAGAAACTATCTACTGTACCATTCATTTTACAAATGCTTGGCAGGTGTATCATTCAAGCAGAGACTGGAAAATTTTTGCTAATTTTATTCTCACATTGAGCAGTTTCAAATTTTATGTTTTGATTCAAGAAACTGGTGTAAGAAACTCAAAGCTGAAACATCCTTCACCTTGAACTTTTTCCTGGAAATTCTTTTGGGCAATGAATGTTTTAATGAGTAGGCTAGCATGCAAGATGTGAACAGCACCTATAGTGATTGTTCTTCTTCAAAAACCCAGCACATCACTTTTCATGAAGGATGTAGAAACACTGGGGTGTTAAATCAGCTCACGGTTGTCACAGTGGTTTCTCAAGTCTTTGAGAAATATCAAATCTTCTAATTCCCAAACTCACTTTGTATTTAATGCTACACTTCACTTCATAAAACTGATTAACAGTCTGAGAAGCAGAAAACAGGGCTCCTCTCTTCTGCCATGTGTACATAGCCCATTTAGTCTCTTTCCCATTTTATACCTTGACACCTAGGAAATAGGCAACAGATTTAAATCCTGTCAGATGTAAGAGGAAATCAAACACAGATCATCTATTCTTGGCCAAATGCCCCAAATATGAGTGTAGTACTGGAAATGGCAGATGAAACAACCATCACTGTTTCCCTTATGGTGGAGTAAATTTTTCTACAGATTATCCCACATTTTTAAACTGGAAGAAGTTCTTTTAAATTCAGATGTTTGTGTTTGGAAATAAGGTGCTGAGAACTGCTAGGATGTAGTTTAGGTCCCTCCCTTCTAGATTGCAGATAATTTCTTTCTCAGACTGCTGATCTTTAAATCCACTTATCCATCAGTTGTCATTCGGAGCCTAGGAAGCTTGGGCAGGGCATGTCCATGTTTATTTTAATTATGGAGGTATCCGTTATCTAGTAGACCACAGTCTAACACATGATGTAATTTGTGTAGCACTAAAACTAGCTGGCATATTATGTTTAGACTTAAAAACTTCCAATTAAATAGTTTCAGTACATAGTTTCAATGTGGAGTATCACATTCTGATCCCACGATCACTGACATGATCTAATTCCCCCTCTTGATGTCAATAAGCCATGATTTAGACAATTAATATACTTTTTAAATAATTATAAAATATTTTGGCTAAATAATGAAAATTATTATTTCAGTTATGATATTATTTGATAAAAATTTAGTAAAATTGATCTTTCTTTCATTTTTATTTTCATGAGTTGTAATTATCTTGATCAAATGGCTTCACTGTTCTAATAATCAGTAAAAGCCACTTCACACAGTATCTTAGGATAACCAGGAGCAAACTGCAAATGTCTCATATGCATGATCTCCCCAATACTTACTGTCATTAAGCGTGTTAGAAGTTTCTACTTGCTTGCTTTAAAATTCTGCCACAGAACAAGTCCATTGTACTGAAGAACTATCCTCTCTTATTTTGAGGAATGAAGGAAAGTATAAAAAAAATTCTAGGTCATTGTCCTGCAGAACACTCTTGAGGCCACTTAATCACTTGCAAGGGTCAGGAACTCAATGCCTCTCAAGAAACAGCTGTGCATTGCCCAAAAGAGGACTGAAAAAAAAATAAAAATAAAAATAAAAAATTTTAGGTTTGCCACCTGGTTTAGGAAAAATTGTAGGATATTCTCACTGTCATGCTCAAATTCTTGATACATGTGCATAGAGTTGGTATTTTTATGATTTTTAAATTATTTTTATTTTAAATTCAAAACATTAGGACCTCTCATGCAAGAACCTTAATCTGAAAGAGAAACACTTTGAGATAGGGCCACTTCAGATAGCAATCTTAAAAAAGTGGCATCAGGATGAGTTTGTAATAGTATGGAATGCTGTGAAGTATAACTGAATGTACTATGAAGCAGGAAAAAAAAATTAAAATACAGAAAATATTTAAGAGAGGAAACATACATGCACTGGATAGTCCTGAAATAAAAATTATCTTTCATGACTGGCAGTTCTGCATCTGACAATCAGACGTTTTGCTGAAGATTCTAGCTTATGAAGGACTTAAAATAAGACTATTTGCTTGTTACTGCTTGAAAATTAGGATGAGGAAGAAGGCAAAGAGGGAAATTTAGCTACACAAGATTTAAGCTATACCTGAGAATTACTAATACGTTGACTTTTTTTAACCTGCTTCTGTTCTACTTCTCTCAATTGCTAATATCTTTCTGTGACTGTATTCTAATACAGGGCTTTCTGAAATAACAATCAAGTTGTATATACTGTTATAGGATAAACAGTGTTTTTTGATGTGCAAGCTAGTCAAGGTATTTCTAAACTCACAGGACCACAGAATCTTTGGACACCTCTAGTCTAAATTCCTGCTTGAAACTAGTCAGCTATGGGGTTAGACCAGGCTGGTCAGGTTTTGAATTTCAGCACTGTAGCTATAAAGACTGTATAGTTTCTGGGCTGCTTACTCTCCACTAGTTAGATTTTCTTATGGTGAAAATGGCTTTCCTTATTTCAAACCCTGCTAACCGGTGCTGACCTTGTTCTCACAGCCTTGATGTCTTGTTCAGCATTCAGCCAGTCATGCCCCAGCTGGTATCAGTTACTCCTCTTTCCAAGAAAAAGGCTTTTACATTTGTGATTACTGAATTTCCAGAAATTCCTGCAGGCCCATTCCTCTATCCTGGCCAGGTCCCTTTGGATGGCAGCTCTGCCATCGAGAAGAGCCGCTTCCCTCAGGCTTGGCATCTTAACAAGAGGAGTACTCTGCTGGTTATTTGAAGCTATTGAGGAAGATCTTAACAGGACAGGTCTCAAAACAAAGCCTTCCATTGTTTGATTTCTTACTAAGCTTCAGACAGAATACAGCTGATTAATCATGAACCTCTGCAGGTGATTCTGTTCCTTCATTTAGTAGTCCACCCTTCCAGACTCTAACATCCTAACTCAGGTAAAAGAAGGAGGAGGAGGTTATTCCTTTCTTGATGATCTTGCTCAGAGAAGTGAGCTTTTAGAGACATCAGGGAAGATCAGAAAAGAGTGAAGCAGAGAAGTGGTCAGTCTGAGGAACTGCAGACAGCAGCAGGCAACAGTAGCCAAGGAGTTTTCTGAGCATAATAGAAGATTGTGAATGAACTGAAGGGTGTCTGATAGTGTTCTAATGTGTGTACAGGTGAAATATGTCTCAGAGAATTAGATAAATTTTGTTTGGTGTGAAGCTGTATAATTTCATTTTTATTATGAAATAACAAGAATGTATAAAAGTCATCAACATAGATTAAAATTTTTAGATAGATAAGAACTTAGTTTCAAGGAGCTGAAATATAAACTATTAGATTCAAATGGATTGCTGTGATTTATATGCTTAATGAAAGTTTATGAATATCAATTAATAAGTTAGATAAGCTGCTATATTTTAGCAAACAATCAGTCATATTTGGGCCAATTCAAAAGAACCCAAATTTGTAGTCCATAAGCCAACCCAGCTGGTCTCGCAGTTTTTAAAAACATGAAAGAGGTAACTATAGGTGTTTGGAAATTAAGGCCTTTTTTTGTTTTTTATGAAACAAATAATGAAATGTAGTATATGAGCCATTTATTTCCAACCAAATTAAAGCACAAAATTAGTCATGATATATTCTTGACCTATATGGCTTCATTAAACAAATTATTTGGATTGTCAAGAAAGTTTATGTTACATTTTTTTATTTTGACAATGCATCATATGATGTGGTTATTATCAAAGTCATTGACTTCCCTCAGCATATGTACCAGTAAATCCCTATGTTTACAGAGCTTTGATGGCTGCTTAACAGAAGGCACAAAGGTATGTGTACTTGCTTTTCAAATTGTTGCTAAGGAGGACCAGAGAAACAGGACTTTTCCACTGAAGAACAGGATGAGGCTCCTTTCATCTGAATGACAATTTGGTGCTGGTTTTAAACACGGTTTTTTATTGTTATCAGAAAACAGATTAGTGGCATCAGGGTTATATAAGGGGATACACAATGTGAAGAAAGCATCCAGTTTCTAGCCAAATTGGAGGGCTTGCCACTTAATGTAATATAAGGGCAGTGTTTGTCCTCCTCTAATCTTCATCTCTTTCTTCCATTACTGCCATCTCCATGTGCTTTGGATCATTCTCCATGCTGTTATTACTGCTGATAGAAACACAGGGATAAAGGTCATAAACCCAAAAAAGCTTCAGAGTTCACTAATGGCTCATATTTATACCATTAGAAATAGAATAACATCTTGAGTTGCTTGCTGTCAACAACATAACAGTCATGATGATAAAATACATATCTGCAAAAGCTTCTAAATATCTAGCTCTACAGAAGTGGTAGAAGAGTCTGAATCTACTAAGAGTTGTGAATAGGCACAACAGAGCCAAAGAAGGGCCAAGAAAGAATGTACAGGGCTGGCATACCAAGTATTGTAAATACCTGCATTCTGAAAGAAGGTTTTTAAAAGAAGTAGGCAGTGGAGCCTGACATCTTTCTATAGAATCAGTGCAAGAATCTATAATTTACCAGTTTGTTTATGGCAAGTGCCATATTCAGTTTGCAATAATAGGACTTCACTGAAAGAGCATATAACATGCTAAACATCGAATGGCAAAAGTAATGTTTGCTTGCATATTATAGTCTACTCTGGAGACCAGAATATAGCTGTAGGTACAACAATGAATGTTCTTCAGTAGTGCTTAAAAATATAACAGTGAAGTTTCCACCTAGTGAGGAAGTCTGATATAGGTTTATATTAAACCTAGAAAAACAGAGTGAAGTTTTTCTTAAGCAATTGGCGGAGTTATAGCCCAGCTAACCTGACACCCAGCTGGCAAAAGAAGAGATATATACCAAACAAGTTGCTGAATGTACTTTTGGCCACTGTTGATGGAGATAGCCATCAAAGAGAACAGTCCTCCAGGCTTCTTTTGCCTTTCAAATTGTACAAAGTTGAGATGGAAGGAATCATAATGTAGTGAAACAAATTTTTTACCATAAAAATGTGCACAGTAAAACCAATCGGTATCAGGAAAGAAGACTTTAGTAAACTCAGAGAATTGTTGGGCTGCATATCCTGAGAGGTTAGTCTGAGCAGAAAAGACATTTAAAAAAACTGGCAGTTCTTTAAGAAATGGACTTAAAAGCCTCAAGTGCAAGCTATTCCCCTGAAGAGGAAAGATAGAAAATATCGTAAGGGACCTACTTGTCTAAATGAAGAACATTCATAGATTTAAAATGAAATGAGCAAAAGAAAGTGGAAACTAGGCCAGACTAATGAGAATGAACAAGAAAGTATAGCATGAACATATAGGGGCAAAATGAGAACCATGGGGAGGGAAAGAAAGAAAAAGGAGCACCAATTAGCAAAGGACAAAGAGAATGTCAAGTACAAGATGAGAAAAAACAAAGGAAAAGGTCAGTCTGCTGCTGCTAACCACAACTAATGACAGAAAGGCTAATATCTTTGTTGCTCTTCTGCACCAATTTTCAAATCATAGCTCTACTGCAACTAGGAGCTATAATATGCACTAGTAGCAGCCATAAGAAAATAAGGAGGTGAGTGACAAGTTATATGAATTTGTCATGAATGGATTGTGTCAACTAAAACATAATTTCTCCGTAGTAGAGAGCAGCAGGCCTTGTGAAGAGAAAAGAAAAAGTAGATTACATATATCCTGATCTGAACAAGGCTTTGATAGACATTCTCATAAGCAGCTTTGGGAGACATAATCTAGATGAAAATATTACAGACTAGAGACAATATTAATGTTTTGCTGTCAGAATGAAGGCTGTGTTAAGCAGGGCTTTCCAGGGTTCTGTCCTAGGTCTAACATTATTCATTATTTTCATATGCTTCCTAAATTTGCTGTTCAGTGGGGACAAATAAAGAATACTAAAATCGTGCAAAGATACACTGATGCACAAACACAAGTCACAGTTCTGATACAAACAGAACCCATACTATCCTATGCTATGAGCTGAACATGGAATTGCAAAGTCATGCTGTTGTGCAAGGAAAAAAGTCCTACTTACATGAATAACATGGGAAATAAAACCTATTAAACGGCCTGATCCTCTACTAGATACCAGCAACACATCATTTGAAGTGGTGCACTGTTTTGGTCATTGTATTTCTAGAAAGATAGGATGTAACATAATAGTTTTCAGACAAAACAGGATTCAATGAATAAGGAAGCTGTCCTTTCTCTGTGTCCATATCAAACAGCACAAAAAATAAAGCAGCATGGAAGACTACATGGAAGCAGCATGGAGAGATTGACCAGTGACAAAAATTGAAGGCGAATTTAATTGAAGTCAGCTACAGCTGTAGCACAAAGTGAGCTATCTTCATCACTAGAGCTTCTGTAAATCTCGGTTACCATGTTTGCCTTTATGTGTCTGTGTATACATATACATACGTACATCCACTGATGGTTTGTAGATAGATAGATAAATATTCCTGCCTAGAAACAAGGATAAGGATCTCTGATTCATTGCTGGTTAAAAATTAAAAGAAAATATGCAAACTATCTTAAGTAATTTAAGAAGTATTTGTTTATTGTCAAGAATGTCAAACAATTTTCTTCTTTTTTTTTGCCTGGATAGTGACCATATTTATTCAGAAGTAAAATAGTTTATATTATATAATGAAAGAGTTTGTCAAAATCATGGACATTTGGATTATATAGCACTGGAGACTTCTAAATGCATTTTCAACAAAACTGGTAACTATATAGATATATTTGTAGATGTAGATATATTTCTGGTTTTTTTCATTAAAATGCTGCTTTCCTAAGGTCTTCATGAACACCTGTGATTAATCCAAATTATAACTTAAATCACATTACATTTAGTTAAATGAATTAAATACATTTATTTTAAAAATCTAGTGAGCTATATATACAGACAATATATACCACAAGAACACTGACAAATAAAAACAAAAATTTAAGTGAATAAAAAGGGCAAAGCTTTCAATAGATTTTAAACCACGCTAAACTAATTTGCAAGAAAAAATTAGTTTCTTGACTTTTATGTCAACCAGAAGACATAAAAATTAGCAAAAAGACAGAGAGAAATATGGATACATTGACAAAAGCTGAGCCACAAGTGAAATAGCCACTGAGGGCAGAATTCTGAAAATTAACATCAAACACTGGTCAGAATCCTGTAATCTTATAATTATAGTCAAGTATTGTAGAGATGTATTGTTAACATAGAGAGACAAGAAATTCTGTAGATTCTGTATGATGGCATTTAACCTCTTTGATTCTCTTTACAAAATATTTTTATCAGGCAATATTCATTCCAAATATGTCATAGAAAAAGAAGCTTAATGAATATTCATGGCATGCAATTTGTATTAGGGCAAATGTCCAAAACCAGAATTGTTCTTTTTTGCCATTCTGAATGTCCTATAAGCTTGAAAACCATCCAGTCATAGAATAAAAACAGTCTTGTGTCTTAGCATTAGCAACAAATTTGGGATGCAGAATATGCAAAGTGTTTTTTGAAAATTGTTCCCAAGTACTCTGTATGCTGAAAGAGATTTGTATTTCCGTAATTATTCAAGCTACCACTGAGTTATTTAGTGTGCTGAAACTGTCCGTGAAAACAACTGGACTCAAACACACAGCCATTTTGCAAATCTGGTGATATAAGGTTTTAGTACTGCTCTTTTCTTGCTGTTATCCTTTAGAGGTTATACCCACTGCAGCTGAAAACAGTGAAAAAGATTAAGAGGGCACATCCTGGTGTCAATTACAGATGAGGATAATTTGAATATCGTTGATCTAAATTCAGTCAAAATCTGATGCTGACAAAGTAAACAAAGAGAAAAGCATAACAAATGCAAAAGCATTTAATAACTATGTGTTTAATTTTTTTGAGATCCTTCATAATACATAAATTGCGTTTGATTCAGTGCAATTAATATGTTCTTTTGAAAATGGTGTTCAAACAAAAGCACATACTTAAGTCTAGCTGAAGTCCAATTGTTCCTGTAAGGAAAGAGACAAAACAAGCAAATAACCTAGAAGGGAGGATTCTTAAAAGTGACTAACCTTACACATCTAGAGTTACACTAAACACCAAAACAACAAAACCTTTTTTTTGTCAGTGATGTGCCTTTTAGAGCAGCATATCCTTCCCAAAGAACCATCAATGCTGACACAGGCTAAGTTCACAAGCTAAACTGTTATTACAGGGAACAGCATCTTCTAAAAACAATCTATGCAGGAAACAAATTAAAGAAATTAAAATTATAAACACCAATATATCAATTTTATCAACGAGTAGGAAAGTCAATAATAGACATTGCTAGACTAAAACATAATTTACTACTGCTGCAAAAACAACACTGAATATAGAAATTATGACCATAATTACAAATCAGAAAAAAGGACAACTTAATTGGCCATATAAAATTGATAAATCAAGAGAGATTTTTTTCTGTCTTGTTCTGAAGCAACAAGCCCAGGATCTCTTTTACTTTTTAAATCTTCTTTTATTTTTCTCAAAGGATGACATAATAGGAGAACTCAGAATTATTTGATCTCAGAAACTGCTTTAGAAAATTACGTCAATGTACATTCTTTTCCAAATAATGCTGTGTTCTGTTGCAACATGAAGAAAAACCTTAACATAATAGGAATCTACTCAAGTGGCAATTTATTAAACAAGGAAAAAAGGTAGTTCTCTGAAAGATTATTTTTAGTTTGCTGAATCTTTAAATTTTATTGCCTTTCACGGTCAATGTACAGAACTAAGGTTCTCTTTTCAGATGTTAAATTAATCTTTAGTTAGTACTGTATAGAAAATAGTGCAAATATATGGAATTCTCCTTATTTAAAAATAAATCATTTCTCGGAAGACGTATATGCTTCATATAATATTAGGATGATATACTCACAAATACAAAATCCTTTATATATTAATTGAACTTATGACTATCATAAAGCATATACACAAAATGAGTGTTACACTCAGCCATCCACCTAATGCTAGCATTGTGTTTTGCATATGAGACACATAGTGAGAAATAGTACAGTTTTGTATAATCCATGTACATATGGATATGCCAATATTTATTCCACAGATATGTACCTTGATTTTTGCTGATCTAAGTATTGCAACCAGGACTAAAGAGAATATCCAAAAGCATTTCATAAAATTATAGAAATGTTGAGGTTGGAAGAGACCTTTAAGTTCATCCAGTTCAACCAAGTGCCACCACTGTAACCCCGAAACCACTATACCATAACACATCACCAGATCCAAACACTTCTTAAACAGCTTCAGGGATGGCGACTCCATCACCTTCCTAGCAACCTGTTCCAGTTGCCTGAACACCACAACAGGCTTCTATTTAACATTGTAGTAAGAGGACACTGACCCACTGTTATGACAGATGGAAATTTTAGTCCAGCAAGATTTTCAGTGCATATATTAGAATCCTGCCTAATTCAGGCAAGAACACAGGCAGATATTCACTAACTTGACACTTCATTAGCATGTTCATTTCACTGCATTTTTCAGCAGACCTGGTGTAATGCTACTGCAGGTCAGACACTATTTTGAAACTGATGTCTGCCCAGACTTTTGACAGTATATTTACAGTGGCAGTGGGACAATTCAAATTAAATTTCTTTCATTTAAATAACATAGATGGAGAAAAAAAAATAAAGAAAATACTGCCTTTATTACTCCATATTATTTAGTTTAGCTAAAGCAGCAATATTGCCACTACATCAGTAATTCTTATACTCTGTAGCCTTCAAACTCTATATCCTTGGCTGCCATCATCACTGCTAAAGGACAAGGATAAAAAAACAATATACTAGCTATATAAAATTCAAACAGATACAAGAATAGCAATGCTTCATTAATGTCTTCCATCACAAATATTAGTAATTAATAAGTAATAATGGCAATAGACTGCAAAAGTTTACTGTATTGTGTTTCCTTGTAGCAGACCATTATGCAATATGCATAAAGCAATGTAACATGACGTGAAAGCTAGAATATGAAGCATTGATTTTGTATTTCAGCCTGAAGACATCAGCCAAAAACTACATAATCAAGCAGAGATATTATTTAGAATACTTAGTTGTACATAAATATGGTCATCTCAGATTAGTGACTCTGTAGGGCTTGGATATCCTGCTGCTTCAATGTATTAAAAAAATCCAGTTTGATATTAAGAAATGGAAATACAGTAGAATTCTAATGCCTTTGAAATCTCTACAATCCATGTCAAAAGCAATACTTTTAAAGAGAAAATAGGTCAGATTTAGATTTCAAATTAAATAATGATAAAAAACAGTTTTATAATACACTAAACAAAATTATATATTGTGGGATAAAGACCAAATTTCAAGTCTTGGCCCTTATCATTCATACTGCTTCAGTAATGGAAAGAAGCAACACCTATCTGAAATCCACAAAAGTGGGAGCTGGCTGTGAGCCAATGTAGTTTAGTAGTCCCCTGCTTTACAGGCTTTACTCTGTTCCTCACCTAAGTTAAAGAGTTTTTCTTTTTGAGTTGGTGCTAGATAGCAGCTCAAAACTATTCACACCACCTAAAAATCCATTTTATAGGATTTCTCAGAGTGCGGGTTTTGTTTCTTAATAATTTAGAGCTCACAGAAACAGTGTTGGAGGTAGCCCTGTGCATAGTGTTGAGATAGAAGTTTTTCAAGCTCAGCAAACACTGGAGGAAAGCGCCAGTCTAAGCAAAAGCAGAATTGCCCTCAATATTCCTTGTGATACCCCAACATGGATGTTAAGCAGTCATAATAAGGCCTCTCCATGGCACAAAAAGAAAGGCAGCATTTTTCCTACCAGAGCTAAAAGTTGTTCTCTCTGGAAAAAACTGGCAACCCAAAAATAAAAACTGAAAACAGAAACATAGTGGGGAAAGTTAATTTGAAATTCACTATGAGAAAAATAAATGGAAACAACCTTTCAGACAAATTTTTCTCATCTCCATGAATGATTTAAAATCTCCTCCCAAGAGTGTCCTGCCCTCTTCCCCATTCCACACATGGCCCCCATGCCTTTCCACCTCATGTGAGACAGTAGAATTCTTTGGCAACTTTGTACTATCCTCTAGCAATATCTTGGAATCCCTGTACTTGTTTCCCCACAGCCACAGAATTGACCTGGATCCAGTTTCCTTCTTGAGAATGAGATACCTCTTATGGAAAGTCTGTCTGTGAGTGTGAACACATTTGAAAAGCAACAGGTGTGATTTCTGTGTGGAAAGTGCGTCTGAACTTGCAGGATATTAATTTTTAGTAGTTGACCATGTGTTGTTTTTTACCCTATTTCCTGTTACCTGCAAAGAAACTTTTTAATTTTCATCCTGAGTGAGAAATCTTTTGGGCATGACTCAGCCTAATTCAGGCATGCGCTTGAGCATGAGATAAACTGCCTCCTCAAGGTGTCTATTGCTCTTTATTGACAGTAATGGGAGTCCCAGGTGTAATAACTGTAGATGAGATGTACTCTCACTGTAGTTTCATTAAATGAATCCTACCTGAAATGCACCCACACCTTTTTCATCATTAATATAACTCAGTTTAATGCCCATACCCAAGGACAGTAACAGCCAATGCTTATTTAATTCTCATACTGTATTTAGTATGCCACTCATTCAACAGGGCTTTTTTTGCTTGCTACAGGTAGGCAAGTGAAACTACAGGTTCTTAATTAAATTATGTCATCTCCAAGGATACTTGGTCCTTTCATCCAAGGCAGTTCAAAACACGTCATGGCTCAATTATCTGGAAGGAAACACCAAGCATACAGCAATCTCTGTAGCAGTGAGGTTAAATGTCTATCTGTTTAGTCTAGGTAAAAGTCTACCTGTGAAAGATCTCTCAAAACCATATCTCATTGAACAGGAATTCCATCACTGTCAAGAGCAGATCCTTTTCCACCTATTTGCTACTCATTGTTGCTGCTCCTGAAGTTGGCAAGATATGCAGATGGTGAGATATTGCTGTTCAGCTCAGCAGAATTTACAATGCACATCGTATCATCCATTTTGCTGCTCCTTGACGGGTGACAGAGATGTGCAACCTAGTAAAGGGAATTTAAACTCTATTTTCCATATGTTTCTCATTTGCTCTTCACTGATGGAACTCCAAATCAACTTGATGGTTGTCGTTATCGTTTGTAGCATTCTTAATTAAAAGTATAAAGCAGAATTTAATTCATACTATGTTTTCATTGTTGGGAATAATGTTCTTTCCAGATGATTACTGCATTGAAAAAAAAAAAAAAAAAAAAAAACAACAACAAACAAAACACCTCTATACATAACATTTAAGAATTAAGCATACCAAAATACAGAAGAATTGGTAACATGTCACTCCTAATAAATGAAACTGCTTAAGTTCAAGCCAGGCACCTTTTTAGGGTATTTGACTGTCCCTTGGGACATGCACATTGTGCCCTATAAATACCATTAAATTCCATTCCTATAAATGTCTTGCAGATGAAAATCTGGGAAGGGCATCTTCCTTTGCCTCTGACATGGCCAAGTAAAAGCCCAAGTCATTCTGAAGCCATATGTGTCCTTCAGGAAATTTGATACTATCTCATTACTACATAAAGGACACAATATCTTTCACCTGATGGGGCATGGTCTCAGGGCTTGTTTGGGCTTATTCCTGACATATATTTTGTCTTGGTGTAGCTTTCAAAGGACACACACAGCCACATACAATTTGTGTTTGAGTACAAATTGGGCAACTATAAACCTTTGAGATCCTCTCTGTGTTTTAGTCTACATATTCAGAATGTAAGCGCCATAGAAGACTTGGCAATTTGCCTTTGACTGCCACAAAAAAAAAAAAAAAAAAAAAAAAAAAAAAAAAAAAAAAAAAAAAAAAAAAAACAGGAAACTATAAGCCTCTGTAAATATAAATGCATCAATTATTACAAACTAAACATTAATGATATACTATAAATCTTCCTGTTATACATAAACTCACAAATGCCTATATAATAGATAGCATGGGGGACACATTTCAGCATTGCGCCTGCATCCAAATGGCAATTGAGGTCTGAATGGGTAGACAAGTAGGTTGTTAAAAGACTGGATTACCAGATTGAAAGTTGAGTTGGTCATCATTAAAAGACCTTCACGACCTTATGACTGGTATCAAGCTGAGTACTGCAAGGGGCTGCCCTGGAACCAATCATATTTTTTCCTCAGTGCATCCTTCCTGTACTTAAAGGGAGCTTCTAAAAAAGATGGAGAGTGACTTTTTACATGGATAGGTATTAATAGAACAAGGGAGTAGAGTTTTAAACTAAAAGAGGGGAGATTTTTATTAACTGTTAGGAGGAATTCTTTTCTCAGAGGATGACAAGGCACTGGAACAAGTTGCCCAGAGAAGCTGTGAATGCCCTGTCCCTGGAAGTATAGTCCCTGGAAGAGACCTGAAATGTCACCTAGTTCCAAACCTCCTGCCACAAGCAAGGATGACACTCACTAGACCAGGTTGCTCACAGCCCCTTCCAACCTGGTCTAAAACACTTCCAGGGAGGGGCATACACAGTTTCTCTGGGAAACCTGTTTCAGTGCCCCACCACCTTCAAAATAAAGAATTTTTTCCTAATATCTAATCTACGTCTACCCTCTTTCAGTTTGAAGCCATTCCTCCTGTCATTAAATGTCCTTAGAGAAAGTTCCTCTCCAGCTTCCTGCAGTACTCTTTAGGTACTGGATGGTTGCTCAAGGTCTCCCTAGACCTTTCTTTTCTTCTGGCTGAACAACCCCAACTCTCATCATAACAGAGGTGCTCCAGCCTCACAATCATCTTTGTCATTCCTTCTTTGAACACACTCCAGTGCGTCCATTTCCTTCCTCTGTTGGGGATCCCAGAGTTGGATAAAACAGTCCAGAGGGGCTCATGGGAGTGGAGTAGACCCTCTGACCGCATTGCTTTTGATAAAGTTCAGAATAGAGTTGGCTTTCTGGGCTGTGAGCACACAACCAACAAAACCCTTGAATCCTCCTCCTCAGGTCTGCTCTCAGTCCATTCTTCTCCCAGCCTGTATCTGTGCTTGGAATTGTCCCAAGAGAGATTTAGGACATTATACAGATTATCACAGATAGCTGGGTCTGATAGGTATTTTATTTCTAGAGTTTTTTTAATATTTCTTAAACTTCACAGAATTGATGTTTCTGCCATTTCTTTTAGCACTATTCCCAGTCTTCTACTGCTCTACAATACATTTTTCTTCATTCAAAGATCTTTCTTCATTCACCTTCCAATACCCTTTAGAATATTGTATGCAGAGGGAAGTTTAGACAAAATCATAAGTACCTTATGTAATCATAATATTTTCATTTTAATTTGGGAAGTCTAATAAAGAGAATATTTTTCCATGCCATGAATCACACTTGATTATGTTGATTGCACAGTTGCTGTATTAGCATTATTGTTCTAACAGAGAACATTGAAAGTTTGTAACATGAAATGAACTATTCAGTTGTGTCAACAAAAAAAAGTTATTTAATGATTATAGAGTATAGAGACCACACTGAAAGTGAAAAATCATGCTTTTTAAATCTAACCATGATGAAAAAAATATTTCACACCTTCATTATATATGAAAAAGCATAGTGTATCCCTGTTAAATAATACCTTCCTGGTTCTGGGCTTTCATGCAGATCATGAAAAATTAGTTTTTTCAACTATTTCATTTAAAATTAAGTCAAAACTTTGGGAAGGCCAAATATTCCCGTGTAAACAATAGGGTTCTTCCAGTGTGTTCTTTCTCATTGTTATGGTTTGGGAATGGTTATTTTTCAGTTTAGTGCTCCCACTGAAATCACACACAGCTTGCTCACTCCTTCCTCCCACTACCCTCTCCCCCTGCCTCCCAAGACTGGAGAGGACAATTGGAAGCATGAAAGATAAAGATCACAGGTTGAAATAAGAAAAAATTATTGGAAACAGCAATAAGATGAGAAAATTAAGAGTAAGAAGAGTAACAGCACCAATACCAATGACAGCAGGTACAAGAAAGAGTCAAATTATTAACATGGAATCAACAATGACCTATGGCTCCTTCTGCCATGCTACACTAAATTGGTAGGGACCCCTTCTCCCTGAAAGAGATTCCCTTTTCCTCACACCTGGTGTCTCAGTTTAGATAGACAGGTATCTGCCAGGGAAGATTGGAGTCTCCCTTGGAATGAAGAATGTAAGCCCCCCCCCCCAACTCCCTTTTCTAAATTATTATAAGTTTGCAATTAAAAGGCTGTCAGGCAAAGATTTTGGGAATAGGTATAGCAGTTCTTTACTAGGGATATTAAAAATACAGATGTTGTAGTACAAAAGAATAAGCAAACAAACAAGAAATCCTAAAAAACCCTGACAGAGTCAGAAATACAACCTGACACCCTGTTGGTCAGGTGTTGGAAATAGTCCAAAAGTCAGCTCTCCTGGAGTGGCAGATGTGGTCCTGTTGGAAGTAGAGATGGTCCTGTAGAGAAAAGGATCCAGAGATGGGTCCAGTCTTCCTTTGGGAGTGCCATGGGAGCACTGGATGTCTGGTGACACTTATGGCTACTTTTTATCTGGGTGGAAATGGTTTGGCTCCTCCTCCCTGGGTAGAACATCTCACAATGGGATAATGTAATGTGTCATGTCATTGGTGAGCTTTAATGGCCCATTAACAGAAGATATTCCCATGGGGGTAATGGGAGGGTGAGCAGAGATAAGAAACAATGCCCCACCTGGTTTTTAACAGCTGGCTTGTTATCGGAAAGGCAGCCATTCCCTCTCTCCTGGAGTTACAACAGATTAAAAAAAAAATAAAAAATCTCCCCAACCAGGTTTCATGTTTATTCTATTCCAGATGGAATAGAATAAACATTTTTTTGTTACATAAGCCATGACACCTGGCCATGAGAGCAGGTGGTATAGAATAACCTTTGGGTCCTAAATTTGCCTTCCCCTGGTGTGTTGGTTTTGCATGGCCTGGTTTTTGGTAGCCAGGGATTGCCTTTGCTGGACATGCTGCTAGTCAAAGCTGGGCCAATGAGAGAGGTTGGTAATGCCTCTGTCATAACATAGTAAAGAACAAATCAAAACAAAGGGTGCACAGCTTTTCTTCTAGTCAGAGAAGAGGAGGAGCTGAGAGTATGTAAGGGAAACAAAATGGATACACCAATGTCAGTGGAGAAGGAGGAGGAGGAGGCTCCAGGTGCCAGAGCTGAGATTCCTCTGGTGACTTGATGAAGCAAGTCATCCCCCTGCAGCCCATGGGGATCCATTGGGATGCAGAGATCCACCCACAGCCCATGGGAGTGGTGCCCACACTGGAGCAGGTGGATGCCTGGAGGAGGCTCTGATCCTGTGGGAGACCTGGTGGAGAGAGAGGGCCCCTACTTCCAGACTGGAGCAGCCTGTCCTTGGAGGACTGCGCCCTGTGGAAGAGTGACCCACACCACAGAAGTTTTTGGAGGACCATCTGTCTATGGGGGGAATTCACTTTGCAGAAGGTGTGGTAGGACTGCTGCTCATGAGTGGACCCACGTTGGAGAAATTCATGGAGAGCTGTCTCCCATGAGAGGGACCCCACAGTCCAGGGGAATGATTTCTCTCCCGGAACCACAGAAAAAAAGCTTGGGTGACAAACTGACCAAAGCCCCCATGCTCTGTTGTCCCGAGTTTGAGATCAGCCCAGGAGACCTGTCTCCCTGTGCTGTCAGTGGGAAGGAGGGAGGGACTGGGAGAAAAAAGGTGGTTTAAAGTCTTATTTTATGTCTCATTATCCTCCTCTGATTCTGTTAATAATAAATTCACTTTGCAACTTTTAGTTGAGCCTTTTTTTGCCCTTAAAATGTTTTCTCCTGGTCCTTATCTCAACTCATGAACCTTTTGTTAACTTTTTTCTCTCCTCTACCCAGCTTTTGTGGGTGCCTGGCATTGGGCCAGTATCCAGCCAGGACACCTGACTGCTGCAAAGATTAACTTTGTCCTGGCCAGAACCAGGACACTCATTAGTTATTTTAACAGTAAGTTACATTCCATTCACTTTGTCTACATCATTACCTTATTCGTAGACTTATATTTGAGGAAAAATCCTGTAAACAAACTATGTACTTAGTAGCAAACAAATTTAATGCTCAAATTTAATGCTCAAATAAGGTAATATCTCACTACTGCAGTAAATCTTGTATGAATAGCGAAACAAGAGAGCTAATTAAAATTAATTAAATCTTATATGAATAGCCAAACAAGAGAGCTAATTAAACCCATCACAACTAGTGTCCTTTATCTGAAAAAGAACAGTTTTATTCTAAAGCTTTTGTAATGCCTTATTGTGGGAAATTGATATAATTTAAATTGCAATGCAATTCAAAGGTATGGCTACTATATGGGGTCATTGCAACACAGAGTTTACATTGTTTAGGTGTCTTAGCTCCATATCACCATATCTAGTTATATTTCAATGCCTTTATGTAATCGTAAAATCACTTTTCCTAAATTTATGTCTTGTTATGGTATTGCCATACTCAAATAGCGATGCAGTTATTCAATTCTGTTTTTCCAGAGCTTTCTATGATAATTTTTTTGAGATGCATATACTGTATTTGTATTCTAGTTAGCAGCTGTGAAGAGAGAATAGAAAAGAGACATAAGCAGAGTCAAATAAAATAATTTTATGAAAAAAAATCTGATTTAATCTTTCCAGTGTTACTCCAGCTCCACTTCAGAGTTTGATTAGCAGTGATGCCAATAGCTTTATCCTGAGCTGACCCTTTACTAATTTAAAATGACATTTATAATATCATACTTTGTGTGGCCACACTATTATTAGACAAAAGCGCATCTGAACTGAGTCCTCAGATATAAAACACTACCAGGGATCATTTTCTAAATTGCAGTATGAGAGATGCATTCAGCATCAGAAGGTAAAGAGGCACGAATGCCAGCATTGAAGGCATGTCTAGCAACAGAGCTTGCTGGCTGACTGATTTAATATGACGTGATACTAAAGTTTGCAGTAGCAAAATGCTGCTGTTTTAAATTATTCTTTTTGTAATTCTCCTTAAGTAGGTAGCATGCATTTTTCCCCACATCCTGCTATTACTCAAGGGTGGAAGCAGGATACATGACTCACTGTGTAGTGTAAATTATTTTGGGTTATAATTTTGATATTGAGGAACATTTTCATGGACTCAACAGTTTCAGAATATTTTGTATTCCCTCTCCTTCTGTGTGTTAGACATAATATATTTTTGCATATATCTGTTGATAAGGAGGAAGGGAATTGAATATCTGTGCATTTGGTAACAGAAAATTCTGAGTCTGCATTTACAGTTCATTTCAGGCAAGGAAGGCAAGAGATTGGCATGACTGAGTAAGGAACTGCTTGTCCAACTAAAGGGCAAGAACCACAGACAGTGGAAACTAGGAAAGGTAACCTGGGAAGAGTACAGAGAAGTACAGTTGTGTAGGGAAGGCGTGAGAATGGCCAATGCAAAACTGGAACTGAACCTGGCAAGGGAAAGCAAAAAAGTAACAGAAAGGGCTTGTACATGTAGATTAATCAGAAAAGGAAGGTCAAAGAAGGTATATGCTCTCTGATAAACAATGCTGGTGAACAGGTACAAACAGATAAAGAGAAGGCTGAGATACTTATAATTTTTGGCCTCAGTCTTCAACAGCACCCTCTCTTCCCACACATCTCAAGTAGATGACAGCATGATGGGAACTGGGAGAGCAAAGTCCCCCATTGTAAGCAAAAATCAGGTTCATGGTCACCTGAGAAACCTGAATATGCATGTCTATGGGACCCAATACTGTGCATCCCAGAGTCCTGAAGGAAGTTGCTGATGTAGTTGCCAACTCTCCATGATATTTGAGAAGTCATGGCAGTCAGGGGAAGTCCTGCATGACTGGATAAAGGGAAACATTGCACCTATCTTTGAAAAGGGTAGAAAGGAAGGACCTGGGTACTATCGACCTCTCAGTCTCGCCTCTGTGCCTGCAAAGGTCATGTAACAAATCCTTCTATGCTATGCTAAGGGACATGGAGGACAAGGAGGTGATTCAAGACAGCCAGCACGGCTTCACCAGGGCAAGTCTTGCCTGGACAAGCCTGTCAATTTCTATGATAGAGTAATTCCATCAAGTGGTCAAGGGAAGGGCTACAGATATCACTTATCTGATTTTCTGTAAAGGCCTTGAAACCATCACCCACAACATCCTTCTCTCCAAATTGTACAGTAATGGATTAGATGGGTAAACTCTTGAATGGGTAAGGCATTGGTTGAATGGTCTCATCCAGAGATTCGTAGCAAATGGCTCAAACTCCAATAGGCATCAGTGGTGTCAGACAAATCATGTCCTTTAGAGGTCCTGCTTTGTCCTTAGGGATGAGTTATTTAATATCCTTCAATAATGACATAGACAAAGGGATCAAGTGCACCCTCAGAAAATTTGCATATGTCACCAAATTGAATGTTGTAGTCAACGCACCTGAAGTACAGGACACCATCCAGGGGGAGCTGGACACCATTGAGAGGGACCTGGACAAACTAGAGTAGTGGGCCTATGGAAATCTTACGAGGTTTTAACAAGACCAAGTGCAAGGTGTTCCACCTGGGTTAGGGCAATGCCAGGTATCAATCCAGGCTGGGAGATAAACAGGTTGAGTGCAGTCCTGCCAAGAACTTGTGGGTGTTGGTGGATGAGAGGCTGGACATGAGCTGGCAATGTGTGCAGCTCTACCCCTCTGCTCTGGTAAGACTCCACCTGGAAAGCTGCGTCCAGCTCTAGTATTCCACCCCCCGCCCCCAACTCAGGAAGGGCATTGACCTGTTGAAGTAAGTTGTGAGGAGGCCACCAAGTTGATCAGAGGAATAGAGCACCTCTTTTATGAGGAAAGGCTGAGAGAATTGGGATTGTTCAGTCTGTAAAGGAGAAGGCTTCAGGGTGACCTAATTGCAGCCTTCCAGTACCTGAAGGGAATTTACAGGAAAGATGGGGCAAGACTATTTACAAGAGCATGTGACAGGACAAAGGGAATGGCTTTAAACTGAAAGTCAGTAGATATTAGATTAGATTAAATTAGATTAAATTAGATTAGATATTGGAAAAAAATTCTGGAGGTGTTCAAGTAGAGGTTGGGTGAGACTCTGAACAACCTGGTCTATTGGAAGGTCACAGCAGGGGGGTTGGAACTAGATGATCATCAAGGTCCCATTTCAACCAAAACAACTCTGTGATTCATTTTCAACAAAGCAGCAGTCCCAAGACCGTGAAGGAGATACAGCTCCGTATAACTGTACCTTGAATAACTGGCCCTACTCAAAAATGAGACAAAAAACCCATGTTGATGAAGCACTCTTGCTTCTCATCTACATCATTAGTCTGAGTATGACTTTCTCAGAGTTACTTCTGAAGAAGGCGGGGGCAGAAGGAAAGTGTTTTAAAATTTAGTTTTCATTTCTTACTATTTAAGTGATAATGGGAAAGGAGGTGATCCTCTTCCTGAGACTGTGTCTGGAGTACTATGTTAAGTTCTGGTCTGCACATATCAAGAAATACAAAAGTGCAGCAGAGGACCACAAAGACGATTAAGGGTCTGGAAAAAATCTCTTTTATGACCTAGGTCTTCTGCTTAGCTGATGAGAGAGGATCTCATCAATATACACAAATACCTCAAAGCTGGGTGTCAAGAGGAGGGTGACAGATGGTTTTCAGTGGTGACCATGGACAGGATGAGGAGAAATCACCATAAAGTAAAACACAAGGAGTTTCACCTCAACATGAGGAAGAACTCCACACAAAGGGTGGAAGAGCACTGCAGTAGGCTGCTCAGGGAGGTTGTCCTCTCCAGAGACATTCAAAATCCACCTAGACATCTTCCTGTGTAAGCTGCTCTAGGTGCCCTTAATGGACGTCTGCCCAATGCTGCAATATCTCAGGCTTCCCCGCATCAAAAGATTTGTAAGATTTCATAACTTTCTATCACCTTTTCCATCACTATATCAATAAATAATTATCTGTCTTGAAAGCGAGTCTTTTTAGTTGATATTTGAAAGAAACTGGAACCTACTGATTCCACCATGAAATGAGAAAAATTCTTTACTTACTTTCCCCATTTACCTTTTGAGTGCTTCTTTTTCTGAAATGTGAGTTAAAGATGGGATGTAAAAGCAAAACCATTTGGTTTACCAAACTGATACACTTATAAGTAACGATGACAAAAGTACAAGCATTTTGAATGTTTGATGTATATACCTCTAAAATAAGGTTTAAAATCCAAATATTTAACAAAATTTTTTTGAAATTGTATGACTATTAAAATGGACTGTCAATTACACTTCATGTGTTATTTTCATAAATTATTTATATTAAAATTATTGCTCTTAAGTGTATTTGTTTGCCATCTTAATTCTGATTAAAATATGGTTTATGTCAATTTTCTTATTTTATTTCAGAATAATTGCCTTTAAATTTGCAATGCAAAATTTGAATTTTATATTGATTTAAGTCTATCATTTTGCAGTTGCAATAGCTTCACATTAAGATGTGATTTCTGAGAAAAGTGGTGACATCTAAAACATCTGCAATATTATTCTTTCAAATAGTCAGGGAGATCTTTATGGCCACCAAGTGAGAATGGAAATTGCAGTTAGACTTGTGTATCAGACTAGCTCTATTTACTGAAAAAACATCCTTTTAAAAAATATCATCAGAAACAATGACAAAAGTTCTCCAAGGGTGTGCTATCACAATATATATGTTTTACAGTGTTTCTTATAAGGCATATTCTTTCTACAATGCACAAAATATGCTTTTGAGTAAGAAACATTCCTAACAAAGATGCCAAACTCTAAAGAAAAATATTGATTACATGAAGACTCTCCTGTCTCCAGGCTCCCTCAGCTCAATAATACTTCAGAAGAACCAGAGTCTCTTTTTAATGTAAATATTGCTTTAAACTGAGGAACATATCTAACATGAAAAGTCCTAGTTACCTTCATGCACTGAAGGACCTGAGGAGGCTGTTTTTTTATCTTATCTGGCATAGCTGCACCCTTCACTGTGTCATCAGACTTCCTGTCTGTTGGTAAGAGGATATTTAGTTGATAAATTTTAGATTTTATTTTTAAAGAGCATTTGCCATCTCTTTAAAGTTCTTTCCACCTTCCTGCTTCAGTGGAGATATCAAGAATATAGTCACACTTTCAAATAGAAGAAAGTAGCTGCTATCTAGCAGTTAACACTAAAAAGTTTCTCAAACAGGATTTCTCTTTTCAGATAAACTATTTTGCCCCACTATACATCTTCTGCATGTAACCATATGTCAGTTTTTCTTGCCTCAAACTCAGAAGTTACACCCACAGCTGCTACCAAGGAACACAAACACAGCAAGGAAATTATTGCAGAAAAGTTTATACACCCTAGAATTTTCTAAGAATGTTTTCTTTGTTGTTGATGTCTGATAAATGAGACTATCATATAAAGCACACTGGCTGAGGAGCTGAGAGCTGGCAGTTGTCAAGTATGTCATGCCAGGAAGCGGATGTGTGAGTTGTGACTCTGACTTGTGTCATTTCAGGCTACGCTGAGCATCTCCAAGAGACCCTGAGATCCTGAATTTGCTTTCTCTAGGCAAAATCCCACTGAAACCAAGTTAGGGGGTTCTTCATTAGGTTTGAAAAAATTAATAGCCCACAGATCAATAATCTCAAGTACTTTTCAGTGGTTCAAAACTCAATATAGGTTTTAAAGAGGGAAAAAAATATTATATATTAAAGAAATTATTAAGGTCTCTATCTGTCTTTATAACTTAAGCATCTGACTGTCATTTCAGGAATCAATGCAAAAAAGCTTTTTTCTTAATGCTATGAAGTGTTGCTACCTAACGCTGAAGACAAAACTTAGAAAATTATTTTTTATCAGTAAAGTGTCCTAGGCTGCACCAGGAATACACTAAAATATGTTAGACCTAAAAACTCTCAGAAGTCCAGAGCCTAAGTCTAAAATAATGGTTTTAATATCATGTATACCTAAATCACAAGGACGGAAGGGAAAACATAATGTTGTAGCAGGCCATTCTTTCCCACACAGGAATCCATTATTTATCCCATCCATTTGATCTAAGAAACACCTGCTGCAGCTCTTCATCTGTTCTGAAGCAGGTGCTTTTGAAAAGAATTACTTAAAATAATTAAAATAAAGCTTTGAGAAGATTCACAAACTAATCTAAATTTATGCTCCCCTTTAAAAGAGATTCCTATAGATTACTACTCATTTTTCAGGGATATTTGTCTAATCCATTGCGGAAGTTCTGTGCCTCCAGAACTTATGTGCAGGATTTTTCAGTGCTTCCTTATTACTTTTACATGGATCTTTTTATTTGGATCCTTTTTTCTTTTTTTTCCTGAAATAGAACATACATTTTCATTATTAGAATAAGTCCTTTAACTTTTTTTTTTTTTTTTTTAATTACATACTAGGTTGTTTTCTTCTTCTCTACAGCAGCCTTTTACATACTTATAGGTTTACCATCATCATCAGTCCATCATCATTCTTTTTCCTCAAATAATAAACCCTAGATATGTCCATCTCTGCTTACACATCAAGCTTTGCACTCTTCTAGTTATTCTCATTTCTCTTTGATGGATACTTTTGTAATTCAGACTCAAACTGGTCACACCATTACATTTTTGCCCACACAGTTTTGAGTGGAAATTAATAGCAGCTGGCAGCAGCAAAGGCAGTAGGGAAGAATCCTATTCCACAGCATCCAAGCTTTTTTTGCTGTTTATTGTGATATCTAACTAAGCTGTGTAGCCCCCTGTGGCATAATAGTATGAATTTTATCCCATATTAAAGTGTTGATTTCACTATCATAAAAACGTCTAGATTTGAAAGTCTCATAAGGCATTGGGAAATGCTAAACTAACAGCCCACTGGATAATGTCATGTTCTATATTTAACAAGATAAGCCACTTTTTATTTCCCCAAGTAGTGCAGCACTTCACATTAATATGAGGATAATGCATTAATTTAACTGTGCTAGTCTCAGCAGTTTTCAAATTTAGGGGATTTTCTTTAGAAAATAAATTTCCAAAAGAAAATAAAAACAGAAGTTCAGACAAAAGATTTGTCTCTTAGGATGCATCAGTAATTAATTCAGTTCTAGAAGAAGTACTATAACAAAGAAAATCAATAAAGCCCTTCCAGAAATACAGACTATGAGTTTGAAGTTTCACTGTTTTTATTTTGTTATTTCTCATAGACACTCTATTCCTATGATCCATAATGAATATTAAATTAAAATAACTGGCTTATAAATTCACAACAGTAAGACTCTTGGCTTTCGTAATTGATCGCAAAAGCATTTTTAACTGTACTATAGCTGAGTTGAAATCTTTACATGCTGTGTGCAGTTATTCTGTGCAACAGATGCTCAGACAATAATTTCTTACTTAGAAAAGTAATTGTTGCTTTAGATACATCGAGATTGTTCATCACTGTTTTACGTATTGCAGAAGGGAAGCAAGCATTTATTACCTGTCAGAGCAATGGGAAATGACCCTTAACATTCTATCTGGGGAGAATAAGGAATTTTCACAAAGCTTTCACTTCATAAAGCACGTTTTCCATAACAAAAAAGGCCTTTGGATCAGACTGTAACAAAATAAGAATGATAAAAAGTTGGTTAGAAAGAAAATATAGAAGTTTACCTGAACAAAGCAAAAGCCTTCTTCTATCTGCAGCAGAGAAGTGAGAGGAAAAAGTGTTTGTATACTGTGGTACTCACTTGTGATTCCATCCTCTCTCAACCTGTCTCTGGTGAGTGATAATGGCTGAGTCTGCAGTTGCCTAGGAAGTTGAATGTAAGTTATCTAGTTTGTACTAGTTGTTAGCTGATATCCATACAAATGTGTTGATTTAATTACTGTTTTAATAATAAGACTTAAAGATTTAAACTGAACTCTGATCCTGTTGGGATCACATACCTTTCCTAGTAACAGCAATCTCAGAATTGGCATTTGGGAGTCAATCAACTCTCATTATGGATTTCCAAGATCCAGGATTTTCATATCTGATTAGTCAAATGGGCTTTTTGTCACACTGTGAAGTAGAAGGGAGCAGATGGGTAAAAGAACAGGGCTTCATTCCCAAATGGGCAAATGGCGATGTCAGAGGAGCACCATGACCTTGACCAAGAACCTGAGGACTGAGCATTGTCAGCCGTGGCTGACAGAGCAACTCAGATAAGAACTGGAAGGACTGGGCCTTGGTAGGGGAGTTGCAACAGCAAATGACAGGCGAACAACACCTGAGACAGCTGAAAAGGTGCAGTGCAAAATCACTATGGACTGGTTGACTGGTTTGCCTGTGCCAATATCTGCTTATAAACACCCCTTCGAGAAAAAGCGCTGGGGGAAATATCACTACATGGACATCTGGCATTGTCTGTGAACAGAGAGCCTCTGTCAGGATCAAGTAACTGAGCAGATCCTGACTGTAATGAGCATCATATTTCCCCAGGCTGGATTGTGCCAGCCCACCACACTGGTTGTGGTGAGCAGGTCTTGGCTAACCCCAACTCTGCATGCGTGTATGTGCGTGTGCATGGACAGACATCAAGCTCTTCCTGACACACCTCCTCTCTTGCTTTTTCCACTCTATAAATTGAGCTTTATAGTGTCCATGGACAGATGTTCCTTTTTGTCTCATTGCAGTAGAAAATTGTGTCTTGGGACTGTAACCTACCTAGCTGGATCATGCACATAGTCCTAAATATGCCCCTCTGCTGGAGAAATTGTGTTCCTTTGAAGAATCTACCTCCATTTACTGAAACATATTACAAGGTATTAGCTGTTTGTGGATTGAAAACATACTATAGCAATGTCCAATTTTGTTGTAAGTACTCATTTTCCTTGATCTTCTTTGGTGTTCTAAGTAAATTTTATTATGTCATATACTTAAAAATTCCTATGTGACATTTTTGAACAGGTTCCAGTAATTCATTAGGCAATGCTACTAAAAGTTATTATATATTTATTTTCTCCTATTCTATTTATACTAACAGATTCTTGTATTTTCCCCTATTATCTAACAGTATCTTGAGAGACAAGGGGCTGGGATCTCATATCTACTTGAAAAAGAGGAGCAGAAATAAGGAACAGCTTGAAGAAAATACATCTTTTTCACATTTATTCTTGAATTGGCAGTTCTTAAGTATAGTATGTACTTAAGTAACTAAGTCCAAATAAAAACCTTACTTTAACATTCAGGAGAAGTTTCTGTTAGAAAACAATTGTTAAAGTATCAGAACTTAGCAAATTCAGTTAGAATCAGGAAAAATAGGTATTTGATTTAAGGTATTATCAAAACAAGGAAGTAAATAATATTTTCTTCCTAATGTCAGTCTGAGATAAGAATTATACATGGAATTATACATCTTAGATGCTATGTTTCATATTAATTTATTGGTTCTATAATCAAATGAGTTTTTTGTATGAGGAATCCATATATATATCTTGACCAAAAACTTTTTGAATTTGACTCTTTTTAACTCTCTTTTTAACTACAGATTAGTGAAATTTAGCAGTGATACAAGGAGAAGGATTATTAGGTGGGGTTTTTTTTGTTATTTTTTTATTACATCTAAATCATATAACCTAGCTTAATTACCTTTGGCTCTGTGGCTATAGAATATATATGTGCACATCTAATAATGTTAAATGTATTTTCTAATTATTGTTTATATTTTAGAATATGGTTTTATGACACTTTCCTTGATGCATTTAAATGTCTATTTTTGCTCCAAATTTGAGACTTATTTATGTTATGTGAGTAAGAGCAAAATGTTGTTAATTTCCCCACAGTATTATTCAGTTTGATTAATATTGTTTTAATGGTGTCTGCTCTTATAACCGTAGTATATTCTGATTCTTGTTATGATGTTATACTGCTTCCAGTATGAGTTCCATGGTATCATAAACAATTGATTAGTCAGTTGTGACTTTTGTGACTCATATTTTCTCCAGGTTATACTATAGATATCCCTACATGTAAAATCTTCTTTTTCTCAATTGCCTCACATTATTCTCAATTATATTAACAATTATTAGCATCATTCTACATTTCTTCTTTCTTCTTTACTGTATATAAGTCCTCCAAGCAACATATAGGGTTAATATTTTATACAGACATGAAATAATTTCACAAACTGAATTCTTGTTATTTACAGTACAGAACAAGTTGATAATGAACACTGCTCTGCACTAGACCTTTGAGTTGTTATTTGTCTCACTGTTTGAATAAAAATATACTTGAAGTTATGATCTAAGAGGACGCTTCTGCCACATTCAAAATGAAAAATAATGGCAGGAGAGAAAAAGGTATAATGATTTTACACCAGTCAAAACCTCCCAGGTAGTGCAAAACCTTTTGTCTGCATGAGAGACAATATAAAAACAAAACAAAACACACACACACACACACACACACACAAAAAAAAAAAAAAAAAAAAAAAAAAAAAAATTAAACAAAACCACAACACCACAGATATTAATAAAATATAAGAAAGAAATGGGTCACCAAATCGATGACATATATTTGCTGACATGAGGAAATATTTCCTAGTGTATACAATTACTTTTTCGGTTGAGTTCTGTGACATCCATTATGAGATATAGTATTACTTGGAGAAGACCTGCATTGTCCACGTGTGGAAAAAATTAAGCTTTCCACTGCTCAGTGGATTACACCTGAAAGCAAAACCACAGATGTAGATAACAAAGCAGTAAGGCAAGCTCATATCAAATTGAAATCATAAAAGGAGAGAAAAAAAGGAAGACCAGCAGAATTACTTTTAAAATACGAAGTCTTTTTTATGCTCAAGTCTCTTGGTAATACTTTTTAAATTTAGTTTAAGGCAGCAGCAATGAATTACAAATGATTTATTTGTAGAAGAACACTTTCTATTTGAGTATATAAACTAGCTTTAATGACATAGTATGTTATTCTGCACAGGAGAATAGTCTAGTTTAGAGAGAACTGGCCACAGACTTGTAAAAATCCTGCATCCAACATCAGCTTATTGTGTTTACAATAAATCTTTGTTGAATTTTTTCCCAAGGCATGAATCTACACAAGTTAGGGACTTGTTCAATCTTTTGTAAATACACTTACAACTACTCCAAGTTTGAATTCCTATCACTGTCCACCATACAAAGTCACTGAATCATATCCTGAGAGGTAGATGCCTACACTATTCAATATTTAAGTACTGTAATAAGAAAATAATCCATTAGAACCTTGTCTTACTGCAAACTTGTGTTAAGTTTTTCTCCTGCACTATCCCAAATTCTGCTGCTGTTCAGATTCAAAACCTGGCAAGTTTGACTGTTTTTCACTGGTATTGAACCACAATGGATGGAAGCAGTGAGAAATTGCAGAGGTTATCTACTCCATTCCCCAACTTAAAGTCAGATCAGCTATAGCTGTATTATTCATAACAGATTATTGTAATTTGTTGTTAAAGAGCTTGCTTTTCAGTAACTAGGAGAGTTTAGCTCCGCCGCTCTGGATGTAGACATCTAAAACTCAATGAAATGAATCCCAGGTTATGTGTAACCTGGAAATAAAAAATAAGTAAATATAATGAGAGGAAGGAGTGGTAAAAAAATTGGTTAAAACCCCAAGAACTATGTGGGCCTGAAAATTTGGTGAGGAAAGTTTTGAAATGCTATACTAACAAGTTGTAGACAGATGCTCACAATCATGTATTATTTAGTAATCACCAAAAGATTTGTGCCCCAGCAACTGGAAAAACCTAACTGAAAACAGCAGGATATAACCATTTGTCATTTTAGAGATCATGTCTAGAAAAAAAAATTGCAATAGAAACTTGGGAAATAAAAGATATAAAATGGAATTCTATTCTGTAACAAAGTGCTTAGTATTGGTCTGATAACTCCCATGCACTGTGGACAGGAGTTAGAAGATTAAATTATTCTTTCTGTTCTGGTCTAAGTTACAAATACAAATGTTATAGGACTTATAACACTTCTAAAGGGCAGCATTTTTCAGGCCAGCTATGGAAAGTACTTCTGCTACTGAGGAATGAATTTTCACAGTTTGATACTGACATGCATCTTATGAATTCTACTACAAACAAAATGCCTTTTAAGCTCCAAGTGAAGTTTTCAGTTGAAACAAATGCAGCAGAAGCATAAAAACTATTTAGACTTTTGAGTTAAGACCTTGCATGAAAAGCAAGATGAAACGGAGACTTCTGGATTTCAGCCCAATTCTACTCAAACAATAAACCTCAGACATGTTTGGCAAACATGCAAAGTATCCTAAAGAGATTTGTATTTTCTGTGCTTTTTTCTTCCTCTAATCCTATTTTCAAAGAATAAGTCTTAAAAAAGAAGAAAAAAATCAAAAAATCAAACTGAGAAAATGTCAGGGTATTTGAAAGTCTATAGTCTTAACATCTGGGGTGAACATTCTACTGTGCACCACAGATGTCTATGTCAGCTTATTTCATATGCTGTTCTGACTGCCCAGAAGAGGCCTCCTAACCTCCATACAGAAATACAGCCTGTTTGTTTTGAACAGTCATAGGAATGTAGAATGCTAAGGGGTTGGAATGGACGTTAAAGATGACCTAGTCCCAACCCCTCCTGCCATGGGCAGAGGCGCCTCCCACTAGACCAGGCTGCTCAAGGTTTTCTCCAGCCTGGCTTTTTGAATACTGCCAGGGTTGCAACATCCACAATCTCCCTGGACAATCATTTCCAGAGTCTCACCATCCTCACAGTAAAGAATTTCTTCCTAATATCTAACCTAATTTTTTCCTCTTTCACTTTGTACTCTTTACTCCTTGTCCCTTCACTACAGTTCCTGACAAAGAGCCCCACTCCAAGCTCCCCTGTAGGCCCCTTCAGACACTGGAATGTTGTTGTGAGGGCTCCACACAACCTCCCCTTCTCCGGGCCAAACAGCCTCAACTTCCTCAGTCTGTCTTTATAAGGAAGGGCCTTCAGTTCTCCCATCAACTTTGTGGCCCTCCTCTGAGCTTGCTCCAACAATTCCATGTCCTTCTTATGTTGGGGACACCAGAGTGTCCACAGAACTTCAAGTGGGTTCTCACAAGGGCAGACTAGGATGGCAGAATCACCTCCCCCAACTGCTGCCCACATGCCTTTTGAAGCACCACAGGATTTGGTTGGTCTTCTGGGCTGTGAGCACACACTGCCAGCTCATGTTGAATTTTTCATCAACCAACATCTTGTCTTTCTCTGCAGGGCTACTCTCAGTACCATTATTTAGCATGGCAAGTCCCTAAAATCACACATGTGTTTGCTGCATGGGTACCTACCATTATGAAAAGAAGGTTCAGAACTTTCTGCTGTTACAAAGAGAGATGTCAATCCTTATCATGAGCTGGTTACACTCTCAGAACACAGTAAAAAAGAAGGGGAATGGAGAAATCTCATATCATACTTTTCCCATCTTTTCAACATCCTTTAAGCCTGAAGTACCATCCCTGGAGGTATTCTTTGTGGAAGCACTTTCCCTACTGAAAGCAAGCAGGAGAATGCAGAGCAGCAGAAAACAGGCAGCAGCAAGTCTTACGCTGCAGTCATAATCAGGGCACCTGATCAAAGGAAAAGGGTTGGGATTAGCACTCCTCTTCAGTAATGACTACTGGTCATTGAACGATGGTAGCTAATGAAAAATGCAGCAAAACTTTGTTTCATCCTCAGTGAGAGTCAAAAATACTGCCTCCTCTCTGGCCATGCAAACCTAACACTACTAGCTGCAGCAGAGCTTTGCTGAGAAGGATCTGATGCTCCAAGCCCTTACTCTCACCAGGGAGAACTATTTCAAACAATAGTTAATTAAAATAATATAATAACAATAATAACAACTGTAATAGTGCTGAAAAAGAGGAAGACAAAGAAGAATTTAATCTTTTTTTTTTTTTTTTTACTTAATCTCTTCATTTTTTTAATAGAGCAGCATTGTAAGGCTATCTTCAAAAGCCAGAGGAGGGTGAATCCTTGGTAGAGGGAGCTTTCTGATCACTAATTTCTACTGTACTCTCATATAATCAGTGGCAGATATTTGAGCCTGACCCTCACAGACAGATGTCCTCTTCTGTAAGTCATTGGTTTTTACGTCTTCCATGGGTGCCAGCTGTTGGCACAACTACACAATTCTGGCCAAGTCATGGCCAGCACATACTCTGTCTCTCTATTTAATGTTACAGTTACATTCAAAACCCTCCCCAGCTCTGCTGATCAAGCTGAAGCCTTAGTGAGACCAGAGTTACCTAACAATAGCACCAGCAACTAAATCTTTTTAAATTATTCAGCATTCCTCATGGATTTTAATTACATTTACCTTAAGATCAGAAAATTCCATATCACAGCTGAATAAAATCCCCGGGTAAACACAATATACAGTAGGTATTCAGTCTTCTAGTAAAATTCTTTGATTTTTTTTCCACAAGACTTTTATGATTGTGCATTTTCATACTATGAAGCTCATAATAAAAGCATAGACTTTTGACCACTAGACTTTTGTGCTATACTTTTCAAGCTTTTAATAAAGGCTAAACTTAAAACTGTATCCTGTTTGTTCAACTTAATAATACAAAACATAGGGACACTTGTTTAAGGATTAAAACTTTGTTGTGCTTATTCAGTAAAAATAACTCACCATAAATAACTTGCAGAAAGTATACAGCCTACTTAAATGTAAGAAAAGCTTTATTTTAATGACTAGCAGCTAAGACAACAACAAACTTATGAATACTCTGAATGCATAATACACATAAATGAATAAAACTACCTGTGTGCTTTGTTAGATTTTATCTGAAATTCAAGTATAATTACTTTGTTCAGAAGCCTACAATGATAATGATCAAATAAGCGCCTCTTTTTGCTATTCATTTATTGGCTTAATCAGTTCTTCAACACTATTCAACAAAGACTTTCAATATAATGAAAAAGAAAAAATCAGACTTGTCCCACTACTACTCACTACATTTTGGAAATAATTTAAAGGAAACTAGTTATAATCAGGGAGAAATCACTTATTAATAGAAATTGAGTTTCTGAAGATTGCATTGTTTACTCTTTGAATAATATAGACCAATTCAGCAGACTGCAAAAAAGTGCATTTGTTCTTTAAAGAAAAAATGGAAGAGTAATGCAGAGAGTTTTTAATATAACTCACCCATTTGCAGAGCAGATGAAGAATGCTAAGTATTGAGAATGTTTAAATAAAGAGCAAGAAAAAAGCAGAAGAGCAAATATTCCTGAATTAAGGAAATACAGGATTATATCAATCTGCTTTATCAAGCCTCTTGCTATTCTGGATAAAATGAAATGCACAGACAAAGCCAGAAAGGCAGTTATGATCTTTCCCTTTGAAAATTAAAATTTAAGAATGAAAATAAGTTTTCACCCATTAATGGGAAGAATCAAATGTATTTATTTTAAAATGTGGCATTATATTGGAAAAGTTTCATCAAATTAGGGCAAAAAATGCCTGCTATAAGTCAGCACATGATTAACTACTGAATAAGGAAAAGCTCCAGTTCCAAAATTACATCAATTGCATTTTAAATGACAGAAAATATTTACCCATCTCATACTGACTGCAGCCACAGAACTGTGCACATCTCCATACACACACTTAAAGATTATAGGAATATGAGTGAGGGCACAGGCAAGGATGCACAAGTGAAAATAAAACAGATTGTATAAACCTCAGTTGTTGAGACCAAACACACAGTCAAAAGCATCTGTAAATAACGGTGTGCTAAGGCATGGGTAGTTACAGAGGAAATGTTGTAGAAAAGCTCATGGCAAATAAAGTCCATCTATTCTTGGATTTAAATAAACTGTTCCAAAGTCTTCTAAAACATTTTGTCAATTCTAATATATTCTGTCAAACAGTGGCAATTTGCAGCAGTCCTCATGAGTCATATGCAATATTGTAGCATCATATCTGCAAAGGTAATAAATTGAATTTAAGGTAAAATTCATGTCCATGTGCAGAAGCAAAGCATAATCAACAGCAATCACAACTGTTGTACTCAATTTTTTTTTTCTTGATGTAATCATGTATTCTTTTCAGAAAAATAAAGCTTCCGGAACATACCAATGCATTCTTCAGATGTATATTAGAAATCTTATGAAATTATGTTACATGAGTCTAACACTTATGATTTTCTGACAACATCTATGGAGAAAGTTCTCTTTCACATGGGAAATTTGAAGTAAATGAAAACTGGATTTTTTCCAGAATTCTGATTACTGTATATATTTTATGTGCTGTTTATCTAGGTATATTAAACAGACAAGGAAGAGATTAATTTAGCAAAATAGTTCAAATAGAATTAATTAAAGCAGCAGCTAAACAAATGTTTTAATATTTGAATATATAAATGGTTAACAGTGTTGCCTATGGACTTGCTTCACTGTACCACAACTGCAGGATGTTGTAAAAGAATATTTCATTTTTTTCATACACAGCACTCAGAAGTGTGCTAGGTTATTTCCAGGCATAAAGAATTCCTCTCTCTAGGAGATCTCTCTTTTATTCTTCCTTGTTTGGCTGTTACCTTTAATCTAAAATAATAATGTATGCTTGCTTCTGGTATATAGAAACAAGACATAGACCCTGGTATTCAAGCAGACTACAGGATCAAAAGCTTCATCCCTGCGTGACAGGCTATGAAGCAGCTGCCCCTAGAGAAGGGCTGAACTTCAGCTCCTAGCTCACACTTCATGGCCAAAGAGCCTGGCAGGCCTCCTCCCTTGCACAGTGGTTTGCTTCACAGGCAGCCTGCACGGGTAACGAAAACAGAAACAGCGGCAGCTATTTGCCTGCAGGCTGTAAGATGCATCATTTCAGGCAACTAATCTCCATTAGGGGGGCCGTCGCAAAAGACCTACTCTTGCAGGAATAGAAAAAGGTGAATACATTTCTAATTAAGGCCTGGTATTACGTGACAGCAGAGCTGCAAGTATGTGATAATATTAATGACATTTTGAACTGCTGCAGGCAGACCTTAGTCTGTGCTTCCAGCTGAAGCTTGCTTCACAAAAATAGGACCCCGGGGCTTGGTCTGCCGAGGTGCAGAACTCTCTCACAAGGTACTGACTGTGCTTAACTGACACACAAAACAGAGAGACTTGTCACACTCAGCCCCCCACCAAAATGCCTGGAGTTGGGAAGATCAGGTATATCATCCTGATAGAAAGTGAAATGTGAACAAAATGCAGATGGAAAACAATCTTCCAAAAATATTTTTCTTTTACTCTACAAAGCCCCTTCATGGCTGATTAAGAACACAACAAAATTATGCAATGTCAACCATTCCTGTTAATGATGCTGATTTTTCTTTCTGAACATTTTGTCCTGTACTCAGCAGCACCTCAGTCTGAATTTAGCCTCCAGCTACATTGTTATACCGCTAATTTATAGCAGTAAATCTGACACAGATTTCTACAGCATTATATTGCTCTGCCTGCTTCCTTTCAGAGTGAGATTTCAGTCTCCTACTTACATTTAGGTGTATCTGTCATTTTTCATTTCATTGCCTTAGATGCTAGACATATTTTGCTACAATTCCTGGTACTCTGTTATTGATTGGCAGTGACTCTGGCTTGTCCTTTAAACCTCCATCCGTCTTTGCGTTCCCCTGGTCCTGCTGATGCCAGCCGTGCCAGTAACTGGACACCATTGCAGGAAAATTGTCTCTCTCCAGTTCACACTACGTGTAGAGGAACCCAATGGCCATTAAAAAATAAATAAATAAAAGGAGCTCATTACACCAAATGTTACTTGGTGGTTCCAGCACTGGTGGCAGCCTGACACTGGCACCTAGAGCCTAGCAGCAGTGCTGGGACAGAGAAATCCAACATGTGAACTCAACAACTCTGAATAACATCAAAATAAGCAGCTTGCCTGATGGTCACGGAAACAGTATCAGTTGCACTAGGTCTGGTTCAAGGTATTATTGTATGTAAATCTTAGTAATTTTTAAATATTCATTACAGGGTTTATATGATTTTTTTTGCATGCAGACCTAGAGGCGAAAATGATATGCAAATATTCTGTTTGGGAATCCAAAGATCACTGTATAAAACCTCTGGAAATCTCTTCTCAAAAAGTCAAAATGCATATCTGATGTTTTCAAGATAGTCACTGGCCCTTCTCAATATACATACATATATGTATATACGTGTGTGTATGTATATGGATATATAATCTAATAAATCAAGTGGAAAATAATGACCCAATAAATAGCTGTTGGATTTTTAAAGATAAATTAATTTCCGTTTCTCTTCTTCTTTACTGCAGGATGTTCCCATATTAGAAGCTATTTATGTATACTCTTAATGCTAAAGGGTGTTAATCCAAGTCTGCATCAGGCATACCTTTTCATGTGTGAATCATGAATTCATCCATTTATCCATATTACTGGATTTGTTTCTGATTTAAGAAGTGAAGAGAGGTCAAATCCAGGTGATCGTTTCCTGCTGAATGCTACACAAATATGAGATTATCATTTGGAAAAACCATACATGTACTAATGGAAGATCTATTCTTGGTTATCTCAAGTGAATGTTTACGGGAACTTTATGGGAAACGTCATGCTAGTGGGCTTACTCACTCTGAAGTGTTACAGAAATATGATTTAAGGATCTATTTATTTTTATAATTATTTTTATTGATGGTGGTGGCAATACTGTCCTTAATCGCCATTTGTCTGTAAAACCAGCTGCAATGTTTACCAGGTATTCAACTACCTAAGACAGAGACAGTTTCATATAAGTCCTTGAAACAGTCTCCATTAAAATATCTCCACTGTGAGACAAGCTAGAAGCACTCTTTTCTGAGAGTATAAGTGGAAATGTCATTTGGAAACTAGAAATCTCTCCCATCCCTGATTTTAGATTATGGTTTTAAAGCTCTGACATTCTTCACACAACTTAAACTGTGTATGCATAAATGCATACACAGTTTTGCAGACAAGCCATTTTTCCAAATGAAAGTAAATCAACATCTGTTTAAAACATAATGCTGCAGATACTTGTGGGCATGAACAGTCTGGTTTGCCCATTGCAGGACTATTGTTTTTTGATTGCAGAGGTTATTCTGAAGATGAAAAGATCAAAATCACTTTTTAGTTGCTTTACTGAAAACTTGCACTCTACAAAACAAAGTGTCAAAAAACAATTCAGCAAAATGAATAAAAAAGTAGTAATTACTGCTATCTTTGTCCTTTTTTCTAGGACCCTGCTTTAAATGGCCATAAATTTCTGCTCATATCAGTACTACCCAAACAGCCAAAAGGGGAAAGTGTGAACTTGGGCAAAAGAGAAGGAGGAAAACAGGACACGACAATCTCACTAGTCAAGACTCTTTATGCATGAGAAGAACTTGGTTGCAGTGTCTTCCACTTCAGAATACACAATTACAAGCACTGAGGGGCAGGAACTCAACGGGTCAGAAAAATACCACAAAATCGAACAGAAGTTTTGTATTAAAAAAAAAAAAAAAAAAAAAAAAAAAAAAAAAAAAAAAAAAAAAAAGGGACAAGAAACTGTATAGCTGCTGATCTGTGTTTTGGAAGGATTTCAGGGCTAGAGGCATGTCGCTGTTTGATGAGAAAGTTCCTGAAAGCACTCCAACTTCTGCATCAGCACATGTATACAACACTCCAGGCAGTGGAACTCCATTAATCGTGTCAGGATATGGGAGCTGGATCCCCATATGCCAATATCACATGAAGCCCCTAATCTTACTATGCAAACACTGTGCTTTTGTAGCACATACAGGCAGTAAAAATAAATAAATAAATAAATGCAGGTGAATCTTCTGACTTCTTCAAAATGAAAAAACTGACGTCCTCCCGCTGACCTTTGGTATTATAGTTCCCTGATCAGAGCATTCACCCTGCAAACAAAAGACCCAAGGTCATTTTTCTGCTCAGCATGAGCAGATTTAACCTCACATCTTCTACTTCCCATGTGAGTGTCCTAAATATTGGACTGCAGACACTTCTCTGCATGTGACTAAGAAAGAAAGTATCATCCCCTCCTACTGAAACTGCAGCTTTACAGCAAAAAGTGAAATTCACTGGAGTAATAACAGAATATACAAGCTCAAAGAAATTGTCAATTTCACTCTTGATTTTTCTACCTCTTTCTTCCCAAATACTGGGGACTGAAAGTGGGGGTTGTGGTCAGTTCACTCACAGGAGAGAGCATTCCACAAACTTCTGCAGGGCAAGTGGTTCTTCCCACAGGCTTCAGTTCTTCGCAAACTGCACCATAAGTCTAACACTTATGATTTCCTGCAGGAAAACCAGTGTGGGTTTCCTGCAGGGGCCAAAGTCCTGCCAGCCAATGTGTTCTACCTTTGGCTCGTCCATCAGCAGGGCCACTGGTCCTGACATGACCCTGGTACAGCACAGGTCTCCCATGAGGTCACAGCCTCCATCAAACTTTCACCTGTGCTGGCATGGGATCCTCCATGGGCTGCAGGTGGATCTCTGCATCCCTGTGGTTCTCCATGGGCTGCAGGGGCACAGCTGCTTCACCATGGGCTGCACTATGGGCTGCAGGGGAATCTCAGCTCCAGAGCATGGAGCACCTCCTGCCCCTCCGTCTGCACTGACCCTGTGTCTGCAGGGAAGTTTCTCTCACATATTCTCACTCCTCTGTCTGGTTGTAATTGCTGTTGCAGGGTTTTTTCCTTATTAATTATGTTTTTCATCAGTGCTACCACTGCTGCTGATGGGCTCAGCCTCAGCCAGCACTGGGCTCATCCTGGAGGGCAGATCTCTTTTAGCTTCTCACAGAAGCTGCACCTGTAGCACACACACCATCACACACTCCACCCCTGCCAGAGATTATTTATTTATTTACTACAAATAGTTTATTTATTTAAAATGGTAGGGGTTATGCAATGAAACTAATATAGAAATTCTATTGAAAGCAACAGTTTAAATGCAATACCATGTAGTACTGCAGTGTGATGGTGAACTGTGCAAAAGGACAGTGTCAAAATTACTTTTTTTTTCATGTTTGAACTAGACAAATCTTTTTCATTCCAGTGAACTGTCTAGGTTCACATTTGCAGAAATAGTTCCTTGCCTTATAAATGCAGCAGGTTTTAGCTATTCTATGCTCCTTTATCCTGTCCTAAGAAATTGTTTTGTCTTTCTTTGTTCTTTATTCATAATTTTGGTCAGTTCTGACCCTTCTGAAGTGCATACCATTATCTTCTCAAGCTACTACAGATTTTATGTGAATAAAAAGCTTTTAACACAGAGGAAGTGCCTTTATATTATAGCTGAGTCCATCTAAATTAAAATGAATGCCTCATTCCCTTACTTTGAACATAAAAAGGTTTCTTTCTTCATATTTATTTGAATAACCTAAAAAAAGGTATTGACTTTGAGAAAAAATTTCAGTTGAATCCATATTTACTTATATTTCATTTTTAGGAATTTCAGTAATATACTTTTTTCTCCACCATCAACTTTAAAGTACACCACCTCTAGATGAAAAAGATAAAAGTCAAATATAGTTTATAAATAATGAGTAGGATGCAGGTTCTGAGTGCACATGGCTGGAGATTTGATAAAATTGCTTTTTTAACTCCCCATGCTTAGTTTCATGATGTTGCTAGATATTTTACTCCAGAAGAAAAGGCTTACTGGTGAGGAGGAAGATGGGCAGTTTTTCATTGCCACATTCTCCAGCAGTGTGACTTTTTCTTGAACTGGTGTTAATACTTTTTCCACTTTTATTTGAGAAATAATGGGCCAAAGAGTTGAGTCTTTACTACAATACAAAGTAGAGCATACAGAAAAAATATGTGTGAAATATAGGGTTATAACATTATTAAGGGAACGGCTATGGTTGATGGGGCAATTTGAGCTTTGTAATTCAAACAGCAGAGGCAGGGTGTTGTGAACTAGAAATGTATGTACCAGCATGCCTCAACAGAACATGTCAAAACAATATTTTGGGGTTTTACCACTGCCACAGATCTAGCTGCACCTATCATTGTCTTTTAAGTATCTCCAAATATATTCCTGAAATGTTAGGTATCTTTAGTTGTCTATAAAGAGAATTTAAATCTCCTTTAAATCAGTCAGAATGGCCATAAAGCAGTGACATATCCAGTCATATCAAGGTGCTTCAGCTAGTATTCCATGCCCAGCGGTGTTCAAGAGAGAGAAAGATTATAAGAAATGGGGCATGCAAGTGAGTGACACAGTCCCACTCTGGCTTTAGCAGTCTGTCAGCTTAACACTCTCTCTAAATTATCCATGTCTCAAAATAGATACAGGACTTTTTCTACTTTTTTTTTCTCATTCATGTAAATCCTTACCACTGTGATTGCCTCTGACACTCACATTCTCAAATTCCACTGCCACAGTGCTCATCAGCACTATTAAAGCAAAGTTGTTTGCTTGCTTGTATGTTCAGCAATTGGAAAAAAAAAATGGCAGGCAAAGGGCACTTCAAACAATCAGGCTGCAGACATACCCAGTCTCATCCTATGCCTTCCTTCAAGCAGAGTTAGATAAGCAGGTTAAGTTAGATTCCTCTTGAGTTATGGAAATGCAACCAAGTCAAACCAACTCCATGATAGACTGCTTGCCCTAGTGGTCTCTCCCTTCCTTAAGCTGCATATATCTGCTTCTAATAACCCCTCTATATTTGACAAGAGTTTCTGGGCATAATCGTCATAAAGATCAACAGCTTCTTCACTTCAGCCCCCAAGTATGAAGTTTCTGGAGCTTGAAATTGTTGTTTGGTTGTTTTGTTTTTTTTTTTTCTTGGATGAAAAATCCATACAGCAGAGATTTATCCAGGAGACCATCACATAATACTCAGTGGCTTGGAAAGCTACATCTATAATATTCTTCTTGTGAGCTGGATTTCATGTCTCCTGTCAATAGGAAATCGCTGTCATTTATTGGTCCCATGCAAAGCTTTTTACTTCTAGGTAAAACCAAACAATCTTAAATACAGACTCAAAATATATGATCTTATTAATAAATAGAGTGAAAATATAAGGTATAAGAGAAGGAGATTTTCTGGTTTATCAAACATCAAGCTGTTCTGAGTTGAGCTGACTAGTATAGGTGAGCTGTTATCTTTCAAGCAGATTTTTAAAATTTACTGAAGCTGTTACACTTTCCTAGTTTCTAAGAGATAAGTGGCATGAGTGAAGGATGGCTGTTCTTCTGGGTTCTTATAACATACAATTCAGTCAAAAGACATGTGAAATGTAGAAACTCAACTGTAACAGATTTTACTTTTTTATAAAGACACTATTGTACTGAGTTAAACAAGTTGTCTTACTGTAAGGAATGGAAAAGCCTAGATATGGGGAAGTAAAGGGAAAACATAAAGGAAATAAAAAGCAAATGCTCTTCTCCATGCAACAATGAAACTAAAATTAGAAAATAAAAAACCACAAATTTTGCATTAAAAAAAATGGAGACAGAGACAATGCCTCCGTTTGTGTATTGATACTGAAAATTCAGACACAGGAGGATTCTGCATTTCCTGATTCACTGTAATTGGACTCTTAACAGAGAGGTTCAGAGACAGCATCAGGCTATTCAACTTAATACTCAGGCCTGTTAATGTTCCAAGGAACCTATCTTGGTACAAGAATGACTCTACAGTTCAGAAGTTTTAGGCCATCCCAGATGTATTTACTTTTCCAGAAAGAAAATGGGACAAAAGGTCTCAACAAAACTTGTTTTCAAGTCTCAGATAATAAAGACAAGTTATAGATGTTTTGCCAACATAAGAAATTAACTGCACAAAGGAAAAATACTGCAATGTGGAAGTTGTCTCTGGAGTTATTATGGGAAAGACGAAGGACAAGGGCGGAGGCAGGGTAGTTTAGGAGAAGAATGGTGGGGTAGTCACTGTTGAGTTAGAAGTTCTCTACAAGCCATTTACAATTGCCATTCTGCAATTACTGTGTAAGCTATCAAAAATCGAACACATTTACTTCTTCTTTTTCTTTCCTTAAGTAATAAAAATAGTGAGCCTTAGGAAAATTCTTTTATTATGAAAGCAATTAGTTTTTCACTATCAGAATATTAGCCTATTAAAACAGTACACTTTACTGACATAGTTAAATGCAGGTAGTGTTATAATGAAAACAACAACAACAACAGAAAATACCCCCAAAAGTTTTTCAAACTGCTTTGGAAACTGTACTTCAGACACACCTCTTTCCATAACCTTAGGCTGTTTCTTAGTTTAAAAGTTAGATCTTCTGTCTGCTGGAGTTCCACAGCAAGCTTGAGCACATACCAAGATTTTAGCTTTATAGTACACCCACTGACTTCACCAGGATGTGTCACAGCCCAGATCTGTAACATGGATCAAAATCTAGCTTGCAGACAGAAAGTAGAGAGTAGGATTAAATGATCAATTTTCAGTCCTAGCAAAAGGGTAATAGTGGGGCCCTCAAGGCTCAAGAGTAGGTGTGACCATGCTTAAAGATCTGGAAAGGGGATGAGTTGTGAGAAGCAAATTTGGCAGATGCCACAAAGATTCTTAGGATGGTCAAGCTATGATGTACTGTTAGTTTCTTCACAGGGGCCTAGAAAAGCCAAAAGAATGGACAATGTGATGAGTAAAAAGCAAAGTAAAAAAGTAAAACTGGGGTTTTTTTGTTTGTTTTGTTTTTTCTTTAATGTTGATAAATAGAAGCTATCTTTGAAGGAGGGAGGAAAAGAAACCCTGGACAAAGGCTCAACAAGATTCAGAATTAATTATCAGATTATTAAGAGAATTTGGAAAAATATCTAACCACTACTATAAAAATTAAAGTATTTGGAGATGCTTAATGTAGATCTACAGTTAGAAAACCAAAATGTTATCAATGCATGACAATTGGGTGATTACTATAGATACTGAGCTAGATAAACTTTGGGTCTGGTTCAATACTGTGAAGTTATGCTCCCAGTAGACAAGGATCCTTAATGAGTGTGTCCAGAAATTGTTTAGTAAGGAATTTCAAAGTGCTGTGGGGCTCCTTACTTTATGACAAATAAGATTTAGTTACTCGAGCTTCATAAATCTTTAGTTCACTTATGAATATCTTTTCAAATAGAAAGGTAAGAGGTGGAATTATCAGTTCTGAAGCTGTTGATACACTTTCAAATAAGATGCATCTGAGTGTTTTGGGAGATGTGGTCCTTAAGCTGAAGAGGATCAAATGTTTTGCGGAACTAATGAGTCAAAATGATAACCTGAAAACATAATGGGAAAAGCATCACTATTATACCAGTCATTTGATGCCAAACATTGGGTGTGTCAGGGACTCAAAAGTGAGGGGGCAGATTCTAGCTAGAAAGAAGCAACATTCTCTAAAAAGGAGGAAGTGACTGAGGCAGAGAGAAGCAAAAGGCCTCTCCAGTTTGTGCTGATGTCAGCCTTTACGTTACTGCCCAGTGATCACCAGGAGTATGACTGCATTCCTAACACATCTTGTACCAGGTGACAGAAACTGTCTGCCACCTTCTTCTAAATACAAAATTATACATGAAGGAGTCATAAACCCAATTGCCAAAAAAAAAAAAAAAAGTTTTTTGTTTAATGATTCCAGAATCACAAAGAATATAGCATTTTGTGAGGATATTTTACAGAGAGATACAAAGTAACAACCTCCTGAAAGGTGGTTGTAACCCTGAAGGTGAGGGTTGGTCAGGCAGCAACTGACAGAACGAGAGGACACATTCTTAAGCTGTGCCAAGGGAAATACAGGTTGGATATTAGGAAATATTTTTACAGAAGGGGTCATAAAGTACTGGAATGGTCTGCCCAGGGAGGTGGTGGTGTCATCATCCCTGGATGTGTTTAAAAAAGACTGGATGCGGCACTTGGTGCCATGGTCTAGTTGAGGTGTTAGGGCTGGGTTGGGCTCAATGAAGGTCTCTGCCAACCTAGTGATACTGTGATTCTGTGAAATGAGAGTTATTGCTTTTGAAATATTGCATCTCCTATTTTATTATTTTTCTACATATGTTTTATTCAGAAATTTCAATATGTTCTGATTATATTCAATAGACAATAGAAAGACTCTCCCAATTAATTTTTGAATAGTTAATAAAAGACTGTATAATGTTAGAGAGAATTTCTAAAACAACTGAGACATAAACATTCAAATGTATATATGAGTCACTTTCTTTCAATAGGAGATTAATTTCTGGGTTTTTAATCAAGATAAATTAAATTTATCAAATTACATTTGATCCAAAATATATTATGCATATGAATTTGGCTCACTTTCTTGATTCAGGGAAAAAAAAAATAAATTCCTTTTTATGCACCAGCTCACAGGCCATCTTCCAGACGGAAAAGGTCTTTTGTGGCAAAACGGCACAAAATCCACCATTTCTGTTGTAAATGAGACATGCCATGGCACTAAGACTGTGGCTGGCACTGGCTGTTTTCTAATCTTCCTCATAGTGTTATTGCTCTCCTGGGATCTATTATCAGACGGAGCCTGGTATAAATCTAGTCCCCAAATCAGGGATCAACAAATGATACTGTGACTTGGCCACAGTAGGTGGTAAAAAGCTGTGACTGCAGGACTGAAGCTATGACTGATTCCACAAGGGATACAGCAGCTGTGTCACAATCATTACAGCATCCTTTTGCACGCAGTCTTGTCCATTGAAAATTCTGAATTCTTCCTGATATCTGTCATCATTTGACCCAACCATAAATTGGTGCCTGGTTGCTTATTTTGTGGAGCCAAAGGCAGTCAATTATGATGCTGTTCTTATCTCACACTTGTGTTTTGCTGGCTAGAAAACTGGTATGCCTGAACCAATTAAACTAGTGGACCATTTGGGCTTATATGGATGTTTGACCTCTGCCTGTGAAGGAATTTTAGTCCTGACATCCATCAGTAAAAGTGCTGTAGGGCCCAATTAGGCCTTATTCTGGCATTTAGATGGCTAATATAGTACAGATACCATGGCTAGTTTACTTTTCACATTGACAGGTTTCAGCCTACAAACCTCCTTATTTCAGTATAGCCTTGAACACTTTATACCAAAAGTTTGTTGTGTGGTAAAGAAAAATATTTACTTTTCAGTATATTTACTCATTGCAGAAAATCTCAGATCCTCAACTTCTCATTTCTTTCATACGTTACTCCTTGTAATTATTTACCCATCAGACTTTCTAGATTTCTGGGCTACCCTTCCAGTGGATAGGAATTGTAATACTTTAAGTCTTTGAATTTAAAAACCTTCCGTAAACAGATGTGATCATCCTAGTGTGTCAAAGGTCGTCAGAAGATGCATATAATACTTTGTAACATTTGATTCTCAGAAAAAAAAAAAATCCCTTCAGAAAAGGATTACACTAACTGCCATTTTTCTGAAAAGATCAAATCTCATTTGTTTTTAGATGCATATCTACTTATTTTAATGACAAAAAATAAACACCTTTTTGTTTGTTTGTTAGTTGATTTCTCTTAGCCCTGCAGAAGTAATATAACTATTTGAAACAGCTGGATACTATTCCATCTTGAGCAACATTGGCAGAATTGCTCACTAAATCCCTATAGTTACACCTGTTCAAAAACCTTACAGGCAAAACTATCACATTGGTACCACTAAGGGCATAATTTAGCCCTTGGAAACTTTGTTACTGTTGATGATTTGTGATGTGGAAAGAAGCCTGCCCGCTTCTTGTAGCCTTGACTGAGTTTCAAAAACTGCAACTCAGGAAAAGCTCATTTCTCTCTTTAGGCAAGCTCCTGGGCTGTGAAAATGAGTGTGATGCCTGAACAGAAGAAGACCCTCACTTCATAAAATGGTAGTCCAGCAGAGGAAGGGCTGGCTCAAATTTCACAATGAATATTACTGGCAGCCCTAGTTATCTGTGTTGGTTTGACAACTCGTCCAAAAAAAAAAAAAAAATAAAGTGAGCTGATGATCTGAAGGTAAATATTACAACAGAAAACTTACTGAGAAAGGGTATCTTCTGTGAGCAAGTAATTTAATAGAGGAGATTACTATTTCTATAACATAAACTACATTTAAGTACTTGGTGTCAGCAGTTTCGGTATATCCTTCACTGGCAGCAGTAAGTAAGCCTCAAAAATCTGACTCACAGGATTAAACTGGTGAAATCAGTGGGAGACAAAAATTGTTTAGTAGTCTGTGTGATGGAGTATGAGGTACTTAACACCCATTGCCCTCCAAAAGCCATCATAATTCCCGCAGTGCCATCTACTGGTCCAGATCCCAGAAGTACCAAGAGCCACTCATTTACATGTGTATCTGTTGCAGACTAATGATGTGATCCTCTATTAGGACACAAAGAAAACAAATTATTATTATTATTCCAATAGCTTTTCTTGTCTTCTATATTTTTAAGTTATTATTCATAGTTTCTTTCAAAGATTATTATCTAGTATAAAGGTTGTCATATGGTACAGAATGCTTTTGAAATGAATGCATGCCCTCTACCTGAGAGCTTATCTTAGATAAGCTTTTTAGCTTACCTAAATGCAGAGATAAACATTTCCCACTTCATTCGGATACAGATGTGTATTTTATTTTCACAGAAAACAAACAGGCATGCTTGTTCACTTACGTGTACTTTCAAAGTTCCACAGCTCTGTTAATATCTAATGATTTTCCTACATTTCATACAAGAATTTAAGAAATTTAGGTGGGATTTCACACAGTATGAAATAAGTACAGAATGGTAAATACAAGAATTATAAATCTCTACAATTTATGAGGGTGTAGGTGTAAATACTTAAAGAATACAATTTACCACCTCAAAACACTGTCAAAGCCACAGAAGGAGCTTCCAATAAGATAAGCTACCAAACAAAGAATTCCCACAGTGGGAACTTGAGATAAGCACAGACAGCAACAACAGGAAGATGCTAATTCCAGGCCTGGTGAGGCAGATTTATAATCCGATCTTAACAGCAGGTCAGATCAATTCTTGCACTGCAGCAGGTAATGGGGAAATGTGTGGTTCTCATTCTGTGAGACCTTGTCTAGTGTTTAGTAATAGTGATTGACAGATATTTTGGGCCCACTTCTAAATCTGCAGGAAAGCAATGAAAGGCTAATATCACAGCTTTTTCTCTAATTTAGCTTAAAGTATTATTATGGCAACATTTCTCCCATCCACCTTCTCAACTATGGACCCCTGTAAGATTTACAATTATCCTATTTAATGTCATTCTATTAGCACTTAAATGTACTTTGGGGCAAAGAAGCTTAAACACTAGAAACACAGTGATGACTGAATATTTATAGAAAGCAGAAACCAGGATCTCCTTATCTCTGCAAGTAGCTGAAAATAACATCTGGATGGAAAATAACAGACAGAAGTACAAGTGTACTTGTTTGGTGTAAATAAGCTTATTCTGACAATATGAAGACAGAATATTGTCATTTTTACAATGCCCATTTCTGAAGTGGTCAGATACCCTCAGAGATAAAGTGACTTTGCAACATTAGTTGCCCAAATAATCAGTAGAGCAGAAAATACACAGAGACTTCTGTTCCTAGTCCCAAGATAGCATTTTCTTATCTTAGAGATAAGTTTCATGGTCTCCTTCCTTGATTATAAGTATTTATGACAGGAATGAAGCCTGTGGTCTACATTAAAGTCCTCAAAGGAAGATTCTCAGTAATATTAGCAAAGTACATTAAGGAAGTCAGGTTCATCTAATTCTGTATTCTTGGAATGTGTGAGTTTTGGGTTTTTACTTTTACTAGACATGAGACCCAGTGGTCATATATTCTAGTATCAGTCAGTTTCAATACAGTATATCTTATAAAACAGGGTATTTGAATGCATACACAGTACAGATTGTTGAAAAATGTGTTTGTACTTCCCAGTCATCTTCAAAATGACTTTAGTGATTAACCAACAATGTGTCTGGACTGAACTATTGCATTTTCTTTTTTATGGTTAATACTCAGAAAGAGGCTTTTCATCAGTCTGCCTTCCCTCAGAATGTCTGCTGCTGACCTCTACTTGTCCTCACACCATGAGGCTTCATTATTTATTTTGACACTGTCTTTCCTCCGGCTTGACCATGCAGCTTCATATTCTTTCTTAATTCATTTCTTAATCAAAGATGAATTAATTGTTTAAAAAATCACTTATTTCTTTTTTATTCCTTCCTGGTTGGGTATACATGCTTAAAGTAAATGCCCTAAAATCTATATAAGTTTCAACAACTTAGGTGGCTATATAATTCTCAGTCATTATCACTGAAGAACACAGTGGCATTTCTTATAGCTTCAGTAAGTTTTACTAGATAAATAAAAAAATTCCCACTGGTGCAGACATTCTACCTCCATAATTTTTGTTGTTCTTTTCAAAAATGTTTTTCATTTGTATTTTTATATTGTCTTTGCTAAAAGCTGCTTAGGCGTAGAGATACAGCCAGAAGCCTATTGTACAAGGAGGTAGTGATCCATGTCTTTGCTTTCTTCTCAAGTATACAGGTGTAATTTGAATAATGTGTCCATTTACCAACCATTTATGTCAGAGAACTCATGACCTCGCAGGTGTGTGCCTCAGTTTCATGGATACCATGGGAATGCTCCATAAAATAGTATAATTACTCCATGTATGCATAAGAAATGCATAGTTAATCAATTTACATGTATTCAGTGTGTATTTGAGCTAAGTACAGTGCATTGTCTCCTCAAAATGAACTATTTTCTTCAAATCACTGAATCGTAGAACAGTTAGGGTTGAAAGGGACCTTAAAGATCATCTAGTTCCAACTGCCCTGTCATGGGCAGGGATGCCAATCACTGTGTCATGTTTGTCAGAGACCCATCCAACCTAGCCTTGAGTGCTTCCAGGGATAGTGCCTCCACAGCCTCTCTTAGCAACCCATTCCAGTGCCCTCATGACAAAGGATTTCTTCCTAACAACTTATCTAAATCTGTGCCCTTTCTGTTTAAAACCATTGCCCCTTGTCCTATCACCATCTGCCTATATAAAAAGTCCTTCTCTCTCCTTATATAAGCCCCTTAAGGTATTGGAAGGCAGAAATTATGTCACTCCAGAGCCTTCTCTTCTCCAAGCTGAAAAATCCCACCTCAGCCTGTCTTTATAAGAGAGGTGCTCCATCTCTTTATTATACCAATGGCCTTCCTCTGGACTTGTTCTGACAGGTCCACATCTTTCGTGTTCTGAGGACCTCGGAGCTGGATGCAGCACTCCAGGTGGGGTCACACAACGACAGAATAGAGGGCCAGAATCATCTCCCTTGCCCTGCTGCCCACACTGCTTTTGATGCAGCCAAGGATATAACTGGCTTTCTGGACTGTGAGTGTACACTGTTGGCTCATGTCCAGCCTCTCATCCATGAGAAACCCCAAGGCCTTCTCTGGTGGGCTGCTCTCAATGAATTCTTCTCCCAGGCTGTACTCATGCCTGGGACTTGCACCAAAATGTTACTCGTATCTAGTAACTTTATTGAGATATGGGCATTGGCATATATTGTCCAATGGTCTCTTCAAGGCTGGGCTTACACTCCAAACTTGGCTGCTCTCACTGACCTATGACTTTAAGCAAGATCTTATAGAAATGCTAGTTAATTAGAGCTGGAGAACCTCACCACAGCTGGGAACTCTGTGCAGTTTGCCATGATCCATGAAGAGATATTTGTCCAGTGCCGCAATAGCTGGGATTCCCATCATCAGGAAGAATGTGAAGTTACTATCACCTTTTCTTTATTTTCCATCTTTTACTCAGGCAATTTTTAAGGAGATTTGAATGTTGTTGTCTTTCTTACTATGTGCTCAAAAGAATTGTCACCTTTTGGTGACAAGAGTGCAAAACAGTAGGAAATTACTATGCCTTCAACATTGTACGAGGAATGAGGAGAAAGCTTCCTTCCTATTGAATCCTTCCTATTCCTTCCTTCCTATGAAAAAGCTTCTGAACAGCCTGTAAAGATGGTGAGAGTAGTGTAGAGAGAGGTCTTTTCCAAAGGACTTTTAAAACAACCAAAGGAGGAACCACATTGAAGAACAGTCACTAAGGAATGATCATTCCCTTTACATCATAAAGGAATTCCTAATTCAAACAAAAGCATGTGACATTGTATCTTTGTGACATTGGTATCTTTGAATATGCCTTGTCATAGCATTTTTACAAATTTTTTATGAACTTAAGAGCTCTTATCTTATTAGTCCACTTCTAAGCCAAATTCATACTACTGCGGTTTTTTAACTGATTGGGAGACATTCTCTTCCCAATTTACAGAAACATAAAAGAGAGAAACCCTACCCATCCCAGGTGCATCAATACAGAAAGAGAAGTTATGCAGAAGATTGAGTCCTATTGTTGCAGATGCTGTTGAAAATGTCTTGATGAAATATAAAAGGCAAAAACACTTGTGTGTAAGCCTATGAATCCAGAAGGGCAGGTAGGGGCTGCAAATAGAGGAGAAACTTCTGTCTGAAGTGCAGAGGGCTCACTGGACAGAGACAATTTCCTGTCTATGCTGTTCGGCTAAGCTTTCTGTTTTATCTACATGCCATCCTCTGAGGCACAGATCCCTTCATGCCCTTTGTACTTGGGATCAGTGTTGCTGTTCTATGACATGAAAGAATGACACTGACCATTAGGTTGAAGTGAGGAAAAGAAGGGCAGTTTATTATGATTTGGGGTTTAAATAGGATTTAGAATTTGATCAAGGATTGGGAGATGAGGGGAACACCCCTCTGACCCTAGTGGTTAAACCAGCAGTCTGGTTAAACCAGAGAGGAATGAAAAATAATATACTTTTGTTTATGTTACATGCGTGAGAAACTCCAGTAGAAAATATGTAAACAATCATCAGAAGGCTAAAGAATCAGGGCAACAGATCAGGGCTTCTGTAATCTGGAAGAAACCAGGAATGAATCCATCTTTCTCTACAGTATTAGGGATTTCCAAAACTGTGCGTTTCAAACTAGATGTAATTCATATATGGAGGAAGAAGGTGAACATATCTTGGATTCAGGAGAGGAAACAAAATTAAGTGGAAGCCGAGTGCACATGTGACCCTGTGATCCCTTCTAATTCATCTTGGTTCAAAGCCAAGCAAGTAAGCTTAGACCACTTCCAGCAGCTGTTTAATCTGTTTGATTTTGCAGTTGGAATCAACTAGTCAATATAAATGTGAGACACTTTAAGGGTGTAGCCGTTATTGGCTATATTTCTCAGTCATTCATTTCTATGGATGCTTCTAGCTAGCAGGGGAACAGTCAGACTGGTCAGATTAAGCCACAGCAGTTTAAACAAGTCTCTTTGATTTTGTACAGTAGCAGAAGAGATGAGCACTGAGGTAATCTCATCAGTGACAAAATGACAAATAGGAGCTCAGGCTGGTAATGGCTATACCTGACTCAGAGAGTTCTTCCCATCCAGGGTGAAGCTCAAGAAGCTCAACAGATTAATTCATCTTCTGGCAGTGTCAGCTGTGCCTTCATTCTCTGTAAAATGCTCTGTCCTAGTTCAGAGAACTCATGGTTTAAATGTACACAGCTTCAAAACTGTACTGCCAGGGAACAGAAACTGATGTTCAACTATCTAGTCCTCAGCTTTTTTGACATGTGACATGTTACTTAGAATGACTTAGACAAGACAAAAACAAAACAAAACAAAACAAAAACAAAAACAAAAAAAACCCAAACCAAAACAAAACAAAACAAAACAAAACAAAAACAAAAACAAACAAAAAAAAAAACCCACAAAAACACCAAAACACCAAAAAAAAAAATCAACCACAAACAATCCCAAGATCTAGCCCAAGATCCTGATCCATATCTGGATAAACCAAAATTGTCCAACTTATTTCCTCAGTGATATCTGAGAAATATGACTCAGGATAATAAAGTGATATGAGGGAAAGAAACATTTTTTTACACATATTTTGCTATATTATAAATTATTGGTAATAGACAAAAAAGAAAGAGCAGATTGAATTCTGTAACTTTGAATAACTTTGCAGGGCCTGCTGTTGGGGGTCATGCAGACTCTGTGCGCAAACTGTTTAAATTTGATATGGAAGATGTTGTGACACAATGAATATGGAACAGTGTCATTGTTCAAATCAGGAATGCCTTAAGCTTTGACTCACAACAGCCTTTTTACTCCCTTCTCTAATTACAAATTCTGCCATATGAAAGGTCATGAAACTGTGAGGTAAGACAGCCTGTGAGAGAGACGGTTAGCACTCCTTTGGTTTGGCTATGACCTAAATCAAGCTGACAAGTCAGCCAGTCTTTTTAACTCCAGGATGTTTCTGAGTAAAGGCTTTCAAACCCTGAAGTAATTTCAGAAATCAGTAGGCAATGACTGGATACCAAGGCATTAGTCTAAGACCTGTGAACTCATAAATGTTTATACCATAAATGTTTATACTCATAAATGTTTATAATGTCAGAGAGATACTAATTTAGTGGCCTAGTAATATTATATTTCCTGAGTTAGATGCTGTTCTATTTTGAAACCAACTACAACCTTCCTATTTATTCTAATTTTAAAAGAAAGGTTCAGTTTTAAGAATTTAATACTAACTGTTATCACAATTTTCGTTCATTAATCCTCTAACACTTTTTGAGGAAGATAAATGCAGTAATTCCTAGTGACTGACTATCTGTTGATCCAGACATAGTCAAGAGCTAATTTTAACAGAACTTATATACCTAAGGATAGGCACATATTAGCAGAAATTATTTGTCTTCTGTTGGAAAATTGGGATAGAACAGCACCAAACTCAGCTTTTATCCAATCCAAGGTCAGGACCTGAGCTTCTGCCATTAAATATTATTAATATTCACCCTTGTTGTGTGATTTGGGGGTTGCTGAATTCGTTAGACAGATTCCACATGACAATTTAGGAACAAAAGTGACCTTGTCAAGAACCTATGAAAGTCTTAAATTTCTCCAACTGTAGTTTTCATAAGACTATACCACTAAGAATTACTGTCTTATTATGTACTCTTTTTTTGTCCTCAAAATTGCTTAAAATTTTCCTTTTTATTTTCTCAATCACTCATAAAAAAACATGGCTAGTTTTTTTGGAAAATCACTATTTTATGTTTGATAGGTATACCACAGGGGCTTGTGGTTTGTGCTCAGGCCTTCTTGTGAAGAAGGATGGAGTTTTGAGAACAAGAAAATCATGAAATATGCATCAGAGAAAGGAAGTTTTTAAAGATGTGTAAAATGCATATGCAAAATCCCCTGCTGAAAAAGAGTCTAAATTGGATATAAAATAATTCAGAGGAAATGAGGGAAAAAAGAAGGGAAAGAATATGTCAGACCACAAAGTCCTTTCACAGGTGACATTCAGAGGTTCATAAATCAATTATAGAAATGTGCTGCAGGCTACAAGTTGGAATTCCGGTTCCTAGGTTTGAATCAGGTTATGTTTGTTTGATTGCTTTAAACACAAACATGAGAAATATATTTTTTTAAATCAGATGAGTAATGGTGAACATATTCACTTAGGCTCTTTTTTCTTATTATTTTTCTTTTCTTTTTTTTTTTTTTAACATCTACAGTATCTCTTAAAATGAAACTTTAAGTCAATAATTTAAGAATTTAAAAATGTACATCTTCGTAGGAATTGTTGCTCTTGGGTCAAAGTCTACTTTTTAAAAAATACTAAAATATTTATATTTGCATGATGAGATATAATATTTTATTCATGGACTGAAAATATGATTTAAATAACATTATGAATTATTTTTGCAGACTCACTGAATGAACACTTTATACCTTGGATAGAAAGCCTCAGTACAAGAATACCCATTCTACTGCTGCTACAGGACCATCTGCTAAAACGCTGCCCAATCTCAGCTTTGAAGAACTAGCAAGTCCCTGAAAAAATCCAGAAATAGATGGAAAAAATATCTTCATGGGGAGAAAATAAGATAACCAATGGCACTTGTTGTGTCTGGTTCACTGTTAGAACCTATTGAATAATATAAAAATAATCGGTAAAAATTGCAAGGGATATCCTCAAAACCAAAAAAGGAAGCAAAGATGGACATGGTACGGTAAGGGCAGAAAAGAGGTATGTTGCTACATTCAAGGCAGTGATTCTCAAGTATCAGATAGGAATCACTGCATCCTCACATGGGTGCTACTTCCAGTTCCTTTGCTGTAACAGCACATGCTCCCCAAAATAGTTATTTTCACGACACAGCAGCTAAATGCTGCTATAATAACAACCAACCAAAAAAAGGAGCAAGATGACACACCACATATGACTGCTTCCCAAAATTCAGATAACATTATCTGTGGAAGAAAAACAGGTAACATAAGATTTCTGCTACTAATTCTAAAAGTCATGGGCCTCATTGACCTTCAGAAGCTGAGCAAAGTACATAGACTGAGCACACTCCTCACTTCAGGCTTCAGTCTGGCACTCTCTTATCAGGGTATCCAGTTCTTCTACAATGCCTGAATCTAGCAGCAGTGCCATGGTAGGCTCAGATGTGCACAAGCTGCCAGAGAAGAGGGGATGAGCTGGCAGGACACAGAAGGATGTTGTATCACTGCTGTTTTCCACAGTAGCAGCTTAGCCCTGGCACATGACCCATCATGTAATCTGCTCTTTCTCATGTACATGCAGCATGTGTTTTGGGAGGTGTAAGATTTCAGGCACATATTTTATGTGCCAAGAGGGTAGGCGGTTTCTGGACAGTCTATTTTATTTGTCTGTTCCACTCAGGACAAGCAACCCCTCTTCAGCAGCCTCAGAGGACACTTAGGAAATCAGACATTAATGGCAAGATAGAAATTCTCCTGCCTACATTACAAATCTTGTTCCCAAGGCTCCAAGGGTTTATACTTGTCCTAGGGCTCTCAACAGCTCATTTGTTGGCAGCAAGAGTTAGGCTTCTATGAAAATGCCAGCTGCAGAAGCATAGATGCCTTAGGGAGCTTAGGCATAGAGGGAGAGCAGTGCCAGCTCTGAGTATGTTACTGCTGCCTACCTGGTGCTCTTAGGTGGCTATTTGCATGTTCCTGTGTTAAAATCACTTTTAAAAGCCCGGCCAGAGGCTCTTAGTGCTCAATATACAAATGAGCCCGTTAAAAGCTGTCACTACAGAACTGATATTCACAGCAGGGTTTCCATGTGTTCAGCCAATAGATAAGTAATGGCAACGAGATAATTTCTGTTCCATATTTGATTCTCTAATATTGTTCCACAGCATTATTTCCAGACAGGCAAAAAAAAAAAAAAAAAAAAAAAAAAAAAAAGAGAGAGGGAGAGAAAGAGAAAGAATTGGTTGGCAGAGGCAAAAATAAAATACTCATTTCAGTCCTTGCTTACTTGGGCAGTCATGTCATCGGAACAGAAAACATATGTGAACTGGATTATTTGTACATTTATGTCTATGAAAGCAGCAACCTAGAGGAAGTATATAAATGAACCTCAAAATATATCAAAAATAAACACGTTTTTTTCCCCCTATTTTCTATACCCATGAGAAATACAGCTCTTTAAAACATTGGATGTGCAAAGCAAACAGGAAATATTAATAACCTTAAACTCTTTCTTTCATTCTGCCCCCATACCCTGAAAAAGACAGTCCTGGTGCAGCTGTAGCACTGACACAGCTTCCAGCACACCCTCTGCTATTTAGCAGAAGCAGCCATGGTGATAGTGAAGAGTAGATGACTGGATGAACAGTCTTAAATGGATTAAGACATGCTGCCTTGGGAGGTGTTTTATCAGTTAAGACAAATTGGGGGAGCCCTTAAGGTGCTTTGACCTATCTTTGGGTAATTTGGACAGGGCACAGTACCCTAATTACTGTGACAAAGTTCATCCTCTTGGCTGTATGCAGCACAATGGGCTGAGCACCAACAACTCCAAATAATTAAATTCCACTATAAATATTCAGCAGCTGCACCACCTGATTCAGTGGACATGAATAAGCAGACTACCTAGATGTCATAAGTATGGATAAAATATATCTTCTGCATCTCAAAGAAGAAAATGCCTGATAATCTTTTTCTGAACTGCAGCTTCAAAGGTCAAGAAACTCAAATGCAGTGGGGAATATGGCTTGTATCCCACAAGAAAGAAAATCTGAAATGTACTGAAGAACTTTGAATTTATATAGCCTTAATAAGGGGATGAATGAAAAACAAAAGATGTAAAAATAAACTCCTAAACATATATTTAAAGAAGAGAAAAAAGCAAAAGCTTAGATGATAGTGAATACGGTGGTCCTAGAGGATACAAGCATTTTAAAAAGTTATAAAATATGATCCAAACAAAGGGAAAATATGAGCAAACTGGGAGGTAAAAAAAAAAAACCAATTTAAACAGTGGTGGGGCATTCAAAGAACAAAATTCTCTCTTATTCTTATCCCCTCTACAACCTCCTCTATGTGTTATTTTAAAAGGCCAAAGAGCAAAAACAAAACAAAAATAATCAACACCACAGCTCCCCTCAAAAAAAAATTCACACTTGCATATCTCTTGAAACTTTCCTTACTGGTCTCCAGTCTACTCAAGCTGCTCATCCCCACCATTCACAGTCTCTCTTTTTCCTGCCCTGCTGACAAGCAGCAATTACACAGGGAAGTGCTCTGGGGAAGCTTGAACACTGAGTTGTGCCAGGTCACAAAAGGCTCACACATGCCACTATGCAGAACTCTTAGAGGTCAACAAACACCACAGAGTGGGAAATAGCATTGGTCAAAAGGAAACAATCTATTAATACCACCAAAACAGCATGACAAAATCAAGCTACTAACTGTCATACAGGCCAAAAATGAAATTAGGTTTATCTGACGAACAACATAGAAGTACAATGAGCCATTATAATAATCCTGGGAGGGTGGGGACGAATTTTTTTTCTGACAGTAACCTCAGGAGAACAGATTGGTGTACTAAATAAAATATTTTCTGGGATTCTGTGAGACAATGTAGCACAATTAGACTTTATGTGAAAAGATGGCACTGAGAAAGAAAAGAATGAGAAAAATCAGGATATCTAAGTGTCCTAGAGAAATTTATATTCTGGTTTCTATTTTTTACAACACAAGAATTAGGGAGTTCCTGCTGAAATGTGCAGAGAGCATCAGCTGACATGTAAGATTTAGCATTCTTTTTCTGTCTCTTTCTCTGGTCAAATATTTTTTCTTTAGCTCACTGTTCTTCCTTCTGTTTAAAAAATTTTCCTTAGCCAGGCAAAAGTGCTTCTAACTGTGAATTCATACTAAAAAAGCAATTATTAGAAACAACCCCAAATAGGAACAATATTTCTAGATCATTATTTGGCCAATAGTACTATGTGGTATGCCTGCTTGTACTTAATGTGAAGATTAAAAATTATACCTTCTGAATCTGTTTCCTATCTGTTTCTTTGTCTTAAGCCCATATGGTCATATTGCTTGGTCTTCTAGGAACTATGATACTGCTCCTGTGACAAATTAAATTTTGTGGAATACCACTTCAGTTCAACTACTTTTTCTCCTTTTTTCAAATATAGTGGAAATCTTTCACCATCTTTGTTATGGCAACACAAAGAGTTCCTGAAATACTGGAATTTATTTTATTCACTCCTAAAGAAAAAGCAAAGAAGGGATTTAAAATGCTAGAATGACTACCTTACTCTGGAGTTCACATTTCCAACTCTTCATTGTCCTTTTTAAAAGTTTAAAAGACTTTCAGCAGTGACTATTTGCCATGAACTAACTAAGCTTCATTCATCACAAATTAATTGTCACTCAAATAAATGTTGATTTACACCTCATCAGAGCCCCAGTGTCACTCTGGCAAACATTAGGGCAAACTGCTGCTATAGACAGCCAAATATCACTACAAAAGCTTTCACAGATTTCCACTGATATTTAGCAATGAAAATTAATATACTTTGCTCTTTTTCATAAAAACAGTAGAATTATACTAAGTAGAAATAAACTGGGTTTTCGCCCCCTTTCATGAAAACTTGTCCATTAAATGGCTCTTTGTTGGTTTCCCTCTCTCAATTAATTCTTTTCTCTCAACTTTAAAACCTGAATAGTTTAAGCAAAGGTAAGCTTCTGTTTGCTAACGCAACAGTAGGAAATTAAAAATAGTCGTATAAAACTGTTATACAAGAAATATTTACCACTGGCTGCAGTTTCAAATGAGACAAGTATTCCTGTCTTTTTCTGCACTGCCCATGGAATTTGGGAGTGCCTGCTGAACTGCAGTGTTTCAAGGACTTTAGTGCAGCTGAGGTCCTTTTATTCTGTATATCGAAAGACAATTCTGTTGCCCTGGGGCAGTCTGGATGTTTGGGTGAATTGACTCAGTGGTTCATTTTCTGTATTGTTTCTATACTTGGAAACAGAAATGGATGGATTGTTGAACTCTGTTGGTAGAGATTTTTGGTACTATCTTCTTCTCTTCAAAGATTATTGGAGACATTCTTCAGCTCATCATACTTAAAGAATCACTTCAAACTAAAATGTGTGGAAATTATGAGGGTAGGTTTTCAACCCTTGAACTCATAGCAAAAAAAAAAAAAAAAAAAAAAAAAAAAAAAAAAAAGTTTTTTTTTCTTTGAAGAAAATAAACCCCACCTAATTTCAAAGTGTTTATATCTATGATGTCCCAAAGCAATTAATTCTGCTTTAAATTCTTAACATTTGAGGAGACATTACTAAATAGGAAATAACTACCACAAGGTTGAGAGGAGCTGTTTGATAAAATTAACTCTCAGGGTGCATAATTAATGAGAACTGAGCATCTTTTTCAGAAGTCAATGACTCAATAAATTTTATAAGCTATTCTTCTGGACAAAAGCCACTGTCTTTCCAGAGTCCAAATATACTATTGCATATCAATGTCATCTATAAGCCTATATATTAACAGTTAACATTGTGACATTTGTAGTTTACTTTAAGTCTATTAGGACTTTCTGATTATTTAAATATTTAAGGTTTTTTGGGGGTTTTTTGTGTTGTTTTTTTTTTTTTATATTAAGTATACTGTTTCATAAATATCACACTGAGAGAATCTAGTCCCACAAAGTAGTTAACAATTCCCACTGCAATTAAAGCAAATCAAAACTGAGGCTCAGGAGACTTCTGAGGACTGGGCACAAACATCAGCAAAATAACTTTTTCCCCATTTAGCATCTAAATTCTTTGCAAACAAGAGTCTCTTCTCTTGAGAGGGCAGTTTCTAATTTAAAACCTGATTATCATCTCATTAATTTTAGCTGGTAACTTAGCCTTACAAAAATTCTTATATAGTTCTTTATATATTTTTGTAGAAGGAAGAGGATAAAGGAAACTATATTAAATTGGGAATTAGGGTTCATCATTGTTATTTATAACAGTGTTTTTAATTTTTCTCATTTTCCCTTTTTTGTCCACTATTCCTTGCCTCTCAAGATTAAGGTGCATTTATGCACCTAGTCTTCCTCTGTACCTATCTTTTCTGGGTGCAGTTTCTAAAGAGGAAATATTTTCACCTCTGAAAATAATGCATAAACATACACATATATAAAAATACATTCATACAAATAAACAATGTCAATACATGAATTCCTACAATTTCAGTCCACCCTTCCTGACTTCACCCTTCAAATTTACACTTCTCATCAGACTGTATGTTAGGCAATGAATTATTTTCTTATTATAGTCTTATTTTCTCCTACCACTACTAGGAAAATAATCTGAATTCAGTTGCATGTATGTATGTATTTTTTTGCCCAATACTGTTATCCAATAATTATGTTTTTTTATGAAGGCTTTAAAAAATAATCGCTGCAAGTGTGGCATTATTTAAAGTCCCAAATTAGTAGGGAAAAACCAGCAGAATAAACAGTATATTTGGCTGGGGCCATAGCTACCGCTATAGATTAAAGAAACTAGAAAAGCCACCTCCACCCTAAAAGATTAATTGAGCAGGTGTCGCTTCATTACAGTAGATGTTTGAAAAACATCAGCTTAGTAGAAGTTCAGAAATTTTGTTGTAGGGCAACACAATAGCTGAAAAATGTTGTACTTTTCTCCTGGATGTTCCCATGGGCTTCTGACATCTGTTGCCTTTCCTGCAGCACCCAACAAGAACTTAAACCTTTACATTACTTTTCCTTTTGCTTGTATAGAGACAGGCAATGTAAGAATTCAGCTCTGACAAAGGGTAAAATCCTTCTGTCTTCAGCTTTGCAGTCAGGATCACCTTTCCTCAAATGGAGAAAAGGGGTATGCCGTAAGGAACGTTGGAAGTCTGTGGCTTCTTCAAAGCACAGCTCAGTGAGATCACATTGCTCAGCTCAGAGACATCCTGTCTTGTTTCAAATATCTGCAGAGATGGAGAACCCACTGCCTCTCTGGGCAACCTGTGACTGGGTTTGTCCAATCTCACAATGGAAAAAGCTTTTCCTCCTCCAGTCTAAGCTTTTTTTGCTGCCTCTTCCCATCACCATGCAACACTGTAAAGAGTCTCTTTTCACTACATCCCTCCTCACATTGGGTAATTCCAGGCAATATAGTAAGATCTTTTTTCCTCAGACTGAATGAACCCAGATCTCAGAACCTCTTCTGTATGCCTCAGATGGATTGGTATTGGATGTCTGTAACAAACCAACATGAGAGAGCTGTCTCTCTACTCTGGCACCGTACTCTGGCACCGCTAAAGACTCTCTGAAGTTAAATTCCTCTCATTAACAGTTTACCTCAGGAGAAAGAACAAAATACAGAGACTCAGGAATCTGCTTTTCAGCAGATTCTATGCTATAAACCATGTTGCCATTGCTGTACAGAATTTCTTCCTTGTGCATGTCAAGGTCTCTTCATTATGTATAGAAAGTTTTGTAATGTTATTAGCCATAACTATTTTTTTCCACATTTTTAAACTAATTCATTACAAAGAAAACAAATAGTATCAACTGAAAGTAGAAGAGAAAGTTTATTTAAGCTGTAATATCTGATTAGCAAAACTTCAGGCTGTAATGTCCAATTACAGATTTGTAACTGATTCTGATTTCTCTCTTCTTGACTGCTATTGGGTATCTTATACTTTTATTAGGTATAGGAAAAGAGACTTTTTATGTGAACCTTTATGTAATAGGAGATAAAGTTACTCAGTATAATAAAAAGATTGTATTTTACTATTTTAATAGTTAAAGAATTACATTTATAGGTGGTCTTGAGCATGAATCAATTTAACAAAATGTGGGTGGCATGATGGTGGTTTGAACATTTAATGGAGCAATATGTATGTGAGAGGAAGCTGATGAAAATATCAGTGACACAGAGGATTCTTTAGCATGGTTTAGTGAATTGGATAATTTCCTTTCATATCCCTTGTATCTAGTTTCCAGTGTTAAATATTCCTTTTCATGCAGTGATGCTGAAGCAAAGATCTTCCACAGTCCAGACTAGGCCACAATATCTCCTTTATGTGGGTTAACCAAAATTATTACCATTGAGTCCATCTGCTGTCTTTTTTAACAGCTTTTTGTTGCGGAGAGAACCCCACTGAAATGGAAGAGACAGGTTAATGGGGAAACGAAATGTCTCTTTATTGCTCTGTCATCTGTGCCTGCTGAGTCCTGCTATTTCTGCTCACTAGCCAGGTTGGGATGACCTCCATAGCTGATGCAGGGAAAAGGAAGAAGCTGTGAGAGCAAAAGGAGATAAGGGCATATCACACAATGGAAGCCAATTCATCTTAAAAGAATGATGTGGAAAGTAGTGTGGATTGTACTATGGATGGAAGCAGTTGTATGGGGGCAAAGAAGAGATTCCTGCCTTGCCTTAAAATTTTAACTTCTTTTAAGTGACAAATAATTTGTTTTTCTCTAAGTTGGTAGACCTTTCAGAGCACTTAGCTATCGTTTTGTAATTATTTACATTAATAAAACACGTTGGGTGAGAGGCACTCGTGACAGGGCTCCAAAGAGGGTCCAATTACTTCCAATTTACCATATAGAAAGGATTGTGAGTAATATCTTCTGATATCAGTCCTTTACATGTTGAAATTATGCCCAGAAATAAATGCATGACCTTAAAACACCATTACAAGACTAAATATTGTGTATTTTTACAGGTTTGCACGGTAATTTAGAAAAATTAGTTTAACGTATTTTTTGTTGGCCTGGATGGAAATGTTACAGCTGATCCTGATGATACAGAGAGGTCAAATGCTGACTAACCTGTTATTTTGTTGTTAATTTCTATCTGGATTAAACTTGGCCTCTGAATATGCTCATTTAAATTGCAGGTGGCATGTTGCTATGTTGAAGAGCATCTAGAGCAGAGTGGATACAAATTACTTCTACCATGCAAGACACCCCCACAGAGCTTCAAGATGACACTACAATCACATGGTCTTAAAAAGCTGGACCCCAAACCACAGCTTAGACTATATTGCTGTAATGGATATGTCTGAAATTGCCTGCAAGTCTTGATTGCCCAAGCCATATTCCACGTAAGACTGAGAGATTAAACTGGAGTTACAATTCTTATTTTTCTGGGTTACTCCTAAGTAGTTAAAAGGTATAGGGTTTGGGGGTTTTTTCAATTTTTTAATATATTTTTTGTCTATCATATTCATTTGATGTATCAGCTTATTCATGATCACAGCAGTGAAGTGCTTCATAATCTCTAAAACGTTTAACCTCAAACCACATAAAAGGCAGAGCACTGTCTCCATTCTCAAGGAAACTCCAAAGTGGAGGTTACATTTATAAATTACTTTGGGGAGTTATACCAGGACAAAAATTTAACATATCTGTCTTTAGACTCAGGTTAGTTGATCATAATTTGTTTCTTTTTCTCAAAAATGTTAGTCAATGGATAGGAAAAAAAAAAAACTCAAGAAACTTGCGATGAGGTGGTGGTAATAGATTTTACAGATACTAGTATTTCCTTCTGTTGATGGCTTATGTACATGAAATTATGTACACTTAATTATTTCACAAAGAAATAATTTGAAGTGAAATTCAATAAATTATTTAATTTAGTATCTCAGTGACACTAAAATCTTGTCAATTGCTGGATCAAAATTTATATTCTGAGCATGTAAATTTGATGTTAATTTGGGGTTTTCTATCTAAAAGTTTACAATTAGGAAGTATTTTTTATTGCAGACAACCTCACAGACTTCCATTTAATTATGCATTATTACTCACCACTTACTCAGAACGACTTTTACAATATGTTACTGGGTTTTTTTAAACAGTGGCTTTCTAGCTGCACTGCAAAATTTCCAGAGTGTATTCTGTCTGCCATGTGCCCAATGGGTTTGTGAAGGTGTATTGCTGAAATAAACACATGCAAATACCAGCTTCTTAAAGGCATGATGACCTTTTACATAGGATTTCAGTAAATTAAAATTTTAAACCCCAAATCCATATAGCTATCTCTTCAGTATTGTATGTACTTATAAAAATTTCAAAACTAATATCAGAACAAAATCAGGTTGACCTGAAAAGACGTTATGCATATATGAATGGGATTATAAATGTTATACCAAAAAAAAAGGATCAATTTCTATGCCTAAGTGTGAGTTAAATTATCCTCATCTCAGTTCTTTCAGCAATAAATAAACAGATCTAGTGCTGAAAATCTTGCCTGGGCACAGAATTATTACAAAATCTTCCACTGCAAGAGCCTAGCCATTACAGTTACAGTGTAAGATCCATGAAAAAGGCAACACCAGTCTCAGAATTAGATAGGCTTTAAAGTTAACATTTCTGTATCATTGAGGTACAATGATTTCATTTTTCCTGAGTCCTTTTGAAAGTGATGCCAGGACTGAACACAAGTCTGTTTTTGGAAATGACTGCCGTTGATTAAGTAACACTGAAATCTAACACACCTCTGGTGCAATTCTAAGCATTTTCTAATTCAGGAGAAAATAAAATGGAATTACTATCATTATATACATATATATATATATATATATGATGCAACTACTATTGTCATGAAATAATTTTGCATGTTTTGGCTTGGATGCAAGATTTTAAAAGAAGTTGAAAATTTAATAAACGTATGATTTAGTGATGCTCAGTTTAACCACGAGAGCAATGCAAAAGAAGTCAAGGATCTAAAACCAAAACACTGCCTAGATGAGGTTGTCTGTCTTGGCCAATCCACTTTTAGGTAGCAGTAGTATTAAAGTAAATCTAATGCTTATCTGAGTTTCCTGGTACACTTACATAATCTGACTCTGTATATATCGGCTGAAGAGCAAAGCAATCAAACTGTTTTGAAATACTTAAGGCAGAGTAAGGAGATGAGAAATGGCCAGTGGGGATTTGTTATGAACCAAATATGTCAACCCCATCAGATGTCCTCCTGTGACAGCCTTCCAGTCCTTTTGGATAAAGGGAAAAGTAGGCAAGCTATGCCTTGAATAAAATAAAGATTTTTGATTTTTTTTTTTCAGATTACATTCTTATGAATAATGAAGTGAAAGGATTAGAAGATGTATACAAACTGTTTGGAGAACTGTATCCTGTAGGTTCTGTATTGTGTGAGATCCTAGAGAGATCGACTCTGGCTTTTGGGAATAAACAAATATTCAGTGCAATAGAGACACATCTTATTTTTTTATGATACCAGTAAAATTGCACTGGATTCAATGTTCTAACAATTTAGGAGGCTGTTCTGTGTAAAACCATGATGCTATTTAGTGATGTTATGTTCAAGGATCCTAGTCAGAAGCAGTTGAACAAATATACAAACAGGAACAACCGACCAGTTGTTCATACAGACTGGAGGGCAGCACCTTGAAAAGGGACCTGGGGGTCCTGATCAATGACAAGTTGAACATGAGCCAGCAGTGCCCTTGCAGCCATGAGGGCCAACCCTGTCAGGGCAAGGAAGGGGATTGTCCCTCTCTGCTCTGCACTGGTGCAGCCTCACCTCCACTGCTGGGGGCAGGTTTGGGTGCCACAGTGTAAGCAAGATATTCAGCTGTTAGAGAGTATCCAAAGGCAGGCAATGAAGGTGATCAAGGGTCTAGAAGGGAAGCTGTCCGAGGAGCAGCTGACGTCACTTGGTCTGTTCAGCCTGGAGGAAACTGGGGGGAGACCTCACTGCAAATACAGCTTCTTGTGAGGGGAAGTGGAGAGGCAGACCCTGATCTCTTTGTGGTGACCAGTGACAGGACCCAAGGGAAAGGCCTGAAGTTGTGTCAGGGGAGATTTAGATTAAATGTTAGGAAAAGTTTTTTCACCCAGTCGGGCACTGGAACAGGCTTCCCAGGGAAGTGGTCACAGCACCAAGACTGACAGAGCTCAAGAAACATTTGGACAACAGTCTCAGGCATTCGGTGTGACTTGGGGGCTGCCCTGTGCAGGGCCAGGAACTGGATTTCAATGACTGTGGTGGGTCCCTTCCAATTCAAGACATTCTATGATTCTCTGATCAGCACTCATGCAGAAAATTAGTCCTAGGTCTAGTGGAGCTAAAGATAAGTCTGAACTAGACACATTATGCTAAAAAACACACGAAGTGGACAATTAATATCATTCTATGTTGTATGGCTTACTAGTTTAGCTGACAAAATATATGATGCAAGACAATGCTTTTACTGGTGAAAGCAAAAGGAAAAGAGTATTCCAGGAAAGATGTACATTTCTTGAAATCATAAGCAATGCCAATATTCAAGATGTCTTGAAAATGTGATATATGATAGAAAATGGAATTAATTTCTTTTGTTTAGCATCAAGAAGGGAAGGGGATAGGAAATAAGGCAATAGATTTCAAGTGTGTAAAAACAACCAAAAAAGATTACTGCAGAGGGAAAAGAATAATCTCTTCTTCATGATCATGATGAATAGGACAAAATTCATAGGTACATATTTCAGCAAGAAAGATTTAGGTTAGATATGAAAGAAAATATTATAGTAAGAAGTATAGTGAAGCACTGGGATGGATTGCCTGGAATTTCCAGAACTGGATATCTTTATTAACAGGTTGGCAAAACATCTGTCAGGGTGACACAACACATAGTTAATCTGGCCTTGAAGAGATGGGTGGATTGAGTGAAATATTGAAATTCTCAAACTTCTGATTGAGTCCTTTGATTATTCAGTTGTGGATTATTGTCTGGCCTATGACTTATTTAAAACAATATTGTCTCTAACTCATCCACACAGTTTAATCATGACTTCCATTTGACTACAAAAGTCTTTGGCTGCCTTTTTTTTTTTTTTTTTTTTTTTAGCATTACTCTGGATAATCTGTATGGTAATGACTGTTTGCTACACCTTTTTGATTTTTTACATTCTCCATAAAAGTCCACCCTGCATTTGAACTTCAGGAAATGACTGGAATTCAGCTGTTAAGAATGAAAATATTATTTTAATTATTTTATATTCATTTGTCTCTCTCTTTAAAATTATTTTTACATAATCTGCATGAATACATCAGATTTTTCATCAACATCATATCTCTTCCCCCCCCACCCTTCTACAACTCCTTAAAATTCCTCACACTCTTTTTGGCTCTTGATTTCCTTAAAAATCTTGAAATGTTCAAATTTTTTTTAAATCTTACTCCAGGTTTAATATAATTCCTGATTGTTTATATACATAAACATGATTTTATGTTGAGAAAGCAGAAAAATAATAATTTCACAATGCTTCACATTGCCACCTTAGTTCCTTATTAGTCTTTCCTTCTTTTTCTATCAAGTTATTTCCTTTTAAACAGAAAACTCAATATTTTCCCTGTTTTCTCCATTATGCATAATTTCATAGTCAACTTGGAACTGCCATACTGTGAATTCCTGACTTCTGTTGGTCATCAAGTAAATAAGAACAGCTCAGAGTCAAGAATCCTCGAAATCCTCAAATAACCATCCTCCTAGACTTATATACATTCTGCTACATACATATACTTTTGCTTTTTTTTTTTTTTTTTTTTTGCTTTTTTTTTTTAATTTTTGAGATAGTGAGCATTGAATGCAAAAAGAATTTTTGAGATAGTGATCATTGAATTGAAAATGAAGTGGACTGAATTTTCAATGATTAATTAACAGAACTAGTAGAATTAGCTACCAATCCCATTTGCATTAAGACAGCTACATAATGCACAATGCAAACTCTAATAAACATGACAACAGAAAAATTACAGGATTTCAATCTCTTTGCCTTTAGTATAACATCTACATAGAACTGTAAAAAAAATTGCATTTTTTCCTCCATCAAATTTTTTTTAGTGAGTTCCTGTGTAAAGAACAACAATTTCCTCACATGATCATTTATTATATGTACAAGTGGCATGTCACTAGAAAATGTGCAATTCCCCATAGAAGCCAACAGAGTAAGGTTCCTCCTTTGGTTTATTGACACCAGTGTTTTCTTCACATTTGCAAATAATGGATTCAGGGTAGCAGTTGAGAATGACAGGAAATTTTATATTCTTCAAACTTTTGATCAATTTTGATAAGACTATGACATGCTGTATGCAATATAAACGATTCAGTGCAGGGAAACTACAGTCTATAATGGTGCACAGGAATGCCATTTGAAACTGACAGATATGAAAAAAGTCTTCCCATGGGGAAAATTTGAGAGCATCTTAGCGTTGTTCAGGCAGGAAAAAAAAAGCTTTTATTTTCTTTTACTTTTATTTTTTTCTTCAGAGTGTCTTCCCATTACTACAGAAACAAAATCTAAACTTAACTATATGATTAAGTGGAGTTAGGCTCTATGCCCAGAAAACATCTGAAATCAATGGAAAAAAATGTTGTCTGATTTTGCAGGGACCAAAACACGTATGATTGTTTGATAGTTTCCCTAAATAAAAAAAAACAACCATGATCAATCAATGCTTATCTCATTAAATGTGTTTTGTGCTTTATCTGGGTTCCTTCTAGCAAGATATTGTCTCTGTTTTCCCTTTGAACTTTGAGAACTGACAGTCTGAGGCAAAATTTGAGATGAAGTGTAAAGCAGTTATTTTCTCTGGGATTTGCTTAAACTGTGAAAATTATAAATTGAGTTTCATCAATTAAATGTATGTCTTCTAACCATAATTTTATTTCACTGTTTCTGAAAGACAAACTCTATGACATGGTATTATTCTATTCGTGTGAAGATGATGAAGACACTTCTATAATGTAAAACAGCAAATAACCTAAACTGTGTTCATCTGCTGTATCACTTCAGTGCAAAATTAATGCAAGTGGAAACTAAATCAATACTGCTATGTTCTCTCATTTTAAAAGTATCAGACAACTAGATTATTGCATATTGTCAAATATAAAAACAAATTATTGCGCAGTCCTTCAAAGTAAGGGTGAAAGTTCTAATAATGAGTAACACATTCATACTCAACTTAATCTTCATCTATTCTAATGTTCTAATGTTAACTCCACCTTGGATAAATACCACTGAAAACCAGGAAATTGTTAAAAGAAATCTGAGGTTTGCCTGAGTCTAGGTCCACTCAGTTTGTATTCATGTACAATACTTTACTTTTTTAATGTTATCTTCCTCCACCATTTTTTTAATTATGCAATTATCATTGTCCAAGTACTCTGTCTCTGAGTGAGTTATGGTCAATTTTCTTATTAAATTTGCATACAAATGTCACATCACATGGTTCTTTTGCACAACTCAGTGGCAGATTTTTTTTTCCAGATTTATAACTAAATTGATTTTCAATTTCATATTTCATCTGCTAGGTGTGCAGGTGGGAAAAGGTTACAAGATTAATTGAGATTTTAAAAATTATAATTGTGTAAATGTATTTATGTAATGTAAAATTAAACAGAAAAATAGGATATAAGGGTGAAGGAAGAGAAGCAAGCTTGAATTAAGCTAGAAACTGTCATTTTTGGAATAAAGTTTCCTTTGACCAATATTTCAGAATCCCCCTATTCAGCATCTGCATTAACACAGTTTGGCTGCTGCCTGTTGTCTTGGTTGCAATAGTTTGATGGAAAAAAGGATTTTCCATCAGATAGATGTGGTAGCAGATAAGAAGGATACAATGGATCTGGAAGCTACTGGAATTTTCAGGGCTTTGAGAAAGAAATATTTCTTTAACAGAAAATGGCTTCCTTCTGCCTCTGAAAGTCATTTCTCTCCCTGCCTCCCTCCCCTTTCCTCCACTGTTAAATGACTGGGACCAGAGAATACGGATCCATTATTTATCTTTAGTTAATGGAGTGGAAACAGAAATATTAGTAAGGAACTATTGGAGATATGAACACAAAAATAACAATTTCAATTTTGGTTTTAGTGTTCAAATCTGTCAAGGAGACTGTATTAATGGAAGTGGAAACAGAAATATTATTAAGGAACTGCTGGAGATATGAACACAAAAATAACAATTTCAATTTTGGTTTTATGTTCAAATCTGTCAAGGAGACTGTACTAACGGGAGTGGAATCCCTCTGACTACTTGTGGTACCTACCCAGACTTAGGGTGAACATTTCTAAATGTGATAAATTTTATTTCTCATTAATATTATCCCCAAAATCACAAAGAGATAGAAATCACTAGTGACAAGTCTTTTGAGTGGTCAAACCTCTCATCTTGCAAGTGACAGAGAATTTCTGATTCATATGACCAAACTTTTCCTGCAGCGACATCATACACAACTGCATCAGTTGCAATTATTATTGTTTTGTCTATTGGGGTTTTTTTCTATATTAGTTTCTGCTTTTTCATAATGGTTATTTAACTGCAAGAGATATTTAACGTTTACCTTTTGCTTGATATTTTTTTCCACCATGTATTTTACCCGTTTAAAATATATTAGCTAATTATATGTGTGTGATGGTATTTAAAATGTAAAGATCTCTTTATTTGGTTGATAGTAATTAATTAGTTTTCACTTGAGTGTTTTTCTAGCTGTGATATTATGAGATGTTCAAAATAATAATTGATAAATTTGGTTAAGTATATTTCACTAATTAGGGTGCTCTGGGGATTTGTAATTGATTTAATTGAAGTTGAATGAGTTAGTAGATATATGGATAGCATATAAAAAAGAACACACAAGACTGTGGGAGACAGATATTTGGAAACAGAATAACTGGCTGAGAAATTATGTTTTAGCTGTTGACTGCTCATAGGGACTTGATCACAAACATAAGATTCTTTTCCTAATTTTTGCATTACATGTTAAATTACAAAATGTTATCCTGTAGAACTATATTTTAATATGTAAACATTTTTTGTATATAGACACTTTCATATATTGTGTGTGTATATGTGTGTAAATATATAAACACACATATAGACATTCTTGAATATCTGGTCTCTTTCCTGTTTTTATTTTGTGTAAGAATACACCCATATGTACAAACCTATTCAAACATGCATATGTCATATTTGCAATTTATATTTAACCAGAAGGTAATGAAGGCAAGGGAGATAACTTCTTTTCAGAGAATGAGTAAGAAGTAAAGTGATAGCACAAATTTGACACAGAGGACCAAATATTAAGTATATTAAAAAAAAAATCTGAGGGGATTATGAGAACAACAAAGAGGACTGGAGCCAGAGTTGCATGCCAAGTATTGCTCAGCCACACGGAGCAGGGGAAAAATTTTGAACTGAATTGACCTTTTGCCAGTCTCTGTTGCTGTATCTCCTCTCATCAGAGTTGCTGTGTCCTTGTGGACAATGTCTTCCAGGGGAGTCATTGACATTTGTTGTACACAGAAAAGGGATCAGGAAAGGCACACTGGCAGCACAACACATGCCCACATCACTGGGGTTAGCTGCTATGTTGGTCACTATCTCCTCAATGGGAGGTGGTCCTCCCATCAGGATGACTCCACCTAGTCTCTCAGAGAGGTTGCTAACACTGCTAAATCCAGGGAAACAAAGCTGCAGGCAGGTCAGGATAAGCTGAGTCTCTTATCTCAGTCCTGAAACCCTGTAAACTCAGCACAAAGATTATGCCCAGATACAAACAACACTTTATTTCAGGAATACATAATTAAAAATAAAACCATATAGCAAGTATTATTGATATAATTAATTGTCTTATGATGGATCTTGGTCTTGAAGATGAGATATGGACACTATCATTTCTACCTGATAGAGTAAAATCAGGTTTTGTGTTTAAGTGGATTATCAACTACAGAACCTAAAGTAGCAACCCTTGCCTACAGTTTGAAAAGTGTTTTAAAAATATTTTTTTTTCAATATGTTTTTAAGGATTAGTGAAATGAGTAGAATTAGGTTAAATATAGCAAACTGAAACTTAAGAAGTTGCAAGAACGTATAACTGAATTCATATCTTGAAAAAGCTGCAATTCTCAGAGCAAGTTGAGAGGAATAATAACATGATGAAAATGCAGAGAAGGGAATAGAGAGTGTTTAATGCTAAATTAATGTATAACCAAAGGTTATGCATGACATGTAGTAATAAATACTGAAAGAATAAAAAAGGTCAGTAGGGCTGTACATGAAAGCCTAAAAATAATTGAAGCAGGAAAATAGCCTATCAAAGTTATAAAATATCCAGAAAGAACTCAGAAGAACTTAGAATGAACCCTGACTGAGAAAAGTAATATGGAAAATAATAAAAGAAAGAGTCAAAGTGATCTAATGTTAGAAGCACCTTTAAAATATTATAACATTTCTACTTAGCATGAAGTGTGCTCTTTGCAGCAATGAAATCAGCTCTTTCATTTCTGCACCTCAGAAGGAAATAGATGTAGATTATTTCAAAAGACTAATCATGAATGAAAAAATGAATGAAAGATACTTTGAAGACAATTTTATCTGTGTTAAAGTATGAAAGTATAAAAGTATCAGGATACTACTTCAACTCCTTTTTCCTATTCTGTTCTCCCCTCCACAATATTTTTAATTAGGATTGAATGAAATTGTTCATTTTATGAAATATTTTGTTTCAAATCTGAGCACCAGGCAACAGAAAATTGTAAACAGGGGCTGTGAACATAAATATAAAAGGGAAATAATCTTTCCCTCAACAGCCTAAGCCTTTTTGATTTCAGTTCAATGATAGTTAAAACAAAATAAAAGGTTGGAATGAACACTGGGTGTCAAATCATGAATGACTTTGAATTCAGATCAGGTTTTATAGAATCTACCCCAATTTCATGAATCATTACCAAGGTTACTTTGGCAACTTCACCAGGCAACCTCTTCCAGTGTTTTCTCGCCCTTGTGGTGAAATAGTTTTCCTTCTAGCTCCCTGGAATTTATCCTTTTGCAATGTCCACAGCCTGCTGTTCTTTCAAAATTTTCAAGAAGAGTCTGTCTCTGCGTTTTCCTTAAACACCCATTAAATAGTTAAAGACAGCATTAGATAAATCCTTAGCCTTCTTTTTAAATTGAATGATGTCTTCATCAAGAGGCCACCTCTTTGGCCTCCTCTCATACATGCTCTTTAATCATCTTGGTATTCTCGACTTTCATGTACAGAGAAATGCAAAACTGGACATATTTCTTCTCAGGTTGTCTCAGCAGAGCCAAGTAGACAGGAATAATCATTCGATGAACTGGCTTCACTTTGTTGATTTGGCCCAGAAATCTGATCTGATCACAGATTCACAAAATTGGTAAAGTTGGAAGGGAACACAATGGGTCATTTGGTCCAACCTCCCCCCTCAAGCAGGGTCGTCGTACAGCACATTCCACAAGGACCTCACAACCTCTCTGGGCAACCTGTTCCAGTGCTCAGTCACATGCGCAGAAAAGAAGTTCTGCCTCATATTCAGGTGGAACTTCCTGTTCATCACTTCCTGGTCCTTGTGTCATGACTTATAACTTGGCACCATCGAGCAGAGCCTGGCTCCATTCTCTGACCCCTTTCTTCAGATACTGATAGACATTGTTGATGACCCTTCTCAGTCATTTCTTTTTGAGGCTGAACAGGCCCAGCTCCCTCAGCCTTTCTTCATAAAAGAGATGCTCCAGTCCTTTAATCACCCTTGTAGTCCTCCACTGGACCCTCTCCAAGAGCTTCATATCTCTTTTATCCTAAGGAGCCGAAGTCGTGCACAGCAGTCCTTACCAGAGCTGAGTAGAGGGGCAGGATGACCTCTCTCAACCTGCTGGCAGTGCTCTCCCTAATGCACCCCAGGATACTACAAGGGTCCATTACTGACTCCCATTCAAGCTGCAGTTGCCTGTTCCTCCCTTTTTCTTTGATCTCCAACACCTCCTCAAGAAAAGTTTAAGGTGCTACTGGCTAAATTAGTAAGGCTGTTGGCAGATATATTCTTCCTCTGCTTTGTTATCTGATTCCTGTCCTTTTCCAACAGTCCGTGTTGCTTGAGGAACTGGGGAAAGTCCAGTGAGTGGAATGGGAAAGACAAGGCCAGGTCTTTGAGGTGACAGAAAAAAGCATTTCTTAGAGTGAAGGCCAGAGGTTGCTGAAAGTCCTTGAAAGCAAGGGTACACATTTCTTGAAGAAACATGGAAGACAAAAATAGACTTTTGTATAAATCTGTTGTATTTTTTTCTTTCTCTCTTAACCACTTTTTTTTGTTTTCTAAGAAAAGCAAATTATTCTAATTTACATTTTATTAAAAGATGCCTTTTTGAGGTTAAAACCTCTTGTGGTCTTCTATGGAGTGTGCACCAGGAAGAAAATGCTTGGGGAAAATCACTTCAAGATTTAGATTACAAATTATCCTATTGTTATGATACCATCGTGAGTAAATAACTTTATTTGAGTGCTATTGTAGAAAAGTTACTCTCTCAGGGCCTCAACACATGAGTGTCCAAAAGAGGATCAAGATAAGCATTTCTCTGCTTAGACACTATAGTGAAGTCTATAGCTTCTTGTTTCTCACCTCTGCTTAAAAACCAGAGATGCTTGCAGTCCAGACTCTTTTCTCCTATACATGTGTTTCTTAGATATTTTGAATTATCAAATCATGGAAGCTCAGGAAAAACTTGGGATACAAGAAAGCTTTTAAAACTAATATTATTCTTCCTTTCAACAAAATTCAATGCTGATTTGAGAAGGTATATTTTCATTTTTTTCTTGGTCTTGAATTCTCCAGAAAGACAGACTGAAAATAAGTGAAGCAAAATCCTTTCAAAGCTTTTTTACTTTTTTGCAAACATACAGTCAGTCTCCAATCCCAAATCTGGAACAGATCTCTGGTATCGTTTTGTAAGCAGGGGAAAACATGCATCCAGAGTGAGCACCCTTGGCCTTCCAGTTCCTTTCTCATACATTCAAATGGCTTCTCCAGACACCTTTTCCCTTTTCACGTGGTTTTTTTTTTTTCAGTTTCAAAGACTAAAAGCTAATCAGTTCCATGGTAAAGTGAATGTATAAAATCTTTTTTCTTTTTTGTTGGGTTTCATTGTTTTCCTCCAACATGAGCCACTTTATTGCAAATTCTGGCAATGTTTTAGGTTGTCATTGTTTCCTTATACAACAAGAGTCTTCACTGCATCTCATACTGGGTGTGATAGCAGTATTTTTGTATTTTCTGCATGTATAAAAGATTGCCTCTTGAAAATTTTAGATAAGAGATATATTTTTGAAAAATATGACTGACAGTTCACTTATTACATCATGATAAAACCCTTTCATTTTTCTCTGAAATCAATTTACACCAATATGAACAAAGCAAAATTTCATGTCATGTTTTCTGCTGTTTCATGTTTTTTCATTATGTTTTCTGCTGCTTCAATGTAGCTATTAAGAGTGTGACTATTAAGAGTGTGAATGCTGACGTTAACGCAAATATGCTCTTCTGGAAAATCATCTCCTTGATTTTTGTTCTCTGCCAGTGTATCCATGTGTCCTGAAGCCATTTCTCTTTGTCTTCTTTTTGCCTTTAGATTTCTCCACTTCTCTGGAAGGTTTGTTCTTTACCTTCTAGGCAACCAGTCTTAAAGAATCAATGTGACATACTGTTTTTATCCATCCCATCTTACTTACCCTTCTTCCTGCAGTTCTGGCTTTTAAATTAGCCTGCAACCTCTCTCCAGGCTTTTCAATGTTCCTACAAGGCATGGGGAGAAGGCAGCTTATAAGCTGCAGGCTGTAGCTGTCTGAGAATTATATGCTAACAAAAACTCAAAGATAGTGTTCTCTTTTATTTGTAAATAATTACTCAAGTTCTATTCTCATAACAGTGTAAATCCAAACTTATTACTGGCCTAAACAGAGATCTGAATATTTCCCTTTATTTCTTCTTGGTATGGATGTTCTACAGTCATTTAGGATTTTTGGCTAGATTTAAGTATGCAACTGACAAAGAAAATTTTCAGTATTCCAAAAGCCTAATGGGAGAAATTCTTTTTTTTTTTTTTTTTCCAAAGAAAAAAACTGCTGCATCCCATCCATAAAATGAAAAGGTTTTGTATGCCTAACACTGTTGTAACTGTTGGTGCAAATGAGATGTCTACAAATGCCACAGAAGTGGTTAAGTGCACCCCAAGGTAAAAGATGGACAAAGTCAGTAGGTAATCTGTTGGTGGAAAGCACTGATACAGAAACTTTATTAACACTAGAAACAGTTAAACAGTTGTCTCAATGTGTTGACTAAAAAATCATCATTTAAGCCCTGCGTGTACTCACTCTGAGTGGAAGATTACCATCGAGGTGAAAAAAATACTCATCAAGAGGAGTGAGATTCCGTAGGACAGAGTGCAACCAGACAAGTTCCTAGGTCTCCCACTGTTAGGTTATTTCTTTCATTTCCAGATTCCATTTATAGGACAACATTCTATAAACGTGGAACATCATGTCACAATTCCCTTCACCTCCTCCATAAAATTTGGGCACATTCTCCTGTGCTTTTCTTGATATACAATCATATTCACATTAACTTTTGTGAAGGAGATATTAATGCTGAGCAAGCAGTTCCTCTCCCCAATCACAAAATAACAACAGCAAATAAATTATATTTTCTGTGTGCCTAAGATATGAAGTACAATGAAAAAAAGCCCCTCCAGGCTCTCTTGGAGGTGCTAGAGAATACAAAATAAGCCTGAAAGCTACCAATATTTAAATTAGCAGAATCCAGATGTGTGCTTTTATTGTTTTGTTTATTAATATGAGATAGGATAATCAGGGAAAAAAATGTCATTGCAAAATTAGAACAAAAATAGCACATTTAAGATCTTGGGTTTTTTTCCTCAAAGTGTTTACTTCATTGAGTTTAATTAAACTCTCCATAGCCCGATGAGAAAACTTCCAATTAAGTTCTAGTAATAAAAGAGTAAACATCTAAAATAACTGCCTTCATGGGTTAGCACATTTGAAAAGTACATTCTTGTATATTCTAGTAAGTTGTGGTGCTGTGAAAGAGCTATGTATGTTTTTTTCAATGTTGTGTGTTTAAAACTGGTATATTCACATAATTAAACCACTATTCTAGTGCAGATTTAAATATAAGGTAATAAAACTATATTTTTTATGTTTATAATTCTCTAATTCCCACAGTATCATTATGCAACTGGTTGGTGATACCAGCACCATTTCCCAGATGCAACAGTTTTGATGAGTCAATGGATAAGTTAGCTCTCACTGGATATTTTGTACAAGGAGTGTCAGAGGGGTGGGGTAGGAAGTGAAAGGCTTGAAGGAATGCAGAAAAAAAGGTAATCTGTTTTTTCAACCAGGTCAGCTATAGGTTCAATAAGACCCACCCAGCTACTAGAAACCATGAGACACTCAAAAGGGTCGCTGCTTAGCCTAGGAATGCTGTGGTCATCCATTGCAGTTATTAGATGTCTATGACCATGGTATTTTTCTTCTGGGAGAAATAAAAAAAATAAAATTTAAAAAAAAAAAAAAAAAAAAAAAAAAAAAAAAAAAAAAAAAACCACACCACAGATTTAAAAGAAAGAAGAAAGGAAACATTCTGTGATATAGTTAAAATTAGTATCTGATCTTGATGCCAGGAGTCATGACACTTTGAAGAAGATGAAACTTTGAAAAAACTCTTTCAGATGGCAGATAGCACAGCACCTCAATTGGCTTCAGGAAGTGATAAGAAAAAGAATTTCAGACTTTGATGTTCATGGAGCCTGTGTTGGTATTTTAATAAAATGCAAGATGACTCCAGATAGTAGGTGTGTTAATGCACCTACATCTACAAAATCTTCAAAAAGACTTAACTTCCTTGGTAAATGGGGAATATTTCAACTCTTTCTATAGATAGAGGAGATTTTATCTGCAGTAGTATTTTCATTCACGGTCATACCATTCTGGTCAGCTCTTAAGAATAATAATGTGGGAAAGACAGATGACCTTCTGAACCTCACATTCTCATAGAGTTTATGTTCACTGCCCATAGGCAAGGTCTTCATTACCTTTTTTGCTTTTCTCTTAGTTTTGTTTTTTGTGTTGTATATTTTCCTGAGGTATTGAAATGCTATATAATTATACAACTATAAATAATATCTCAACAACCTGAACAATGACCTACCTTTCCCACGTCTCTTCATTTTTACCTCTAACACTGAGCTCATCCTTTCTAGATTGTGTTTTGTGAGGAAATTGCTGAATATCATGCTAAATGCAGACACTACAAAATACTAGATGCTAAAGGTTATGTAGTTTCAAAAATATTCAGTGATAGAAATTGACTATGAAATTATGTTAGGCTTAAACACATACCTTAATATTTACGTTTTTAAAAACAGTTGTATCCTGACTCATAACCCATTGAGTTCTCTGATTAAGTGGAAATATCAACATCAGATTAATATGGGACGTTATCATTGAAAACTATTAATTATCTGTTATGATAATGTTGTTGATAGTTCTTGTCTATAGAATTTCAACTTACTGGAAGTCTTCTAACTAAAGAGCTAACTAAAAGATCTAATATCTTTTGTTAGATATGTGGCTCATGGTATCAAAAGCAAGACATTAAATAAATGTCTGTTCTGATATGCACAGTGTTGGCTTTACTACTGCTCTCAGTATGTAGATGTGTGTCCTAGCATACCAAACTATTCACAAGTTTAAAAATAAACAAAAAGTTTACTTTATTGTGGTGATTTTTATGGTCTTCTGCAACCTTATTCCTTACATCTATAAATTGTTGTTGACATTTCCAGTATTTTTGCTCCTACATAATGTATCTGCAGAGAAGTCTCAAAAATTAGGTCTGATGCAAACTCTACTGAAGTTACTAGAGTCAACCATTAATAGAGAGGTTTTTCAATAAGGTCACAGATTTAAGAAAAAAAAACTAGGGAATAGAAGTTACATCACTGGCTTGGAAAAGTCACTGAATGTGCACTTCCTTTATGCGAATTTCTAGTCAGTTAACTGCTAATGGAAACTGATGTGGTTGTTCAGCCATTTCAAATAAACTTTCTGTCTGAAACACCAATAATTTGACACTATGCCAGAAGGAATGATTTCAAGAAAAAAAGTTCTTCATTTCCCACTAAACTATCTTACCATTATTATTGATCCAATAAACAGTGGATGATGCATCAGAAGTTCATTTCCTCTCAAACTGTCTTACAAGATAAATTTCAAAAACAAAAGATCATCAAGAGACCTAGACTTCTTGTCCTTGGGCCTTTGTAGTTGAATCCAGCCTGGGCCTTGGAGGTGGTTTACATCTTCGAAGGGAACATCCCAGACATCTCCACCTACTTTACTTTGGTTCACATTGCCAACTGTCTTGAGATACATCAAATGGATTATTTTATGAGAAAATCAAGCTTGAAAATCACTTCAGTCACAAGCTTAATCCTGTTCCAAAGCAAATTATCCTTTAGATAATGAGGATGTGGCTAGAATTAGTTCAATGTAGAAACCCCCTGAAAACATGCCAAGACCACCCCTTATTTTGCTCCGAACATCTATACTTGTTTGTTAGCTTTGTTGGTCATGTAGGTATAGCCTCATGTGGGATGATAAATCCTTCCTAGCTGAGGCTTTGCAAAGAAATTGGTTATGAGTGTCTCCTTGTTTTATTTTTATGACATATGTGAGTCCTGATATGCTGGGGAATTCCATGCTAAATAGTTTCTATTGGGTCATAAGTTTGTTTCCTCTGAAATAAAAATGTAATAATAATAATAATAAAGTAAAAAAAATCAAAGCAAAGAAACAAACAACAAAAAAAGAACACATCAGGATACTTTGGACCAACAAGAGTTCTTCAGCTCTCCCATTTCCAAACAGCAACAAAAAGTTATTCATAAGAAAGTTGATTTAAAAGGCCTAAGGCAGTTACAATGTAACAGGAGTGGATGCTAATGAATTTTGTGATTTGTACTTTACATTCTGGAGTGGCCTATCTCAGAGTTCCCCAGTGTAAAAGTCATGGCAAACTGGAATAAGTCCACCAAAGGACCAGTGGGATTTTGAAGCATCTGATATGTAAGCAGAGGCTGAAAGAGCTGGGAATACTCATTTTCATGACTGTTCCACTAAATACAGTAATTATTAGATTAAGTAAGCCAAATTGTGTAGAGTTGTTAACTGGCTAAGACTCCAAAATAACTTTTACTCATCTAAAATGAAAAATGAATGGCGAGATGTTGCCATCATAGAGTACAATGAACCAGAATTTTCTGCAGCAGTGAAATGCTGGTAAAACTCTAAATTTTTCATTATTAGCCTTCTGTGCTTATATAATAGCAAAGAATATTTCCAAGGAAATAAAAAAGCTGTGTAAAATATAAATATACAGGAAGAACTTAATTTTTCTTCTAACTTTCCCTGAATCAAACAAATAAGATTTGTTAAGGGATTAAAACAGGCAGTAAACACAAGTCCTAGATCATGGAGATGCTTCAAGAGTAATTTATTAGTCATGTTGGAGGATACCTTTTCGTAATGGATTTTGGTCTTAGAATTGTTAGCAAATGCACACCTAATAGTTCATCTTAAGTAACTTATATATCTAGGAATGAGCCAGTACAGTAGTTTCCATCAGGAGACTGAAATAAAGCAGCACTTCTGTCTTAGTCTATCTTTTAATTGTGAACACAGTAACCACAAACTTAGCATGTCTTCTAAACTGAAGAAAACTATGCTTTCTGGAGATGTATTTTCTGTAATGAGGTAGGAGCTAAGATTTCTGTTAGGTGTTGATTGGCAAGTACTTATTTGTATATAATTTATTTCACATAAAAGGTAGTAGGTGACCTTTATGGTCCATCTATTCATAAATTAGAGAGAGCATGGTCAGAATTCTGTCCATGCCTCCACCATATTTCTGCCCCAAAGATAAAGGAAACTAAGATGTTTCCATGACCATGTCACTTTCAGTGCATCTGTTGACCCTGATAGTGGTATTTTCTCTTACTACAGAATCTGTGTGTCTTAGAAAGTGTAGCAGCAAATTAAAGATATGTCTGGGCTGATCACTTTGTAACTAACCATCACTAATATTTTGCATAAAGCAAGACAGAACTTTCAAATAAAAAGAAATTTGGCTACTGACTCATTGATGAGAACTCAAACTATAATCAATCAACTCTTACATGTCAATATAAATATCACAAAAGTTGTATCATCAGCAGCCCATGAGGTGGGAGCTTCTAAGCTTTCACCTTAACCTTTGCTTTGTTACATCACTAATGGATTATTGATGAGAATAAAATTGATAGTTAAACTACAGAACTATGTAGTGATTGGATGGGACCTCTGGAAATTATCTGAATCAACCAGGTGCACCTAGAGCCAGTTGCCTGAGACCCTGTCCAAATGACTTTTGAGTATCTCCAAGTAGAGAGAGCACACAATCTCTCTGGGCAACCTGTGGCACTTCTCAGTTACCCTCACACTGAAAAATGTATCCTGATGTTCAGATGGAACCTCCTGTGTTTCCTTTTGTGCCCATTGTCTCTAGATCTGTCACTGGGAGTCACTGAAAACAGCCTAGCTTAATTTTTCTCAGCATCCTCCCTCCAAGCAGCTGTATTCGTTGATACAATCCCTCTGAGACTTCTCTTCCCCAGGCTGAACAATCACAGGTGTCTCACCTTTTCCTCATAAAAGAGAAACATCAGATCCAAGTCTGGAATAAAGCTGTCCCTAAACTGAAGACATATTTGTTCAGCTACAGTTGTGATTACAGAAGGTGTTGTGTGAATCTATTATATCAGTGACCACACTGCCAGTCTTGATAGTGATTAGAAGCACTTAGTTTTGTAATTTGAGCTTAATTGCCTTACTTAATGCATGGTTCAGCACACCAAAATTTGTCATTCTAATTTAAGTGGAGATCAAAAGTAAAAACTTATTTTGAGACTGTATTATACATTCAGCTAACAGTGGAAAATTGGCTGCAAGTAGCTAAAAAAATAAATGTTTTAATGTTCAATCGATTATTTAAGGTTTCTGTACAGTGTTTTCTAATTAAAGACTATAGGCCCAGTAGATCTCTTCAGTATTAATCTACATTGTATGCTCTATGTTTTGCTTTTGTTTTGTATTATATTTCCTCATTCAGCCCCTATGAGCTATTACTTTTTTGCATTTAGAACAAAAGTGAACTGAATAATATTTTTCCTCTTTTCCACTTCTGTCTTCCTGTAAAAACTACATTTATAAAATGTGTTTTAATTTAGGCAAACATCATATAAGCAGTCTATATTTTTCCACAGCTCTTTCTACTTTGCTGCAGATCCAGAGTATTGAACATGATTTCACTGATATGACAGTTGCTGAACCACTATTCACAGCCTAATGCAAAGTCATATAGCAAGAATAACTGGAGGCAGAAGCAGAAAATCTCTGACAGGAATAGCTGGTAGTTGGTCTTTCCCAGCTATCGTCTCACTCTCAATGAGAAATCGGGACCAGACTGCAGCAATTAAATTCTAGACACAGCAAAAGCGGAGTCAGCAAAGGAATTTGAAGAGATGGAGCTTGAAGCTAAACAAAAGCAGCAAGAGGGATGTAAAAAGGACAAAATTTAGGAGAGCATGTATTTATTGTTAACATCTCTAAATGTCAGAAACTAAACATTCCTATTTTTGTATCTTCACATATAAAATCTATTTTCTAGATATTATAAAATGCTATTAAAGTTTTTACCATATTTTACTAAAAGGACATAAGCACCTGAAATTCATCAGGTTAGTCCATTCTTTCTTTTCTAACTTTATATATTGCCCTACAGATGACAACACAGACTGTTCAGAGTACATAAAGTTAGGAGTATATAAAGTAGTCCTTCATTACCTAATGTGAAATACAGTCAGTATAAGCATATGTATCCACAGTCATCTGGTTTCCAGCGATGTTTCAACTTTTAGGAGTGGTATGAAGACATAATTTTGCGTGCTTGAGTCTCTCCCTGACAGACAATTGCCTTCTGTTTCCATCCATGACACATCATCAGCACTTCTGTAACCTTCTGTTGCCTTTTCTACAACTGCCTCCAGGAAATCTCTTCTCAAATACTCAAAAAATTTGGTTCACCAAAAAAGGTTCATAAAAATCCCCAATAATTATTTTTTACTTATGTTACACAGCTTACACAAGCAAGTTTATGGGCCAGTTTGTACAACTTATTTAAGAAAGAAAATAGGTTTTTGTTTTACTAAAATTAAAATTTAAATTTAACTCCTTTGAGACTCAAAAGTAAATTTGTTACAGAAATAGAAAGTTCATAGCCTTCCACTTGTTTGCAAGTTGTAGGTAACTCTTTTGGACACTATGAAGCTGACAATTCAGTCAAACATCTGTCCATTGTATGCTCTGCTTAACTAGACTAAATGTGGCACAAGATTTTAATTATTTAATGCTGAGAAAATGTCAAATATCACAGAGATGAATGTGGTTTATACAGATAAGTACCCATTGGAAAAAGCTTCTGGATATATGTGTCTCTAAAGAGCAAATATGAGCTGACAGCATATCTTCAAACACACCACCACAAACCAAAAACTTTACCCTAGCCATCACATAAAAATCTCAGAATGATACAGGCACTTCAGTAGTTGATGCAATTTTTCTCCACCAGGTCAGACATGAGATGATACCTGAATTTCTGCTTCCTTTGACTAATTGTGTAAGGAATTATCTCACAATGACCCGGTTTTATTGGTTAATGAGCATGTAATTAACACAGGTTTTACCACTTAGAGGCCTGTATTGAAGGTTTCTCATCCACATTAAGAGAACATAAGAGGTCCATAGAATCAGGACACTTCACATGTATAAAAAGTGGGCAGATTAATCAATTCACTTCACACTCCAACTTAAAATACTACATCTACATGGCAAGAGAAACAGACAGAAACATGGCACTCCCTTTGCCATGCACTGTTTTCTTGGAAGCAAATTGCATAAACATGACTGAATAAAACTTTTTCTAAACTTAGTGGGGTAAACATAAATGTTAGTGTCCCTTGTGTCAAAACATATGACAGACATGGAATTTCAGCTACAGAAGCATTTGCATCAAGCAGTAGCCCACCCAGACTTATGATGTATACACCTCCCACAGAAAGCCTTTACTTGATATGGGTGCCCTGAAGGCAAATTACAGAGATGATCCAAGTAAAGAAGAGGTACAAATAAGATACCATCACAAGTGTACAGCCTGTGTCAAGCTTTCATCCATGTGTGGCACAATTAAATAGTATATGTGTTTCAGTTTTCAGATACTTGTTTTGAACTAGTGTCCCTGTTGTTAAGAAAAGATAGCAAATTATGAAAATTGTATCTTTTAAATCTGACCTACACCATGTGTTTAAACATACACTCACAAAATGGAAACCAATAAACAGTTCTCTAAGTGGAGCAGTGTTATTCATAAAGAAATCTCATTACCTGGGAGCTGTTCACAAAGAGAGACCTAAGGTCTATTCTGGACTCCTTTTTTAACACATTTAAAACCAATAACTAAAAATGCATGTCAAAGTTCACTTAGAATATGAATGGGTTTGTTTTCTTGTGGAGTTGTGTAGATTTCAATTAAAATAGACGAATAAAGGTATAATTATAACAAAAATAGATGAAACTAAGTGACCACAATTTGAATTCTCTCCAGTATTCTAATGAAGTGCTTTAAACCTGATAAGAATGGTCAGTCTTGGTGTACAAATTGTTCCTATTTGTGCTTATTCTAATAACAATCTTTATTTTCCTAATAACAATGAATAAAACTTAATTACTTTCTGTGGTAGTTATTTCCAGTAAACCAAGAGAATTGCAATCCAATATCTTCACTTGGTATTATTCAGCATTTAGTTTTCCAGCTAGCTTTATTTCACTACAGTTTTGAAAATTAGACAGTAGATGTTAATGAATTAACTTTGAAGGAGCAGGCTTTGAGTTTTGCTTACTCTCTACCTTTCTCTGCTCCCTGCCAAACCTCCTTCTTGATATTCCAGGGCTAACAGCTATCCTTTTCAGCAGTAACAAAGAGCTCAGAATATATACAAAAATATTTTGTAGTATAAATATCTATAATAATTTACCATTCGTGCATCTAAAAGTACAAAAATAAGGGAACTGTTGAACTAAAGTGCATGTTCTTCATTTTGCTGGATATTATCATATGCATGATAACATTTGCCATTACTTAAGAATATCAAGTATGTTATTTAAACCTTAAAGGATTGCAGTGGATCGGCTTTCCAATGGTGCAGCTCCGGCCAGCCCTGCCGCCACTACATCCAGGGGCTCACTTTGCCAGAGGCGTGGGCAAACTCGACCACGGTGCGGATAGTGCGCAGAATAGAAAGGCGGGACTCTCAAGAGGTGCAACAAGGGGATGCGTGTCCCCGAGGCAGCGCTCCGAAGAGAGACGCTGGCCTCAAGATGGCACGGCTTTTTATTAGGTGGGTTCAGGGGTGGGATTGCGTGGGACCAATTACAACCTTTTGCCAACGTATAATGAGGGGATGCACAACTTTTGGACCAATAACAAGTAACTTTGGGAGGAGGAATACATGATGAGGGGGTGGGGAAGTTATATAACTTAAAGATTGACAGGTAACCGAAAAGTGGTAAACAACTATTATGGGATGGGGTTACCAGGACAACCAAGATTTTGGCGGGAAGGTTTGAGGGGGGGGGAAGGAAAGTCTGAGGGAAGGAGAGAAGGAGAGGGAAGGAGAGGCCATCTTAAACAATAGAAATAAATACAAAATTATAAAACACAAATTATAAAACCAAACTGGAGCAGTGAAAACCCAATTGGAATTGAATTTAAGCACCACCACAAAGGATGTCATGACAGTCTGTAAACAGAACATATGTAAGAAGATTGTTTCACCTGGATAAAATACTGATGCGATTTCCCTTAGAAAAGAAATCATTGATGTGTCAGAAATAAATTTTTAAACCCCCAAAAATATCTGAAGATCTAAAAGGTATCTTAAGTCTTTTTATCAGCTGTGCTTGGATATACAGGGAGAGAAGCCACCCTAAACAGTATTCAGCTTTCATCTAATACTGGGATGTGTTTGTTATCCTTTCAATGTCATTTTAATACCCTGTCATATTTGTCTAATTCCACAGCAACCATTCTGTCGTGCTTAAATACTGAATGTTGATGAAGCTTAGATGAAAAGCAACAAGGGCAATTGAAACTAATGGAAAAACAGATACCTAGAGACTGGCTTAAAATAGGCTCAATGGAAGAGCAAAAAACCCCAAAGTTAAAGAAAATTAAGGGATGAACCCTTGGGTTTAAAATAACCTGATAAAGGTTTAAATATTATGGTATCATAAGCTAAAATATCTAAAAAATCTTGAACCATTTACTTAGGAAATAAGATGTAGAAATTCTGACTAAGCATCTTGAATTACAGATTACTTTTCTCAAATTACCCAAACACTATTTGGAAAGTATATAATGAAATTTTTTTAATAATTGTTAAAGCCACCGGCATTTAACTTTCCATACACAGATAATGACACAGACAGACCAAGCATGATTACTGTTTATTACAGGGGGTTTTTTTAGAGAACTCATGAAAGTGTCAATGCTAAGTAAGGTGATGACTTTTGACCAGAACAATAATAATCTGTGGGCTGAAAGAAAATACGTATTGCAGTACAATCCCTAGTGGACAGCAGTGCACATAATAAAACAACCAGACATAAAATGTTAGGGGTATAAAAACTTAAATTTTTTAGAAACTCCCTATTGACTAGTTTTTTGACAGAAGGCCAACAGAAAACATGGAACAAGAATGACACCTAGTGGTTCCATAGCCTTTCCATCAGGCAGGTTTCTTGTTTCCCTTCATTTGCAAATATACAGCCACATATACACACACAAACATACATGTTAACTCAGTCTTGTAATTGATTTTACTTTTCAGCCTTCTGAAATCAGTGCTCTTCACCCTCACTATGTCCCTGACTCAGCTTGTAATCTCATGAGGCAATCTATAAATACCAGGTAAAGGAGAGATGCCCTTAACTTTGCTCCATTTATATTCCTAAAGCCTGACAGCTGCAGAATGCTGATGTGCAGAAACAAGGTATATACCTTTTGATTTAACTTCTTTTTGATTGAATAAATGGTCATTTTTTATCAACTGACACCCCCCCCCCCCCAGTTTTGCTTTCATTAGCTACCAATTTTCTTTGAAGGATTCTTAGAAGACATGAAAAAGAGAAGAAAATATTTCTGAACTTTGGCTGAAAAGGGATTTTCCACTATTATCACATCCTTGAAAAAGGCTGAAAGATAAACTAGTGGAGAACCTGGCATATGGAACTAGCACTTTTATGTAGATTATTGTATTGAAAGGAAATTTCCAGACAAAATTAAAATAAATTATCATCTGTTATTTTTTTAAGATATTCCTGACATAAATGCTTTGAAATGCTCAGTTTAATTTAAAAATAGCAATGTCATGACACTTTTTTTATATTTACTTGAAAACAACAAGTGCAAAATCTTATAAAAATGGTTATCCATAAACAAGCAGAGAAGAAAAGACTGGTTTTCCAAAACCATGTGCCTTAAACAAGCAGTAATGCTTTCATTGCTCCCTGAAATATTCTACCCAGCACCAAATATTCTGTGCTCTCCTCAGAAATACATTAATATTGTTGATTGACAAAAGCCTGCATAGATATGAATCAGAACATTTTAATGTTAATTTATATAAAGATGTAATGATATTCTACTGAATATTTTTCTGCTTCTGAGTCTATTTCTGGATCACTAGTAATAAAAAGGCACTGCATCTTTCAAAGGTCTAATTACAAACCTCTTGAGAAAACAGTGCAATGGAATTTATACATTGTCACAGTCACTGACCTCTAGCTGTATAGAAAAAGCATGTCTGATACAGTCCTTCACTTTACTTTTAAGTAGTGGTGAAAATCCACATCTAATAGGGGTTATATTTATTTACATGCCATGCTACATTATAGTGACAAGACCTAAGAAAATACCTAGATTAAATCTAGACAGATAAAATGTACTCTGCTTTTCATGAGCTTATCCCTGTGAGTCAGCCTTGAGAAGTGCTATGAGCTTTCTTATAATACAAACAAAGATTTTGTTTACATAGAAAGCATGATGGGCTGTGTCATGGTGTAACCCCAGGCACCACACTCAACTGATTCCATGGCAGCCATTCTGTTCTGCTTAAATACTGAATGTTGATGAAGCTTAGATGAAAAGCAACAAGGCAATTGAAACTAATGGAAAAACAGACACCTAGAGACTGGCTTAAAGTAGGCTCAATGGAAGAGGAGAAAAACCTAAAGTTAAAGAAAATTAAGGGATGAACCCTTGGGTCTAAAACAACTTGATAAAGGTTTAAATATTATGGTATCATATGCTAAAATATCTAAAAAACCTTGAACCATTTACTTAGGAAATAAGATGTAGAAATTCTGACTAAGCATCTTGAATTACAGATTGTTTTCTCTCACCTACTGCCCCTGCAGTGGGACAGAATTGGGAGGGCAAAAGAGAAAAAACTCCTAGGTTGAGATAAACACCGTTTAACAAGTAAAGCAAAAGCCACACTTGCAAGCAAAGTCAAACAAAGAATTGATTCACTACTTCTCATGGGCAGACAGGTGTTCAACCATCTCCAGGAGAGCAGGACTCCTACAGTTTCCCCTTTTCCCTCAGCTTTATTTACCGAGCATGACATCATATGTTGTGGGATATGCCTTGGGTCATTTGGGATCATTATTCCCAGCTGTGTTCCCTAGGCAGCCCTAGCCTCCTTGCTGGTGACTTGAGGTGAGATGCAGAAAAGGCCTTGGCTCTGGGCGAGCACTGCCCAGCAATAAAGAAAACATCCCTGTATTTTCAGCACTGTGTTCAGAACAAATCCGACACACAGCTGCGTAAGAGCTGCTGTGTAAAAATTACCTCCATTCCAGCCAAAACCAGCACAGGCTGCCAGATAAAAGTCTTAATATGCTGACCACTTTGTTGAGGATGAATGCAGATTCCTGAGAAATACTATTTTTAATGTCACAAAAATTGCAGTCTAATCTAAGCCTTGTGAAATCCTCTTGAATGCTTTTGGTAGCTCAGCCAGGAAGACAGCTTTAAAAAAATTCTAACAATGCGTGACACATTGAGGTTTCTTTTATTAAAATCATGGAGGAGTGTGGAGGGGAGAGTTCAGGCCTGAATATGTGTTTTGTTAAAAGATTTGTGCCTTTAGCCCTGAGTTATAGCTGTAAATTCATTTTACAGCAATGAATTTAGTCAATGGATGCAGGAAAAGTTTCAAGAAAGATTTTGTTATCTAATTGTTGCTTGTATAGAACTGAGATTTTTGTGGTTATGTTTTTGATTTCTGTTTAGCCTGAGTCTAAACAAAACTTCCTTGCGATTTAAGTTCTCCACTTGTAAAATGGAGAAAGTAATTTCTGTCTACTCCCTTTTATTCAGCTCTGCCTCTTTAGGTGATAAAGGATTCAAGGATGCATTGATTTATTTGAATATCTAGATTTTAGCAGCAAGAGAACATTCTTGCCCAGGTCAACAGAAGGATCTAGACTGATAAGGATTAAAAAAACAGTGGCTGCTGCTGTGTTGCCTTTTTCCCAACCTGGAAATGAAACTTGAAATAATTTTAGTAAGGAGGTAATATAAAAGTGGATCTTTAATGAAGGCCTTCAGGGGCAGTTATGTAAACATGTCCACAAAAGCCCACGCCCCCAGGAGTGAGTAAATTTTTATGGGTTTAGGAAATTAGCATAATTGATAAAAAGCAGCAGTTAGGAAGAAAAGTGGTGCTCCAATTCCCCCCCCAGGTCAAGGCCCTTCTCTGGAGTTCCCCTTCAGCACTGGCTGTACTTTGTCCATGAGAATGTATCTCAAAGAGTTGTCCTCAGCCTTGGTTCCCTGGAAGAATCAAGATAGCACTGGGGTCTTGTACCCACCGGAGTACAAGAGCTTGGAGCTCTGGAATTTGTTTTGTCTTTCTGCTTAGGGAAAGGCCATGGAAAAGTACTGGGAAAACTAGCCATCAATACAATAGGCTACAGAGCTACAAATACATGTGCAAAGAATAAAGAAGAAAAAAAACGCAAAAAACAAACGGCATCAGCCTAACATCTCAGGTCAGAAGAGCCTGTCATGTCTGTTGCCCTATCCCTCACATCCTTAATTTGCTGATGTATATTTGAGTCTATCACAGCTCTGTTGTTTCTTTGTTCTTTCTTCTTTCTCAAGGAAGGCAGAAAATGTTACAGTCTTTTCTAGTCTCCCTTACTTGTATTTCTGTTGGTAGATTTGAGAGTTCCAGGGAACATTCCCAGATGTGGAACTCTATAATTTATTGGGGTAGATTGCCAGATTTTCTCACGCTGTTCTGGGACAGAAAATTGTCAGTTTTTCAAGGAATGCCTGGGCATGATTCCACTTTCACAGTTTTCTTTCTAAAGTCTTCAGTGGCAATGGTAAGCTATAAAAGAGGTTGCAGCAAAATGTGTGTGGCATGGTCAATGTTTAAGAAATGTGTGACCACAGTGAATGGCCACCAGCAAACAAAACAGATAATTTCTCATCAGCACCATAACATCTGGATGCCTCTTTGAAGCACATATTTCTGAAGCTACCTGAATTACGAACTCACCGCATTTTGTAGCAAGGAACTCTATGAATCTTTCCTTAAACTTCTGGCTTATTGCTACTCCTTTTAGGTTTGTTGTACAAATACTTCCTGCATCCTTCTGAGGCAATAGAGCTCTTCTGGAAGGAAAATTAAAATAAAAAAGGAAAGAGAAACTGCCTAATTTTTCTCACTTATAAAATCTTAATTTAAATGGTGCCTAAATTAATAATTCATAGTAAATACATTGTGTGATTAATCAAGCCCCCTTTTGCATTACGCACTTTTTTATTATGGCATTATTTGCATTACAAATATACGTTATTTATTTTCTCAGCGTAACTGTTTTTAAAAGTATAGTTTAACAAAAGAGCTAGGGTTTGACTGTATCTGGGAGAGTTAGCAGAAAGGCAATATTTTGAATGTGTTTAAAATATTGAATCTGTGTCCTATAAATACTGTTTAAGTTATCATCCCTAAAATAAATTTGCTACCACGGTATTTAGCAGCCAGTTGTAGAGTAGAAATTGAAGACCTTAGTGTAAGCCCTTGCAAATTACTTCAGAGAACTGCATTAGATTACTTGTAGTCCATACATTCACACAGGAAGTTCCAGCTTACATCTTAGATCTTTCTCTGGCTCATTTAATTTCCTCTGTATCAAGTACATGCAAAGGACTCAGCCCTTTGCATCCCACAATCTCTCACATTTCCTACTTTCTCTTTATTGATGAAAGTGAGAGACATTTTTCCCTCTGCCCTTTGTGAATAAATCTCAGATTGCCTCCCTTTGTATATTCATGCCATAAAAGCATCCTGCCCTGAGTGTTCATTTGAAAGGCATAGTGAAAAGGAGGCACACATAGTGAAACAAGTTCCTTTGAACAAAACGTCACAATAATCCTTTTGTGATGTTCACCCTACACCATGTTCAAGTCTAGAATGAAGGTTCAGGTTATTTCTCATTCTGTCTCCACATCGAATAACGGAAAATTCCAATTTCCTGTTACAGCATGTGGGTAGAAAATCCACTTTAACAGTTGAAATAGCTGGAATTTGGAACATGTGTCCCTAACCTACCCAGGTGAGTCTTCATATACTTTTCTTGCTCAGGAAAGTGAGGAAACTATTTCATTACACTCAGAGTCCATTGAAGGAATTAAACGGTAAAAGCAAAAGAATACTGTCAGAGACTTTTATTCGCTTCAAGGTTTTCTTGCTCTCTATGCAATGTGTCTTGCTTGGAAAAACATGGCCTCAGGACCATGTGATTAAAGATATTAAATACTCAGCAAAAAGCCATAGCATCAAACAGAAAGAAGAGAAGTAATGAGAGAACAGAAGGAACTCTTGCATATCAGAGCGTATAAGAGCAAAATGTAATCTCTTACCTTATAATCTTCACTCTATAGAAAACTGCTGCAAAAAAATCCTTTTTGAAAAATGACTTTTCCAGACAGTTATCAATAAATGACAGTTCAGAAGAGAGAACAATTTACTGATATTCTGAACTTGAACAGTTAGTTGCCTGTGTAAGGCTAGCTTTGTTTTCTTTTGCTTTAATTTGTTCTCACTTTTATTACAACCCCTCAGGCTCTGGAAATGGGTATCTTCAATTACAAGTTATTTAAATCAGATGTTCCAGAAACGTATTTGCTATTTTGATCAACTTTTGAATGCTAATTAGAATATTCTTCCTACTGTTTTTCTCCTTAGGAGCTAGAAACTCAGCTGTGTAAATCAGCATTTGATGATGTACACAGTGGTATGTTTGACTCTGAATGTTTAAGGAGAAGGAAATGTTGCAATAGCATATTTACCACAACAGTATTTGATTGCTCTTTGTCAAGAGCAACAAAGAATGGCAGAGGAAAAACAGGTTTTATACCCAAGTGGTTAGACTGTAGTTCAGGAGATCAATTATTTTGAATCCATTTTTATGAATGAGTTTCTTAAAAGGCTAGGTTAGTTCTTTTTCCACAACACTTTTCCTGTCTGAAAATTAAACCTCAAAATTTGTGTCCCTTATTTCCAAAATTGGACACAAATTTTCCTACCACACCAATATGCTTTAAGGCTGTTTCCAAAGTTTTCATCATCATCCTCCTCATAAATGAGGAGTACTACATATGACCTGGGGAGTAATTTATTTTTTTTTTTTTTAACAGTGGAATATTTACAGGAAAATGAGCAACATTTTCATCATCACTCTCCATACCACCTCTTTCCCTAAAGGAATTTTCTTCATAATTAAATTGTGTAGGATGCTAAATAGTTGCCAAACCTAGTGCAGGATCCTGCCAAATCAGCAGGATGTGCCTAGTGAGACAAACACGATTTCTCTTCTCAGTGCATTGGAACAAATTTGCTGACTTAAGACCCAGAGTACTCATCCCTGGTGTGCTAGGCATGAAGGTGCTGCAGTTCCTGGTGCCCAGGTCCAGCCTACAGCGAGACTGAACACACATACTCTCTGTGTGCTATATACACACTCTGGACCAAAGCAGCAGATCAATCCCATGATGAAAATAATGCCTTTAGAGCTGATGCCACAAAGAGCAATCTCGTAAACTTAAACTAGCTTAATCAGGATTGGAACTAAATGACAGAGGATCAAATGTTCCCATTTTGTTCTTATTTTCCACCAAATCAGGCTCAAGGATTGCTAACAGATCTCATGTCCTCCACACAAGCATCCTTACACAGAGCCCTCTGTAGCAGTCCTAGGCTCCCCTGTAGCCAGATCTGTATTCCCCAAATCTCATGCCACACCAAGTGGCTAATCCAGATTGGCATGTGCTGCTGTCTCACAGAAGCACATCATCCTCTGCAGTAGCTGGCCCACAGGGCTGCGTTCTCCTCTGTATCTCCCAGACTGACTGAACTACTTGCCATTTCATCTGTCTTGAAGCCTGCAAGCTTCTTGTACAGAAACACACACACAGAGTAGAGATCACATTCCCACAGCAAAATGTGTGTGAATGTGTAAGATAACTGCTTACCTGTGTTTGCTGCTTTCATTCCCCTCTCTCTTTTCCTATGCTTGTTCCCTCCAGACCCAGTATTCCTCTGCCCATGTCTCTTCCCAAATAAACAGCATGCTTCAAATTACTTTTCCTGCATTCAGCCCAGTCTTGCTACATCCACACACAACTCTGCTATTTTTGAGGGACTGGAGAGAAGACTACAGGTTTGGTTATGTGAATGTTTTGTGAAACCTTCTTAAGGGAATACTATCAGTGTTTTTTGATCTGTGGAGTTAATATCTGTGCCTGGATGCTTGTCTGTTTCTGTATTCTGCTCTAAAAATCTATCTGGGCAAACTGTGAGGCTTATCTCACTTCTGTGCATAATTCTAAACTAACCAGGTGTTAGATGTCAAGGCAACTTAAAATTAATTCAGAATTTACTCAAAGCTTATGATGTCAAGACTAAAGATGGAGGAGAAGGAGGTCTCAGACTGAGAGCAATGTTAAGATTTTATGGTTTATTTCATTAGTTAAGCTTTTTGAATATCAAATATCACAAGCTTTTGCAGCCTGGCTCTTTGTGCGACTGAATATCTTTCAAAGCTAGAATTAACCACAAGCTGATTCTGAATTACAATCAGAACTCTGGCTTCACACGGAAAACTGAGACTTGGTTGGATAACACTCCAGGGATCTAAATGGATATCTACAGTTTGTTCTGCAGGAGTATAAAATCAGTTTGTTACAGTGGTATAGTTACAATTTCTGTAATAATTTGGTTCTATAATTACAAATTTGGGCAATTCTGAAGCAATCTGAGATGTGTTAGATTTCAGAGTATTCTAAAATGCTTATTATTTCCTGTCTGGACCTGGAAAATAGTGAATTTGTAAGTGTGAAGTAGAGAATGAGGGTCTTCTTAATTAAAGAAACGTTGGGGGGGTGTTATATAAGTAGTTCAGAAGTGATCCATATGTGCTGATTCTGGTTTGGTAATTGTTTGTCTTACTGTCTGCAGGGGTATGCAGGGCTTCAGATTCAGTGGAAATAAACAAAGGAAAAAGATTCCTTTTGCCACTGTGTATTCATGTGACTATTGACAGCAGCTCAGAGGAAAGAGCATACTAGTACAAAGATTTCCACTTAATGTGATCACTAGCTAATTTGATCCTCCCTGTTATTTGATTTGATCTCCAGGAAATAAATCATTTCCATTGATTCTTACTGTGGATTCTTATTGCTTATTTTGTTCACGTCCACTTCAGCTAATCCTGGATAATTCAATCAACATTTATTGAATCTGTCATGGAAAAGGGAAGAGTAATCATGTTGTTTACAACATAAAAATAGATTTGTATCATGTGTCTTTTCTATTCTGCTTTTCAGTTTTCCTGCATCAGTAGATAATGAATTGAAATTGTTAGTTACCTTTGAGAGAAGCTAGAAATTAACATTTTATGGCACCTGCCACATGGCCAAGCACAAGATAAAATTAAAAATGCAAACACTATCAACAGGTTTCTACTCTGATTTGTACTGATGTACAAAAGGGTCCACACTATTGAAGTCAGGCAAGCTACACTGACAGGAGAGCAATTAAGCCAAGACATTACATCCTTGGTCTGCTTGAGCATTAGGTAATGAATATGCACAAAATGTTGGTTTTAAATTGAAATTTCAATAGTTTTGTTTTCTCAGATCATTTTATCAGCATATATTTTAGGTGTTTTTTTAAGTCCACTGGGGATAAATTATCTACTGGCTTAATATGATTCAAGTAAGGTGAGAAAAAATAGCCAGCCCATGATGAGAATTCAGTTGATTCAGTGGCTGTGAAATATGTGAGTGGTAAAAATCTAGTTAATTATGATGGGAGCATTAATTCTTCTTTTGAACCACCAATGCAAAGGGATTTTATAATAGCTACTACTATTAACATGAAGAGATACCATAGAAGTGATTCTCCCCCTCATTGACCAGTGATCATATTCTCTAGGCATCAAGTGTGAAAATACATAATCTTCTTAAACCCAAATACTTTCTACATCTTTGCCTCAAATATTGGACCTTGAACAATTTCCTCTATTGAGCAATGGACAATTAGGACTGGATTTTATTACAATTTTCAGTGTTGTGACTGCCTTTTTTATGAAGATACCAGTATAAAAGAAAACAGTAACTCAATGGAAACTGGAAACGTTTCATATGCAAACAACTGCTTCTAATTGCATCTCTGCTCTAATTTTATCATGCTTCATTTTTATGGTCAACCACTCAAAGAGGGTAGATATTTTTGCAGAATGACAGATGGTTTTTGTTGTATTTGTCATCAAATAAATATCATTTTATTGTAAGGAGATTGTGTTTATTTAAAATAGTTCGTATATATATATATACATATGAATATGTTGCAGAGTACTGCATTGTATAATATAAGACTGTAGAAAAAAACTAAAGCCCAATGTATTTACATTTTATAACATGATTTTAGTTCAGGGATAGGATAGATATAAAGAAATGCCTGAGAATAACCACTCTTTTCAGTACTGTGTTAAGGACCTACTGAATATTTAACTCTAGATTGTTCTCTCCTCCAAGAAAAATGGGAAATCCATCTTATAACTCTTCCTTTTATGAAGCTGTCTTGGAAAGAGGTGGTCACCTTAGTAAAATGCAAATTATTGTGCTAAATATTGACCTAGAGAGGGAAGTTGTCACTTGTCTAAATCATGTCTTATATTTTGTAACTGGAATTACAGTAAGCATATATTAATGCAAATTAAATTCAGTAGTTTTCCCCACATCTCTTTAAAATTTTCTAAAATATTTAAAACTTTGTCTTGTAAAACTCTTTAAGAATTATCTTTCATTAATCTATCAAAATAGAGGTACATATACTGTTGTATCACAGGATGATGTTAGTTATTTTTACCACTAAACGCTTTTATTAGTTGGATGTTTAATTCGGCATACAAACTAATTTGTGTATTATGTATAGAGATTGGAAGATACCAATACCCCAATTTCCAAAAGATCAGTGTTCCACTATCTGGTTCCAAGGCTCATAAACTGACTCCTCCGCAAGATACATGAGACAATAACTACAGATTTGATTTTCTCCATGCTGCATAAGAGGGAAAATTGTGAGAAGCAAGCCATTCTGATCTGACATGAACTGGTTTCCATCCTTAAATCTGGACAAATCCATAATCTTTAATAAGTAAGCAACACATAGGTTTTTTTAAACAAAGAACTCTTGCAATAGCTGAGGGCAATAATCCATTTTGACTAGTGTCAGATCTCCAGTTATGCCCAGCCTCTACTGATTCAGAAGGAATGCGCAAAATAAAACAAATTACATCAAATCTAGCTAATTATGCATCACAAAAACCCGTCTTCATGAGGTGTCATCCACTAAAAATTATTATTTTTTCCCATTACATATAAAGGAAGGCCAAGATGACAGGCCCAGTTGTAGAGAAGTATGTTTTGTGGGAGGATGGTCTACCTATCATGCCTGCAGGAGTTCAGGAAAATAATGAACCACAATAATGCCGATAATATGCTGGTTGTTTCAAATTTCAAGAGTGGATTTCTTCATCAAAACACTTTGCTATTTCTGTATAGAAGATTCTGGAATGAACTCAGACCCCCAGTCTGAGTTCAGTTTCTTGCACAGAAGAGAAAAACACAGACAAGATAAACTCTAGCCCAGACTGACTCCATACCAGTTCTGGAATTACATGCAGATTTTGGAAGGGCTACAACACCTTCTGGAGAAAGGAGACCCTACGTTTTGTTGCCTACAAGAATTTAGGGTGACTAAGTCCTTAAATGTATTTATTTCTCTTAAATGGCTTAACCTAGGAGGAAGAAATCTGGGCATTTCTGTCTTTGTAGAGATTGCTGAACTGTTTTCATGGAAGCTTGGAATAAGAAGAAATAAGTCTTGCAAATTCAGTAGGATATTAAATATCTATTGGGAAAATGTAATAGCAATGCTGTTTTCCTTACAGGCAAATTGCACTAATCTTGCAAGAGTAAACTCTAGAAATTCAAAGAAAAGATAGCAATAAAGGTATATTTGGATGAACCAGTACTGATTCAACAATCTGTAAAGGAATAAAATGAACCAATGGAAAAAGATGCAGTCAGTTTAAATGACTAATGACTGGAAGCTGCGTATCAGCCTGAGAGATAAAAATAGAAATAAAATTTCCTTCTGAAATTAATTGAAAATTTAATTCAGTGTTACTGCAGAAAACCCATAAAGCTCAAGTATCCTTGCCATGAATTTGTTGATAGGCAGGAAAGATAGACTGTGTATCTTGAATTAATGGTACTGAACGAGGACCTCTTACAAAGCCAGAAAAATATTTTGTCTACGTAGTAAAGATCATAGTATCAGATTAATTAAGCTCCTTTCTCATAATTTGTCAACTTCTCTTTCAGATTAAGAAAGATTTAGAACTGATTTAGTTTAGAACAGTATAGATTTAGAACTGTTCCCTATATCTATATTCTACCACTTTATTTAATTTAGTACTAATGCTGCTGCAACTACCGGCAGGTTGAGGTACTACATAACTGCTGCAATCCAATAAAGGCTGCCCAAAAGCTAACACAAAACTCAGTATTTTTCATGCTTTGGCATTAAAGTGTGAAAATGAAGAGCTGGACTGTAATTTCAAGATGATTTAAAAAGCAGCCAATACTAAGCTGCAATGAAGCCCTGATTTTGTTTTTGTTGAGAATCCAGCAAAGTTCTTTTGATTTAAAATAGGTAGTGGCTTATACAACACCACCTGTTAGTACCATCATAAAGATATTTACCTAGAGACATAGGCATCTGATAACTCTATTAGGATGACTGTTATTTAAAATACTCTGAGTACACTGAGTCTTCAAATCTGAGAAAAAAAAAAAAAAAAAGAATACAAGTTTGTACAGCCCCAAGTCTGATGGAAAGAGTGGAAATACTGTGTGATTTTTTTTCCTTTTAGAGTAAGAACACAGGAAACCAAATGTAGCAATTAGAAAAGTTAAAAAACAGCCAAAGGGGTGATTCACCAAGGAAGTGGAAGTGCTTGCTTCCTCCTTTGGATTCCACGTGATTTTGGATGTGGAAGGTTCACACAGATTCCAAGGTAACTGCAGTTACATTCAGTACAGAAATCCATTGTGGTTCTATGTGGAAGCCAAATTCAACTCAGACAGTCAAAAATCCACAGAATCACTGAACAGCTGAGGTTGTAATTGATCATGGGGATTATGTAATCCAAGTTTCTGCTAAAAGTAAACTTCAAAATTAGTACTCAGGTACTAAAGTTACTCAGGTCCAAGCATGAAGATCCTACAACTGCTCTGACCAAGCGTTCTGTACTCAACTCTTTACAGTAAGAATATTTTCCATGCCTCTACTTGAAATTTCTGTCACTTCAAGTTGTGATCATTGTTCATTACTTATTGCCTATGCACCTATGCATCTCTGAGAAAACTGGTGTCTTTCTGACTGCCCATTAAGTACAACAATCACATCACACTTTAGTGCTCTCCTTCAACCACAGAACAAAGCCAACCTCTCCAACATGTCCATTCACACTGTATGGTCTATTTCTCAACCCCTTATATTGAGGTAATTTTCTGGGCACCACTTTCTTGGGCAATAAAAACCTGGACACAACCTCTGTGTGCAAAATTACTACAGACTGAAAATTGGAGATTAGAGTGCAAAATGCTGTCCTTATATCCTTTTCTAGGCACCTGTTTTGGGCAACTGTGGAAGAAAGAATACTGGGTTGAAAGCATTTTGGATTGACCCAGCATGTCTGTTTTTATATTCATTATTATGAGCTTATTATTTTTTCTTTTTTATCACCTTTAGCTGTTATTTGTATTACCACAATGCTTTTGATCAGTTATGCTGTTCTAAACACAGAAGATCAGGGCCAAGTAGCACTTCTTCTGAACATTTTTTACCTCTCCTCAGCCAATATCAGGTCTCTGTTTTGTATGTTTTTGTGTCCTATTTCACTTTATTTAAATGAAACTTTGCCTGGCAGTGGTTTAATAATCAAAGACTGTTGGCTTTACTGTATTTATCACAGGTTAAATGCCAAAAATCCTGCACCTAATAATCAGCCTGAAATATGACTCCAGAGAAATAAAAAGTCTAAATGAACCATTTTCTGCTAAAATAAAAGAGAAAGTATAAACTTCTTAATCTCCTTTTGATATTTTAAATTAATATAGACATTTTTTATTTTTACTAAATGAATCTATTGCATTTAAACTCTACATTAAAATATTTTTCTGTAATGCTAATCGAAATGGTGATTATCAAACAGTATTGTGTTTGCCTGGGGTAATTTTTTTTAAATAAGAAATGTAATATTTTCTATTCAAATACGCCAGCTGTTCGAATTTTCTTCAATAAAGTGATATCTAAATAAAGGATGGTGTACTTTCTTCTAATCTCTGCTTTTTATACTCTCACCCCATAATGAATAAATTCTTTCACTTCTTAAAATCAAAACTCTAGTGAACTGGGATTCCTTAGTGAAAATATTCCAAGGCTTATGAAAGCAAATAGAGAAAGAAAAGAAAAACCAAGACATTAATAGGGCACAGCCTCATTCATTTTCTTAGTCAGAGGCGTGAAGACAGCATGAAAAGCATACATTTTCTCAAAATCTGAATATTAGAAGTGTATAGTGATATCTTGTGACTTGCTACACTTTCTCACATGGTGCATGGCTTACAACAACCACAAGTCTACTGTAACAGTCAACAGTCCGGAACAAGCCTGGTCGGGCCTGTTTAAAGGAGGAACAGAAGACAAATGTGATTTGTTTGCCTGAAGTCCAAAGTAATCATTAACAAATTTGGGGGGATTTAAGTTATCAAGCGTGACTTCACAGTGCTTCCAACACCAGAGCTGAGATCCTCTGTTCACTCTCAATTCAGTATTTTCAGTCTACAATACACAAAAACTTGCAAGCAAACTCATGGCCTGAAAACTGCTGCTGTTGTGTACTCATTCTCTAATCAGGTCCTGTCCAATTATGTTCTGCCAGAGGAGAAAGTTCTTTCTTTAACAGAACTCACAGAAAATGGGGTTTGGTGCCCCCCTCATAGATTTTCTCAGACAGCTGTCCTGCTCCTCTTCTACATGCTACCAAGTTGCTCAATTCTGCAATGCAATTCTCTTGCACCACCATCCCCTCCTACATTTCATCCAAAATAAGATGTATTATCAAAGAATATTCAAACATTGCTCTAGGCAATTTATTCATATTTGCTTAAATTTATAACTTGGAATGTGTCAAGGTCCAACAGTACAGATAGAATATGTACAACCCAGTACAGAGTCTCCCCCTCCTAACAGAGGCTTAGATATGCCTGTATTTGTGGTGGTGCTGAAATGTTATCATAAGTTTCTTAGTTGTAGGTTTGATGTGATTTGGACTTTAATCTTAGCCTGGTAAAGTTCCTGTCTTGGATTGTGCTTATCAGAGGTTGATAAGAGTTGCCAAGACAACTCTGATCCTCTGCCCTGGGTTTCGATCATCCCATTGTATTTTCCCCCATCCCATTGTATTTCTCCCCCACATGTCCACCATCCCCCAGGCCCCAGAACCTTCAAGAGAGGTGTCTGACAGGGATTGGTGGGTCTCACAGGACCACATCCCAAATTCACCTGATTTGTTAATGTTGTGTATTGCATTTTGACCTTACCCACCTGGCCTTGTTTCATTGGTCTGGCAACTTGTATCCACCCCTGAGATTTTGGGGGAACAAAAACCCCCTGTAACCGAGGCTGGGGGTCACTCCCCAGAGGCACAGGCCTGGAACCAGGGGCTGCCCCTGAGTTACCTGAATAAAACCTTTCTCCCTGAGCCTCCGGAGTGTCCCCTCTTTCGAACCACGGCCGAGACAGCTAAGGCAAAAGCGCTGCGGAGCCAAAGACCCACGCAAAGGTACTGTTGGGCGTATCACAGCTAGCAGAGTGGCCCAGCTGACGCTGAGCTGACCTGAGAGACAGATACGCGAAGCAACATGTATTAGCTAAAGCCTAAGAATGGGCTTTTAGACTGACCTGAGTAAGTACTCCAGTCTACCTTCTCACTGAAATTAGAGTTCCTGATTTCTCTGGTATAGAGAGAGTTTCTTTGATTATGGTGAGTCAACAAATATGCTTTGAAATTATACTTTCTAATTCATCAAATCACTAGGTGACTTTTCTTTTTATTTGGAAACTGTACTGTTCAAGACCTCTCCCAATTAATTCCACCTACAACAGAAATATATCTTATTTCAGCCACATAGAGAGAATAACACAATCCTAAAACACATATTAAAGCCAAACTCTAGATTGTCCAGGGACTGCATCTGTAATACCTCTCTTCCCCAGCTCAAGATGTCTCAGACTGAGACATTTCTATTGCTGGGATTTGTCTCCACTGTTTATAATGTTTAATTCTATTCACTCTTAGAATCTCATCCTAGTCAATACTGCATTCACCCTCTTGTTTTAATCTGCAAATTCTTGCCATTGAAGTTGTCCTTGTATACTGCATTTCTTCTCTGTTTTAAATACTGGTTATGTAATCTTCCTGATTATCCAATGGCCATTGATTTTTTTTTCTCTAATTCAGCTGTAGCCTGTCATATATCCACACTTGATAATGAGGAGGCTGCTTTGCATCATCCTGACTAAAAAGTTTTACACAGGTTGAAAGTGTCTTTCTTCTTATCACAGTTCTAAAAAATAAAGGTCAGCAGTGGTTGGACTAAAATCATCATCTTACATGAAGATTGCCATTTTGTAGAAGGAATTATGAAGTCATCTGTAGACATAAAGTACTAAGATGTCATTAAGAGGTATAAACCAGCCCAAATGAGATTAAAAACATGGCAATTATCTATATGACTAGGTCTAGAAATCCTTCTGATTTCTCAGGTTCAAGGGTAAGTTATTACTTTACTCTTCTTATGATAAAATCCAGGGAAGATTCTTGTCTTCACATTTTACCACATGTTCTGGATTCTACTGAAAGTCAGACATGTATTTGGTATACACAGCACTCTGTATGGCCCCCTTTTCTAGATGGATTATCAGGATGTCAGGTTTGCAAATGTACAATGCAAAACTTTACAACCAGTAAGTGGCAACACGTTACCTAATATTTACATGTCCTTGAAACACAGGTGAGATTATGTTGTCCTCTCAGAAAACACAATTTTAAAATTACATACCATTCATAGATGAGAATGCCCATCCTGGAATGCATAAACAGCTGATAGTGGAAATAGGTTGAAAAATTCTTCTTAACTCTGGTGTATTTTTTGCCTAAAAGATCTTCTTTGTCCTCTCAGTGAAACTAAATCCAAACATTCAAATCATAAGTTCAAACTATTGGTCATATCTGAGGATTTTCATGTATTGCTACCTGCCAATAATGGAAAAGCATGTGTATTCTCTGTTAATGTCTGTGTAGGATCTATTGCTCCACCTCATTATTTCAAGAACAATAAATCTTTCTGGTGCTATATTATTTTTCCCCACACTTCATCCCATGCTGGTTTTGGCTGAGATAGAGTTAATTTTCTTTACAGTATCTAAGTAGGGAGACAGCTATGTTTTGGATTTGTGCCAAACACAGCAGGGATGGTTTTGGTATTACTGAGCATTACACAGAGCTTTTTCTGCTCCTCACATCACCCAGCCATTGCAGAGACTGGAAGTGCACAAGAAGTTTAGGGGGATCACAGGGAGGACAACTGACCCAAGAGTCCCAGCAAATAAAAGGCATGGACAATAGAAAACAGAAAAAAGAATAGGTTAAGACAGTTATATGTTCTGGGTATGCTTGTTCAGAAACAAAAAGGTATATAGGTGGAGTTTTTCTTGATCATAAATGAGCTAGTTCACACCATTGTTATTTCTGGAACAGACACTTTCCTAAAGAAGAGATTTCCTGATATTTTCAAAAAGTGATTGTACAAGATTTCAGAACAAGATTGGTTGGGCCTACCTAATGGGTGTTGAATGCTTAGTGATGAGCCTTAAAAACACTCAAAAGAAGTACTGCCATGGCCTTCTCCACAGTGTGCTGTTCTTTTATACCCTCTTCTTTGTGTCATGTTAGAGTCTGGGGAGCAGCTTGCTTGCCAGAGGCTCTTGATCAGGGTCTGTGACTAAAGCACCACGCAGGGAATTCTGTTTTCTTGCTAACACAGAGCCCAGTGGAGTCTGCCTCAAAAAAAAGTTTTTGTCTATCCTCTAGTCAAAACACTCAGCAAGGGCTAAATTGGTTACCAATTTTGTTGGGATTTAACTTCTCTCTTTAAAATTTCCTGGGGCTGCTTAGAAATATGTTCTCAGTAACATTTTCTTTGATGGAAATGTCTTTCTTGCTCTAACCCTTTCATAGAAAATCACTTTCCATTTCAATTCTTACTGTGCTACTTCAAAAAGAAATAACTTTTATAACAATCTCCAAAATATTTTTTGTCTTCTCCAACATTAGTGTCAGAGGCTAAGATTTTTCATCCTTTCAAAAATTTTTCCTTCACAGACATGCATGGGCCTAATTAGAGCCCTTGGCTGGATATTTCTAATGAAAGAAAGTTCACATTAAAAAAGCTGTAGTATTGGAATGCATCTTGTAAAGGAACCTGGAAGTAAGCAGTAATAATACCTCATCAGTACATATTGCTGGTTTTGGAAGGGTAAGACCACTGCAAAATTTTCCCTTTATTGGGGATAAAATTTTTTACGAGTTTAAACCATGCCTAAGTTAGGCTAATTCTGAGCTGAAAAGCAACAGTTTCCTTTGTCAGAGAGATTCCTTGACAAGCATTCATTTTATCACACAATTTCCTCCCTCTGGGAAGGACACAACATCATCTCATAATGCAGTGAAGTACTTTGTCTGTAAGTGTCTATATCCTGTGGTGACAAAACCGAGATGCTGCTGTTCAGCAAACAGACCACCCCTTGCAGCACCTGCGTTCCTGTGTGACACACCATGGTGGCTGATGGCGCTCTGCTGCACTAGGCTTTGTTTGTTCTGAGGTTAAAAGCATTTCTATACTGTTCTTAAACAGTCACTGGCCTCCACAACTCTGCTCTAGCAATTTGAGCCCATTAAAGTCTCCCTAAATACATGGATCATTAAGCCTGATGACATAGGAGCTGAAATTTACAGTCACCAGCTCCCTCAGAATAACAGAACCATTAATTTATAAATCTAGATGAGAAATGCCCACTAAGTAAACTGTATAGTCACTATTCTGCAGCCAAGGTCTCTGGCCCAGATGGATTTCAACTGACTGAAAAATCAGTGTGAAAATTCAGTGATGTCTGCAGAATGTATCTAGTTACAGGACTGTGCAAGTTCTACTCTCAATGGGTACTTTGCACCACATCCTTATGGATGCAGACTGAGACAGTATCTCACTGAATGATCCCTGGGTCTTTTTCCATTACTTATTTGATTGACAATGCAATTTTTCCACTTGCCCATATTATTTACCTTAGCAATACTCACAATCTAAATTTCGCATCTCATTTCAGTCATGTTCTGTCTTTATTTGATTACTGTTATGCCTTTGTTTCAGGTTTTAGAATAAAATGCTACCTAACAATCACTGTCATGATGATCTAGGACTTTTAGAGATAGCCCTCTGATTTTGCAAGTGTTTCTCCTAATTCTCACCTGCTTCATTTGCATTACCAAACACTAAGGGTGATTGAAATCCTGTGTGTGCTAGTTACTCATACTCTAATATCTGCCTGATCTTTTGTTAGCTGATATTCTCCAGGTGCCTGTTCATTATCTTCCTTTTATCCCATCATTTTGATAATTTCATTATTTTATAGTATCACTGCCCTTTGCCTCTCCAGTCCAGAGATCCAGTGCTATTTTATCCAGTCCAGGCCTATAGACCACCAGATACCATCTTCCTTATCTGAGGTGTATTCTCCATAAATGCTTTTGGATAACCAAGGTTTGCTGGTTATATCATCTCTGTAAAGATTTTGGCAGCCATTTTTGCGATACAGAACAGTTAAAATTTTCCAGAGGTTTCTGGCATCTCTGACCATACATGTTCAGGTGGCTTTCACCCTATTTCTACAATCTTATCTTTAGCTTTAATTAAATATATCAGCACGGTGTGACATATATTGTCAGACTCATAACACAGACTCATAACAAAGAGCAAAACTTAAAGGAAGAACTGTATTTACTTTTTTGAGCAAGGTTATTCTTTTCAAGTGATAGCTGGTCACTGATACCAGCTTTTAGATGTCTGGGAATCACCCGTTTAGCTTCTAATCATTGCTAGACACTCTGACAACATTTTGATTGTTTCAAAAATGAGGGTGTTATTCCTTTCAGATAATTCTGGTTATAAAGGATAAATCTGTCAAAATTGTCCCTCACATAACCTCTTAACATACTTTTTATACTTTCTGTCCAGAAACTCTCTAGAAAAACCTTATTTTTGCCCTATTTTTTAACTTGCATTAACTTTTGAGAAAGGTGTCCTCTGGGAACAAAATAGGAACTGACATCCTCAAAAGACTGAACTATTTCATCAGCAATAGTTATTACAAACTTCTGCAACCCTGCCCACCAAGGATGGAAATTAAAACGTAAGCTTAATTTACCTAACTGAATAATGATGATTTATGGACCTTAGTGATGTGACTTAGACTTCATTGAACTAGATACAAAAGGTGCAGCATAGAACAGCTTCCCTAAGAATAATTCTTATTCTGCTTTGACTCTCTGGAAAAAGTATTAATTAAGTCACCTGCTTGCTCAGGAGTTCGACAGACTGCAGTTAAAATGCTGCGTATTTACAATGATTTACCATGCATCTATGCTTCCCAACTAATTGCAATTTTTTTCTGTTCAGACTACAGGCAGTTTTGGAGTGTTTGCCTCTCTGTGTGTGTGCATGTGTGTGTGTATGCTTCAGTTCCTTCCACACAAGAGAATTAGCACATTGAAATCATGGAGACTGAGGACTCTCTACAGGTGGCACCACTCTGCAGACATTTTGATTAAAAATTACCAAAAGGTGGTGACAGCAGTGAATCCAGTTAAATAAACATTCAATGAGGAATAAAGTAATACCAGTACTCCTTACAAAGGGAGTCTGGGGTAGTAGTTTATATGTCAGACCTCATTTTTTGTGTGTGCTATTGTTACTGGTTACAGCAAGAGTTTAAATAAGCGACCCATAGGTTGATACAGTTTAGAATATCTTCTAGGAACCTAACTAGGAAATTTTAGGCCCTGTTTTTGGGCTTCTTGCTCCCTGTTCTGAGTTTCTACATGCACATATGCCCACTGGTTGCATAACATGCCTAGTCTACCAGAGGCAGTCAGGGAAATGGTAAAAGATGTCAATGTTAAACCAGGAATCCATTTGATTATTGCAGTGTCAGATGCATCATATTCAGCATTTTTATGGATGGTCTCATTCTTTAACATTCTTCATATAGATTCTTGGCTCTAGCTAAGTTTGAGAAACTTAGTTCTTCAAAATCACTAAATGTTTCGTATTTTTTTAATGTAAAACAGTAGCAGATGTCCTCCATGTCCCCAAAACATTTGAAAATTTGTAGATATGCATTGATATGTCTATGAAAGTCCTAATGAGTGCTCTATTGCTTGCAATAAAATCCTCAAATAGCTTCCTCTGCAGTTGATGTTAAATATAATCTTTTCAAAACAGGTAATTTCCTGGTTATCCACTGGAAAAAAATCTCATTGTTTAGCTGCAGAATAACTATTCCCTTGAGACTTTATCCCTAAGGATTTGTTCATCCTGATGCTAATGCCACTTTCAAATAGCATGTGAAGGTCAGTCTTATTAGAAAGATTTTGTTTCATTCTGGTAGTTAAGGTGCTACTTTTATAGGCTGACAATCAACTTGCAGTCTATGAGATACTTTTTTGACTAATGAAGAATTTCTTAGTGTCTAGATTCCAAATTTAATAAGATAAGCAGATACTTTGCTTTTTATCCCGAAGACCAACCAAACCTGTTATGTTAATCAACCTAGTTTGAAGCTATTAGATTTATCTACCTGACTGATAAAAAGATTTTAAGCTTTCAGAACTATGTTTTGAAAAAAAAAAAAAATAGAGTGGCTGGCATCATTTACTGGATGATTATCCTGCATCAAAAGCATCTCTGTGTCCATAGAAAGGGATCTTTTGCATTCCTGCTTGAAACTAAACTGAGACTAGCCAATTATTTCAAAGTACAACAGAATCTCTCTTAAACTGCTCAGACTGATTACATGGTAGAGGTTGTAAGGTAGAGGAGACGTATTTTAAAAAATTGTTTCTTGCAGTTCAGATTGAGTTTAAAAGTAGTTTGTGACTATCAGAGAAGCAGTGAGAAGTGGGGATGTTGTCAGGGGTTCCGGACAGATGGATGAAACTTCTCTTTATCCATATCTGACAACTGAAAAGCTTTGATGAAAGACCCCAATATTTCCTGTGTCAAAAGCAGTGAAAGACCCCAGTATTTCCTGTGTTAGAAGCAAAAAAAGGAGCAGTACAGGTCTATTACCTATTCCCTCCCTGCTTTCTCTCTAGGCAGAGGTTCCAATCCAATATTTCCCAAATTCTGCAGAACTCAAAGTAATTCAGAGACTAGTATAAGTTTGAAACACTATAATCAGGAGAGAACAACCGTCATCATGATCCTGATAAAGGGGACGTAAACAATCCTGTACTTGCCTGGAAGCAAGTCAAGGAGGGACTTAATAGTGCCACAGCTTCCAGAGCTGAAGAAAATCACTAACTGCACCAGGGCCCTATTTTGTCTGTCTCCTCAGCATTTCAACAAGACCAGTAATTGTTACCCAGGTTGAAACACTGCACAAGGATAGATGCATGCTGTTACTCTGCAAGTGTATGTGAGAATAAATGTTCTTCAGACACACCTATCTCCTGAGATATCTGCAATATTTGTTACGTATTTCAGCTGGCCTTGCTAGTCAGATTTTTTCATGATGAACATTCAAAAGTCCATGAAGTGCCTGTGATTTTACCACTGCTAGGAAAGACTGAAGTTGCCCTTATTTCCCACACCTGAGTCAGTGTTGTAGGGAGGCAAGTGCCCACATGTTGGCAGTGGGGGCTGAAGGGGTTCTCTGTGAGGAGAGGCCAGGACTTCTCTAGGTTGGATGCAGATGTAGCCAACCCACCCACTGCCGGGCACAGCTGAGCCCATGGCTGAAGTGGAGGCATGTCAGGGAAAATACATGTAAGAAAGGAGTGAGGGGAAAAGTATAAGAAACAGCTCTGCAAACATCATTGTTGTTGTTGTGAAGCAGGAGAAACACCCAGCAGAAGGTAAAGGAGTTTGTAGTGAGCCTGGGAAAGATGTTACTCTAATGTTTGTCTTTTTGTTTCACTCCATTCAAGTCACTAATTACATATTTGTTTTTATTTGTAATAGATTAAGGTCTTTGCAGGGGCTCGGTGCATGTCTTGGGACCTTCGTCCCGCACTCCCTGGCCAGCTCTGGCACCAGAGCTCCAGTGAAGGTATAGTTCTGTATTCTGTGATATGTCCCCAGTCCTGTGGGTCTTTTTGTGCCCCACAGAAGTGTGAAGAGTGGCGAAGGAATAAAGGGAGGACTCTGGTGGGGGACTTCAGACTTCAGGGTTTTATTAAGTCCATGTGGAACTCCTTCACACTCAGAGAGTCAGCCCACCACTGGGCTGGGTTTCCTCTCTGTACAGCACCTTAAGTACGGGGGTGGGGAAATGGGAAGGGGACTGCTTGAGACCAATCCAAAGGGTGAAGGGAGTGACCCTGAACATAAGTGGCAATCAATCAATCAATCAATCAATCAAGGGAGGGGAGAACTGGGAATCTGGGAGAACTGCCAATCACTCAACATCCTCACTAGAATCTTCCAGATATCAGGGCGAGGCTGTGAAGTGATGGACAGGACCCATAATTGTGATTGACACCTGACAATTACTCAGGGGAAAACAAGAAGGGTTTAACATGGGGTTACATGGGACAAACCATTGTAATTTGTATAAAAACAGTATAAAACAAAGAACAGATGCATATAGAAAACTGGTAAAACCAAAAATGCACCACCACAGGTCTTTTTCCCAGAATAGGATCTGTTTTGCCAGTGGTGTCACTCAGAGGAGATCTTCCTGTTTTTCTCTCCACATGGACCCTTCTCATTCCCATCCCCCTGCTTTCTCCCCTTTGTCCCACTGAGAGTATGTGAGAGAACACATGGATGGTATTTTGGCTGTTGACTAAGGCTAGTCGGCCACAGATGGTGGAGAGTCAGGTTGTTTTTTAATACCTAGTCTGGACACATTTCAAAAAATCTTACCCCATGCATGCTTATGCAGGGCATTGAACTGTAGGCTGTAGATCAATACAAAGCTTGTTAGGTTCTGACTCACTTTTTTGTACAGAGGTGGGAACAAGTCACTCTAATTAAAACATTTTCTGAAGAGATTTTTCTTGTTTCTTAAGACATTCTGAACTTTTGGTACGTTCTGAAATGAATGAATTATCTCAGGGACACAGGTTCCCCCATATTTACCTATCTGCTCTCCATTTTCCCCTCTATCAGAGCTGTGCACCTTGTTGTCCAGTCAGCCCATTCTCTTGGGAACCAGTTGTTCTCTTTAGATCAGTTGTTGGTCACAAGCTCTATGGAGTACACTCTAAGAGCCCCACAAAGTACACTTTGAATACTGCTTTAACAAAACCCACATATAGGCAAAAATTCTAAACATTTCTTCAGCAAGGTGTTCATTATGTTTGAAGCTTTCTTTTTTTCCCCCTATGTTTTATCTCAATAGAAATAATCATTGTAGTTTTTATCTTAATAAATGAATTGAAAAAAAAATCCCCCCAGAAGGTTTAATCAAGTTGCAATGCTTTCTCCCAAGTTAGCAGCATCACTTCCAAATGCACAAGTTATTTCATTCTTGGATACCTAACTCTGTAAATAGGAGGACTATACTCAGTTTTCTCATTCCTCTACTCATATATACACTTACCTATAATTGAGATCTCTTACTTTACATCTCCTAAGAAATTAGGTCTGTGAGTACCTGAGAGATAGGGTGAGAGAGTTTTAAAGTGCTTGATAGTTGTCAAATTCTAGATATAAATTAGACTCTGTAATTTAAAAAAAGTCATTTAAATACCATTGGAATAAAAAGTATTAGCACAATCTAATTTGTATATGCAGCCATGTAAATTCAAATTAAGTAATGAGTAACAGTTTATGCTTCACCTGAGATACTCTCATTTTTTTTTTCCTTAAAAATAATCTTAAAGAAGAACAAGGTATTTTATATTCACAAATTTTTATGAGAATAACATTTTAGTAAATAATATCATTTATAGGTGCTAATGGCTTTAAAATCTGATTTCTTTGAACATATACTATGTTTCTACTTCCTGTTTGATAAAGTAACTACAACTAAATTACTCTGCAAATTTATATGCAGGAACCTGAAGTCACTAATTGGAAGCTGAAAGCACCAGACACTCCACTAGCCCTAGCCTATTTCCATACCAAGTAATAGGATTATTCCAAACTCTGTCCTTACATATTGTGTTCAAGGAGAAAAGCACTGAAAAATTCAAAGGTTTAATTTAGGCACCATTAGAAATATACTGCAATTTGTGGACTATTCTCTGCTGATAGGCAAAATAAGCTCAGTGGGGAGCAGGAAAGAGTGCACACAAAAAAAATTAGAATGGCTTTTACATTCATCTCAATGTATGGCATGTACTTTTCATTATTGCTTATATAGATTTTGGTTCATAAAATTGAAGAGTTTAAAGTGAACATAAAACATGCACAGTGTTTTCAATTCAGATTACTAGAACAGACCTCTTAATGGAAAGGTACTGATATGAGCTATTTCCTTCATGTATGACCCTGAAATAAAATAGTTCATCACTTACTTTCAGCTAAATCTAACAGCTGAGCAAAAGTAATAGGCTCTTAGAGGTCAAATATTGGTTCTTATAAATTCCGGGTTCACTTCCTAACAAGACGCTTTAAAGTTTCACCAAACTAGAGCATTGCTTTCTTTAAATAAGAAATCCTGTGCAGTCAACTATCCCACTACTTTAATTGACAGATATTTACAAAGAAGCCTGTTTGGGCCATAGCTTTTGTATTACTCACTCCTAGGAAAATGTAGGAAGGCTTCATCAATTCTCATATGCAAGAAAAGACATAGTTTTGTATATATGCGCAACTTCCTTCTTCTCACTGTAAAGGATTTGAAGACTCAGTGAAAATCTGTTTAATAAGATCCCAAAGTGTTTTCAGTGTGGCTGTTGGTACTCTTAATGTCTTCCTTTTCATTGTATTCCATGTGCATATATATCAAAAGCTTTTCTTTGAGGAATATTAGTTATAGATACCCCACACCCCGTCACCACAACGCGGTGATGTAGGGCTATGTTCTCCCCCATCAAAACAATTTTTTCTTTATTACTTTTTCTTCTTTCTTTATTTTATTTCTTTTTTCCTTTTTTAATTTTATAGATTGAATATAAAATAGGGTGTGTGTCATCCTTTGGGAAACATGAGGATTCAAACAAGATAGCATGAGAATTATAATTTTGCTCCATTTCATTCCAAGAAAGTATTTCTGCAGGCATTACTGTCTTTGCAACATCACAGTATCATAGACTCCTTGGTATAAAGATAAATTCTTCAAGGAGGATGCAAATATAAAATTTTATATTAAAAATAACTTTTAATTATATAAAACACAATTTTTATTTCTGATTGATTTATATAATGTAATCTATACCATTCAGATTATTTCTTTGGCTTTAGCCAACTTTTCTATTGGAGGATGATTTTAAACTCAATATTTTAATTAATATAGACCATTAACAACATTTAATATTAACAAGTTTCAAAGTTATGCATTTTTTAAGCAGAAGAGAAGATTAGTAGAAAAGAATTGATAGTAATTTGTAGGACCAGATACTTGATATATTAATGGAAAAAGAGACATCTTTGAATTTGTTTCAACCCAAGAGGGCGAAAAAGAAATTGAAATTAAAATTAGATGATTTGTGGAAATTAATTTAAATAGGATCCTGCATGAGTGAAATTACAGTACCTGAGAATATCCTGTATTTACATTTCAGAAATATAAAGGTTACAGAATTCTTCCTGATCAAAACATAAGTGGGTTTTATTTTGCAGACAGACTTCCAACTAGGCAAATCACTGAGATTCATTCCTATTTTCATAATCATGAAAGTTTGACTTACTTTGGTTGTTTAAGTCATACCTGAAGAGAAAGTTTATCTGGTCAGGCTGTGAAGTAGTCTATTTTTCTCATATAAAATTGGACATTTTTTCTTTCACCTTCCTAAATGAGACATTTATTTACCTGTAATGATAACTAAGAATTTTTAGCTTTTTATCTATATTTTTATATATTTGTAGCTTTGCAAATTTTAGTATATACCTGTACAGTTTCAAGCATTTTCTTACACTTTAGAATAGTAGATTACCCTTTCTCACACATTAACCCTCCCTTCTTGAAATTCTGTTTAGTCTTATTTTCAAGAAAAGAATTTCTAACAAGGACATTCTGTTTTGCACTAGAGCCTGGGAGACATAACAAAATATAGGGCAAAGAACCATCGGAGAGGCTTAGGCAAGCCCAGGGATGGGGTACCAGGGCATCCAGTCTCCTACTGGATGTACTTGCTAGATACGCTAATTAGTTAAACTTATAAAATTTGTGAAAATCTGGTGGTGGATGTTGGCACAGCTATATTTTGAGCACATGAAGGTATTCATTAAAGAAATGCTCTTTATGTTACCACTTAAATATTGTTTGGAAAGTTTGTCTTTCAATTCTAGGCAACAATAGCATTGTGATTAATCATGGGTTGAAGATTTCAAACACATTCTGAAACCCTAGACCCTTCTGAGGGGCTAGATGACCTCAACCTTTGGAAAAAGAAGCAGAGAAAAAGTTTGACCGTTTGCTGTCTTCTCTTACCATCCCTGGTGACCATATGCATTCTATTTCCCTTTTACAGCTGATCCAGCATATAAATTCTTCTGAATAAGAGCTCAGGGGGCCACAGCACATGGTCAGATCTAAATGAAACAGCTTGAGCCTGCACATCACCCACAGGGAAGATAGCACTGAGACAGCACAGGCAAAATTCAGCTTTCCTTGCTCAGTTCCGGGCCACTGTGTGTATCTTGCATCACCATTCTAAGTATTTCATACTGTAGTTATATTATAGAGTGGCCTCTGCAATCCTCCAGAACATTCACTACCGATATATTCATCAAGAAGCTCAACTTTTATGCCAAGTGTTGCAATCAGTTCCTCCCATGTGGTTTCTTTCATGATAAATGCTAAGTGTAACTCTTTATTTAGCACCTTCAAGATGTAAATAAATGCTTCTATTGGCTTTTTGGATCTTTAAATCATGTGAATAGCTGCTGAGATGATTAGCACTATTATTTGGTGGATGGGGATGCAATTTGCTCCCCTTTTATAGCAACATTTATCATCTTCTCCAGACTGGAAATGTTTATTCAAATAGCACAAATAAAGAAAAACTAGAAAGATTAGTTATTAAAATAGGAAAGATTATTTTCAGGACACACAAAATGAACACATTACTTGAAATTGAACAAAAGAGCAAGATAACCCAGGTGGAAAAGAAATTAATTAAAATTTAAAAGTTGGATTAAAAAAGTGAATGATTTTTCATAAGCATACAGTTAAGCTGATAAGCCAAATGCAGAATTCACCCTGGGTTAAAAAAAGAAAAGAAAGGTACTAGTGTCTCAGTTTGGTCAGGAATGAAAACTGTATTGGTGGTACAATAAGATGGAGATGGCCTTTCTAAAATAGCGGCCAGTAATAGAGTTTACAACAAGACAGATGAATCAGCAGCTCTCTTTTGCTATATCATGCACTTCAAAGTGAATACTTTTTCTGCTTTGTCTTGTCAAACATTATTGTAAAAGTTCTTGGGGATTTTGGGAAATCTTTTTGCAGTAAAATATATTGGACAGAAGAAAAAAAGGCTGAAATGAGTTTTACTGAGACAAGGGATTTACCAGTGAGGAAACGTTGTAAATAAATTACTCCTTTATTTTGTTTTTCCTTAGATAATTTTATAGAGGCCTGAACAAGTGGTGATAAATGAAGTAAACATATTTCAAAGAAATTCAAACCAAATCCATCAACATTTAGTGACAGAATTGATCCCACTGATATCTGCCGATTGTTGTATGAACAAGCACTTCAAGTATTCAGAACACTGATGCACTGGGCCCTACTGAACAGAAAATAAGCATATCTCATTTATACTTTACTGATTAATTTATACTTTACTGATTTGGTTTTTTCCATTACAAGAGGTACAAGCCTAAATGGAAAGAAAATTAACATTTGGAAGAGGAAATGTTAGTATACTGCTCACAAATATTTACAATCTTTATAAACATAAGCAATCTCTTACTTCTGTATTTCATATTCAGTGTCAAATCTTATTGTGTTTTTTTTTAATTACATAATGCATATTGAATAATTGAATAATTATTTAATGAATAATTTAATAATTTCTCTCTTTCTCTTATTTTCAATCTTTTTAAAGGGTGGTTCATTCCAGAGATTAATTAACTATCTTAAAATGGGATTAACTTCTTTTTGGAAATGCCTCTCCTTCCTACAGGACTTTTACTGTCATGTTTTAGTAGCTCTCAGTTGCTGGGATGAATATCAGTGATAGTCAGACATATTTTCTACTTGTTCTTGCTAAATTGATATGTCAGCAATGGCCTCACCATCAAGAAACCTGTCTATTTTGGGGGAATTTTTAGAACTATTAATATCATTGTGTTTTCCTAACCTTGAAGGTCCACATTGTCACAGTTCCAGAAGCAATGCTGGAATCCTGGGAGGACGCATACAGTTAACTTATATTAATGCTTAATAATGTGCATAATTATCTTTTATGAAGGCGTGTTATGTGTGTTAGGATGTATGACAATAGGTTTAGGAAAAATAAAATATCTCCACTGCATTCTCTACTAACTGACTTACAGTTTGCTACAAAATGCTTCTTGTGGCTTATACCATGAGTGTGTAATATGTTCTCATCACCTTCAATTGACACTTCTGTCAGAGTCCAGAATTATAAAGGAAGCAGTTTACTGTCTGCTGTTTTCAAAGTGCTCCTTTGGGACCAAAACACAAGAAAACAATTTGGTTAGAAACTCAAGATGAGTCTGTATACAGTGCAAATCTTAGATTCAAGGCACTCTTACTGAGGTTGTGTGTGTACGCATAGAAACATATCTTGACCCTATTTGTCTTGCTTTTCCTCCAGGCATATTGGGTTTGTGTGGCACACTTTCAGGAGCAACAGGGTGAGGGACAGAGGGAGCATTTCAGCAGTGGTTTCTGTGAGAAACTGCCAGAAGCTTCCCCTATATCCAGCAGAGCCAATGCCAGATGGCTCCAAGACAGATGTGTCACTGCCCAAAGCTGAGCCCATCAGTGACAGTGGTAGTGCCACTGGGAACATATTTAAAAGGGGGGAAAAGTTACTGAGCAGAAGGAAAATGCAGCCAGGGAAGAGAAAAGTGAATAGATGAGAGAAAAACACCAAGGTCAGTGAGGTGGGAGGAGCTGCCATGTACCAGCCCAACAACCCATGGTAAAGACCATGGTGAGACAGCTGTGCCCCTGCAGCCAGTGGAGGTCCATGGTGGAACAGACACTTAGAGACCCTGGAGGATCCCATGCTGGAGCAGGTGGATGCCCAAAAGAAAGTTATGATTCTGTGGGAAACAGGTTCCTGTCAGGATCTTTGGCCCTCTGGAGAGAGGAGTCCATGCTGGAGCAGGTTTGCTGGAAGGAATGGTGACTCTACAAGGGACCTATACTGGAGCAATCTGCTTCTGAAGGACTGCACCCCTTGGAAAGGACTCAACTTGGATAAGTTTGTGGAGTACTATCTCCCATGGGAGGGATGCCACATTAGTACAGGGGAAGAATTCCTTCTCCTGAGGAGGAAGCAGTGACAGAAACAGCATGTGACATCCATTACTCATCCCACTGAACTGGTGGCAAGGGAAAAGGTAGAGAAATGAAAGTAGTGAAGGAGGGATAGTTGAGTTGAAGGTGTTTTAAGATTAGGTTTAACTTCTCATTGTCCTACTCTGAATTTCATTGGAAAATTCAATTACTTTCCCCCAGGTCAAGTCTGTTTTCTCCACGACTGTAATTGCTAAGTGATCTCCCTGTCCTTACCTCAACCCACAAACCTTCTGTTATATTTTCTCTACCCTGCCCAGTTGAGCAGGGGACTAATAAAAGGGCTTTTTGATGGGTCTGTGTCATCCAGTCAGGCCCAGCCTATTCAACAGGCATGAATTCTTCTTTGGTTTACAACACTGTTGGACGTAGAATCATGAGATCATTAAGGTTGGAAAATACCTCCAAGATGTAAGGCTCCAAAAAACTCACCCAACAAGGCTTTTAAAGGGGCTTATGGTTTTTCATCTACTCTGAGTTACAGTCACAGGAGAAATACTAATAAGATATCCTCAAGAGGTCAAAAGAACAAAAAAAAGACTTTACTAGCAACCTCAGAAAATCAGAGGACTTTAGCAAAAGGTTTAGAACAGCATTCAATCAACATGAAACGCTTCTCAAAGCATTAACTTGGCCCATTAAACTCAGCAATTCTAAGCTCATTCAATTTTAAGTTACTTGAAAATTCTAAGAGGGAATTAGAAGAAGAAAAAGAAAGAAAAAGACAAAGATATGGAAAAAAAACCAAACACAGCTATCACTTCTGGTTCCAGTTGTGTTCAGCTGATAGAAATTCCAAAAGGAGGTAGGGTCAAGACACATGCTTCCTCCTATTCTGCTTTAAATACCCATTGACCTCCTGGGCACTTCCCCAGATGGGGCTCGCTGTCATTCGGGCACATAGGAGCTGGGTGAGGGGCTCCAGAGGCTGGTGTGGGGCACTGCCTCCAGTGTGCCAGGGATTGGCAGCCACTGCAGGGCTGGGGTACAGGCTGGGGAAGGGTGGGGTGTAAGGGGCAGTTCATCACCTGACCAGAGCAAGACCCAAGCTGTCCCTTGCGCACGCCTGAAGTGTTTGGAGTCAGCAATCCCTCCAGGCTCTCCCACAAGCTTATTGAGTCCAGCCTTTGACAGAACACCATCATTCAAGATAAACCACAACAATCCAGTCATTTCCTGAACACCTCTAGGGATGGTGAATCCAACACTTCCGTAGAAAGCCCATTCCTGTCCTTGGCTTTCTTTCATTGAAAAAATATTTCCTAATGTCCAACTTGCAGCTCCCATGGCACAGCTTGAGGCCATTTCACTATCTGTTACCCCATGCTTCCTGCACTGTTTATTTCACTGACAAATTCAAATTATGAATTCTTCACAGTAGGCATTATCTTTCTGTTACGTGTACTCCCTATGCTCCACTACAATGGGCCCTTGAACTTTACATCACATTCCAAGACAATACTTGAAAACAGAATGCTCTTAATAAATCTCTTCATTAAAAATGAAATTATGAATGATGGCAATTAATTTAGCAATTTCTCTATGGATTAATTAAACAGAATTCCTGTACTTCTCCAAACATGCTAACAAATAACAAAACATGCTGCAAACTTGAGTAGTTATTAAAGAGTTACACTTTGCTGAAATGATGTGCTCTTTACTCATCAACGAAAGAAATTTAGAAGATACATTTCTTTTGGGCTGACTGCTCTACGTTTACCTAAGCTGTCCCAGCCTACTTCAGCTGCAAGCCCTACAATGCAATTACCCCGGGAGAGCTGCAGGACACCATCAAGAAGCTGGAAAGTGTTATGGATATGGGAAATATCTTCACAGTGAAGAGATAACAGATGAAAAGGCAAGGTACTGTAATTAAAATGTAGCTAAGAGCTACAAACTGATATTTAAACTCTTGAAATTCTTAGCTTTCAGAAAAATGAACCAATGACCTAAAGCAATCTTGAATTGCTGAGAACAAAGACACTGTTATATAATTCAGTTTGTTTCCTCTTTGAGGAAATAAATACATAAACAGACTTTTGCTAAGAAATATTTTCCCTGAATTACTTTTTAATTATGCATTGTAAATATTAAATAGGAGCACAAGACACAATATAGTAACACAATACAGATAACTGAAGTGCAAAAGAAATGCTAAGAGTTCTATTTTACCACACACAAGCAGGGCACTGGAGGCCTGTAAAACCTAAATATATGTGTTAGAAACAAATTCTGAGGTTAATGATGTGTCATTTTAGAAACTAAATTCTAGCCATCTACTGAAATGCCAAGCAGCATATGCAGGAGATTCTTCTATCACAACTGCAAGAAAAAAATGTGTCTACTGACTGTTAAATTTTGATGCAAATAGCTATGCTAAACTGAGCAAAACTAATCTAGAATCACCTGCTTAAAGTAAGTCACAAAAATGTAACCATATCTATCCTTTCTGCATCCTTTTCTGCTTCAACTGATGAAGATAAGATTCAAGAGCAACTTTTACTGAGAAAAATAGCCTGATATATCAATGAGCCAGTACATTGAAAGTCTGTACATAGTTAAACACATTCTTTACACTCTATTCAACGGCATTCTTAATTGTCACTTAGGATATGTGTCACTACACTTCACTGCAGAATTGGGTATTGTAGACAGGTGATTCTGTATTGCAGCACATGTTGACTATATCATAAATTCCTAAAAGCAATATTTTCTTTGATTACTTGAGTTGAGAGCTTAAAGATGAATTTTTGGTGTAGCTGCTCAGTAAGTACCTCAAAATTTTCTGTAGTAATAGTATGGCTGTTCAAGGATAATGTCCAATGTATAGTCATCTCTGACAATTTGATTGTTAATTATCCTAGGAATTCTTTGATATTTATTTATATTGTACATAAAATGTTTCCTGTGTTTACTAAAAAGGAAATTACTCCTCCATGTATCATAGATGCACTTGTTTGAATTTGAATAGACTGTTTCTCTACAGGACAATTGTAACAATGGATTTGCCTTTTACTACATTTTCATGCGCTCATTGTCCTTAATTCCTTATTTACACAATTTAATTTTTTCATTCAGAGGGAAAAAATATTAAGTACACTTCTGGGAGCAGAGAGAAATGTTCATTATGCTGCTGCTGAAGGTCAGGAATTCTGGAAATTAGACATACTCCCATTTAGAAGACAAGGCATGAGACCCAAAATTGTCCTCCTCCTGTCCTGATTTCTGTCTTTTGCTTTTTCTCTCCTTCTCTATAACATCTTCCTTCTTCTGCTTCACAGCATCTATGTTCTTCCTTCGGTTTGTCCATTCCACAGCTGCTGCCACAAAGGGATGAGGAGGAATATTATACTACGGCAGTGGGGAAGTATGTGAGAACGTCCCTCCTTGGAGAATTGGCTGTCATGTCCTCCTCTTTCCTATCACTATTTCTACCTTTTAGGTTTTAAAAGGTTCTCTAGAGTTGCTGAAATGAGCCCAGCTCATTGCTCTTTGGAAGGTCTTTAGGAAATGTCTCAGTTTTCAAACTGTAATGACTTCTCTTGTGGTTCCCCTGAGGTGAAGGGGTGGTTGTTTCAGTAACTTACAGAGCTGGAAGCACTTTTTCTTCTGTTGTACAGTATGGAGACAGACTACGGTGACATTTCAGAGAATATTTTATCAGTTCCTGAATGTCAACAAAATCTGACCTTCTCTGACAGCTTGAGTTTAAGGGTCCATAAGGCTCTCTTACTGCACGCTGGATCCACAATTCAACAATCTGAAAAGAAATTTTTGGTTTTATTAATTTTTATTTATTGACAATGGGACCTTTCTCTGTAGCTTACTGATTATATATGTTTGATTATCTCTGAGTCCTCATCAAAGACAAGGTGAAGTGGAATGGCAGTTTATCTGAGCCACAGATCACACAACACAAAGATCTTTCCAGGCAAACCAAGTCAAGGTCTTTTCTCCTCAGTTGCATGTGTTACTCCTCAAGCACAAAACATACTTTTTGTGCTGACCCAACTGACTTACAGATGTACATTCCAACATTTAAAATAAAGAAAACTAGGAATCAAGACAAAAATGTGGTGATGATAAGTCTCAGATGGTATGGAGATTTTTGCCATCTGCCTCTCAAAAGTGTTAAAAATATCCATTGTTTTTCTCTGATTTCTTTTTAAATTAATTTTTTAAATATTGAGAGAATCTAAATAGGGAAAGTTATTGCCATCATTTTTATTGTAGGCATGCCTGTCATCTGTATTTATGTAATTGCGACAATATCTTTACCCTTCATAATGTATAACGTATTTAACCTTCAAAAATTCCTGATGGCAGAGTAGTAGTATTAGTATTCCCTTTGTATAGAAGCAACAGCACAAGTGGTAATATCTGTACTGTTTCAGTAGTATTGTATAGTGCAGTAGGAGTATTATATGGTATAGTAGTGGTGATATTGCACATGTTACTGGGCAGACATATGGTAAAGACCAATATTCTGTAAGTATTGACACATATACTGAAGTAACTAGGTGCCTAGAGGGCTTTTCAAATTTCAAATTATTTGAGTTTTTGAGCTTTTTCCTATTCACATCTTTATCCTTCCATGCAGTTTTACTGTTCCTGCAACAAACATTCAAAATGCTTTATTTACGTTGCATTCAAATATTTTGAACAGTTCTAGCAGCTGCATAATTTTTTCTCCACATCCCAGATGAAAAAGGAAAACTCATGGTCAAATTTAGCAGAAAATATTGTAGATTGTGCAACTCTGAAAATTATTCAAATTTCTTAAGCCTATGGTGTTTGTTGATGCTGACTGTATGCAGCCATGACATTCAAATGCAGTACAGAATTTTCTTTGGCTAAGTTCAAACACTGAGCTGATGAAGTCTACCAGTTCTCTAACCTTGTCCATATTAAAGATGTAATATAGATAATTTTAAATAGGCAATCACTGCCTACAGTATTTTTTTTGCTAGTTTTATAACCTTATTATACCAAAATAATCTTTGTCCTACTGTTAAGGGACAAGAGAAGTAACAAACCTGTAGGAGAATAACGCCTGGATGTGGAGTGAAGTTGTACAACTAAAAGAAAATCCTTTATTTCCACATCTCAGAAAGACTTCTTCATTAAAATGGTGAAATACTGTAATAACTCATGTGATTACACTCTTTCATAATTTTAGAATCTTTTAGAAATACTATTTATTGAAACATAAATGGCAGGCTTTGGTAAGAGGCTATAAGTAGAAAAGTCATATCAAAATAGTGTATACAAGATTTTTTTTCTTAGGTTTTAAATACACAGTTTAAAAATTGTCTCTTTTATATCACTCCATCATACATCAGTATATTTTCCTCTAATTATACACGCAGTAATAGTATATTAAAATAATTTAAAAATCAGACCTGTTTTACTTCAAAACAAATTTAGAGGTGGATAAGAACTGATACACACTTTCCTTCAATGACCACCATTAAGTAATTTTTTTTTCTACTGCTGAGAGCCATAGTAGCAAGCCAGTAGATTAGATAAGAGATAGTTTGTTTTTAAGTTTGTCCTATGCCAGAAAATCAGCATTATCTAGTGCTTACTGGATGATTTATGGGATAAGAAACTATGCCCTGCAGGATCTTTTAGATGGCTAAATGCTTGTTAGATGACCAGGCAGGGAAGTATTCCAGTGTTCCTACATGTCTGGGTTAGGATATAGGTTAGTTCAAGGACACTTAAGGTGATGCTCAGGGTGGTTATGGTGCTTCATCTGAGTCCTTATCTCTGAAATCACCGGATTCTTGTTAGTATCTAGAGTCTCACTGACTGTCATTACTGATTGGTACTGAAGCAAAGACCCCTCTAAATAATATCTCTTAAACAATTTGCAGCCTTTTAATTACACTTGTACATATTCTTTGAATTGAAATACCTCAAGCTTCCGGACCTTCCAGAACACGTAGGATGCACCTCAACCTGATAGAAAAGAGAACTCAGGATCATTTTTCAATTATTTCTAACAGAAAACATATTTTTATTCTAAACTTCTTAATTTGAAATAACAGAAGTCTAAATGATAATGATGCTTTGAGGTAGAGCCTTCATCTCCCAAAAAGGTATGAACATACAAGAGTGTCTAACAGGGATGATATTTGGTGAAAGTCAAAGCAAGAACACAGAGCTAAAAAAAAATGACTCTATCACTTGAACAAGGGCCTGAAAAGAGTGGCTTCTCTTCTCTACAAAAGAAGCCCTGGATCAAACGGAGGACCAGAGGCATGGTGCCGAGCATCCGGACACCAGGACAAGAGGCAATGGGCAGAAACTGATACACAGAAAGTTCCACCTGAACATAAGGAAGAACTTCTTTACTATGTGGTTGACTGAGCACTGGAACAGACTGCACAGAGAGGCTGTAGAGTCTCTCTGACTGGACAGATTCAAAAACTGAATGCAATCCTGCGCAATGTGCATGAGCAGGAGGTTGGACTAGATGACCCACTATCATTCCTTCCAATCTTACACATTCTGTGATCCTGTGATTCTAAGGTAAATGCTTCCCAAAATGGTGTGCAGCACTTACACACTATCCCTGTCTCATACTGAAGGCTAACAGCCTTGAAGCAGAAATGAAATGGAGTTTTTGTTCAGACAGCCACCAGCATGAATCAGCTCCCCAGTCTTCAATAACCTGGGAAAACAGTCTGTCTGGTCTACATACACCAGCATAGTTGTATCTCCTATACAGTCAGCTGCTGCACACTTGCCAAGGGGATTTACAAAGCTCAGTTCAGCTCAAAATGAGTATTGATAAATGACTGCAGGAAATGGTGAGCTGCCAAAATCAAAAAACTATATATACTTTTTCCAGATGGTTGTGATACATTTTATTTAAATATTATGCCACTGATTAGGTGGGAATAAGTTATTTTCTATTGAAGTGATCTTTTAAAGAGTTCCCATATAAGTAGTTTTTCTACTAACAGTGTTCGTCAGTGCAGTGGAATGAAAATTTTAGTGAAGGGGAACATTTTTCTCAGAATACTCCAAGTCAGTGTATTCTGACAGGCAGCAAAAGCAGGTAGTGATTTGAGACTGAAGTCATATCAGATTTCAGGCTTTGAAGTGTGTGAGAAAACGCCTTCTTTGAGTCTTATCACTGTCTATTCATCTCTCTGAGCTGTTTTTTGAGATACCGTGAAGGCAGTTTGTTCTCCTTCTGTGAACTGTATTAAATAACCTCTATGGGTTTACTGTGATAGTACATTTATAGAGATTCTAACTGTTTCATTTTAACACTAATCTACTAAGATATTGGTTTTACATGGTTCCTTGAAAAACACTGTGGAGTCATGGTCTTGATGGAATAATGCACTAGCAAAACTTATCTTCTAACTAGCTCTTCTTAAAAGAAGGTACTGAACAGAGTGCTTCTTGTCTTTGACTACACAAATCTCATATCTGTGATTCACTGAATTTCACTCATTAACCTAGCCACTATTGTTCAAATGTGAGAAAGAAACAACACCCCTGCCCCCCAATTAATTTTGTAGTAACATTTAGGGCCCAGTAATTGTTTCATAAGGTTGATTTGTGTAATTTAACACCATTAATGAAATTTTATATTAACTTTGATTTTTAAGTTTTGATCAATGTGTAGCAAAGTTTCTATTTTATGCATATAATATGACCAATGAAAATGATGATTTTTTAAAAAAAATCTGAAGAATAAAAGTATTTTCAGGCTATTTAAGGTGTCCATGATTGATGAGTAGTCTAACCAATTTAAAAGATCTAAAATTTTTGATCAGATAACTATAAATCACCAAACTGTTAATACAAATAAGATCTTCTTTAAAAGAATATTCTGTTATAGTCATCTATCTGTCATGACAGAGGAGGTTAAAAATCCACAAAATTTCACAGCAACTATAGGATGGTCTTGAAACCATGACAACAGCGTGCCAGAGGAACTGAAGAGACCCCACAAACAGAATTCTATAAATCCTTTTTTTGTTGACAAATAATTGCTCTTCATAGATTGAAGCAGAAAGTGTAATAGTGAATAAGGTTAAATAATAACTTGGTAGTGCCTGATAGGATGGAAATATAACCTCAAGTTATCTTAGGTGATTATATTGCTAAAAAACACACCCCCACAGAAATTTGTGTATGTAGATGATAGTATAATGAACTGTACCAAGACCACCACATGCGCATTAGGAAATTTATTGTATAAGCATGAGTGACTAATCACCTTTTTCTGCATCATTCTTTCTTTATCTCTTTGTATAAAAAAAGCCTGCTTGTTTCCTAAAAGATATATCAGCTGTGTTATGTGTTTGGCATTTTATTCTGCAGAATTGTAATAAAATCAAGTATCTCAACTCAGTATGTTGATTGCCTCTTCCATACAGGGTAAAAGAACTCATATTTGGGACAACGTGCAGTATTTGAAATTACTCTGATAATCTGTAAGGTGTGTGACAATGACTCACATTCACCCACACACTGAAAAGTAAATTTATCAACCTTCCCACCAAACTCCTTCATTTCCTACCATTCCTGTGTACTCTGCTCAATGACAAAAGCACTCGTCTCCCATTTCCAAAATATTTCCCTTTCCATCCTTCTTTCATCAGTCTGATTACAAATTCTGAGTGGTCATCAACATTTATTCTTTCAGAAGTTTGAGTTCCTCTCCCAGCTTTCCCATCTTTCCTGACTCTGTATTACTTTGATCCTATTCTCCCAAAGATGGGAGTATCCACCTGATTCAACTGCAGCAGCAGCCTGTACTCTCCAGACCTAGTCTGCCAGAGACACAAACAGGAAAAAGAAAGACTGGACAGCAGTTTTGCTCCTCCCAGTACAAAAGCAACATGTAAACCTACCTTGTACTTGGAAACAACTTGTCCCCTCCTAAGCACACTAGAAGATATAAATAGGTACATCTACTTTCAGCCCTGTTGTTTTTGGTAGGTATTATCTACAAAGCTTGGCAGATAGGGAAGGAAGCCAGATCGATGGGATAAGACCTCCTGAGCTGGAAGGGACCTGTGCCTGTGGTGCCAGCCAGCACATCTGCTTAGGCAGGAGTCAATGTGTCCATTGATTCTGAGTTCTGGCTCTTTTTTAACTACTCAGGTCCTTCTAGAATCCCAGATCATTTCATGTGATGAAAAGTTAGTCAGCTAGGTAGCATAAGCACTAAATCAGAAATCAAATTTGTCACATTCTGTTCCATTTAGATGAGTAAGTAAGCGTCAAATGTGGATCACAATATATTATAAGTGATAAAAGCATAGTAAACACTTTAAATCTCAATTCATTTGGCTGATGAATTAAGGACTCATTAATGGCAGTGAGTCACTTTTAAATAACATCTATCAGCAGAACATGAAAAAGCCCCTGTGGTTGTCATGGTACTTAATATAAAATGTATGGTAAGATAAATGGCTGATTTTTAATGAATAGATCCCACTTTATAAAGGCAGATATTTAGGCTCTAAAGTCATGTAGCACACACAGTAAATTGTGTGGATCCAGGGCTTTGCTACTGGAATTATAATTAGTCTGTCTGCAACTCCATCTGTAAAATGATTCCTTCTTAGACCATGCAGACATTCCATTGTGGCAGCAAAGAAATTTCATAAATAACAGCAAGAATGACAGCCACAATATGTAAATCTCTTTTGAACACAAAAAAACCCCAAAAAATGAAATTAAAAAAAAAAAACCAAAAACAAACAAACAAACAAACAAAAAAAAAAAAAAAAAAAAAAAAAAAAAAAAAAAAAAAAAAAAAAAAAAACACCAGATGCTAATCCCTAAGGAAAATCTTAAAATAAAACAGCATAAAAGTGGGGAAAAAAAAAAAAAAAAATACAAAAACCAGTGAGATGGATATTTTCTTAGGCAGGAGAAGGTAACAGGCTCTTCCTAGAAATCCAGTGGAAATTTCTTCCTGGCTCACAGGGAATATATGAGTCTTGTGAATTGTCTCTGTGACAAGCAGCAAACACAGTAACAGGGAAGCTATGCTTCTTTATTGGTTTTCCATTATTTCAGTTGGTAGTCCTAAGAATCTTGCTTAAAACTCTTGAGTTAAGGGATGGGAAATGTTATCTGTTCACTAAATTATGCTGCCTAATTTATTTGCCTCTTCTTTGCAATTACAAGTACTCCTTTCTATTACCTGAATTACATATCACACATAAAAGAAACAATTATAGCCACACAATACGTTGCAGGGTAAATTATTCCATCTTGGCATGAAGTAGATGTTCCTGGGTCTTTTTAAATGTGAGCAGACATGAGGATCTCATGAGAAGGGAGAGGATCTCACATTGCTAGTACAATGGAGCACATAGATTCCAGGCATGCTTAAGAATAAATGTGTATCTGAACAGGTTTCATTAGAAGTGATGTAACAGGACTAAAATTAGGCCAAAGCAAATTTTCTCATAAAATTCTTGGGTGAATAAAGAATGAAAAGGTGAATATTTTTGCCTATAGGAGCAGTGATTCATTAGAATTATAAACAAATACTACAACACCAGGTTTTTTAAACCAGAAAATATAAGAATCTGTAAGAAATTTAGGTGAAAATAGAGAACTGGAAAGAGGGCCTACTCACTGAGGTATACATTGTTTTCTGTGCTAGAAATTTATTTTAAACTCAACCTGTGTATCCAAGTTTAGAAATATTTCAGGGGATTCCTGTTTTGTCTCCCAAAAGTTTCTCCAGGAATTAAGTTTTGGCCCTAGGACTAGGAGGGTGCATTGCCTTGATCTCTGCTCTCTTTGCCTGATCAATGATTTATTGTCTCTGTGCACTGGGATGGGACACCAAGCTGATAGACTATAAGCGGTAGGAATAAAAGCAGGAACTGCAACACTGACTTGTTTGGGGATCATTACATGCAAAGTGCCTTAGCACAAGTGCTAGAATACAAAAGAGGTAGAACTAAGAAGATTCCACTATCTCTTTATCATATTTAAATACAAGTAAAATAGTGTGACAGTTAATGTGAAGAATTTTTGAGAATTGGTAAAACTAGAAATTATATAATTTGCTTAATTATTTTTTAAAATTAGACTTTAAAAAGACAACACATATATTGATTTTCAGGATCTGTGCACAACAAAAGTTCAAGAAAGCTGAAACAGCTCCCTTCCCACTCTGTATGTTTTTCTCCCCAGAAATTTGGCTTCTCATTTAGATTTGTTTTTCAACCAGGCTCCCCAGTTAGCGCTCAGACATCAGGGAAAAAGAAATTATATAGGAAGGAATGATACACCATCTGGCATCTGATTTCACTCTTTGTCTGAGACATGCATCGAAGTGTTCAGAAATACCTTCATATACACATATTGTATTCAATCGTATGTAAAAGAGTAACAAATCTGCTTGGTTGCAGGCTCTTTGCTCAACCTCTGTTACAGATAAGAAAAGTATTACTCCATTACATGTTTATCAAGAGTTCTAATATTGCTAAAAGGGGTCAATTCACAAAAGCAAAGACTCAATGAAAATATAACTTAGGTTACATTAAGACACGTCTAGATTTTATGGTTTCCCCTAAAGCCGATAATAAATACTCTAGTGCTCTCAGGCAGAAGTTAATGGTTCTGTTTTGTGACCATCCTAACTTATAGTTTACTCTTACAGAAGGCAGACTAAAACCTGTGGTATAATAAAGTCTTGGGGCCACAACATAAACGTCTGATGCCAGAAATAAATTTTGACATAATAATACTGCAAGATAGTTTAAATACATAAGCAAACACACACTTGTAGTTAACAGCTGACATCAATACTAGTTGTTTCCTCTATGGTTTGACAAAAAATGATCAAAATTAAATAACTCTGTACTTTTTTGTCCTATTCTGGATAGTCCTCTATTTACTGTGGTTGGACTAAAAACTGAAGACATGATTAGCAAGGGCCTGTTGTTAAATTAGTTAAATTTATTTTAGCATTAGGCTTTGTCTGACCAAAAGAACTGCTGGTGACTTGTGATTTAGAGAGAAAGAGACTGGAAAAGAAAAGATCTATTTAGTCTGTCATTTTCTGGAAAAAAATGTTGTTTCAAAGTAGTCAATTAAAATTTAATGCATCTTTAAACTGTGTGAGATAAGGAAAAACAAACAATTTTAATTTTCTATTGCTTTATTACACTTTCTTCTTTTTATGTCAGCAGCAAAAAAAAAAAAATTAATAAATTAGCAAACATATTTACATGTCTAAGCTAAGTTACTATGCCATTCTGTTGCAGTATACAGTAACTTCACTTCTGCTTCCTGTACTCTCAAATTTTGTAAAGAAGCCATATGTTTCAGAGTCTTCTTTGAGGCATACAGCTTATTTTTGGGTGCTGAGATATCAGTTATCACACTTAGCACAAACAAAAGAGGCCTGCTCTCTGATGATTAGAGTGGTTGTGAACACTAAGAAATTAGTAGTTTATGACACATGAAAGAAGACAAATAATAATTATGATGTGTAACCTAAAAATTACGTAATAATCTCCTTTCATCACAATGTAAAGTTTATGACCAAAATTGTGATGTTTGCCTATCCCAGAATGTGAGTTTCTTCTCTTAATTCTATTGCTCATTAACTGCAACACAATAAATGTTGGGGACATGCATTAATAGTCTGATTTCAGGTGAAGCTTTGGGATAGTGCAATGTGTCCAGGCTGAGTCTCCCCATTTTGGGGCTAAATTTCACTCCATCCATGTGCCAGAACAGTTTTCTCTTGTAGACTTTTCATCTTTCAGGTTCCTTTTATTACAGAATCACAGATCAGGTGAGTTGGAAGAAACCCACAAGGATCATTCAGTCCAACTTCTAACCCTGCACAGGACCCTTCCCAAGTATCACAGTAGGTGCCTAAGAGTACCCAATTTTCAGCCTATATTTTACTTCTCTCTGAGGAATTCTATTCTTTGCTCTATTAGAGGGTTTATTTGATGGGTTTTATTTTGTTGCCTTTATTTTTCTTCTTGTTTCTCTTTCCTTATAAGCTTTCTCAAGAGCTCTTGATATTGACCACTATACATTGTTCTTTATAAAACAAGAAAGTTATGTTTAGACAGTAAAGCTGGCTGAACATATCAGTCAAGTCCTCTGTTTACTTTATATAATTAAACTCTTGAGGAAGCTGCCAGAATATCAGTGAGGCCTGAACAGCCGTCTGGCTGCAATAGCACAAGTGGGGCACAAAACAGACTCTAGTCCTACTCACTCAAAGCTCTGTATACCTCTGAATAAGAGTTCAGAAGAACTCACTTCTGCACATTTTTATGTTAGGATATGAATGGGGTTTGAAAATCATTCATCAAGAGTATCATGTCAACTGGCAGCTGTGGTAAGCTTTCTCCCTCTTTCTTCTGGCAATTTACAGTGTGGTGTTATGAGTAAATCAAGCTTTTTAATAGAGCATCATTCTATGAAACCTAAGCAAAACAAGAAAATCTAGCATCATATAATCTTTTTTGCTGCCACATTTAATCAAGTGATTATGTGTTTCATTCAGTGTCTAGAAACTTCTTTGTTTTGCTTTAGGTTGTTTTTTTTTTTTCTCCCCCAGAATCAATGCATCTAAACACAAGAAACTCCTAGCCTTTTAGCTGTGGCTGTAGTTTTACTTAGCTTTAGTTTGCACAGAAAGAAAGATTTACTAGTGTAGAAACATAAATCTAAAGAATGGAGGACATGACCTATGGGAAACCTACAGGAAGAAGTGATGTGGAAGGGTTTCTAAAAGATCTATCAACAGAGTGATTAGACAGGCAGAAAGAGAGACACGGTGAGAGCACTTTCAGAAGCAAAGACAGAAAATTATTTCAAGCAAAATAAAAGGTAGTTTAGAGGTCAAAGATGATGAAGAAATATTGTAAAACTCTAAGGTTTTGCTAAAATGTCACTAAAGATATTAACAAAAATAGTACCCTTCAAGATAAGGGATAAATTGAGCATAAATAAATGGGGAAAGCCAGTCTGCATTTAATGAGCTTGAAGTAAAAGGAATGAACAAGATAGGACAACAAATGAATAAAATTTAAGATAAAGGTGGGATATCTTTCAAAGAGCAAAGTCTGCCCTTTTTAAATTGTTAAATAAAAGATCCAGAAAGCAGTGAGAAATTATGTGGAAATAAAATGCAAAGGTAGGAATGGTGTGGAAGAGTTTCAGAGTTGAAAAGAGGTCATAATAACAACAGCAAAGTTGAGGGAAGAACTGCTAGAAAGTATGCAGATCAGCAGGGAGAAAGGAGAACTGAATGTCAGGAAGCAAACAGGGAGGCAAAAAAGGTTGAGGAGAAAGTTGTTCTGCACTGCAATAATATCATCTTGTGAGAAACCAGCAAGGTCCTATACTGGGGAGAGGAAAAGAGAGAGGGATGAAGGTAGAGACAGAGAGGCAGGGAGGGAAGGAGAAGACAGAGGAGGGTTTGAAGTCTGAGTCAATGGTGGGAAAAAACCAGATGGAACTAAGGAGTTTTAAAGTAGCTGGAAAATAGTTATTTAGGTAAACAGATGGTAGAACTAAACAGAAAAAGCAGATTTGAAGAAAAGAGACAGCCTCCACAAGTCCTTAAGAAAATATTCCACTGTGTTGAGGAAAGTGTGAAATATGCAGATTCAGTGACATGAGAAAATAGTTAAATCAAGTGTCAGTGTGCCAAGGACACACTGATTGGGAACCAGTGTGAGGATGAAAGAGAAAATAAGAGAGATGCTAAACTCAAATGTAATCCCAAAGCTCAGCAGAGACTGAAGACAGAAAGACAAGGGTATTCCATGAGAGTAAAAAAAAAATTTTTTTAAATGAAGAAAAAAATTTCTCAGTGACAGCTATTAGCTAGTGGTATGGTAGTGTAATGAAACTGGGCATTTTTTGAATTTTAGAACAGGATTTTTGGTTCACATCTGGAAATTTTATCCTTTTTTAATACAATGAACCTTGTACATAAATCAATTCAATTTCTACATGAAATATATGTGAATCAGAGGGCTTTGTGTGTTTTATTTTTCAATATTTCCAGAGAAATTCTATCGATCCCTAAAAAATTGTGAAAGGTTTTTTCCGGTTAACTCTTCAAGTTCATGAAAAAGCTCAATATATGATGAAGATGACTGTCTAGAAGCTTTCTCTCAGCTCCTCGCTTCTGTAAGCTTTTGTGTGATCATTCTTCCTGTGCAGACAGGTGTAGCTGAATCCTCCAAGTTATTTTTGCCATGTTCAGCTTTCCTTTCATCTATTTAAACTTCTTGATCAATTTATTAGCTATTCCTTAAAAGAGTCCTGCCATAGCTCTCTAGTCTTCTTTATTCAAAACAGTTCTGAAAAGCGCAGATAATTTTCTCTTACTCTCTTTTTAAAATAGTAAGGTAAAAATCTCACATTGTTTTTTGAATCCAAGAGATATTTAGAATATCCACAGGCAAAATTTACGACCAGTTCTGCTGCCATTTTTCCCCTGAGGAGACGCAAAGCTGTAACATCAGTAAATATTGCCTTTTTCCCTAACCTTTTTCCCTGACCTCATATTGATTTAACAGAATCTTTACCTCTGTAAAGGACCAAGGGTTACTAAGGTCCATAGGAGGAACATATATTTTCACATTGGTAAAGAATAGAACACTTCCTATTGCTCTAATGTAATTCATTTTCATAAAGCTTTGTGATTTCTAATGGCAGATTCCCTATGCTGTAAAACTGAATATTAAAAAAGCCACAATATGTATAAGATCTAAATGTTTGAAAAAGCTCAAAAGTAGGAAATCTGAATATTCAGACCAGAATAACTACGTTATAAATTACTCACACATAACCTTTCCTTTCAACAGTGACCTTGGTCCCAATCAAGAATTAAGGGGAAAAAAAAGCAACTCAGGAGAGTTTTTTTAAATGCATGCCTCATCAAGTTATCATAATTAAATCATTTTCATCAAGAAGTAAAATATGACCAAAGTGCCATGCAAAATTATTAATCAAAGCACATATAGAATTTCAATTGCAAAGAGTTTAAGATGCATTAATTAAAATCTTCCTAAGATAATAATGAAATAAAATCATGTTAATGTTTTGTTATTGGAGGAGGAGTTAGAGGTATTGTAGAAAGTTTATTATTAAAAATAGGAAACTCCCAATCCTGAAAACTACTGAAATGGATAATGAATTTATTTTTGATAGATGTTTCTAGGATTTTTGCATCATCACTTAATAAACTGAAAAGGTTAAGCATGTTCTTTTATATGCCTATATACACTACAGTTAAAGTAAATTCCAAAGGCAGCCAGAAATCCTTACCCACAGATTTAAACCCTCTCTACTTTAAATTTCCACATTCTTAAAAAGATCTGATTACTTTTTATAGAAATCAGAGGTATATTATTACAAACAATCTGTATGTGCATGCATAGAATGCCCTATGAGAAATCATTTTATTCAATTACGTGAACATTTAACCTGTTACAGAGAATAAAACTATGTAACTTAGTGTAGTGGTTTGAAAGCAAAACCAGTGACACTCCAAGTCAGAAATACAATTTAATAGGAAGAGAAAGACAAAAGTAAAACAAAATAAATGTAATAATACAAAAGACCACTGACAGAGCCAGAAATACAACCTGATGCCCTGTTGGTCAGGTGTTGGAAACAGTCCAAAGTCAGCCCTCCTGGAGTGGTAGATGTGGTCTTGCTGGAAGCAGAGATGGTCCCATAGAGAAAGGGGTCCAGAGATGGATGCAGTCTTCCTCCAGGACTCCAGTGGGAACACTGGATATCTGGTGACACTTGTGGCTCCTTTTTATCTAGGTGGAAATTGTTCGTCTCCTTCTTCCTGGGTGGAGCGTCTCACAATAGGATGATGAAATGTGTCACGTCATTGGTGAGCTTTAATGGCCCATTAACAGAAGATATTCCCATGGAGGTAGTGGAAGACTGATCAGAGATAAGAAGCAATACTACACTTGGTTTTAACAGCTGGCTTGTTATCAGAAAGGCAGTCACCCCCACCCTTCTGGAGTTACAATGGATAAAGGAAAAACACCTCCCCAGCCAGGTTTCAACAGGTGGAAAAGAATAAATATTTTTTGGTTACAAAACCCAAGACACTTAGACAGTATAACTGAGATCACTTTAAGATTCATATTCTGCAACAAGGAATGCAGTATGCTAAGCAAAACTTAATCCCTGGTCAAAGATGTTTTGACAAGAAAAAGAATAGAAATTATAAAATTTTGAATTCATCATTCTAGTCTTTGTATTTTTTTTAAACAAACATCCCATATGATTTGCCAGAACACTGTACTTTTTGGGTATTCTTCATTTTCCTTCACATCAGGTTCCATGGTTTTTATACTGATGTCATAAGTAGGGACCAACCTTCGTATTTAGAAATTATACCCTGTTGACTCAGTAGTCAAGACCTGACAATTAGATCTACCTTTCTAATTATAATCAGTACTGTTACAAGTTCACATATCCATACTAATTTCTTGTTTCAATACAAATATTTTTTATCTTAACTCCACATGATGCCTTTTTTTGGCATCCTTGGTCGTCCTTTCTTCCTACTCTGTTCGGTTTAGTTACAATCATCCTAGCAAACACAGAAGAGACAATGTATCCCCCATTCTCTGTCTCTGTTCTATCCCTCTCTTTCAAGAGGGAAGCTCCAGAGACCTCACGCTACAGTAAAACCAATTGAGCCAGTCAGAGAGAGCTCCTCACCCTGATATACCTGTTTATTTGGCCTTCTGTCTTCCTTTGCCTTTTTTACAGAGGAAACACTTTCCTTCATATGAAGTGTCCTGAACCACTTCTATGCTTTCTGAATGTTTTCTGATTTGATGAGCCAAACCATTTAGGAGTCTCCTTGCTGTCTGCTTATCCATTAAGTAAATTTGTTTCTCATAAAAAAAACAGAGGGTAGAAATGTTTCTGATTTCTGGGTGCTCCTTCTGGCTTGGTCACATCTGGTGTTTTGCTGTTCTGATTTATGCTCAGATCTCTGAACTAAGTTTTCAGTGGTGCATATACCATATTCATCTGAAAGAAATAGGTGGGACAAAACATCCCACTCCCATGTGCTATGGCTACATCTACACTGTAATTTTGCTGAGAGGTCACAGATGGTGCCTGAAGGTTAGCAGAGCCCAACTCCATCTACTTTCACTGCATTTGTGAACAGCTCAGGCTCCAGCTGACTTTGTAGTAAACAGTGCCAAGGCTATCCTTTCTACTCAAAATCAGCCAAACCTTCAGGGAGGTAGGTTGCAAAAGAAAGACAGTAATCTCACAGTACTTTTCCAACAACTGTAAAACATAGTATAAAAATAGATGTGCTTTACAGATAAAGTTGTACTTGGAGGTATCTTCCCTAAGAAAGAATACAAACTGGTTTACCTCAAATTCAGACACAACTGGAATTTTGAAAAATACAGAGCTGGTATGGAAAATGTTTACTTGAAGCGGACTAGTTTTATTTTGTAGGCTTCTTTTTCTTTATTTTAAATAATACTGCCAACAAAGATAATACAAGGAGCTTAATAAACAACCAAGACTGTTATTGGACGAAAAAATCATCTCTAAAATTGTAGTCTCTGATCAAAAAGTATCACTTTTTCTTCAATTTAGTGGGCAGTTAAAATACAATTTGGAGAGGTTTTCCTCCAATGTCCTTGTTCAAAACAGGATCAGCCAAAGGAGTTTTCTTGGGACTGTGCACCATCAAGTTTAATGTTTCTAAGGACAAAGAATCCCCAATATCTTTCTGGGAAACTTGTGCCAGTGTTCAGTCACTTTGAGAGTAAAAATATTTTGCCATGTGTTCAGATGGAACCTCCTGAGTTTCAGTCTGTGCTCATTGCCTCTCATCCTGTACTTGGACATCCCTGAAAAGAGACTGGCTCTGTCCTCTTTGCATCCTCCCCTCAGGCATTTACAGACATTGCTAAGTTATTACTCCTCAGGTGTAAGAATTGGTATTTCCTTTTTTCTAGTTTCATGAGGTTCCTATCTACCCAATTCTTCAGCTTATCCAGGTGAAAGGCAGCACAGCCACATAACTTATCAGCCACTCCTCTCAATTTTGTACCATCTGTGAACTTGATCAGTGTGCACTCAGTTCTCTTTTCCACATCATTAATAAAGACATTAAAGATAATTTCCCCCAGTATTGACCACTGGAGTACCCCACTGGTTATGACCTCCAACTAGAGTCCAGTCATTCAACCAGCTCTAATTCCACCTCATTGTCTGCTCAGCCACCTCATACTTCATCAGTTTCTCTATGAGAATCTATCTCACAGGAGACAGGGTTGAAAAAGTTACTGAAATCAAAGTAAACAATATTCACTGCTCACCCCTCAAATACCAAGACATTCATTTCATCATGCAGGGTAATCAGCTTGGCCAAGCATTACTTCCCCTCCTTGAACTCATGCTGATGTCTTGTACCCTGTAGTCACCGCCTTGCTTATATGCAAATTCTTGAAGTAACCCTGCTTCAGCCATGCTTTCTTGTACTTACTTTCCCTTTTTTTCCACATTTCTCCAGGCTCTTTGGGTATCAAAGCTGTCTTTGGCTACCCTCATCAGAGCTTCTGGTAACTTAATTTCCTCTGAAATTCCTAGTTTAAACCCCTCTTTCCAGGCCAGCCATCCTGCTGGCAAAGATAATTTTGCCATGGTTAGTCAGGTGGATCCTATCTCTCATAGGCAGATGTTGATCTTAAAATAGTGTTCCATGGTGATAGAGAACAAAATCCTGCTCCCAGCATCAGCTCTGCAATCAATTGTTAACCCAGTATATCACTGCCCTCCTCCTTATACTCTTTGCCCTTACCAGCAGAATCTGGAGAACACTATCAGTCTTTGACAGCCTCAACCATCACCCTCAGGTCTCTGTAGTCACTTTCTGTACTCCCCAGGGTGCCACTAGCATTCCCACTGGTGCCCACACAGAAAACCAGGGGATTTTTAGCTGGGGGTTTGGACAGGGCTCAGCAGTCTCTCCACAACATCCCATAACACAGCCAGTGGCAAGCAGCAAACTTTTCTATACAACAGGCCAGGCTAGCGTATCCATATTATTTATCAGCACATTTCTTGAAAGAATTTCTACTGAGGCCAAGATTTCTCCCCTCAAAATGCCCAAGAGTAGTTGAGGCAGAATAGGCACTTCCCAGTAGAAGCAGTAAAGACAAGGCCATGAGGCTTTTTGCCATCTGTGGGGCCAGGGAAGTTCAGCCATATCAATCCATGCTATGTCATGATGTTCTTCCTGAGGTCAGCCTAGAGGACCTTAGTCCATTCTTTCTTCTAGAATAAAACAGGAAACTGGGGACCTGGAATGATGGATCCCGCAGAGGAAAAGGTGTTTTTAGTATTATGAAAGTAGAGAAGGAAAAAAAATGTTAGCATCAAATAAAGAGAACATAAGAAGAGATGCAAAGAGAAATCATTCAGTATGCATTTGATTTATGAATCTTAATGCAACAAATAGAGAAATTTTATGTAAGCCACAAGGGGTTACTTGGAATTGAATGGGTCATATACTGAAAGAATTTGAACAGAGGATGACTCTTTGTTAGTGGACTGGTTTTAAAAAGTGAAAAACATTTTCAAAGTCAGATACAGCACAAAAAGGCAAGCACAGCAGGATAAAGCAAAGGAGGAATACCATAAAGAGGTTGATAGAAATGAAGATAAAACTCAAGTGCACACTCAACATAGAAATGAGCTGAATAAGAGATTAAATTTGAATTTATGGAGACTAATAAAAATGGATGTAAGCTCATTAATAGAAGATTACAGAAGTCCATCCAGTTCTCTGCATACAAATAAATATGTGATACAATGAGCCCAAGTAGAAATTCTTTAGAAGATAACAATAAAAGTATATTAATATCATGGGATATAAATTGTCTTTAGCATAGACCGACAGTGTAATGATGCTTGAGCAATTAAGAGAGAAAGAGAGAATTAGAACTGTGATGTATAGGTAGGTTTGCTAATATATCTCTTGTGCATTTTCGGAAGTGATGCAGTTGAACAATCTCCATACAGGCTGTATCCAGAGACAAAAAGCATAGGCTCCTTAGGTAATCACAGGCTTACAGGCCAGATTGTGAACATTTTAAGATGGAGTGGAATTAATTACAGTGCTTACATCAGCTAGGACACAATTTGTGCTATCTTATTTTAGATATACTAGTGTTTCTATAGGTGGTGGAGGGAAAGTTATTCCAACTAAATACTTAGCTGCAGCTGGACATTCCTCCATAAAACTTTATCCCCTCTGCCCAAAATCCCAGAGATTGTGATTAAATCCTACCTCTTTTTTTATTTTTTCTTTTTTTTTTCTGATTTTTGTTGTTGTTGTTGTTGTTGTTGGGTTTGGTTGGGTTTTTGGTTTTTTTTCTGTCGTTTCCAATTGAAGTTACATCTTCTGATTCTTAAGGATAAGCAATATAATATTAGTCAGGGCTATCAGTACATTTAGTTTGTTCTCCAAGTGCTCAGAGGTTGGCAAGATTCACAAAAATTTGAAAAGAAAGCTGGACATAGAGTTAATCCACTAGAATATCCTTCCCCTTGGAAAGGGTTAATGGAGGATTTAAGAAAGAATTCGACATCAGCCAGTTAGCAACAATTCAGAGTCAAATATTTAAGCCACTTGCTTTCCAAGGGGAAAGTTCATGGTGATCTTTTCATGTATGAAGTGAGCAGATGTACCTTATTTTTATTTTTTTTCTAATCTCTTGTAACTACATTTATATGCTCCTTTTGCACCTCTCTTAATTCAATACTTAATTCAATATGTTTCCTTCAAAGCTGATGCATATCTCCTTGACAAAAAAAAAAAAAAAAAAAAAAAAAAAAAAAAAAAAAAAGTAGTTAGATGCCTTAACTTGCCTGTGATTTAAGACCTCGGGTCTCTGAACATATCTGTGGCTTTGCATGTCTTTTCAGAGGAATTTTCAACATCCCTCACACAACACAATGCAGTTGGTTTATAATTTTCATAACACTGCTCAGAATCAAAAAGACAAAAATTTAAAACATGTCATAAACACAAAAAATATCCTTGTTGCAACCATTACTTTTTTGTAGTCAATATGGTAAGAGATTGCAGACATGCAACAGGATTTCACTAGAATTTTACATTGCTTAAATACTTCAAGAAAGAGGGGGGTTTTAGGTTCATGTAAGAAATCATGTTTTAACACAATTCTTTTCTAAGAAATTAGAATGGTTTTATTCAGCAAGTGATGACTGGAATATGGCTGCTGTGTTGGAATATGACATGGGGAGCAAGGAACAAAGGAAGCAAATAAATTCTAACCTTGAAGATTAAAGCAAATTAATCTGATATAACCATGGATGAATGCTGAAACTTGATGTATGATTTTTTTTTTCAAGCTATAAGATTAAACTTAGAGATTCTGGAACATATTTTCTTTAGATACAGAAATGTAAATAGCAGTTTTATGGTGGAATTAACTAATTTTGTAAAGTCTTTGGGCTGATAAGTTTCCTCGATACTGTTCTTGGGCGACAGTCTGAAATTAATTCATCTGGAGAAAAAGATTTGGGGCACATGAATAGAAGCCAGGCTATATCATTTGGTCTCAGAAGCAAAGGATGGTCTCTGGCCTGTTACATTAGTTAATCTAGTTTGCAAGTCTTCACTCCTTTCTATTGACTTTTTTGTCCTTGGATGCATTTATTCTGGAGTTCCATATTTTCCTTTCCTTCATAAGCACCATTTCTCCACACAAACATCCTTATACCATCTATGCACTTTTTATTTTTTGAGTTCTCCACTCTTACCATTTAATTTTCCTCGTCTGGGGACTCTGTGTGACCTGACTTGGCCATGACAGAAGGTCTGTTTATGCCCATTCTTCTTTCTTCCTTAGACTTTTGTTTACAGATGATCAGGGAAATGCTTTGAATCAAAAAATATTTTTAATGACAACTTTATAGAATAAGTAGGACCAAACTTGCATTATCTCTTCCCCTCTAGGGTCAGGCAAACCATCCTTGGTTCTGAATTAGACATTTGTTTTGAGAGCTATATCATGCAAACTTTAGTTCTTAGACTTTATTGCATTATTTTAAATTAAGGTAAGGAAAGAGGATTAAACAGATGTTGATGTCCTTGTGCATGAGTTAGGAGTAAACACAAAATGTAGCATTCCAAAATCATGATCACCTGTTCATCAGGTGATATTTCTGTCTTATTTCAAGAATGACAGGGTAAAAGATATTATCCTGAGGAAAGTTTTCAAAGAAACAAATAAAGAGAACACATAATCAAATGTTAAGTAGGGTCAGATAAGAAACAAAATTTGGCTGCACTTCCACTTTTATGATGGGAAAATAGCTTCACTGACTCAACTTTTTGCCAAGAAAAAGTATTACTACTTCCACAATATACTTCTAGTGGAAGACAGAAATTTGACATAAAGGTACAAAATGGTTGACATCAACCTATAAAATACTTTAAGCATATTATCTGATATTGGAGATTTATATATTTCAGTAAAAGTATGTTGTCAGTCTGTGCATTCCAGTGGGAACTTGGCTAACTCATTGATTATTTTAATATATATATCTCATCAATCAAAGATTCAGGTTGAATCAAAAAGAGTGAAAATCTCAAAGAATAGAACAGAGAGGACATTTAAAAATCCAGCCACTTCCTTTTTGAAATATGGCCATTATTTATGGGCAGAATTAAAATTAAATTTTAAACAGGCTATCAAAGGCATAATTTAATTCTGGCTCAGTAAATTTACTTATATGGTAAACTGGTATCTAGAACTGAAGAGAAGCAATTTTGCCAAGATCTACTCAGACATTCAAAAAATGGGAGAGAAATCCAAATAAATTAGAAACCAAATTAAACACAAATATAAACAGAAATCATAAAAACAGAAACAAAAATAGCAATATTGCAAGGAATCTTGAGTAAACCCAAAATATGCCCCATTTCCCAAGTGAATAATATATTCTTTAAAGATAATTGAAATGTTGTTCACAGTAAAACAAACACACAAACAGAAATACTGTCTAAAATAGCTGTTAAACAAGCCTGTGTAAGTGGCTGAACTTCTCCTTCTGCTTTCAAGAAATTTGATACAGAAAGAAAATATTTAATCTACTTGTTTATCTCAGACTTTTAATTTTCATAGTGATTAAACTAAATTTAGCTTATTAAGGCAAATTTTTTCTATCACTGGGAACCCATAAGCAGCACAGCGAGATCAAGCTAGTATTTATGGTAAGAACATTTTCATGAGAAACAAACAAAAAAATCAAAATCCATCCACAAACATGCATGTAGTTAACTCCTATCCAGCCTCCCTGAACTTCCTTCTCATCCCCAGGTTCCTTGACTGCTCAGGCCACAGCCAAGGAGGACCCACCATCTCCATGGTGCCAGAGATTGAAATAGTTCATGCCTCAAACATTGATATAAAAGAGTTTTGCCCATTATAAAAAAATTGTATAAAGAAGCTGCAACCAAAGAAGCCTCCTTGCAGATACCTGACTGGAACTTTGGACTGTAAGTTTAACTACCTAGAGAAGATGTTATTGCCCAATCAATCCAGCCTAGGGAAAAAAAAAATAAGGCTGAGGCAGAGGAATGCATCCATAAATGGTTTGTTGTGAAAGCTAAATGCAGCAGAGATTCTTCCCTGGCTGAGTTTGGGGTGGGAGAGACCACAGCCCACCAGGTTTGCTGCCCCCAAAACAAGGAAGGGAAGATTTCAGGTGTAAACTCTGGTTAGAGGCAGTGAACACCAATCTCCCTTACACAAACTGGCCTAGCCAATCTCCCTACACAAACTGGGGGTTGTGGAACCACAACCACAAGTCACATCCATGGGGCAGTCACGTGAGAGGCAGCTGAGAGGATGTCACAATCCAGCAAAGATCCTCCAAAGTGCCACCGCCCAGAGTCATTCCTGAAGTCTTGCACCACATGACTGCTGGTGATGCAACAAATCCAGAGTCTGTTGTAAGAGACAATGGCAAACTCCCCATCCCAGGGTGGTGCCTGGGTTTTCCTACCTGGCCTGATCACAGAACCCATTGAAATCTGTGCTTTTTTGGGGGTGGATCTTCACCACCAAGAAGACCAGCTGGGGAGGACCAACAGAGCATCACTGGGATCCACAGACTGGTGATATTGTCCTAATTCTGTCCATGTTACTCTCTTTCTGTCCCCCTTCCACCTATTTTCTATCTCTTTCTTTCTCTCTCTCTCTCTCTCCCATATTTACTATCAAATAAAACCCATATTGTTGTCACTGGCATATGTTCTCGTTTGCACCTTCATTTGGGCAGAGGCATTTCTGAGAACTTTAGTAACTGGATCTTGGCACATGGTCTGGGGAAGATCCATTTCCTCAGGGCCTTTGGCAACCACTGGGCACAGTGCAGAAGGCATATGACCCCACCTCTGGCATTTTACTCAACATCCGTAGCCTGAAAGTCTGCTAAAAATTCAGACCCTAAGTTAAGAATATATATTAAGGTATATTAAGGCAGAGCTAGAGGTATCTATTGAAGTTAGTGTAGTGGCTCTCATTCTTCCAGTTAAGGAAGGGAAAACTAGAATGCTTTACTGCTAAATAAATGCTGAAGACAAAATCAATCACCAGAGCTATGCAGACTATCCTCCACTGCAAGGGGCTGAATGATAAATAATTTCAAGTATTAGCCCACAGGATGCAGAAGATGAAAATCAAGCCTTTTAGAAGTTAAAGTTTCAATTTTCATAATTCCCAATTATTTTGCAATAATACCTCACAGCAGTAAGAATCTAGAATAAAGTAAGGAAAACAGCAGCTAGATATAGCAGAGGTTTTTTTCAGTTGTGACACTTTGTTTCATATTTTCAGTAAAAGTGTAGTTAATAGGAAGAAATTTCAGAAGTATTTTTTCTGAATAAGGATTTTTCACTTTCCAGTCAGCTACATGTTAAATAAAGACCAAAGAAAAATAAAGTTGTTTGAGAGAGAACAAGCCCTGTGATCCCTGAAAAACTCACCTCATTATATCTCTAAGAGACTATCACCATTATATTAATAATCACCATCTCCTGGATGGAATAGATTTTTTATCTAAGAGACTGAACAAGCTTTCAAACTAAATTTTGCTATTTCCTCCACTTGCTACACTTTTTTTATGGTCTGAGAAGTCCTGTAGCATATAAACTCAATTACTTTTGGATGAAACTGAACTTCCTGAGTGCACATAACATTTTCCAGTTGCTAATGTGCTTGCAGTACACAGGAGCACTCTTGAGCTGCTCCAGAAGAAAACTCTCAGAAGAGCAGTGTGGATGTCAGGTTCTCAGCACCAGTCCTTTTTTTGTATCTGTCCTCTGATCATACAACATGCTTACATAGAGCATTCCTCAGATCAGGGCTAGGATCAAAGATTTTAAATACGTTTCTTCTCAGTAAATTGCTGTTAGCTGCCTCAGAAATCCAAGTGTGAAGAAATATTCTGATGTAAAAGATTAAAGAACCAAGGAACGTCAATATCCAGTACAGTGCAAAACTTTAAACACAATTCAGCTGCACTCCTTGCAAACAGTACACTGCTCCATGTTATGATTTTGATTTTGTTTTTATTCAGTCTTAAATACTTTGGCTATAGTTATGGGGGAAATAAGATATAATTCTCTTAAATAACAGCTAAGACTGTTAATTTCAGTTTAATGAGACTATACTGTTACTCAAAACTTGGGTATGCTATTGGATTTGGATCTATTTTTAATTTTAGTCCAATGGCTTTTAAATCAGGTCACTGGCCAGACATTTGCACATCCTCAATGAGAGCAAATTTATCCATATTATGCTTTGTGGAGCATTTCAATGTAGCAGCAAGCTCTAAAATGGCATTATAAAACCTTGCAGATAAGGGCATATAATTTTATCTGAATAGCGATGCTAGTTAAATATACCATGTCAGTATGGCTCTTCTCACTCCTTTACCATTTGCATCAAAAATTCTTGACTGGCAGTTAAAATGGTTGTCTACCGAGATCTCAAGATTTAAGCAGGTGAATAAGTTAGGCCAATTAAAAAAAAAATCTTGAAAAAGATGCAACAATATCTGACTTCAGGATTTTTGCAGCATTTGCTACATCTGATTACTTTTCAGTTCCCAGCATTAGTACTGATGCAGTCACTACATTAAATCTAAAATAAATATCTTATTAAATGTTTGGCCTTCTATTTATTTTTATCTTTTTCTGGCTATGATAGATAGTATTAGATTTAATTCTGCATTGCCAGATTTTTTAAGATAGAGATTTTTTATTTGTGGAATTATTATTATTATTATTATTATTATTATTACTATTATTATTTGTTTATTCTACTGGTAATAAGGCCAGCTAGAAACTCTTATATTGTTTTATAACCTACGTAATATTCCAAAGGAGAAAAACTTTGAAAGGCATATTTAAATGACCTTTACAATTAATTCATATAAATATAAGTATAAATATAAATATAAATATAAATATAAATATAAATATAAATATTCTAAAATGCTTGTGAAAAAACAGAGTTTTTATGTTAGTATGAAAAAAATGTTTGGTACTATATTAGCAAAGATATAAAAGTCACACAATGAGGGATGATACAATGATCATGCATGATGAGGAAACTATTTGAAAACCATCTTTTCCTTCACTCATATTAAAGGACCTTCCTGTGAAAAAAAAAAAAAAAAAATAAAAAAGCTCTGGTCTTAGACATAGGTGAAAAACAGTACATTCAGAGCACTAGTATAATCAACACCTGCTGTTGTTCCAATGTTTTCAAGCTCTTCTCTTCAAGGCCAGGTTGGATGAGGATTATGAGTTATGGGGATTATGGAAGGTGTCCCTGTCCATTGCAGGGGGCTTGGAACGGAATGATTCTTAAGGTCCGTCCTGACCTGACCCATGCCATGGTTCTGTTATCCAAACACATCTTGTCTGATGCCAAAGTATAAACACAGGAGAAAGAATATTTATCAAGAAAATATTAGACCAACAGTCACAAATATTTCTTTTCCTTCTAAACTTCCTAAAATTCTGGGAAAAGCACATAATGCACACATATTATGCAATTATCTGACAGTTAAAATATCTCATGACTGTTTTAATATGCAAAGTGATTTTTATTTTAAAATGATCTTTATCTTTTCCTAATAGGAACTCTTTCAGGGAAAATGGATGCAATTATAAAAAATAATATTATATTTTCTCACATACATTAATTTATTTTCTATCATAATAATAGAGATTGTCAAAGCATAAGGGAAAGATCTGGTTACAAAAGAATATTAAAATTTGAAAATAGGTTCATTAAGGATTTTAAAAGAAGGGAAATCTAATCAAAATTCAACTTTTATGTTCTAATTACATGATAATTGATCAGTAATCACCATTGTCTCCTGTCCCATGCACTAATAAAAATCTCTCCCAAGTGCACAATAAAGTGCTATAACATTAACTGAATTACACAGCAAGCAAATTTTGGTTTAAACATTTTTAGTAGTCTTGGTTGCATTGTTCAGAGTTTGGTTTTGATTTTTTTTGTTGTTGTTGTTGTTGTTATAGTGATAGGTAGACATTAGAGATTCTTTCCAAAACATTAAAAAATAAAAATAAAATATAAAGAAAAAAAAAAGGAAATCTAGCTGATTCACAGATCTAATTTAATGAGCTTTAGTTAGTTTCCAGACTACTGCAGTATCTTCAGAATAATCTCCAGAGAATCCTTCCAATGGGGCCATGGACTGCAATCTATACACTGGCTTGGAAGAAATTTCCACTTCTCTCAGACATCTCTGACAGGGAGTTTAGACTGAAATGCCATTGAATTATTAACGTTACAATTTATCATACCTGCAGATTATTCACTTTTTTTTGTCTTCTCCCCTTATTGAACAAGTGATACAGACATTATTGATGAAATGGTCATATGCTACTCCATCACAGGGAGCATTCCAGGTCAGTCTGTAATTTATGTTTTAGCTCAAAGAAGAAAAAAATCTAAAACTCCAAACTATTTGCAGAGAGTGACAAATGTCAACATTCAGCACCTTGTGATCAATTTTAATTCCTGTATGATGTAAACACATATGTTAATTTCCTGTCATTACAGTAATTTCAGTAAACATAATTAAAATAAATATGTATCTGCAGTTAATTCACAGTTGTACCTTAAGCTATTGCTGCTATTTCTGATTCTAAATGTATGTACTTAGCTGTAAACAGAATATAGCAATTGCACAGCTAGTTTTTACTGTACTGAAATACCAAACAGTTTTTTGAGACTGGAACTGAGTAGTCTCCTGTATTTAATGGAAAAATCAAGTGAGGAGAAGGATTTCAGAAGCAAGATATTCTCATATAAAAGCAAATGGTTTACATTCTTGGTGTCTGCAGAGATTATCTTTACAAAAGATATTATCCTTAGTAAAGGTTAAAATGAAATTCAGAAATTGGTTGCTAACAGCTATAACTGTATAACAAAATTAGGAGGCAGAACTTTTAACAAGTACATATAATTTTGAGAAAAGCAACAAATTAAACTTTTATTTGGGAAAAATATAGCTTCTTTGTTTTGTTTTGTTTTGTTTTGTTTTGTTTTGTTTTACTTAACGACAAAAACTTAAGGATAAAACTGCCATACAGTTAATAAAATTTTACAAGACCCTGAAAACAACATGAAACAGTTTTTCTTGCAGACAAGACTAAATTCTTTCTTTTTCTTATAATCAATTTAGATGCATTTTTTCATTTATTTTGTTGGAGGAAGGAAAAGAGCAGGTTAAAAAAAAAAAACAAAAACACTTCATGCTTCAGATTCTGAGATTTGACCTTAGCTGAGAAAATACTGTGATGCAGTGAGAAGATGTAGAATCTTGCTGGCAAACTCTGCAGCTTTGCAGAAGTGCTTAGCACCCTTGTAGGGTGCACTTGGACTCATAAGAACAGTTTTGGCTGTGCTTCAGGACTTTAATTCCTGACTGCCATGGTTCTTGCCTGTTCTCAAGATCAGCACAACAGTGTTTATGCTGCAGAAGAGCCAAATTCAGCAATACTCAGCTTTAAACTCCCAGCACATCCTCAAGCAGGAAAAGGACCGCAGTCATTACAACCCAAGCATATTGTGTGTCTGTAGATCACACACCAGCTCTCCTTGTCTTCACATAATAGGATGGCTAGAGCTCTCATTTACCTGGAACATCAAATTACAACCAAAAGCACCTGTGGTCTTTAGTCTTCTGAACAAAAGAAATTTTTCTAGCATTGCAACGCTTCGATACCACAGGTAGAAAAAAAAAATATATGCAGCTAGACATATAGATATACATCCTAGAGTCCAATTTCACCCACAACACACATGATATCTGACCCCTCCTATGCACCTCCCTTTCCCTCCACACCACAGAGGAGTTGCCATGTGCTCTGCCTTTTGGTTATCCACACTGTACATACAGAGTCCACAAATCCAAATCAGACTCTCTGTTTTCAGACCTTCCCCAGCCTTGACAAGAAATGCTGGTTATATGGAGAAAGGAGAGACTGTAAATTCTAAGGGAAGTGTTTGCCTTAAGAGCATTGAGAGGAATACAGGGCAGGATCATCTCTTACTCTGAAAAGAAAAAAATACCAACGGCATGCCTCAGTTCTGAATGTTTGTCATTTTCCAGTTTCCTGTAGTTTACAGAGTCATAGAATGGTTTGGGTGAGGTGGGAGTGGTTTGGGTTAAATGGCTCCATAGATGGGAACCTTCCATGAGACCAGGCTACTCAGAGCCTTATCCATCCTAGTCTTAACATGTCCAGGGATGGGAGTTCCCATCTGTGTGGGAAACCTTTTCCAGTTCTTAACAACGTGCATAGTAAAGAATTTCTTCCTAGTATCTAATCTAAACCTACCCTCCTTCAGTTTAAAGCTATTTCCCATTGTCCTGTCACTACATGCTCTTGTGAAAAATTCATCTCCAGCTCTCTTGCAGGCTCCTTTAGGTACTGGCAGGTGCTCTAAGGTCTGCACAGAGCCTCTCTTTCTCCAGGCTGAACAGCTCTAACTCTCTCCTCAGCCTGTCTTATTAGAAGAGGTGCTCCAGCTCTCTGATCAGTTTAGTAGCACTCCTCTGGATTTATTCCATCAGATTCATGTGGTTCTTGTGTAGTTATCAAGTTGTTTTTTTTAATAAAGGTACACATTGTTTATAGGTTGTGAATTTTATTTTGTCATTCACTGCAACACCAATACTCTTTCTCATGTTAGAAAGCCTGAATTTAGTAAGCAGCTTGTGTAAGAGTTGTTTGGGGAGAATATACTCATGAGCCCGTTAATTCTTCTTCACAGATGATGAACCCGGAGGATACTGACTGATCTAAATCACTGCCTACTCTCTGAGGGCTGGAGGGAAAAATCACCAGTGTTAAACAACACTTTCAAGTTCCAATATTATAGAAACATGAGTAATTTTTCTCTATTACCTTTCTTTCATAAAATATATTTTTCATCTGTTTTTTTACCATCTCAGAATTCTAGAATCATCTTTACTGAATGCATCTTAAGACTACCTTTGACATTATTAATACTTTATTAATTCTTTATCTTTCCTAGAAAAAAGCATCACAATGGCAATGTCCACAATCACATCTAATTTTTCATAATTAAACCCTGCTGATGGCTTCTAGTCATTCTACTAGCAATGAAAGCACCTTCTTCTGTTTGCAGTATCTGAAAACAGATATGAGCCCCTATTGCTCAGGACCCCTCTGGGCTAAGATTAGCTTAAAATATAGCAAAATTCAATCTCTTTCATAATTTCACCTATTATTGTATTATTGACACTGAATTATATAGCAGTCTCATTACCTGAGGCTACATGGATTTATACTAGAAAATTATTTGTGTATACTTACACTCAAATTTTCCAAATTTTAAACTTTCATAGAGTAATTTTTATGACTCTGGTTTCTGCCCAAGGCATTTTTGTGTGTCATAAGTGAAAACACTTCAACAACTTTTAAGTATAGTAAGCAAAACAAATACTCTGTCACCATTATTCAAACGTTTTAGAATAAATTCAATACCTGTGGTTTGCAATGAACCCTTGATATTTGACAAGAAAAGTCTCGAAACAATAAAGGAAAGAACACATCTACGTGTAAACTAAGCAAAATGATTTTTAAATCCAGATATTCCCAAGTTTTCTTGGTACCAGATGTGCATCTATAACAAAGGAACTGATAAGGAGGAAGCTGTTAAATTCTCAGTGATTACGTTTATAGGATAAAACAAGAATTCATTTCATTCATCTGATTTGAGCAAGCAAAAGATCAGCAGAGAGGTAATGAAGGGCTTTGCCTCATTTCTAGAGGAAGGCAGTATAGAAACTACAAGTCAGAATTACCCTGCTTAGGGGAGTCTGGTTTTGTGTTTGGAGCTTCCAAATACTTAATGATTGTCTCTTTGGCTTCATTTTCACTACATAAGAATTTACCTTGGAAGAAGAATATTAGAGCCCCTAGCTGTGAGTGGTCTTTGCAGACAGCAGGGCTTGACCCAGAGAACATTTAAAACCATGACTTTACTGGTACACAAAATGTGTCAAGCAACAAACTTCAGAATGACCTGTCTAAGCCAAACACTTTAATATATTCTATTAAATTATCCTCCAATATATAAGATAGCGGAGTTCAAGTTGTCTAGTGAGAATGGCTCATGGCTCACACTAACCCTGAACCATGGCAATAAATCTTTTGAGAAAGTGTGAGATCAAAAAGCATGACATGAGCTGCTCTGGCAACTCACAAGATGAAGTTCCAGCATGCAGAAATATTCCTTGACATTATCATGTTTACTAGAAAAGTCACAAACGGGTGTAGTTAGACTGTACAACTTTTATGCCTTTCAGCAGGACTCACGTTTGTTTAGTTAGCTGTTGTCTTCTAATGGTCTCAGAGAAGGATTAAGCATCTCAGGAGGTATCTGACTGTAAGTACACATGGTCTATATTCATTGAGATATATGGTAGAGAAGAGTTTGCTTAAGTGTGTCACAAGAAACAGCTGGTTCAACAACAGTGTCAGTAATGTAGGCCTGAACCTCAGACAGGTTTCTTGTTCTGTCTCCCATTTCTGAATCTGTATTTGATGTTACATAGTGTTAGTATAAAATCCAGGAATAACGCTGTGAGCACGGAAAAGAAGACATATCATCCATCTAACAGGAATTTTCTTCCTTACAAAGCCATGCTTATTCTTGTATGGTCTTATTATCTGGCAAATCTCGTTACCATATTTGCACAGCATTGCAGAAAGTGCAACTCAGTGGAAAGACAGCAGTGTTTTTCTGCCTAGAAAAGGCCATTTTCTCATGGCTCAAACACTGTCACGTAGAGCATGTGAAGCTGAGAAGGGAATTATACTGACTTGGAAGAATTTCAGAAGAAGCTGGTATATATATATACATATATATATATATATACACACACATAGCTTGTATGGGGTACAAGATACTATTGGTGTGAGTTGAAATATGGTCTGAAACTTCAGGCTGAACTATGTTCGTGTTGGAAAGGACCTAAAAAATCACCTAGCTCCAACCTCCCTACCACATTCAGGGACACTTTCCACTAGAGCAGGTTACTCAAAACCCCTCCAAGCTGATTTTGAATGTTTCCAGGAATTAGGCACGTACAGCTTCTCTGGGCAACTTGTGCAAGTGCCTCATCACTCCCATCGCAAAGAATTTCTTCCAAACAGCTAATCTAAACCCACCCTCTTTCAAATTTAAAGCCATTTCCCCTTGTCCTGTCACTACATGTGTTTGTAAAAAGTCCCTCTTGTAAGACCCTTTAGGTACTAGGCACAAGTGACTAGACACTAAAGGCTTCTCTAAGGTCTCCCCAGAATCTTCTCTTCCCCAGCTTAAGCAGCCCCAGCTTTCTCAGCCTGTCCTCATAGGAGAGATGCTCCAGCCCTCTGATCTTTGTAGCCTCCTCAGGACGTGCTTTCACAGGTCCATGCTGTTCTTGTGTTGGGGGCCCCAGAGCTGGACGCACCACTTCAGGTGGGGTGTCATGAGAGCAGAGTAGAAAGATAGCATCAAATTCCACTTGGTTTATCTTTTTCCTGATATATTCTTTCATCAACCTTTCACTAAAGAAGGAGAGGAAACAAATGAAAATAATTGATTCTTTTTTTCTGACATTCAATTACCTGCCTTATAGATAAACTCACATGCTTTAAAACTTCCCTCCCCACACAAGTCATCTGTAGGCATGGAGAAAGATAGGAAACAAAATAATATGCTCCACTTACATGTTCTATTTTCTGTGTAGCTTTATAATGTGCAAATTATTCAAGAGAAATAGTTTCTTGAATCAAACTGAGCTGAAAAAAACATTAGTGATTGCCTAAAGCAACATAAATAAAAGAACATAGTTATGTTTTTTATTCAGTGTTTGACTTTTGTTCTTGTTTTCTTTTCCATTGCTAAACCACACTTCTCAACAAAGAATGACCCTGGGTGTTTGCAAGTCTTACATAATTTCACTTGGGGACTGTAAGCTTTAGTTCTCCAAAATCTATGCCAAATGCAGTCAAAAACACAAAGAGAAAGATCAAGCACCAAGTAGCACTGGAAGGTTTCCAATTTTTAATTTTGCTGTAAAGGAAATACAAACTTCAGCATATAGACACACATTCTACACCCTTGCAAATAAGTCTTCAAGACAACCCATATAAGACTGCAATAAGGAGGAAGTAAAATGAGGAAATTCAGATGCAAGTGTAGTACTAATTAGAAGAGAGCAAGCTTTTAAGACAAGGGATATCTCAGCTGAGGTCTTTACAAAACCTGTACACATACATCACCTGTAGCACTCATGAAACTCAGGGATTTACAAATAATTTATAGGTCACACATCTGAAAATATGGTAGTGATTATCTGTCACAACTTGCCAAGCAACAAACAGACCATCTTATCAACTATGATTTCCATTTTCATCAGTGTAACCTTGAGCATGCCCTAGACCTGTATAAACAGACATTCTGTTAAATATTATAATTCTTATTTAAATGAAGTGAGAAAGTAATAATTCCACATATTGCAAAGCAGTTAGTGATCTCATTGTCCCCTTGTGTTGTACGCATATTTGTTTATCAGCGTGAAGCAGCTTCTTATCTCTTTTCAAAGCCCAAGGCAAACAAAGTAAACATTTAATTAGAAACATCAGTTCCTAAACTTATTGGCATTTTTGACTTACAGTGAACTCCCAGCTCAGTGAAAAACAGCCAAACAACACAACTTTCCCTACACTTGTATCTACTGGTGTGGGAGAAGTCATTATTAATATCACTGATGTCTGTTCTTATGAAAAATCCTTTATTCCAATGTCATTTGAGGAAACATTAAGCAGACATGGATTGATGGTTTAAACAGATAAACTCGACACTAGTTTTTAATCCCCTGAATACATATGCAAATGGATGATGATGACTTTAATGGAAATTTTGCCTACATAAACATTGCCCTCTAATGGGAGAGGAGGAACAAGAGCTACTCAGAATTTATATTTGGATCCCATGGATCATAACCATTTTAAAGGAATGGGTCTTATTGTGCTTTTATGTAGTGCTTTGATTAACCTTCCATCGCTTCATGGAGTTTGAGGCTTTGGGGAACTTCATCCAGACTGATTTCCTGGATAACACAGACCATTTATTTTCACCCAGCAACCCTTTTATTAGTACCAAAAAAAAAAAAAAAAAATCCCAAATGCTTTATGTTAAAGCACTTCACTTCATAGAACCTGAGACTGTTCCATAGCACTGCAATGAAGCAGGGAAGCTCAGCATCACTTCAGAGCCCCAGAGTGGCAGGGAGCAAAATAGAGGATATGCACTTCAATAATCCTGCAGGATACTCTCTGCTTTGGGTTGCCAAGGAGGAAAAAAAGAAGAAACTCTGCAGCTCTGTGAATATGAATGGCAAAAATATTTCTTCCCTTCTAGCCCTGACAGTTGCTCAGCCTGTGTTTTCCTTAACACAAATGATTGGTTTTTATCCCCCAGACAGGTTACATGGTTGGCCTCAGGGCACTTCCTTATACTCTCTTGGTCATCTCCGAGGTAAGAGTGAGCAAAACAAAATAAAAATAAAGTTAAAAACCCCACAAACAGCAACAAAAATCCCACCCAAACAACTAAAATACCACACAAAATCAATCACAAAAAAATCCCCAATCTCAACATATAAAAAAAAAAAAGAATAAACACATTAAAAAAAGGAAAACTAAAACACACAAAACACAAATAAACAAAAAACTTCCTTGATTGTCCCTAGAGGAAAACTTTCCTGCAAATCCTAGAGAAAATACTAGAAATGGTGCTTTTTAATGCCATTTGTCCTAACACTGAGTTGCTCTTCTTTGGGCAATGTGAATGCTCTCAAAAGGTGAAGTAAAGCTTTTTTTTTTTTTTTTTTTTTTTTCCCTTTTTGTACTCTCCAAATTCATTTATATTTTCTGAACTATGGTGAGTCCAGCACCTCCCCAATGTTTAATTACCTGCACAGCAAGTAAAATTCATCTTTACCTTAAGGCTGATTTTTTCTAACATTAACCACCCATCACTGAATCTTGTTTTGGCTTTTTCTAAGAATGTTAGAAAGTTTCCACCCATCAGATTCACTTATGTGTGAAATGATCTTTCAGGCTGCTTTTCAACAAGCTCAAAGGGTTGAATGCTATAAGTCTTACATTGTTTTGCAATTCATAGATCACTTTGAGTGCCTTCCTTCAAGCTGTCTCAATACATCCCCCTTAAATTACAGAGGCAGATGCAATGGATTATCATTTCAGCCTTTACAAAGGTGCAGCTAGAAGCAAGATCATGACCCTATTTCTACTCTTTACCTATACAAGGATCACATTACCTCTCCTTGCCCCCAGCACTACACTGTGGAAGACACGAGAAGCTGACTATTCTGGGTATCTTAAAACCTTATTTTCCAAGATTTACATTCTTCCCCTGCAGACTGTCTTCATTTTGTACCTAGACTAACTTATTTTTCAGCATTTAAGTGCCTTTTTGGGGAATTGGAACACTTAGCCTGGTATTTCTCTTTCTGCATGACAATATGCAGTCCTTGTTGCTTATTCTTCCATCAATAGTCATGTCATGGCTGGACTTGCCTGGTAAATTGCTTCATGATCATAAAGAAAATATTACATAAATAAACACTAAAATGATAGTCCAAGGGTAGACTTCTGTTATTTGCCACAAATAAAAAGTAAATTTGGAGATTTGCAGTAGACAAGCCTTTAATTTGTCTGATAGAACTCCTGTTATTTCTAAGGTCAACATTTTTAATTATTTTAACATTGGATACCGCATTATACCACGCAATATAAATTATCAATATAAATAAGAGTAATGCATCCAAAAGCAATTCTTACTATAGGGTTATAATAATATTTTTAAGCATTTAAATTCTTTGCTAAGCTCTAAATCTCAATGAAACAAGAAATCAAGAAAAGAAAGAAGGTCTGAATGAAATATTGAGATGTTATCTGGTTCTCCAGGGATAGGAAACAAAGGAAAAAGGTATGGACATGATGGGCTAAATACGCCTCAGAGTCATGAAGGTGATTAAATGACTGAGGGATCTGACATATAAGGAGCATCTGACATACAGGGAGAGGCTTAGAAATCTGGGAATGTCAAGAGAGGACTCACAAGGGATCTTATTGTGCATAAATACCTGATGAGAAGGAACAAAGACTCTTCTCAATAATTTCCACTGGCAGAAAGAGAGGCCATGGGCACAAACCGAAACTCCTGATATTACACCTAGGTACAGCAAAACTCCTTTTTACTGCAAGAACAGTCAAACAGCAGAACACATTGGCCAAGAAAGTTGCAGGGTCTTGATTCTTAAACCTAACGGGACACAGTTCTGGATAATCTGCTTTGGCCCTGTTTGAGCTTGGAGTGGGTTATCTCCAGCAGACCTTTCCAACCTCGATTGTTCTGTGCTTCTGTGCTTCCATAAATATGTCATACCATTTTAGTAGTCTTCAGTCTATCAGTCTGTAATATTTCCTTGAGTATTTCTCTTTTTAGCCAATAACAATTATATGTAGCTTACCTGAATTACTACCTGCTCTATTTTCAGAGATGACAGATTGGCTGACTGAATACTGCCAGCAGCAATATTAACATCCAAGGCTCTGAGGTGATGAAGAGAATATTTTCTTAAAAATACACATACTTCTTAGTATTAATTTTTTTAAAACCCACTGATAAAAGCTAGATTGGAAAGACTAGAGGAAGGACTCTGTCAAGAAACAACACAATAAGTAGGAGACAAGTTTCCAAGCTCTCTATTTGATCAGGGTTCCCCAATATGTCTGAATTTCCCCATGTTTAAAATTTACCTTGTACCAGAATTAATACACTTTTAAAGCACTGGTTTCAAGCTTGGAACATTGTGATGCCATTTGATACATTCACTTCACTCTGAAGTTCAGCTGTCAGTGCATCAATACACACCTTCAACTACAGCTGTAGTATAGTGATTTCAAGATGACTGGTAAGCACCAAAGCATTCAACTTATATACATTTCTCTTTTTAAAACTGGACTAGAAGTTCATTCATGTGGTAGTCAGCATCTCAGTATCCTCAACTGAAATGCAAACAGGAAAATCTCCCATTAACTTTTAAAATAACTTTGTGTGTATGTATATGTGTATGTGTGTGGCACGCCCAGGCTTCGGCATCAGCAGAGGGTGCAGGAGAGCTCTGTGAGGGGAGGCCAGGCCTGCCTTGTGCCAGACAGATCCCCTTCCAGCCAGCTCCAAACAACTCACTACGGGACACAGCCAAGCCCCATGGATGGGCTGGGAGCACTTATGGCAAAGTGTATATAAGGGCAAAAAAGATACAGAGGTAGTGAGGATTGAGGAGGAAAAGTCAGAGAAACAGTCCTGTGAGATGGGGACAAGAGGAAAAAGAGAGAAGGAGCAGGCATTCCCAAAGGAACTGCAGCCATGGAAGACCTGCATGGCTGCACAGATTTATGAACACCCAAATTTCCTTAGCTCTTTCAGTAATGAATGCCAGCACAAGTATTTCAAAGGGCTTTGTCACAAGGCAAAAACACCAAAAAAAAGTTTAGAAGTATGAAGTGGCAAAAATACCCCAAAATATCTGCATTACAGACCAACCTGCAACCCCTATTCTGTCATGGAAGGGACAGAGGGTGCCTGCTGCAATAACAATGGGAATAAGAGGAGGTGTCTTTTGAACCTGGGGAAGGAGGAATGGTGTGTTTTCCCTCACTGCTTTAATGTTAATTTCTTGGTCTTGTTACTAATTTTCAATACCCAAATTAATAATTAAATATTCATATCAAGTGGCAAGAAATTAAATTATTTTTCCCAAGTAGTTTTTGGTTTTTTTTTTTCCCCAGGGTAATTGGTAAATTATGTCCCTGTCATTATCTCAACCCATGGATTTTCTCACTCTTCTTTTACCTATTTGCTCCTCTGTCCCATTGAGGGGAGGGTGTGACCATACAGGGCCTTGGCTGCCATTGGAGGCCAGTCTGCCACAGACCAGAGGATTCTGATATGGATCTAGATCCTTGAAACCTCAGATCTCCCAAGTGTGCAACAAGGGCACTGGATCAGTGATTTGACTGTGTGCTCACTACAGGTTTTTGGGAAAAGTATCAATAACACTGTTGGGAGACGCTCTTATTTTGTGCAGCCCTATTTTTAGTTTCTTTCTAAGTATAAGAAATTTGTTCTAAAGAGTGTATAAAAATTCCAGTTGATGTCTTTTGATGGTGGTAGTGCATGTTAGCACACACAAGCAACCGGAAAGATCTGGCATGGTAAATGTCTACTTATGCTGATGGACAGAAGGAAGAGAGAAAAGTTCAGTGAATCTTCTCTAATTACACCTTAATTTATGTATATATCTCTTCTATAAACATTTATATTCCCACAATACCATTCTAAGGATCAGCATTCTACTTTTAATCAGTCAAATAATCATGGTCCATAAAGGGCAGGAAACCAGGAACAAGAGATCTGCTGTTTGTCACTCAGCATTGTGCTTAGAGTTTGAGGAGTGGGGCTGGATGGCTTGGAGGCAAAGCCTTGCTCTCAACCATGGTCTTTGCATCATCTCCATAAACTGCATGCATGGGTTAAGCTCAGAAGCTCTTGGAGATTGCCTGTGGGTCTGGGCTTAAAGCTGACCTTTTATTTGAATGCAAAAATTAGTGTGCACTGAAGCCTGGTAATGCTCAAGAAGTTTGCGGATTTTTTTTTAAATTTAATTACTGTGAATAAAAAAGTTAGCCTTCTTTGTTTTGCAGTGCATTTTCCAGGAATCTGCTGTTGTTATTGTTTGTCACTTGTATTTCATTGGCTTTCAGAAGAAGTACAATACTCTGGTCCTCAAGTTTACACAGTATTCCTAAAAGACAGAAATATTGCTGGAAAACAGTGAGGTCTCAAAGGTCCCAAGACTTACTGTCTTCAAAAATGTTAAGATTCTTTCCACAGAAATAACTCTTTTAAGGCTTATTGACAGCTGCTGATTCAGAAATACATTCAATAAAACAGCTAGTCAACTCAAAAACTGGCAGTAGCAAATAATGAACACTCCATTAGGGATGGGAACATCTGGTCATCCTAAGATGTGGAGAAAAACTACAGCACTTAAGACCAAGTTCCCATTGTCTTCTAAATATTTTATCATAAACATCCAAACTTACTCAGTTCATTCTCTAATTAATGTCAACAAAAGTATTTCACAGGGCTTTGTCACAAGGCAAAAAAACACAAAAGCAGTTTTAAGTGCATGAAGAAGGTAATATATCACTGGAATAATGACTATAAACTAAAAGTGCTAAAGAGTAAATAATTTATAACCAGACCTGTCCAACTGTCTTAGTTGTTTTAGTCTAAGCTAAAAAGACAGGCATATTTTTCTCCAAAAGGCTGCTATAAAAAAATACATTCTACCACAAAAATAACACTAAATCTCATATGTTGCTTAGAGCAGACAAAATAAACCATGAAAAGTCATCATATATTTAAAAGCACTGTGGAAATACTATGTAGTTCTGTATTACAGCTATGAGGTATAGTGACTTGGTTTGCCTGTTTCATTTGATGCTATGGGATAAGTTAATCTAAAAAGATCATTTTTCCAGCAGACACTGCCTGTAAGTACCAAACAGCATGCACATGTTTGTCCATCATATCATCATTTCTGTTTAGGCTGAGAAGATTGTGAGGACTTGCACATTTTTTGATATGCCTAAATGTGTAAAACTAGTACATACAAGTTAAGTAAAGCCAGAATTGCTGTTCTTGTCTAAATTTGATTAAAAGATTAAAAGCAGATGAGCTGTGGTAGTTAAGCTCACAGATAATCCACAACACATATTGCATCTGTGTACTAACATACTCTCCTTCTCATTTGAGTAAATTAGCCCTCATTTAGTAATGTGTTTTGCTGCCAAACCACTTCCAAGCAGTTTGTTTTATCTCTACTTAATCTCACAATTTAGACAGCCCATAAAACCTAAACATGAGTGCAGACTTTGAAACCACAGAACCAGGAAAGGAACCGTAAGAGCCTGCTCTTGTGGCAGAGAGAAGAGAGAATTTGCTTCTATTACTCACTCAGTTGGGAATGAACAAACACAAAGGGAAAAACAGGGCAAAATAAAAAAAAAAGCGGGGGGGAGGGGGAGGAGGCACTCTGTGAGTTTATAACAGAAAAAGAGGGAATATTTGGGAAAAGACACACCAGAAGCCTTAGACCATATGCCAGAGATTATTTCTAAGAGTTGAATATAGCTAGCAATATATATGCATGCTTTACTTTTTTTGTACAGATCTACACACCATTTGTGCCATCAAAATTAATGAGTGGTTGTCCTATAAACCTTTTGGCAGTCCTTCTGTTTTGTTGCTGTACTACAAATTGACCATGAAAAGGTTTGTTTGATGACAGATACCCACAGAGCAGCCAAGGTGGGCACTTGCACCAGGCAACTGGGTAGCTGGATCAAAAAACTAGAGTGCTGAGAAGACCAGATTTGGAGTCTACAGAGCATGGCAGTGAGACCAAAGAAAGGTAAAGTTGTGGAACCCACTGGGGCCACAGGAACCATAATAGTCCTCCACACTGAGAATCTCAGCAGATTTGTACTGCTGGAAATTAGGGACTTACAACTTTTTAAAAAATCTGCCCAGTTGTGTGAAGGATGAGCTGCAGGGACAAGAATGTGCTGTATGCATTTGTATATAGAGATACAAAAATACACAGGAACAAATATATTTCTGTAACTAAACCCTCAGGAAAATCAGTGATCTGTGGGAGTACCTGGCAATCATGTGATTTTTAGTACAATGGCATGAAATACTGAAGAGCATTAATAGCATTTTACTGTGATATCAGCTCACAATATTAGAAGAGAGGAAAACACAGGACTGAGTTGAGCTTGTCATGACTTGTTGAAATCAGAATAGAAAATGACTCAAAAGTCATCCTCATACCTGTATTATTTTCCTTCAAATATTCATTAAACCTTTTCTTCACTACAATGGCTGCGAGAACCTGGAGCACATGAGACCTATTGATGTGCAGGGCTAGCTGGGATTCTTTCACATTCTTCTACACACTCAGCTTTTTCTGCCTCTCTGCTGACTCCAAATTCTCAATTCTGCAGCTTAAGGTCTTCTGTTCTGTGCCTTATTTGCACATAGTGTCCATTTCATGCATTTGATTCCTCTATATTACAATACAAATATATTACAGTAGACAACCAGTTTTTCTTTATAATACGACATATTGCAAAGATTTTCTTCTTTCCAGAGATTCATAGAAGGTAGACATTGATAAAGGCTTTTGTTAAATTAAGACTCTATTTTCCATAGCTCTACAAATCTACAAATTTGCATTTGATAACATTACAAGTTCTGGTTTACAAACACCTTTTTCTGTGGTAGATTTATGTAGTAGATTTAAGCAGTAAGTTTATGTGGTAAATTTTACTGTGGCTTTTTAGCCGAGTCCAAACCCTTTTATAACAATTGAGATCAAACTAGGCTCTTGTTGGTTTATTTTGCCTCTTCTAATTAGCTCCAGGGGGTATTCTTCACCAAGAAATTGACATAGATGCAGAGTATCCACCAATCAGCTTAAAAATTAAAACAATTATTCCCCTAATCTTACCAATACATATATTGCATAATCCAAAAAATACATAATCCAATAAAGAACAGAAGAATTAGGGTTTTTTTTAAAAAGCAAGGGTTCTGTTTCATTGAAAAAATATTATATCTGAATGGAGCCTTGAACGAATGTTCATTCATATGCTTTCTTGTACTTCATTTTAGACATGTTTAATGAAAAGAAGAATTCAAATAATTTTAACTGTCCTTTAGAAATAAAAAGTCTGAATGTAACTGAGTAAACTCCATTAAGCTTCTAATACCTTTTGAACGTGTTATTACCTACACTAATCAAAGACTGAAGAGAAAAAAGGAGATGTGAAAAAGCTGGGAGGTTTTTTTACCACATTTATGTACAATCACTACATGTAACTGAAGGCTTTTTTATAATACTGGATATTCTCTTAATTTTTCCTTCAGGCAGGAAAATATAACGAATTGTAGACACTTGTTTCTACACCTGTGATACATGTTGTGATTGCAATGATTGAACATTTCTACATCCCTAGCAACAAGAAGATGCAAAAATGATGGCGTTTGGTTCAGTAAAATAGCATCACACCTTTGTTCCTATAATCGAATGTGTAATTTACAAAAACAGAATACTTGAGAATGGGAAGAGGCTTTAGCAAGTCACCTAGTGTGCAAGCAGGGTCACCTAGACTTTGTTGCCCAGGACGTCTCTGTTTTCAAGGGAGTCATCAGCTCCTCCCAATTTAGTATGATGAGCAAAGCTACAGCATTTACCTTGGAGTTCTGTGTCCAAGGGCCTGTACAGTGCTATGTATAGTACATAATGAAGCCTGAATTTCCTTGGTAGGCACCAGGAACGCGTGTTATTTTCAAGAGAAACTAGTTTAAGGAAAATCAAATCTTGGTCAAGTGTTAAAAATATACCCTTAAAAATAGAGAAAACTAACATATTTCCATTGTTTTCAATTTGCTTATGTGCCTTTGAGTAGTAGCTTATTGCTTTCTATTTTGAAAGTAAATACTGTGGTGATTTTCTTGAGCCAATAGTCTGTGAACAGCTTTTTAGTGGAGGAGAGAATGAAGTGGATGGAGGACCACTGGTCCTTTTTCCTTACAGAGGGCAAAGCCCTCCTGCTTTACAAATAACATCTCGAATAACATCAGCCATGCTAGGTTTATGTGAGTGGGATGACATACATCACTCCAAGGGAATGAAAGAGAATATCAGCAGGCAGCCTAAATGGCAGTGTATTTACTTATACACTATTCATATATTCATAAATTCACACCAGCTGAGGATCTGGCTCCTGAAGCTCTCTTTCAGTCCAAGAAAGCAAAGTGCCTCATCACAGAGCAACAAACTGCTCACAGTTGGTGCCATTCAAGGTGCAGTTTGCAAAAGCAGAAGTACTTTGGAAATACTGGGAAAATAGAAAGGACAGTGATTTCATATCCAGTTCACTGAAATGCTCTGTTCCCAGATTCAGGGGAATGACCAGAACAATATAATACTTACTGCTGGTTTATAAACCTCTGAGAAAGCAAAAACCTGAACAGTTACTGATAATTATGTTTGAAAATTATTTTTTGTTAACATTTATCATATCACAAATATCATAGAGAGTAGTTTTTGAATATGAGATTTTCTCATTTTCATAATTCAAAAACCTCCCTTTCTCAAGCAGGCAAGCCAACCAGTCAAGTAAACATACAAATCTGAAAGAGGCAGATCCCATTAAGATGGATGTTGTTCAACAGTGCAGAAAATATGCTTTGTTACAGGAAAAATAATTCTCTAGTAAAGTATATGAACAAGTGAAGTAATGATATTGGATTTCTACTTCTTTATCAGCAATTGATTTAATTTACAAGCTAGGGCAACAAAATGCTTATAGAAGTAACATTGATCAATTATGTACTGCTCAAATTGTGCAGGGTATTATTTTCTCAGGATGAGTTAATTACTTTTGCCTCATTTTCTGTGCATGCTTAACATCATTGTTCTAGAAAGGATATTTTGAGACAAGTTAGATTTTGGAAAGATGGCATTGAACAGGGGGTCACTAGTTAGTAATAGTGCCTAACAGCAGTTTTGCTGGCTAAAGGAGCAGCTGTATTTAAGCAACAGACTTCCTTTATACTACCTCTGCATGGCACATACATGGGGAAGAGAAAAATATTCAGAAGAGGAAAGAAGTCTAGCTGAGGTAAGTCCACATCTCAGCAATACTTTCCTTTGCAGCAGACAGTACAGAGGCAGTCAGCGAAGAGCTGCAGTATGTGCCGCTGTGACCTTTGCCAGCAAATATTTCTGAGCAGCAGAAATGCAGAAAACCACTGAGACGGTTGACACAGTGCTTGTAGCAGTCTGCAGTGGACCAGTGCTCCATGACACTGGGAAACGTGAATTTGTCTGCATCTCCTGACCTTCTATCTGTTCTGTATATAAGAATTTGGGAAAACAAAAACAAAAACAAAAACAAAAACAAAACAAAAAAAAACCACCACCAAACAAATAACAACAACAAACCAAAAACAAACAAACAAACAAACAAAAAAGTAAATGTTTAAAGGATGCAGAAAGAGACCAAGGCAGAGAGCTCATAAAAAGCAACTGAAAGTACTAGAGGACAGTATGCTAAGATCAGCATTCATTTAAACAGAGAACTCGGCTGTCCATCCTTCTTGTCAGAGATTTTCCCTCTATTCCTGCAAAAGCTTCTCTGCAAGCAGGAGAAATTCTCACTCATAATGAAAATGACAGAGTTTAAAATATGCACCTATTCGAGCTACTCATATTTAATTTTTTCCTAAGGTAAATTAACACCCAGCTTAACAAACTCGTTTTCTAAATCACCATATCTGAAATGGGGGGCTGAGAGGATGACAAGAGGAGTAAAATATTCCCCAAAAATGGAGATACTAATAACTTGACTGTTAGAAACAGCACAAGTAACAACTTTACTGCATAACTTTCTCTGGCACCCTTCCTACCAGTGGCAGGCCGAGCTTTAGGAATGAGCAGTCCAAGACATTGTGAAAAAGTCCATGTTACTGGGCTGCTAAGTTTGACTATTACCCTTCTCCTCCATCATACCAAATGTCATCTTCAGTAAGGGCTTTTGCTCCACCCATTTCCCTTGGGTCTGCTTTCACATAAATCTAGACGAGCTTGTATTGGGCTAGCAATTCCTCAGGCAGAGCATATGGAACCTGTTCCTATGTGAGAAAGGCTGGAGTATCAAAGCCTTTCCTGGCTGAACTTGTGTCAGACTCTGCTTGTGCATGGGAGTGGAAATTCAAGCAACAGACTTAAAATAAAGGGAGAAAGCAGGATCTGAGCAAGGGGGGAGAGATGGCTGCAATGGGTGGACAGCATTATGGGACTAGCTGTAGGAAATTGAGACAAGCTAGATGGTTTTTTGGAAAGCCATTTCGTGTCCAGACTCTGCATCTTACCATGAGACTAAATTTTACATGTCACCATTATTGTTATATTTTCAGCTCTGCTCTGGAATCACCAGTCTGGATACACTTTCAAAAGCCATCTGTACACAATATAGGTGACCAGCATGCTTTCTGCATGGCCAAGATCTGTTCTTTATCAGCTGTAAACAGTGGAAATAGAAGTGATTGAATAGCATGCACTTATCTCCCCAGCCAAAATACCAGACCACTGCCTGTGCATAGCCCATATATTCACACTTTAAGACACAAGCACAAATATGACAGATGAAAACTTTCCGTGTTTCTTGTTGCCATATGTTCAAAGGATAAAAATCTAGACAGAATCAATCATCTTTTATATAACCCAAGTATTAATTGGAGTGAGACTAATTAGTTGCCTACCTTTGATGAGAAATGAGAAATGAGTTCTCCTCCTCCTCTCTTTTTTAAAGTGAAAGATTTACTACTCAATTTTAATGGCATTTTAAACATTTCCTTCTCTTTTAATCTGTGATACAAAGTGAACAGAGATACCTCTGCAGCAGAAAAGCTTTCTGCAAACTGATTCTGATAAATAAGGTGAAACAAGACCATTTTTCAATAAATTCTAGGAGTCAACAGTAAGCTGAATATAATACTCTGCTGCTGAGTTTAATTAATAAATTTGGACTATGGATTTAAAATGTCAACATCTGATTGTAAATGCTAATAAATTATATTATCATTAGTATCTCTGACTATAAAATTTCCATTCCAATCTCTCTTAAAAGTAAACAAACTAATATACATTGCAATTCGGTGTGCTGACACAATAAAGCCTTGCTCAATATCACAAAGTAATGAATAAATGTGTCATAGACAGTTTCATTGGCTTAAAAGAGCTGTACTATATGTAAACTATCTATTAAATGGCAAAGAGCCTTTCTGGTAAAAATGTACTCAGATCTGCTGAATGGAAGAAAAAATATCTATATTTTTACCATGAGTTGAGACACTTTATTCTCACTATTCATGACACTGGCAGTAGTAGTATAGCTACCATATATTGAAGCATAAAATACTCATTATGGAAGTATTCTTCTCTGCAAGAAGTTAATGTAAATGGGAAAGCTGAACCTCCTGAAAATTTTTCTGTCAAGAAAATAAGTATACAACAGTTTTCCCTCCTATCTTAGTGGATTTGAGAGGTTCTAACACAGCTAGAAGTCTATTGGTATATCTATTTTATCAGTTAATGGATGATAAATTCAATAGAAAATGCTTAATGAAAGCTTCATGTACCACCCCCGGTCTCCTGAGGCTTATACAGAACAATTCTAATCTTTCATAGCATGATTTAGTAAACTGCAACAGCTCCGTACATTTCTAGTTCTCACAGATTTAGTGAAAAACTTAGAAATAAAACAAGGCCTCATAATTTTGAATAAAAATGTGCTAAATAGAATTTTATCACCAAAAATTTACCAGAATCCAAATGCATTTTCAGGAACTTAACTTGAATGCTCATTTTCTATTGAAGAATTCTCTTTTCCAGAATAATACATTCAAAGTTCATCAACGCTGTGGAGCAGTTTTCCTTATACAGATTTATATTTACAGGGAGCAAAAATGGTAGCATTTCTCAGTCTTTGACTTTTTTACTATTCTCAGTGTAAATCTTGTATAAAATTATGCTTGTACACACATAATTTTAATTAATTGGAAAACTTATAATGTTACATATGGAATGAAAATACTGCACTGCAAAAATATTTTAAAATAGAACATTCTTTATGGTGTACAAATGGACCCTTATGAATATAATTTTTTATTAAGAATAAAAATATTTTTCATGAAGTGCAGTTTTATCCATAATATCTATACTGTAATTTCTGAAATACTCTACCTAGTATATGCTACTACTTAGGGAAATATTGCAATGCTGAACTTTCTCAGGGAGCGTAGTCTCAATGGAATTGTGTAGGTCTGTGTTAGCTCTGGACCTTATATAATTTCTAAGTATCAGTTAATTCATCAACAATGCTCTAGCTGCTGCTGAGCCATCCTAAAATATCTGTGAAGGTTTTGCCTTCACAACATCTATACTCCCCTAGTAAAGGTCCGAATTAGTAACCTAAGTTTCTTTCACAAAATAAATTATTTTTTAAGTCTCTGTATGTAGTGACACAACAAAGCAGAAATGAGCTAAAGATAAAACTGGACGGTGGATGTGCTTTAATTCTTCTACTGTTACTACTTCATGCATGTTGGTTCCCACAAGTAAATAATTTTTTTTCTGTTTGATTTCCCTATCTCCAAATCAAAGATGATAACACAGACTTGGTAAAATTTGCAGAAAACTTTTGATTTACTACTACCTTACACACTCAGTAGCCAGGACAATGTTCAGCATATGGAAGCTGCATGACAGAGAGGACCCATAAATCCCCCACCTATTGGACTGAAAGTCTGTAGTAAGAAGTAAATATTGTTTTGCTCTGGTAGGATTTTGTGCTAGAACATACCAGCACACTGGGATTGCAAGCAAAAACTCTTCTGCCAACCATCCTGACCATCTTGATTGTCATTTCCATTCTCCCCCTTCCTCTGTGTGACCCAATTTCCTTGCCTGCATTTTTCATTAGGTGCCTTTCCTAACGGGAAAAAATGGTATTGGGGGAAAGAAAACAGGAGCCAAAGGCAGAGGTTTCCCCAGCTGCAAAGACTGCTCATGATAGGAAAACTGAAGACAATGATGCACATTTCCTGGTCCAACCATCAGTCTCTCTTGCCTCTCTGCTTTCATGTGTCTCTTCCTGACAGCTGTTCAGTAAAGACACATCCAAATTCAACTAAAATGCAAAATATCAAAATGTTGAAAGAGAAAATGGAGGGAGGATAAGTCTCATGTGCACTTGGAAAATCAAATGGAAAAACCAGCTTATTGATTGAAGAAAAAAGCGCTTTATATGATTAGTGATTTACTTGGAAAGAAAAGAAAAGGTCTTTTTGATATACAACTACAATAAAAGGCTAACATAAATTCATCACAAACAAAAGATATTTAAAATGTACATTACACTAACATCCAAAAAGCCACAGGTTATTACATTATCAGAAATGAGATTAACAAATTTATCAAAGTTTTGTTTAAGCTTGGATATAGAAGAGATACATGAATGTCAAGAAATTGCTATTTTGATGAAATCAAAGAGGCAAGTAAAAGCCTCAAATAATACATACCATGAAAATTTCCACCTTTGTCCTCTCTTTTACAAACTATTCATTCCAATAAAAGGGCATACAGACTTACATTTCCCCCTGCATAGCACACTGCACAATTGAAACTAACAACAAGTTCTTCTTCTCCCAAAAAAAGGGACATAGGTCCAGTAAAGTGACTTGCTTAGTAACTCTTGAAATATTATCTTAAATGGCTACTTAAATGACCCTTAAATGAATACTGAATGAGACTTCTAGGCTGTGGTCCTTGCATCCACCCTGAATCCTGTCCCGCTCTGCTGGCAGTCCAACTAAGACATAACTTGCTTAAAGGTGAGTCAGAGCTAGATTTATGGCTTAATTTAGAGGCAATCATTTTAAGAAAGGACAAGTAAATTCTCATAAGTATTAATCAGTCTCAGAGCTCATCAGGTGCTTTTTAAATTTTAGCTGGGAGACTGACTAAAGTGAACTAGAGGCCTGTGGTCAAGCAGAGAGATTCAGAGAAAATGTTACACCTGAGTGAGCCTGCTAATACAGGAGAAGCTTACAGCATTACAGTTGAAAAGAAACCCAGTTTGAAAAAACTCTGACTGGTAGCAGAAATCAAGCAACTTCAATTAGACTTGCCCTTAAGGAGATGTTTGAAGCTGCAATATGGGTACAAATTGCATTGCATTGAGAAAATACAGAAACTGTCTCTTTCAGAAACACAAAAATCTACTTTGAACAAACAATATGCCTGCTAACATACCAAATGGAACAAATTAAAACTGTCAACATCACAAAAACGGTTTAAAATTGGTAACTTAGCATGACCCTAAAGCGGAATAGAAATTAGATGTTCTGATAATGTTCAGAAAAATTAAGGCAGAGATGAGCAGCCTGCCCTAGGAAACAGCAAAGTTGTAACATGCAGAGCCCTTCAATGAAGTGTTGGCTCACCCACACAAAGCACAGTTTTAGAAACTTTTATAGGTTGTATGATAATCTCCAACAGAAGTCACTCAAGGAAAAGAAGCCATTAGCACTGAGGAATCATCAGATGAGGGATATATCACTAGTCTTCTAAATAATCGGTCATGATGGTTGTGAAAACTTAAATAAAAATGCTTTGGAATTAATATGTAATCTCTACTGTAATGTAATGTGTAATCAATAAGCACGTGGAGGGGCTAGTAACATACAACCTGCTGTCTTCCTAGTGCTGCGGTTTGATAAAAAAAAAAAAAAAAAAAAAAAAAAAAAAAAAAAAAAAAAAAAAAAAAAAAGTATGTGCACATATATGGAGATTCTAGTAATCACCTGTCCCTGGTATGTTTTTTTTCAAATTCAGAAAAAAAAAATTGTCAATTGAAAAATTGAAAAATTTGATAAACAGATAAGAAAATTAAGACTTCCAAAATATTTCCTCCATGCGCAGCAATGAGTGCCACAAGAATTTAGGACTCAAACTGTTAAGCAGTTGTACCTAGCCTTTAGGCATTCCAATGCAAGACAACCAGACCCACAAGAAACAGTATACCAAGCACACAGCAGCCTAAGGGAAAGAGGTCCTGAGAAAGGATTTATATTAAGTTAGTGTCCCAGCACTACCAGGCAGCACAGTCGTCATTCTGAACTTTGCAAAAAAAGTTCATTTTTGTAACCTGGTGAGTTCTTGGACCCATTTCCCCCAACCCTCAAAACAAATCAATCAAACAAGTTTTCTCAAGGTACAGCTTTTTGTAGGTGGAATTTTCTAAGATAAGAATCAGCTCTCTGCAAATACTTTCTGAGAACACAGGAGGAAAAGGCAGACTTTGAGAGATGCAAGCTTGGCCCAGGGGTTTCCTATTCCCACCACAGCTATAGTGCTACCAGGTAACTGTAATGTTCTATTCTAGGTTTTAGCAAATGTAAATGGTGAAGATTAGAGAGAAGCTGGATAAGGGTTTGAGGATCATGGGTTTGGTGTTCAGTGTTTCCACTCAGTCTAAATCCCCCATCAGACACCATGGCCTTTTCCTAATCTTTGAATGAACAGCTTTAGGATGCCCTGCGAAAGCTGCTTCATTCATTCAAAGTCAAGGAAAACAAAGCACGAGGCTGCAGCACATTTAATGCTGGCCAGATAAATGTAATAATGTGGTATTATGCTGAACTGATATGCTTGACTGGCTTCTTGCTGACTGGACCACAATATGCTGGAACAGCAGTCTGTGACCTTTCAGAGGTGAAAGTTGTTCCATGGTGCTGACATTTACCCAGGCTTTGTAAGTTTCTGTCTCCTAATACAGTGACTGCTTTATGAGAAATCTTGGCATATTCCATGAAAGGAAAAAAAAAAAAAAAAAAAAAAAAAAAAGAGAGAGAGGCCAGTGTAAGAAGGACTTCAGCAACCTAGGCTACCAGGATAAGGAAAGGAGAGTGTAAGAAATTTTACATTTACAAGACACATAAACTTACTATTATCCCTAGGGAGTGGCAGCTTACCAAAACTCCATTAATTTTACAGCTCTGGCTTAAAGTAAGTGGGTTTTACTGCACAGATTAACAGTGTCTGTTCCTTGCTAGGTCTGTCCTAGTTTCACATGATTCATTTTCTACCTCCAAACTTCTGTTTGCCGGTGTTCCTGGCTGCAGATGTTTCTTCCTGTTCCTCCACTAGAATAATATCTGTTCATTTGTAACAATTATCTGCAGATGATAAAACCTGAAGATCTTGAAATATACTCAGAAAACTGCAAGATATACAAAGCTTTGACCAAAAGTTCCTGCAATATAATAGATAATACTTATCACTAAAAAGCAGGCAGCAGAGAAGGCAGGCAGCTTTTACATGTACTAATAACATCACTCTGTGAAAGCTGTAGAGAGGATGCTGTTGCCCTGACAGATAATTTTGTCAATAACATTACTTTTCAGTTACCATTTTTACCCAAGTGAATAGTCATTTGATATTGTTAAAATAATTTTTTTGGATTCAAGATTTACAATTAAAGTGAAATGAGTGTCCATGGTATTGCAATAAAATAGAATGGAAAACAGAAAAATATGCAAAGCAAGGGAAAGTATATTACTTTGGCTTGTCTCATGTGTTTAAGATGACCCCACAGCATCTTACTGAATTATAAGGGCCAGCAGCAATAGAAAGATTATTCAGGGTGGGATAATTTCCCAGTGGGGTAGAAAAGTTGCAGCTCCCAGGTTGCCCACAACCCTACAGCCAGAGTAAGGAAGGGAAAGAAAAAAAAAAAGGGACCTATGCATGACACTGACATTACATCTGCCACAATAGCCACACAGGATTGCTCACAGCAGCAGTTATATTATTGTAACTTATGCCACCAGTCTGATCTGATACACAGCTGGCCCAGGGTCATGGTACTGGCATCCAAAGTAATTTACAGCATCTGTGCACCACCCTCAAGTTACACTCTGTGCCCCACAGCTGCAATGAAGAGTTTGGATCATTAACTTTAGAGGCATTTAACTTATGCTTGCATTATGACTGCTGCCTGATGGCCTCCCAGTCCTCTCTCTTCTCAGGTTGCCATGACAAACTAAAAATCTTGATGCAATGACTAGTTAGTAAATCAGATAAGTTCCATGAGAATTTAGAGGATAGTAGCTCTGCCTCCAGTATCTTAACAGATAATCATTTTCATGGCCACATGACAGTGGCAAGTTATACCTTCTGCAGACAGCCTCATTAGCATTTCTAGGATTCAGCATTTTCCAGAGATGCAACCATTCTTTGATTCATGAACACTGCAGCACTGCACAGAGGATACACATGGCCAAATATTCATTAGCCTGGATTTAAGCACCTGTGTACATGATCTGCATTTTGCCATTATTGGTAACATTTAGCACATCTCTCTGGCATCATTAGAGTGTTTCTACTCATATTCTGATAAGAAATCAGCTCCTTTTTCTCCTTTTTTTTTCACCCTTAACCTAAAACATTCATTTCATGAGGTTGTAAATTATCATTTTAGATTTTGATGATTTAGGGGTTTGACCTGTGTGTATGAGTTAAACTGATGGATTTACGCATCTTTTTAATGAGCATATCCAGAATCAGGTATTTCCTAGACCTTTGTTTTCCCCTCTAAACAGTAAACACTAAAGATCAATGTGAATTGAATTCTGGATAATCTTAATTTTTTATAAAAGTGCTTCAAGAACATCGTTTGTTATTCAAAAGCTATGACAAAGAATGGCTTGTATTGCTCTTGTCAAGAGCAGTGATATTATGTGACAATTATGTTAATAAGCATATAAAAATTTTCTTTAGAGTAGCAAGCTGCCACTATGAAAAGAACAGCATAATTTTTTTGTATAAAGAATTTATTCATGAGCTTATAGCTAAAGATAACAGTTCTGTCATGTGAATCTTACATTGCACTATTGTATATTGCAGTAAGTAGACTATTATGTGAATATGACCAAGAAGGCTTCTAGCACAGATAAGGATATTGCTGTACCTGGAAATCAAACTCCCATACAAAGGATTGTTTTGGGGTTGGTTTTAAGCTGTTGTTTTTGCCGATAAATCTTTATCTTCATACCATTTTAATTACAGTGACATAAAAATAATCTCATTGTGTTCATACATTATTAACTATTAGTCTTCGGGTTTATGATAAAATTACAACCCAGGTATGATCACCTCATACCCAGTGGGACTTCCTGCAGCCCATCACACAGCCCAGCACACAGCTGCTTTCAGTACTCCTTTCTCTTCAGCTAGTTCAGCAGCAACCAGGAGTAGGAATTAATTCTAGTAAACTCGTTTGCTTCTGTCAGGTCATGAGGGAAGGATCACAAGGGAAAATGATGAGGAGAAGATTGCAGCTGTAACAAGGACAATAGATGTAGCCAGTCTTTCCTGACTCCATGACACCCACAATGAAAGGGACTCCATATCTGATTATCACAGTCCTCAGAGCTGCCCACCGGCTAGCTGAGCTCTGTCGTGATATGGTGAAGTTTTAGGCAGGTCCGGACCCCAGGCAGAGCCGTGCTTGCTTCATAGAAAGGAGCTACTCACACTTGGTGTAAAGAAGGTGTTTATTCAGAGCGGATGCCCAGGTATTCAAGGCTTGAGTGTGTGTGTGAGAGCGAGAGCCAGAGAAAGCAATTGTGGCTCTCTCCCGCTCTTATGAACAGGGGTGGTACTCAAGGAAATAAAGGGGCGTGACAAAATCAGAGGGGGTGTGACATGGCCATTTAGGGGTGAAAGGGGTGGGTAGAAACTTGAAGCTTTGGCTGGGCCATCTGGCCTGCCCAGGCTATCAAGAACCTTGGGTGGGTTCATAGATAAAACGTTATACAATGGGCTAAGTCAAGGCTATTAAAAGACATACAATGGAGGGGGCCACGGCTATTGTGTAGCTTAATGACGGTGATCAAGGGAGGCAGGGGCTGTGGGGGTAAGAATGAAACCTTACAAAAAGTTAATAACAAAATTACAGAAATTTTAGAAAACCCAAAATGCACACTGCAACATCTGATAGTCTGCTAAATTGCTCTAGTGGCAGCAGCTAACCCCAGGACGTTTTTCTTTGGGTGCATCTGGGGAGATCACACTTGTGAATGATGTGGTTAAAGTGGACAAAATAAGCCCAGTTCTCTCGAGAAGTGTTATAGGCACCTGACTTCCCCCTGGACCTGAAGGACAAACTTTTCTATTTTTTGCCTTTTCTAGTTCAGGTTCTCCAGCTTTTCTGGGCAACAACCACCAGATTAGAATTGAATTCTTATGTTTTAAATTAAAACTGAGATACTAGCATTAGTCTAGGACTTCCAAGTCTAAATTATGAGGTGATGCAGTAGAAATTCCAGCCATTGGCAATGTTACATCTCATTGCTGGATATGAGGAGTTATGTATATCTTCTAGCACCATTCAACCATGATTCTTAGCAGAAATTTGAATTTTCTTGTAATAAAAAATAATGAGCATTTGCATTTTTACTATGATTTTGGACAGGTTTTATCCATCCTTTATCACAAACACCACTTGGAAGATAAATCATCCTGCTACTGAAATGCAAGATGTTTTAATGAGACACAGTACTGTGCAGTGGTTCGGCTTTCCAATGGTGCAGCTCCGGCCAGCCCTGCCGCCACTACATCCAGGGGCTCACTTTGCCAGAGGCGTGGGCAAACTCGACCAAGGTGCGGATGGTGCGCAGAATAGAAAGGCGGGACTCTCAAGAGGTGCAACAAGGGGATGCGTGTCCCCAAGGCAGCGCTCCGAAGAGAGACGCTGGCCTCAAGATGGCACGGCTTTTTATTGAGTAGGTTCGGGGGTGGGATCGCGTGGGACCAATTAAAACTCTTTGCCAACGTATAATGAGGGGATGCACTCTTTTGAACCAGTAACAGGTAACTTGGGGAGGAGGAATACATGATGAGGGGGTGGGGAAGTTATATAACTTAAAGATTGACAGGTAACCGAAAAGTGGTAAACAACTATTATGGGATGGGGTTACCAGGACAACCAAGGTTTTGGCGGGAAGGTTTGAGGGGGGGGGGGAAGGAAAGTCTGAGGGAAGGAGAGAAGGAGAGGGAAGGAGAGGCCATCTTAAACAATAGAAATAAATACAAAATTATAAAACACAAATTATAAAACCAAACTGGAGCAATGAAAACCCAATTGGAATTGAATTTAAGCACCACCACAGTACTGTAAACTCTATCTTGTTCTCATCTTTTTCATTATCAAGGGAGTGCAATATCAAATTAGTTTAACTTCTTGACTCACAAGAGAATGCAAAGAGCTCACAAATTAAGATTCACCTGCAAGAATGTTCCAGCACCAAGATTAAATGTGAATGCCCAGTTGATTGATAAGCAGAATTTAGTGCAGGCAAATAGTCCTTGGGGACATAACCTTCCCAGCGCCCAAGAACATGTCACTTAGTATGACCCCATTTGCTTCAACATGACAAGTGTGAGACTCAAAATTTCAGCCTGATGATATACAAAGGATTGCATCCAGCTAGAGGTCTTTAATGATCCCCATTTTTGAATGTAAATGCAACTGCACTTGTCACATATCTTTTACAGTGAGAAAAGCTTCATTTTGCCTCCTCAGTAAGGGAAGAGATGCCACATTGCTTTTGAGTTGTACACCCTTCATAATGACAGGGTCTCCTTCTTTTATCCAATGCCTAAATCTATGATCTTAAGAAAGAATTAAGGTTTTGCTTAATATGGCAAGACTACATGGGACTACTGCAACAGCTTTGTAGATTTTTACAGCAGGAAGAAAATCAGTGACCAGCCTGGACAAAAAAACCTGTCAGCCACCCTCTCCCCTTCTAGACAAAAACAAACTAACTAACAAAAGTGAAGTTGACTAGCAAGTATTAAATAACTTGTAATTTAACTTATCTTTATCTATTCAGAAAGACCCTCTCTCATTTGCTATTGAACCATTGAACCACATGTTAATTGAAAATTAGCTGTTGAGAATTAGCAAGTTGCTTCCAATTTGAATTCCGTTGCCCTCAAGGAGATTACTTTGTCGTAATACCTGGTGTTGAGTGTTTATTCATTAGTCATTTTTCAAGCAACAGAAGGATGGCTGGACTATGGCACTGTGCATATTTTCACACATTGCTTTTTCATATTCTTTCATGCATGGTGCATCATAAAAGACACAGAATCATCTGTTTGTCTGTAGAGGTGCTGTAGACCCTCTGAAAAACTTGTCCCTCTAGGGAAGGATACCCCTGAGATTAGAGATTTTTATGGTGGATTAGTCACTATGTAGAAGTATTCAAGATCTCTTAATTTTTTTCCTTTAATTTCTATAAATTATGACAGAAGTACATGATCAATTAGGTTGGAGAGGACCTTCAATTTGATTCAGTCCAATCTTTGATCAATCAGCAGTCTTTAAACTAGACCATGGCACTGAGTGTCATATCCAGCTATTTCTTGAAAGCTTCCAGGGACAGTGACTCCACCATTTCCCTGGACAGCCCATTCCAATGCTTCCTTACCATGAAAATTCCTCCTGACCTCCAACCTGAGCTTCTCTTGGTTCTGTTTGAGGCCATATTCTATGGAAGAAGGGGATAATCCCCACCTTGCTACAACCTCTTTTCAGGTAGTTGTAGAGAGCGACAGGTGGGACAAATTACAAAACATCTATTTTTTTCAAGTTGTGTTGTCAGAGTTTCTTACATTCCAACACACTAATTTTACTCCAGGTCACAACCTCAGTTTTTCAAGAGCCTTAGTTGCCCATGACATTTCTTTCATTACATTTCTTATGCCTGAAGTGCAATACCTTTTCTCTGCTGTCCTATCCTCACAATTTTGTTTTTCTGTGAAGAGTTTGAACGCTGATCTATTAAAATTTTTCAATATAAATTGTACTTCCAGTAGATGATAGCTAAGGTGTTGCCATTCTGGGTTGAATAGGAATAATGCAGCAGTTGTTATAAGCTTCTCCTGTATGATTCATACTGCACAAGAGTTTATGCACTCAATCAAATCCTTGTAAAAAAGGATGGAATAATCATATCCCATCTGGAATTAGCCATGAAAATAAAAAAAATTAAAAATGAAAATAAGAGCTATGTGAAATAGCTTCTCCTTGTCTTTCAAAATCGGTTTAGATTCATCATTGAATCATTTATTATAATTCAGAAAAGTAAAGAAAACAGAGCAGAGCTTAAAAATCAGAAAATGGCAGTTAATATATAATTATGAGCTTTGTTGTTGTTGTTGTTTCTTTTCTGTTTTGCAAAGGCAAAGCTGGAACTCTTCACAAAATAACTTATGGCCCCAATGGCAAGGTAATGAAAACAAAAGAGAACTTTGAAAGGAAAGTACTTCTAGAGGTGAGAAAAATCTATGCTAGATTCTTGAGGTTTGTTTTGTACCATGCCAGAAGATCAAGAGACACATAAACACTGAGGTTATGGCCACAATGACTCACTGAAGCTGGGTACAGAGAACCAGGGACACATCAGTGAAACTGGCAGGTCACGGGATCTCTTATTGTTTTTTCTATTAAAGATTTTGGTTCTATAAAGCCAAAGCAAAAAGCTGACAGATGAAATCACTGCAGAGAGAATACTGATAGCTGTGCAGCTCCTGCTCTGCACTATATGATATCCATCCCACTGCCAGTCAACCAGAAAAGAACATTTAATCAGGTTATATAGCCCAAACACAATCTTTATTTTGTGGCAGCTCTGTTACTGACATCTGAATGGCTGGTATGGAGAAGAAACTCTTCAAACTGAAGAATTCCTAGCTAGCACCTCCTCAGATAGAAGAGAGCATCCCACTTTTCATCATGAATAACGTGCTCAGGTCACCCCGTATATTAAGTTTAGCAGGTCCAGTGCTGCTCAGAGATCCTGAGAATGGGACTCCTAGGGCTGGCTAGAGCTTGACCTGTGTGCACAGAACAATCAGACACTTTTACCACTAGGAAATCTCTACTCATGGGCAAACTAAAATTTACCAACTTGGTCCTATTTACACAGATTTTGAAAAGGACAGAAACAGATCCCTCAGATCCCCTTTCCTGCTGTGCCTCCATTCAATCTGTCATGAATTTAGACCACTTTGGGAACTGCTGCCAAAGGTACTGCAAAAGCAGTAATAATATGATGCTGTAAAGCTGTGGTTTAACAAAGTTCCATGACAAGGTTCACTATTTTACTATAGAGTATAATCATTTGACCTCTGATTCAAAACTTATCAAGACAAAAATCCAAGTTAACAACTCAAATCAAAGTTACTGTATTGCAAGTTTATGCACAATATTGGTTGCTACCAAAGATCAGTCACGGTAAAAGCTCGCTCTGTCACAACCTTGAGAAGTTTCCCAACTCCAGGGGAGATCACCATCATGTAGCCATGCTGCTAAGCAGAGAGAGCTCAAAGAAGGCTCATTTAGGCTGTCAGTATTATCTGAGGCTCTCCACACTGTGGGTCAAGCTTGTTAGTGTGTGAACCAGATTCAGCTTATGCTGCAAATGATTGCTCCTGCAAGAAGAAAAAGCAATCCTTCAAGGGTTAGCCCAGTCTCTAGGGAATGTGTGCTGGTATTTTTCCCAGTATCATTCCTGAAAGAGAAAAACACTGCACGTCTTGGCTGCATTTTTCTGGATGGGTTATCCCTTAGAGGCTCAACTTGTTTAACTGCTCAGACTAAAGACAAAGGTCCCTTTAGCCACTCAGAATACCCCTGTCTCTTTAACATCAAAATACAAGATCATCTGAAAGAATAAAGACAGATATAAGCAAGCTGCCAATCCTGAAATGCCTGTGGAGCATCTTTAATTACAGTCTGAGGCCTCAGGAGGAGACCCGGGAGCACAGTTACTGCAAAGTCATTAGCCCATGGCACTTTCAGTTAAAGCCTGTCAGGCCCAAAGAGATGTGCTCTGATGGAAGGGGAATTACTAGCTATGTTCTTTGGAATGAAATAGTCATACATTTTGGCATGGGATGGACATGAGGCCTGATCAGAGCCCATCAGAATGCCTTTTGCGCAGGTTGGAAAGTGAAGTTTGTGAATCTTCGCTACTATGAGGTAAGGATGAGTTTCTGAGAAAAGAAATCATGGTTAATTAAATAGGTTACAATACAGGTGATTTGATGTCCTGACTCCAGCTGGTTTAAAGTTAATTTTCATCTTAATAGCTTGTAAAGTTCTGTGTTTTGGATTTGGTATGAGAATAATGTTGATAACACACTGATGTTTTATTTGCTCTTAGTACTTCCTCTAAATAAGGGACTTTTCAGTGTCTCATTCTCTCCCAAAGAGAAGGTGTACAGGAAGCAGGGAAGGAGCATAGCCAGGAAAGCTAACCTGAACTGGACAAAGGGATCTTCCACACCAGAGAATGTCATGCTTAGCCTATAAACTGGGGGATGTTGTCTAGGGCAATTGTTGCCCAGGAACAGTCCAGACATTGGTAAACATGTGGTGAGCAACTGTATTGGGCACCTCTTGTTTCTCTTGGATTTTATTCCCCTCTCTCTCTCACACACGTATTTTCATTACAATTATTAGTAGTAGCAATGGCGCCTTTTTTTTTTTTTTTTTTAATTAGTAAACTGTAATGATCTCAACCCCCAAAGTTTGCCTTTTCTTTCCCATTCTCCTCCCCACCAGTGTGAAGAACTGGGGGAAGTGAGCAAGCAGCTACATAGTGCTTAGTTACCAGCTGGTGCTAAATCATGACACCTAATGATGTAGAAGGCAGAGAGGTCTGCAAGAAGTATTCTCTGATTTGCAGCAGGTCACTTGCAGGCAGTCACAAAAGAATGGGACACAGAATTGCTTCATATGAGTAAGCCTGAAGAAGTAAAATTCATAGGAATTTAACTGTCTTTCTATTTGGAGAGCTGTGCATGTAAAACATGATTGTATTAAAAAAGAACACAGAGGCAGGTTTAAGACCTCATGACAAAGTGAAACAGGCTTGCATGTCATGCTTACAGGAAAAGACACATCTGAGAAAAATTGGAATCCCATTGACAAGTCATAAATGCCAAACTGCAGCAGCAGGGGATATGCACCAAGATAAGCAAAAAGATCACAGAAGAGCCCAACCTGCTCCTGAAAGGTCAGAACATAACCTTTAACAGCCAAAGCTGCCACAACTGTTTACTATACGTGACCTGGAGGTCTATCCAAAAGCCAAGAAAATCAGGAAGTTTAAGGTTTAAGCCTGTATAGTTCTGTGTATCTTGCAGATGAGTTCAAGTATAAATATGCCAGTTAATCATAACACATTTTTCCAAAAATTAGTGGAAAGATAATCATGGGTGAATAATAAAAAGGCATCATGGACAGGAAAGGGTCAACATCCAGAAATGCTAGGTTCAGCTACCAACAGTACTAGATTCAAAAGCTGCTGAACCAAACATTTAATTTTCATTAGGACAGGCTTGCTTATTGACAAGTGGTTTTTAGAACAGTAGGCCATGTAGCCCTAATTATTTACTTACTAATAAGTCACTAAGTCTTGCTGCTATCACATACACATTTCATATGACTACTGGTGCTTGGACATTTCAGTTACAACCTCTGAGAAAATTGTTCAACACTAAGGCATCAGCACTGAATTTAATTAGCTAGTATTTTTATTTGTTTGGAGTCACCTTAGCAAAGTTTTGGTTCAGGTCAGCTCACACACTCCTAAACACTTCTTGATCTGAAGTTAGAGTGGGTAAGTACTGTCTCCAGTGGGCACTTAAGCTGATACCAAAGTTTCTAGTGGGCACTGGAAGACGTAAATGTGATATGTAAAGGGTGTTGGTCTAGGGAATAGAAAAGTAAGCCTTGTGCTCTTTTATTTCTTGGGAGAGGTCTGCCATTAAAGCAGGATTAAATGATAGCAGATGGAATGACAGGGGAAGACAGATCATACCAAGAAATCACAAAACATACAGAGTAACAGAGCTGAAGAGAAAGACAACTGGAACTAGTCAAACAGAAGACCAAAGCAGACAGATTCCAGCCCAGAAGCAGGAGTATTCAGAGCTTTTGCCAGTTGCTGAGCTGCCTTGGGCAGAAGAACTTGGACTTGTAAGAGCCACAGAACGGTGCTTCTCCAGCCAGAGGGTGCACTTTGCCAGCACAACAGAGAAACTGCACAAGGCACATCTTATGGCATAGCTAAAGGACACAAACAGACCATGAAAAGCTTATGGCATTCATTGGTTGAGAAGTTGCCACAGAGAGATGGCACTGAGCAAAGGCAGAAACAATTTCTACACTAACAGCAGTGTCACAGATAATCAAAAAGTGGGATGAAGACCTACAGATTTAAAAGACTTGAAGGCACAATGCAATGTCTTCATAAAGGCCAAATGTTGAGAATCACCTATGAGTTGAGACCTAGTGACTGATGGAAGACAAAAAAATGCTTGCACAGGAACTTTGAAATAAGATGAATATCACAAAGAAGGCAGCAAATTACAATAGTTCAGTAGAGGAAGACAGCCTATAAAAACACAGAAAAAAATCAGGTATTAAGAAAGAAATTTGTAAATAGATTCTTCAACTAAGGAGCTAAATTAGAGAAAGATGGTGAAGAATTTATCACACCTGACTTCAAACACCAGCCAATGTGATGTCTCCCATCCAACAAGTTTAGTATAAGCTCCCTTTACAGACAGTGGAAAGAATATATGATTCATCTCACTTATTTGAGACACCTGCTTTAGAATGACGACTTGTGCCCTACTGGTACTTGTTTCTCTCCATTTCCAAGAAGGGAGTTTCAGTGATTAGCTCAGATGGAGGCATCTGCATGTGGCCTCATAACTCCCAGCCAGGGAGTCGTCTTGTGTTTTACCTCCCATTAAGCACCATGCAGGAGGTTGATTGCCATTTTCATATGTGGAAGGAATTTTTTTTCCCAGGCAGCTAAAGTGGCACATGACTATATGGAGTTCTTTTTCACATACTATCTTGCAATCAGGAGGGCTGGCTTTGGGTTGATTTACAATTGTTGGATTGGCTTTTAGTGCACTTTTTTATTCAAAATTGTCCAGTGGAGGTCACCAAGCCAGCAGACTAAAATTTTGATCATCATTTGTACTGTGATTTAAAATGGTAAAGAGCTGCACTGGCTCTGTCTTTAACAGAAGTTGTAGTTCTTTCCATCTGCCTCTCTTCTCCATGCTGTGTGCACCAATGCCATTGGATGGATAATGGCTTCCCACAGAGGCTCTCAGCAGGGTGGAGGGCAAATTCACTCTTGGGATGTGATGGTGCCTGGTGAAATCTGCATTGGGTAACCTTGCTGGATAATTTAGGATACCATGGGAAAGGCTTCAGCTGCAGCTATTAACCATATCCCTTCTAACTGCATTAGGGTGTCTAAGTCCCTTTTTCCTATCAGGTGTCAGCTGTACAATATGGATGTAACAGAAGAGAAACAATAACATAAAATGAGGTTGCATTAGCCTAAAAAATGGCACATTTATTGCAAATTAACTGTCCTTTACTGCACCCACATGAAGTTCAAATGTTCACAAACGAAATGACATGAAAACAAGTGCACTATTTTTAAAATACAACAGTCTGATAAACCTTGAGCTACCTGAGGACAAAGCTAGTACTGAATTACATACATATTCCAATGAGGAATTAAATATTAATCGAGAAGGCTAGTGGTAGTTTCTTACAGGTATTGACATCACTGAATCTTGCAGAGGCAGTGCTGAGAGCCAGACCTGTGCTCTTTGCTTACACATCTCAAGTTAATTTTAAATGGAATCATCCCTCTGTAAAAACTGAATAAAAATTGTAGGGCATGGGCCTTAGAGTATTGGAAACAGTATTTTGGAAACCAGATGCTGAATCTGAGAGGCTTGCATTTAGAGCTCAAACTCAAATCTTCTGTCATAAACATGGTTGATACTCTGGGGTTTTCATATCCTAAGGAGAAACTTGATCTAAAATTGGGTCTTGCAATATTTTAACAAGGCATGCTTAACCTCTTAATGTGTGTCATGCAAAGATTAAGAGGCAGTGTTATTGCTTGCAAAATCACCTGCTATTTCCAGGAAACAGTCATTTGCTGGACCTGTCCTTGTCACTGGCATAAGTATAATGCTTTTAATAATCTCCCATTGCCTAAGTGATGTGTTTGCATCAAAATGATGGATATGCTATAGCTGGCAGAACTTTTTAAGATCTACTTATTTCTATCTTGTTCTTCTGCTGCCATCTAGAGGTTTTATTCTTAGATTTACAAAAAAGAAAATAAAGTGCTTTATTATATTTCAAAGATGCCTTTAAAAATTGTCTGCACCTTAACATCACTTAAGGTGCTATTATCACTGAACCTCTGTCTCTACACAAGAGCAGATTAATGAAGTGTGTACAAGTTTTTGAGCTGTGGGATGCAAGTGAGCCTTATAGGCTTAAGTAAGATTTATACTAGAGGCAAACACTGTCATAAAAAAAAATCTTTTCCTCATAAAAAGCACCTGTAAATTGGCCTTAGGAGGAATTTTCATAGAACTTGTTTTCCAGCAAATAAACAGCAACATATCAAAGCAGCCTCAAAGTAAGCAGGTGCTTGGAGAAAAGGCAGCCTTGCCAGCCTTGCAGCAGAATGCCAACATGACAGGCACAGCTTCGACTTTGGCCCATCAGCACAACTGGCTGACATCTTATCTGCCTCCCGTGACAAGGCAGCGATGCTCCATTTCACGCTAGCATTGCCCAGAAAAGCACAACAGGAAACTCAGACAACACAAAACTCACCAGTGTGACAGAAAATCATTCTAATAGAAACATTTCTTCTTAAAGGTAACAGAAACGGCTAATTCACTGTAATGGGCTCCTGGCTTTGTGAAAATAATAGATGCACATGCAGTATAAATGAGTCCATCTCCCTTGACTTCAATGTGAATAGGTTAATTTGGCATCAGACCTTCTTGAGCAAATCTTATCTTCTTGTTTTCCCCCTTCAAATGTTTATTAATTAAACTACTGCTAACACCAGGTCTGTGGAGGGTGTGTGCAAATGCTAATATGCCTCACCATGTATTCCATCTGAGTAGATTACCAGAGTATAATTTTTGTCCCTCCGATATCCATTTGACTGTATATTCCCCCTCCAGGCAACTAGCTGCACATTGACTCTGAAAAGATAGTCCCTTTTAAACAGAGTTGAACCAATTCATTTCCTAGCACTGATAACAAGATTTTTAAATGTGTACAAAGGAACCAAATGTACACTGAACACTGAAATATGTGAAAGAGTTTCTAGGAAGTCCTTAGATTTAGAATACAATGTTCCTCTGAATGATAATTTCTGTATTTCAGCAGAGGATTAGCTGTCATAATAAATTATTTCTGTTTGCCAGAAAGGAAATAAGTGAAACTTCCTTAACTAAGAAGGCCAGTAAAAGGTACAACAGAGATGAGACTAACCTTGTCTCCTGTGCCCAAGGATACCTTTGAAAAGCTGCCGTAACATGCAATAATTTGATAGTGTCAGCTAAAATTAACCTGTGTACTGTAGAAGGAGATAAGAACAATATTAAATTCCTGCTAATACTCACTTTGTATGCTATGGAGACTGGCTCTGATGTTCTGTGAGCCTGCCATAATAAGATTTTGAAAACCTTAAATACCTTTAATAAGAAATTAGAATAGAAAAGAAGAAAATATGGTTTATTTTGTTGAGACTTGCTGAAATTCTTGTGATTATGGATTTCTATAAAAATACATTTTCTTATTTTGACAGATACTCAGATGGTAAATCCTTACTTTTCTTTGTGTCTTAAAATCTCCTAGCTAAATTACTTCATATTAGTACCATATTCTTCAGTGTTTAAACCTCTTGGATATTTTCATTCAATGACCAGATGCAGAACGTGGATATCTAGCCGCAAGTTTTCATAGTAAAAAAAAATCTTTTTCATCACTATTGAGTATAATTCCTGGATATTTATACTGTATTTAAATATAAACTCACTGTTCATTTGCTCTGGATACAAAAATCTTTCAAACAGATTTTTATTCAAAATCAAAACATCTTTTAATAAAGTGTGATCAAAGGTTATTCCCTTTCTAGAGGTGGTCTGTTGTGTTTTATCATGACTACTCACAGATATCAGAGTTGCAAAGGAGGTTTTAGTCTTTGGAGAATTTGAAACTATGGTGACTCCATCCTCATCATTCATCATGTTCAAACCATCAGATTTGAACTGACTAGTTTACACTATCATGCCCTCAATCCATCCTTGACTATTGAAAATTAGGATAAAATACAAGAAAGGGAGAGAACCTCTCAAATCTAGCATTTAACAAGCTCATATAAGAGGCAGGATGCTTAGGTCTCTTTTTCAATCTGTTTACTCAGTCAGGTAAAGGGAAAAAAAAAAAAAAAAGGAGAGAGGAAAATAGAAGCAGCACTTCCAAATACAAACCAAACTATCAGAGCCCTGATAGTCAGAGATACTCAATCAAATCTCCATGGATAGGAAGGAGGAGGGAGAGGTTGCTGCTCTTCTGTCTCCCAGATGTGTGCTCCAACCTAGTGCATCTGACAGATTGTAAGTTGGTTTCTTATTTCATCTGCTTTTCATCTTTCTTCAAAATGAAAAAATTGTGGTTCAAGTGAATTGGGTCCCAGACAAAGCAATGAAAGGTTTATGTCACAGAAATTTAAAAAAAAAAAAAAAAAAAAAAAGAAACCCTAAAATAAAATTTGTTCCAAAACTGTCATTTCCCTGAGTTTTTCAGTTTGTCTGCTGCAAGGGGGAGGAGAGAAGTCAGAACATTTGTTTCTGTATTTCTCACACTTAAGCTCAGAAGCTGAAACTGAGAGTGAAAGACTGAGCATCAGCTTTTAGCAGTGACCCCGAACACAAATTTATAGTCTATAGACTTGTGCTAAATTATTTCATCCAATTTATTCAGTGAAGATTTAACAGTTTCTTTGCAGATTTTGCCATTTCTTCATGTGACCCTTTATCCAAGCTCCGATATCGCACAATGCCCCCTTTTCATCTCATTTATCCTAGAGACTGGAAGAAGTCACAAGAGAGGATGTGTATCATGGGTGTTGCTTACCATTAGAACTCTGCTGGAAGCTGCTTAGCAAGGAGCAAACTTCTTCTAGGTACATAGGTGGTTTTCTACAGAACAGGGAACCTGATTCAAAAAAGCCAGCACTGCAAACACTCCATTACGTATCTTATGAGAGATATGTCAGCAACAGATGCCCATCCTATTTAAATGTTTCACAATAAGAATGTATTGAAATTTTTGCCTAGAAGAACATCACTTCACCCATGGAAGAGTTCCCTGATTCTTTACACTGCGAGAAGAATCAAAGACATAATTATCTTAAGTGACTGAATTGTATACATATCTTCTGGTGCCAGTTTAAGCTTGACCTGTATTGTAAAAAGTAAAATTAATGTTGCAAGTGCCACCCAGTGACTGTGATTAACCATAATTTGCATTCTTTATTGAAAGTCGATAGTCTGCATGCTACCAGCTGTGAAATTGTGCAATAAGCAATAATTAAACAATGAAGAAGAGTAAATAGAACTAGTTAGGTGTGATTTGGAGCAGTGAGTAGCAAAGGTGACTTTTAAAGTTTTATTAGCACAAAGCAGGAAAAACAAAATACAACCATGTGACCTATGGTTCAGTGAATAAAAAGTGAACATTTGTGAAAGTCTACTAAAGTCACACTATTGATGGAAAAAGAGTATCACTACTAAAGCATGACTATTCACTAAACTTACAGAACCAAGGTCTTCAAAGCCAAAAGGACTATCTCTGAATATCTATATAACTGTAGTTCATTACCTTTACTGATGGGACATTTGTTCTCAGAGGCTTGTTGGATTGCTTGGACTTTGGGTTATTTTGCAGAGGATTGAGAAGCATGAAAATTAAAGTTCACTATAGGTTTGTAGGTTTTTGAAACTTGCCATTGCATATAGTTCCTACCTCTGGCAGGAATTTGGCTTTTCATTGTTTACAAGTCCTACTCTATTATATGCATTCAAAATGAAATTGTTGCAGATGTGTACAGTACCACAGCACAGCTATCTCCCTAAGCAAACTTAAAAACTGTTTCCATTTGGACATTACCAATTAATTTTGTGTGACAATAGCTCAAATACAGCTCACGCATTCTATTCTGTTTGTCAAACATAGGGTGAAGCTTCATGTGTAACAGGATCTTCACTCGCCCTCAGGTTTGAGGACTTCTTCTGATGGTGGTATTGGCCTGGGTTTAGCAAGTTGGCCAGGCTTAATTTCAGGCATTTTTTCACCATGTCTGTACACACTTAGAGTGACATCCACTGTTTCCCCACCATACTTGTTCTTGACATGGATGCTATATTTGCCTGAATCTTCTGAAGTCACCCCCTTGATGGTTAAACTGGCATATTTCCCTTGTTCCAGTGAAAATGCATAGTGCTCATCAATTTCAAAGGCCTTGTCATTCTTGAACCACACCACTTCAGGGTCAGGATTTCCAAATACAGTACAGGTCAGATTCAGTGTCTGAGGGAGAAAAACAGAAGTAATTTAGAGATCAGTAAGATTTTTTTAACCAGAATATTCATTGTATTATTTTTAGGCATTTTTTTTCTTAGCTAATTAAGCACAGACATAATATTATGTTCTTGAAGACTGAAAAGTAGAGTCCCTAATATTTCTTTTTCCCTTGATTCAGACTTTCCACCATCTCACCAGTAACTGTGATACAGCAATAGCCTCAGGGTTACAGTGTCTGAAGATGGTAAGTTGGACTGTCATTGTAGTCCTGCCTGCAGGAGACTCCTGACAACCCATTAGTCTGACATGAGGTTCAGGCAATGATAGTTTTAAAAACATCCTTGAAGCTTCCCTGTAGACAGCAGGGAGGAGAACTGAGCAAATCTTTTCTGACCAAGGCCTCCTGAGGTTATTGCTTGAGATGATTAAAAAAAAAATCACTTAAAAATAGAATACACAGCATGAATCACTGGACATTGATTCCAGGTGTGGCTGACTGGTAAAGTGGAAACATTTTATGAAGAATAAATAATACATAAATATTGGTAAAGTGTTCTTAAAATCATAAAATGGCTTGGGTTAGAAGGGACCTTAAAGATCATCTGTTTGCCATCCCCCTGCCATGGGGAGGGACATCTTCCACAGGAAGGGACACCTTCCACTAGACAGGGTTGTTCACAGTCTTGTCCAACCATGTTACATGCATGTGAAGCATATTCAGAAAACAGCTGACATTATGTAATGGACCATCCTGGCACCTTAGGCATTTTTCATCAGCTTAACTGAAATTTAAGGAGCTTGTAAAATATTCATGAGCATTCTCCCAGATTTTTATAGATGAACTGCTGAACTCCATTTTGATCACCCTCTAAGTGTGTGTATGTAAATTGCATGTATTTAGGTACAGTGATCACAGAAAAAATGAAACATCTGAGAAGTTGCACTCATTAGTCTGTACTTCATCTACCTTTGCTGAAAACTCACTTTGGCCCTAGATAACTAAGTCACCTTAAGAATTTAACATATGCAACATTGTGTAGGAAAGAAAAATAAAAAAGAAAACAGGAAAAAATAAAACAAAGAAAAAACCCTAGTGTTAACAACCTCAAACAGACTTTTTCTACCAAAATTCTTCCTTAAATTCCCTCCACATTCCCTTTCAGGTTTCACCAAATCCTGATCCAGAAGGAGCTGAGAAATGGATATCTGTGTTCACACATGCATATTTTTGAGGAAGGTTTTTCTCAACTGACGACGACTGAATAGTGTGATGAAACTCAGAGAGAAAATAAAACAGGAAGAAATTTTCAGTGATCAAAAGCACCATATTCTTCACAAATAGAAGTGGCCTTGCACGATTCATGCATCCAAAGTCGGAATGTTGAAGGAAGATTTACACACTATGAGTAGAATCCAGTCGCAAGCTAAGTCTGTGAGTATTCTTGAAGTGATACTGCTTAGGAGGCAAAGTTAGCCAAGAGTATATAGGTACTAGACTTACTATAAAATATTTAAAGGAATGACGATACAAACACAAAAATAAAATTTTGGGAAAATAATCTTGTGTCTAATAGCATGAGTTTTATTCTTTCTGTCCTTTTTGAAACATGTGCAACATTTAATTACTATTGCTTTCAAAAGTTACATAATTTAAGAGAAACTAATAATTAAATCATAATAATTGTCTTAATAAGTTGATATTAAAAATCTAACAGATATATTCCAGAGTCATTTTAGATAATTTGTGTCTGTTATACTTATGAAATTACAGATTTGAACTAAAAATAAAATTATTCTCCTTCTCCTTTCGGTTTCTATGAAACCATTTGCATTCCCTCACCTTTTGACATCAAAGTAAACATCTCACTGCTCAACATGAAAAAAGCTGTCCTTACCTTCCCATCCATTATAGTAACGACGTCAGGCAAACCACCAATTACTTTACCACGATCTAGGAGTTAAAGAAAAATATGGTGACTGTGTGAAGTTTAGACCTCAAAATTAGTAATTTCTTAATGATTTTGGTGTCATGACTCACAGCGCTTTTTGGGGGTTTTTTAAATCTTTTTTTAAAAAATACAATTTTTGTGATATCTTGGGAGGGTTTTAATGTGTTGTGTAGTCCCTTTAGATTTTTTTCACAGAGATTGTGCCACAGCATTCAAAACTGATACACATAACAACCTTGAAGGTACTGCTGAGCTTGACAGTTTGTGTTTTGGGCCCAGAGCAAAGTAAGGAGGTGCTTTTAGCATCTTGGTGGTATCTAAAATTTAAGAAAAAAATTTGTTCTGCCAAGGTCTTTGTGGGCAGAAGCATCATGTCATCACCAGGGAATTGATGTAATTTCCAGTAATCCTACAGTCCCTGACTGTAATGAGCTTCCCTACAGTCTGGATCTCCACAAGCAGTGCAGAACAGGCAGCAGCAGGCAATTTTTTCCTAATAGATAGATCCCAATATTCAGTATTCTCAGCAGCTTTCAGAATCAACACCTCCTTCTATGACAGAATTCACACTTCACCAAATCTCTGCAGACACAAGAAGATACAGTGGAGGCTTGCAATATGTAAAGTATTTAGTGGGTTTCCATTGCAATTAAAGACAACTAAATACACAGTTGTATTGTGTATTTAATTACTATTGTTACTGCAATGTTTTGAGCTAATAGAGGATTTCCATAACCATAGAACTCAGTAAGTTATGGCAGCACATCATGATGGATGCTTTAAAAAGAACACTAGATCACATTGTAAAACACATATGATAAAATGTAAAATAAACTTACTTTTCTCAGCAAAAGCAGCAGCCCTAAAGTTGTTGAGAAAGAAAAAATACAATGTTATTGATGAAATTAGTAATAAAATATTTTTGTAAACAAAGACACTGTTGTTATGGCATTAAAATACAAAAGATGCAGCACTTACTTGAGTCGCTGGAACTCTGCATATGCATCATCAAAAGCTGTAACAAAACAATTGAGAGGGTTATTTTCCATGAACATCATTTGCACAATAAACATTTCAACACTTACCCATGTCAGAACTCTTTTAAAAGCCATACAGGGTCAGACAGTAGCACAATGATAAACCAGACCCCTGAAAATTAATGCAGCTGGTGCTGAAAACAGATATGAGACTAAAAAGATAATAACAGTTATCAAACTTAACTATGACTGGTTCTAAACAAAAACTATCTATTTTTACTGTAATTCCTCTATTTCCAGTAAAATCTATGAACAGGCACAATACAAATCCGATCTTATATCCTATACCTTGCCCAGACAGATCAATTGTGCGTTTGTAGGATTCCTTGCCACCAAAGATTTCAAAGGTGTAGTTCCCCTTATCCTTCTCACTGGGTTCAGTTATCTGCAACCAGGCAACATCCTCCCCACCTCCAATCTTCATCTTTTCACCAGAAGAAATCTTAGACTCCCTGGGGGAAAAAAAATGTTAATAGAGGTGAGTTTGAACATTCTTTTCATGTATGTTGTCCATAGAAAATCATCTATGAAAAGTCACAAAAGATAACATACTATTCCTGAGGTATAGATAGATTGCAACTGATGGGCTTATTTTTCCGGAATACTCTTTGCTTCCAGGTGGAAGTATGAAACACTTCAAAAATATTAGCTTGTGTTTTCATTTCTAAGATTCATTAGTTCACAATTTTCTCATTCTTCTCTCCTCACAAAGAGCTATGCTTACCTCTTTATGCATATACACGACTCTGTGTGAAAGTGCTTATGGTTCTGTACATTTCATACACAGTAAAATATAATACATAAGAGTTGTAAATTATAGGCACATCACCTTTTCTGGTGAAGGAAAGATATCTTTTGTCTTTCATTAACTTCAAAAATCAATTAACAAAAGATTTGTGTAAAATTACTCTAGCATCAGTTAAAATACATTTTTGTTTTTTAAAAAAGCAAGAAAAGAAAATTTCTTAACTGCAGATGATTAATAAAAACTCTTTAAAAACAATGGCATCAGCTTGACTTATCACCACCTAGTTAAGAATAAAAGACATTCTCTGCAGTTTCAGATCAGGTGGTTTTCTGGTCCACAGTCTGTCATGAAGAGAGGAAATAGAAGAAATTATTTAATGAGAGCATATAAACCTGACCACTTTCAATGGCTCAAAGAGAACTTTCTTCTTTTATTCATTAACTAAAGAAATACTTCTTTTCGTTCTTCCTCTCCAAGCATCTTTAGTTGGAATTTTTAATAAATGAAGTCAGTTTTAGCTTTTCCTTGATCACTAAATTTATTTGCCTAGACAGAGCTAATTAGACTCCACAGCTAGAATCATTTTAATGGTGAAAAAGTGTTTTTACCATTTTCCTTTCTTTAAGACAACTTTAAATTGATTAATTAAATTGATTTCAGCCTACCAAACTAGATTTCTGGATAGAAACTGCTATATATTAGAAAATATTACATACAATGTTTCCTTCTGTGCCCTGAGTGGATGATGAATACAAGGTCTAGGACTTGTATGGTATTTCATGCTATGGATGACAGTGGATAATTAAATGCTAGCTAGAAATTTACATGCTAAAAAAATCCAATAGAAATCATGAGCTGTGTAGTGCTTCAATTTCCCCAGGGAAACATATTTGTTATAACCCCATTTAAAGGAGATGGGAAGTTTGGAAGAGGTTGGTCAGTTGGTTTGTTTGTTTTGGTGTATTTAACAGCTCAGATTATAGTCATTGTACTCATATAAGAATTGAGATTTTATTAATTCAGAATCTGTGTTTAATCATCTTCAAGACAAAGTGTAACACATTATAAAATCTAAAATATTTGAGGGGTTCTCTATGTAAATAGAAATAGAAAAATATAAATATTATAAATATACATATAAATATAAATAATATGCACACTGATATTTCCATATTAGCCATGTAGCATTCTTTACTTTTATACTGCTATGAAATGGATGGTAGAATAGACTGTCACTTTTAAAACCCAAGCAGATACAGAAAAGGCAGAAGCAATTTTTTTTTCTTTTCCTTGCCATCATACTAGCATCACTACTATGAAAAAAGAACTTTATAAATACAAAGTCTGAGACATAAATACGGTTGCACAGCCCTGCAGAAGTGGTCTTGAGCTCCCTGAATGTGATAATTGATGCTTTCTTTGTGTTCCTGTCTTCACAGAAAGCATTGCAAGGCTAAGACAACATTCATAAACCAGACTATTCCTGTCTAAGTCAGACCAGTTACTGTGTGTCATCTTTGTAGGCCATCAAGAAATGTGAAAGTTGAAACCTCTTGAAGAGCTTTTAAATCCTTTCAAATATTACCTGCAGTTTCAAACGAGCAAAGGCTTGGCATAACAAAACATTTGAACACATATTTAACTGCAAATACACAGATGATGTGATTGTCTCCAAAGTGAAAGATTAATGTAACATGAGAGTAGAAAACTATTAGCAACTTTGAAGCTAATTTTCAGCCATGTTCTCAGCTCTGAGAGTTATTCTCAAGGTGTTCTGTGCCCCATGGAATATCTTTTCAAAGAGGAGTATCAAAATTAAAATATTTTGGGTTACTTAAGTGCAGTGGCTTCACGTTTGCCAATTTTTGTTTCTTAAAATTAGTGGTTTGAGTGTCTACTAGAATTATTTATTCTTTTTCTACTGTGAGATAGGATTAGGAGAGAACCAAGCAGGCTCAAAACTTAAAAGGTATAAAAATAGGTTTATTAACAAAATTACCAGAGAGAAAAAAAAAAATAAGATTCAGAATAAAACCTTCAAAACACTTCTCCTCTCCCCCAACAGTTTCTTTTCTTTCTCACAGATAACGTATAAAGACAAACCTTGAAACTCTAGGTCAGTTTACCACTTATAAAACAGTCTTTCATCAGTTCATTTATAGAGAGAAGTCTCTTTTAGTCTACTATGGAACTTTCCACAAGAAAGAACAGTCTGCTTGTGGAGTTTAACTCTCACAAAAGCAGCTGCCTGGGAAATCTGCAGTTGTGAAGTCCCTCCCATATAACACAGCTTCCCACTGCTGCAGTATGGGTCATGGCTCATGGGGTATCATGTTAAAGATGAACAGATCTAAAAGCAAAGGCTTTTTCTTCATCTCTAGGAATAGAGATCTTTTCTCTTTATAGGGGCAGATTCTCATCTTCATCTATCTCTCTCTCTTCAAGCTTCTGATAAGGTCACAGCTACTTCAGTATTTACTTAGTCCATCACAAATGCCTTTGCTTATATCTACAATTTGAATACTCTCATCATCTCCCCAGTGCCTACTTTTTCCACAGTTTAAAGGGATATTCTAGCATATTACAGTCTATTACCATAGCTCATAAAAGACTTTTAGCCTAAAACCAAGGCATTATCTCATCTGTTCCATCTAAGATGTCACTCTTCCTTAAATGACTTTGCTATCTTCATATCGCCTCTTTACATGTCTTTCCTCTGGCTTTCTTAAGATTCAGAGAAAAGTCAGTGCTTTGCAAGTTTTATATGTGCAAGGAAAGAGATACCATTTTCTCTGGGCAGTGGCTGAAGGCTGCACCAGGATGTGGCCGGGCAGGCTGACGGACACTTTTCCCACCCCTCGAGAGTATCGGGGTGGGCCCAGCCGAGCCCAGGAGCCGCTGCCGGGCCCAGCAGACCCTCCTCTGGCCCAGGGCAGTGGCGGGGCAGGCTTTAGGCTGGGCTGGATGTTTGTATCCATGGCCTTTCCCAGGCTGGATGTTTGTATCCATGGCCTTTCCCATGCTGGATGTTTGTATCCATGGCCTTTCCCCAGGCTGGATGCTTGTATCCATGGCCTTTCCCAGGCTGGATGTTTGTATCCCATGGCCTTCCCCAGGCCGGATGTCTGTATCCATGGCCTTCTCCAGGCCGGATGTTTGTATCCATGGCCTTTCCCAGGCTGGATGTTTGTATCCCATGGCCTTCCCCAGGCCGGATGTCTGTATCCATGGCCTTTCCCAGGCTGGATGTTTGTATCCATGGCCTTTCCCCGCAGTGGGGCAGCAGGCCCTGGCCTGGCACACCTGGCACACTGCCCTGAGCGGCCAGGCCGGCTGGTACCTGCCCCCGCGCCAGAAGGAAAAGAGCTTTTCCTGGCATTCTGATTTTTAACTGTGTAGTCCAGGGGTGTTTCGAGCTCTCTAATTGGTTCTAAGGTTGTCAATATTCAAAGCTAGTCACTAATTGTTTTTTTCCTACAACTTTCTTCAATCAATGCAAAACCAGCACATTAAGACTGTATCAGTTTAGAAAAAAATAATTCTGTTCTTAATACAGGCTTTTATTAAACTGTGAAAGCAGATCTTTGGTATTCACCTAAAACTGGAGAACTTTAGAAAAAAGGCAGTTCTGAATCGGAAACTTGGCCCAAATATTTTGCTATATTTGAACCAGTCAAATTATACAATAGAAGACAAAAAGTCTTGTGTTGAATAAGAGAACACAATACAGTAGATTCCTTTTTTTCCATCTGTTATAGCCCTCCTGATGGGTGTTGGACAAGCCTTTTCATATTTCTTTTACCTTATGTACTTTCTATGTTAAAAGAGAATATATTGTTCTGGAAAGAGAAATTCATTAATGTGGTCCAATTTATAAATTATTGCCACAGAACAGTAAATATTAAATTGTAAAGACAGCAATTTTTTATCAAGAAAAATTGAAAAAATATTCTCATCTACCTGTGGCACCAGCTGACTTTCATTTCTTCATTGTAGTATTTCAAGAAACACTGGAGCCTTATTCCTTCCTCGGTGCAAAGAATCTTCAGTGGAGAGGCAAACTTACCTAGATTAAATAGAGTATATATTGATAAAATGGGAGAGATAGTGGAATGAACAGGAAATAGAGGAGTGAACTATTTGTACTGCCTGGACAAAAGAAAATTCAAGACCTCGGTCATGATTCTCAAGTATCACAGAGACAGTTGTCATAATTCTCAGGGAACATCTGCTGATTTATATCAGGTAAAAGTTCAGTATAAATTTATTACTTTATTGCCATATACAAGCATCATGACTGGAGAGATCCATTGTGAAATAATAGTCTAGTTATATAATTTCCACGAAAGAGTAGTATAATGATTCTATTTGCATAAAATTTTTATTCTTTATTTGCAAACCTTATTCTTTAAGTGGAAAGAACAGGTTCTCACTGGAGACAGATTCAGAACCTCATTCTTTCTGTATCAAGTTCACTTACTAATGGAAAGTGAGAAGAGAATTATTGCTGCAACATTTTCACAGTATCTAAACCAAACAAGCCAGGTGGAATAATACTTTGTTCCCTTTTAATAGTGACAATTAGCAAGGCCAACTGCCTGTTCAGAAACTTAATAATTTCCATAATAATATAAGCATCAAGACTCTGAGAGATTTCCCACTTAAAATAAGTTTTCTGTCTCAGCCTCATGTGACTTCAAAATAAAAAACTACATGAAAATTCAAGACAGCGTTTACTTACCACTCATTCCACTCAATGCCAACATTATATCATCATAAACTGCAGAGAGAAAGAAAAAAAAAAGGAAGAAAATGTACCATCAAATTTCAATCAGAATATAGCTTTTTTATGTTCAGTTTAATTAAAGCAATATGGGAAGTCTTCATATCCTTAAGCAACGAAAACCATTAAAATTGCAACAGGTGTATAGGACAAATTGGAAACTGTCTGTGTACAGCGTATGAATTCTGTGCTGTGTCACTCAGTATCTCTGCCTTTTGTGGAGTCAGCTGTCTGCAGACAAATCTTTGTCTCTCTCCCTTAGGCCAGCAAAAAGAAAAAAGTCATTAAAACTGAATAGTTCACATTCAAAGGAGAGTGCAGGTGAAAAAGAAATTATCTCTTGGTGAAAATAGTTTCACCTTCTCCCTGTAGGGTGGCATTTGACAGAAGTGAAGTCCTTTAACAGCAAGTGAAATAAAGCAGGTGTCATATCAAGCTTTTGAAATATCACAGAGCTGATGGGTTTGTAGCAGGAGAGAACCCTGGAGACAAGGGCACAAGAGTGGGGAACACTTTCATAGCAGAAGAATCATATTCTGTGACACCATGTAATGTAGAAAAGAAAGAACCAACATAATCTAAAGAATGCATAGTCAAGTCTTAAGGATGCTTATTCAACACTGATGATTTTTTATGAAAATGGAAGTCAGAGAACTGGGGGAAATTCAGAAAATACTACTTAAATATTTGTTCTGGATTGATCTGTATATGCACATTTTTGCCCCAGCTAAAATAAATCATGCTACAGTTCCAAAATCTCCAGTATGCTTCTTCTGACACCTTGATATAAGGACATGAATTGCATATTATATATATCTTATAATACAGATGTCTGAGAAGATAGGGTTATATTAACCATACTGTCCAAATGAGGGTGGGGCTTTTTTCTGAGAGAATAATGGGCAGAATTTATTCAAAAGAAAAATGCCTGGGAGACTATCAATTGATAATACAGCATTCTGCAGTAAACCACATCTTAAGGACTCAACCTGATACTCATCTTTTTCCTCTTGTTACAGGTACTTCCTCCATATGCGGAAAAGGAATGTTAAGATTTTTGGTAAACTGAGTTAATTTTTTAAAATGTCTTTCTCCTTCCATTAGGAGCCTGCCAAAAAATACCCATTATTTGGGACAAATGTCTACATGCATTTAGGATGACTCTAGATTCACTTTGGCATATTTGGTGGAATGTAAGCAAATATATCCAGGGAAGCTTTATTCACCAAAATTAAGTAAAATTCACTCACGCTGGCAACAGATCAGTGTTTGTTATGGACTCAGAATCACAGAATATTCTGAGTTGGAAGGGACCCGCAAGAGTCATCAGTTCCAAGTCTTAAGTGAATGGTCCATACAGGCATCAAACCCACCACCTTGGCATCATTAGCACTATGCTTTAACCAACTGAGCTCATCAAGGTCAAAGTAAACTGACATTTTTTACATCAAAAAATTAAATGTAAATAGGATTGCTGTATCTCACTGTGATGTATGATATCATATGAAACCTTTTCTAAATGTCTATCATGCATCTATTTTAGATTATATTCTCTTATTTTCTTTTAACTTCATTTGAATATCAGTGAATACTGAGCTTGAAGTAATCCGCCCCATAGAATATTCAGTCTTCTCTGCTCCTGTTAGACTTCTCTTTATATCTCTTATGTTTCAAAGCTAACTCCACCATTTAGGAGGCCTGTTGTTTGGTTCAATAGTCCAATTTTCATGGATTTGCTGGTTGACATTTTCAAAGCCTCCTGGACCCACAGAATTAGATACTGTGAATTCTCTAAATAAGCATTTCACTGTACATTCAAGCACAACACAGTTTGCCATACCGGAAGTATAGTCACTGGAAACTGAGCCCCTGACCATATGATGGAGACCTACTGTACCTTTTGTTTATTCCAGTGGCCAGGATATACATACACAAATCCACAGACTAAGGGAATGATATCTGTGTGTATATATCAAAGGACAGGAAGGGAGGACATGATTAATGAGAACATATTACTAACTGTGGGACCTGAGCATGACATAAATGGTATGGAATAAGGGACAGAAAATGTACTGGTTTTGTCTGGAATAGAGTCAGTTTTCTTCATAGCAGCTTTATGGTGCTGTGTTTTAGATTTGTGACTAAAACAGTGTTGGTAACACAGGGATGTTTTTAGCTATTCCTGAGCAGTGCTTGTACAATGTGGAAGTCTTTTATTTCTTCTCCTCTGACTGCCTCACCAAGAGGAAGCTGGGGGTGCACAAGAAGATGGAAGGTGACACAGCCAAGACAGCTGATCCCAACTGACCCAAAGGACATTTCATACCATATGATATCATACACAGTATATAAAGTTCAGGGAAGAAGGAGGAAGTGAGGAACATTTGAAGTGATGGTGTTTGCCTTCCCAAGTCTCTGTTACATGTGATGTTACACGTGATGGAGCCCAGCTTTGCTAGAGATGGCTGAACACTTACCTGCCCCTGGGAAACAAAGAAGGAATTATTTGTTTTGCTTTGCTTGTATATACAACTTTTGCTCTACCTATTAAGCCGTCTTTAGCTCAACCCAGGGTTTTTTCACTTTTCCCCTTCCGATTCTCTCCCCCATCTCACTGAAAGAGAGTGAGCAAGTGGCTGTGTGGGGCTGAGATGCCAGCTGATGCTAACCCACAAAACAGTTTTATGATTTGGAATCAAAAGCACTCTCAGTCCCTACTGACAGTCCCATATGAATATAGCATTTTGTTGCTTTAGGTTTTATTTGTAGATTTAGCAAACCTGAGAGAGAGAGATCTCCATTAAAATGTAGTGTCTGTCTGGGTAAAACATACTTCATCTCCTGCCTGTCAAAATGCTAGAGATTAATCACAACAGTGCCAAGTGTCACCCCTCCTAAAGTGCTGATCTGCAGTTCAGGTCTCTATAACATAAGAGAAATGAAATTTAAAGAATGCCAAAAATTATGCTAATTTGCCATTTGCAAGGATAGATCTTTGACACCTCCAGAGAACATGTGAAGGTCATTATTCCATTACAGTAGATTGAATGTTACCTTTTCCTGATAATTCAAGAGAAGATACATCATGACCTCTATCATCTGATAGTGTTGCCTTATAAACTCCTTCATCTTTACGAGACAGCTGCAAGGAAAACACAAGATGTTGACTGACAAACTTGATAGTACTAGATAGTACTAGTTACCTACGTAATTTTCTAAATAAAACAACATACATTGTACATTCTTCTGGATAAATAATCTTACCAGAGAGGAGATAGAAACTATGAACAGCTTGCTCATGCTTTTTTTATGGAGATGCATTTAGTTCTTAAGTCTAAAACCTTTTCTGATTTCAATTCAACTTCCTGTAGAAACCGTGAGGTTTTTTTCTCTTGTTCCAAAAAGACAGGATTGATTTTGGTCAGTAGAAATTAAAAGCACTGTAGTAAGATGTAACAAGGCATAACTGCAACCTACACAAACTTTAGAAATGTAATTTTTCTTCAACAGAAACGATCATTTTTTAAAATTATGTAAATGATAAAACAGCAAATCTATATCCTGTAATAAAACAGCAAATCTATATCCTGTAATATCAGCTCCTTCATACTGCTTGAATTCAAGTAGCAACTGTATTTAAATTATATCTAGGCTAAGTAAATAATTAATTCATTACCCTTGGAGAGCTTACATTCTGAAATCTATCACAGTGATATTGCATTAAAGGCAGTAGGGATTTTTGGGTTTTGCGGGTTTATTTTAATTTCTTTTAAAACCTGAAGGAAAATATACAAACAGTTATATATAGATTGGAGATGACTTAATACTTAGACTTATACAAATCCACAAGAACATAAACCATAGCACTAATATCATAAAACTGAATGACAAGTAACAAGAGCAATCCAAGACAAGCAGAAACCACCCTCCCAAAAGAGGGCTACTCCAGAAAAATGAAGCTGGTAAGTCAATATCCTCCTTCAAGGGAAATGAAGGAAGGAAATTAAAAGAATATGAAGCCAATAAATAAACAATTTAGATGTAATGCACATTAATGAAAGCAGAAAATCTTGTTCTGGGAGGTTTTTTCACTTCACAAAGGCAGCAACTATGCAAGTTAAGGTTTCATATAGAAGTTGGATTATCCTGTTTGCATAAAGATAAATTTAAGAAGCCATAAACTTCAAACTTATCAGTTTTAGGCAATGAAACTGAAACACTGTCAAAAATTAGGTACTTGAATAAGTTGAAAAATTAAGGAGTAATAATCAAGAATGAGGTACATATCACCCAAGGACTCTGAAGCAACTTAAGCACGAACTCTGAGCTGATTAAAAAAACAGATACTTTTTGCTAGCAGTAGTTATTCACCAGCTAATGGAAGGGTAGAAAATACATTTTTTCTTACAACTGTTAAAAAATCATGATAGCTGGCTTACTGCTTTGGCTGGTAAATCCATGGTGTGTCAAGCAGAAGCTGTCATTTGTATTCAGCAGGAGATACAGTACCTTGGGAATACTGAGGTGACATTCTCCCTTTTGCAGATCAGGCAGCTCCTCAACTTCAACCCCAGAACCATCCTTATACCACTTAAAATCAGTCTCCTTCTTTATGTTTGCAACCTGTACAACAGAAAAGGCACATAAGCCTGGCTGTGTCCTGAGGAAAGGTATTGCACTGTGGGAAGTCACACAGGTACTTTCAACAGATGAAACCATTTTTTTTATAATACATGTCAAATAAAGCTAAGCAAAAAACCAATTTCAACCAAGTCCTCCTAAGCAAATCTTAGTCCTCAGTGTTTCTTTGCAGCACAGTATACAGGTTACAACTTCAGAGCCCTGTAAAATCCTTAAAGAAAATCCTGGCAATCTCTTCCCTCAAATGGTTTTGCATCCTTGCTCTGTGCTTGTAGTTTGTCTAGAGATAGCTGCGAAAGAAGTATGTTTCAAATTAGAACTTCTGAACTCTCCTTTATCTTTTTGTGTTTGCCCTGTGACTCCAGAGAGTTATAACACAAAACTTAGGCCTTATCTTAGTCTTTGGCCAATTTGGAGATTTATCCCAGCTACCTAAGCCATGTCTCTCATGGATAAGCTGCAGAAAGCAACTGAAATCACTATCCTGAAAGCATCAAAGACTTCAAAATTGTGAGCTGCACCAAAAGCCCTTTTTTATTTTACCTTCTACATTGAGTCCTATGGGGCATACAAAGACCTGAGCAATCCTACAAATTGCAGTCTCTCCCAACAAAAGGAGCTTAACCTAACGTAGTGTATATGCAGAGCACTTATTTAAAAGCAAGAATTATGCTGTAGTAGCAGCAATTAATTGAAACAATACTTAAATAGACTACAGCTGTACCTGAATTACTGTTCTAATTTTGATATAAAAACTATATATTTGACACACTTGAAATATTGATGGATAAATTACCTCAAATTATGAACTCAAGCTAAAAGTGCTGCTCTTTTTAGATACCTTGGCAATTTATATATATATATATGTATTTTTTTTACCCTCACTTTCAAAAACACTATAGTTTATTTAACATCCCTATCCCCATACCCTGCTAAAAGCCAAAAAAATGCAACAGTATTTTCATGTGTAGCCTGAATTCCTAGTCATTGTGGCTTTGGTAGAAGAACAGAGCTGCCAAGATATTTCTCAGTCCCCAGGCAGTTGCTTTAAAAAGGCTCCTTAAAGAAAAAGCAAAAAACAGAACAAATGGCTAGAGGGCAACCAGGAACTTTATACAGATCCGCAACAGTTTTCAAGTGGCTTGCTTGGAGGAAAAAGCATGCACTAATTTCGAGCCTTTTTACATTAGAGAAGTCATTCCATACATGAACAGCTCTATGAAAGCTCTCTGTAGAGGTGACAAATAGAGGGTCTTCTATAATGATTCCTAGGCATCTCTATCAAACATGCTCAGATTAATCACATCTATCCTTCCTTAATAACCAGTGTGGTTGCTATGGATCCCTGGCAGTATTTGAGATCACCACCTGGGCCCAAAGCAATGACTTGCTGGAGAAAAGTGAGCAGCATTTTATATTTACCAGTAACTACAAAGTGGCTGTTCCTGTAGTCCTATGACATGATTGGCAATTTTATTTGAACAAAGCCCAAAGGAACAAGCCTTTAATGCTTTTCAACAATTTTTCATCAAAGACTGTTAGCACTCAATCTGAACAATAAATAGACTGAGTTTCAGACACATGCAATTTGCAGTGCCGAAGTTATTTCATGTTGGCTTTTACTATGAAATGTTACATTTTTCACTGTTTAGCCACACACCAAAAATCCTGCTTTTAACAGACACAGTACAAATAAGGGCCAAAGTTGTGGAAGAGCAAGTAGCTTCTGAAAGTTCCAAAATTTAGAATTACTAGAAGCAAAATGACAGTAGTTGCTGGCATATGAAGAAAAATAAGCACAAAATAAAAAGAAAAAAGCAAACACCATCAAATTATCTTTCAAATGGACAACCATGTTCCACTGACTTAGAGGGGCTACAGTATAAAAACATGGTCATCAATCCCAGCTAATTCAGAATTAAATACTAAAGTCAATCAAAATTCAATCAGGTGTAATCATAGAGAAAATAAAGGATATGTGAGGTAATATTTGATCTACTCTTTTATAATACAATCCATATTTGTCCATCATTTCTGTTATGGGCCTGGATCAACAGTCAGTCCTTTGCCCTACACAAGCTTCCAGTTGACATGGTTTCTTCGTTTCCCTGTGCCATGCTATGGCATTTAAAAAGTCCAGGATGCCCTCTTTTATAGATACTTCTTTCAGATTATCTCAGGCTCTTAGAAGAGGGAAAAACTCCATTGACAATATTTTTTTTGCAGAGGAGCACTGAGCAGAGACTGAAAGAGACCTGGGTCAAGTGTTACGATATGGGCTGAGATGGCAGAGATTATTCCTTGCTTGTTTTTATTACCCCAGAAATAGCATGGAGTGGCCACACTTCTAACTAATTTGTCAGATATCTAGAGTTTGAAGGACAAACCCAGGTTTTGTTTTTCAAACACTTCCTATGCGCAAATATAAGTTAAACAGCTATAAACAACAGTACCACGTGAACCTAACAGCCAGTCACATACTAACAGTAACAAACATTATAAGGTCAATAGCATAGTTAAAATGATGAGTGTGCAAGCAGCCCACATCCTAGATTTCATTTACATAAAATGTTTTGACCTTGTGAACAAAAAGTACACTGGTGAAAAGCAAATAATCAGATGCTCAGCCTCTCACAGCTTCAGTGCTATGAACAGGCTTGACAGTCAATGAAAGAAGGATAATTTCAGATTAATTTGTAGAGAATTAACACTAGCATATCTGGTTCAGCAATATTTAATTCCCCATGTGAGTGAAAGGATAAGCAGGGTTCATGCCTGTGGCACATGCATGTGGAGATTATAAAGTACTCCAGCAAAAGTATGATGTGAACTAATGAGTGTTGAGCCCTAAAATGAGAGCACATGGAATGGCAGCTTCAGGATCAGGTCAGTTCTGCTGGGAATAACTTGAGGTTAAGGGTCTCCTAGTTAATGAGCAGGAAAAAAAAAAAAAAAAAAGGAAGGAGAAAAAATCCCACAAATGTGCACGTAAATTGCTCATAATGAATGATTCAAGTTAATCTAATTATAAGCCAAAAGTTATTCAAAAGAAAAGGAGAAAATTAATACAAAAGAGTTCATATTAGAGGAAAAAAGAATGAAGAAAAGTTCGATGCCTGAATTAATTTTACTTAGTTATTCAGGCTTCTAATTAGTCCCTCTAGAAGAGAAAAACAAATGAAAATTTATCTGTTCAGAAAGGCATTTAAGGATGTTAATAGCAGAAGTTACACTGAAATCAATACACATTATCATTACTTAAGATTCAAAAGTCATTAGCCAAAAATAATTTTAAAATCATGTTTTATAACCTTAATTCTAGAAGTCTTTGTACCACATTTGATTACAGTTGATTAAATAATAGACACTTTGTTAGAGAATTAGAGAAATCAGAAAATGGTAAAGAAAGATTTTGAAATCTGGGGGGGGGGGGGGGGGGATTTAGCTATTTTTGAGGAAGAATAGAAGAGATACATATTAAGGGATATATATTTTGTGTAAATCATTCTTATGGCTCACTATTTTTATAAAGAATTGGACCACCTAATAATACATTTAGAAATATTCCATATTTGTTTTTCTTTTCATTAACACTACTGTTGAAGAAGAGTAAGACAGAAATTTTCATATTAAAATTTTCCAAATAATAAAAATAGTTTTCATATGAAACTTTTGGTTTTAAAGGTATCCAAATCCTTTTTCACATTTTTCTATCTCAATTCATCATCAACATATTTTTAAAAATCTTTTCTAGTATGTTTTCTTACCTTACAAGAAAGTAAAACTTCACATTCCTCTGTAACCTTCCAATACAAAAACTCTGAGAAGTGAGGACCTAAGAAACAAAAAAATCTTAAAGCAATGTTACAGAATGCAGAGCAACAGAAAGATCCAGTGAAAGGAAGAAAAAGGATGACAATTGCAACATCCTTACACCAGAACAAAAAGGAATTCCTGAATTACCCATGCACTAGAAGGAAAATCTTGCAAGTTTTTATCATCCCAGTTACAGCAATTACAGTTACACTATACCTTAGAAACCTGAATCTCATCCCTGAATCTGTGTGAAGTGGGTAGTATTCCAAATATTAAATGGTGAATAAAAGAAAGTAGTTCATTGAATACCTTTGTGCCAAACTGCCAACTAAGCAGAGGAAAGAAACAAAGTAGCTACAAACAAGTATACAAATAATGTATTTAATGTAAAAACAATAAACCCACAACAAACATTGTTTGTCCAAATAATGTAAAGTTTAAAAATGTATTAAATATTACAGGCAGAAGAGAAAATATTCATTTTTTCCTATGAAGGTTCCAAGCCTGCAAATAAATATATGCTGATGAAAATTTGCTGACATACACAGCCTTTTGAAAACTATTGTGTTTACTTATCTCAAAAAATGTATATGTCTTTGCGTTGGCAGGATCAAGGTCCAAACCTGGGAAGTTGCAAAGTCCAAGACTTTAACTTAAATCCTTGAATATTAAAAGATTTTGTCAGTTTATGCTGTAAAGCGTATACTTTCTTTCCTAAATAAATTTTAAACAGACTTCAAAAACAAAAATAATAGAATTATGTTGTTTCTATACAGAATCTTACCTATGCTATTTAGGAAAAAGTTTTTAATTATTATTGCTACTTTCATCCTGAAAGCCATATGCTTACAAGTATAAATTACAAACTAGAGCTCAAGTTCAATTTTTTAAGGATTTCACAAGGATAGAGTTCTGAATTATGTATCCAATAATAATTTTCTCATTCAGCTGCAAGCAATATCAATAACGAGTATATAACAAACTCTACAACTGTATAACGACTATGCAACAAATATACATTTAGTTCCTGGAATTTTGCCTCAATAGAAACTTTAGGGTCAAGCTTTTAATCTTCCTTGTCTAGCACTACTTGTCTTGTCTGTCTACTTTTCTGTCAATTATATTGAACAGACAACTTGTATGCTTAAACTTAATGCAATTAAATGTTTTGTTGGACCAGAGCCTACAGTAGGCACACTCTTCATGAATATTGAGCAAAGATAATCTTTTGTGAGAACTCCTTTTTCTCTTCTTAGTGAAGGTTCTGTCACAAACTGCCAATGTTGGAAAACAGAATCCACCAAGGTTTCAAGTGTCTCCTAAGACTGAACAATATACTCATCCTCTAATAAAGAAGGGGGGATGTAAGCACTTAGCATTCACCAGAGATGAATCATTACCTGCAAACTGGGCCTAAAGTCACCAATCTGCTCCATCTTACCTTGTTTTCTGAGAAATTCCTTTCGTTGGAGCTCAGACTCAGCCAATACTCCCTTGAATGCTAAATTTTAGAAGAGATGAATGAAAAATGAGTTAGTCACTAAATTATTTAAAGAATAATTGAAGTTCACTTCTTCATCAGAGTCAAAATTTCAATGTTTCAATGTTTCAGTGAACATACCATCTCCAATGAGAACTAATGAGGACTGGTTTTTGGCCTTTCCGTCCTGAATCTGTACTGTGTAGGTACCTTCATTGTCAATTGTAAATTTTTCCATCACCATTTCTATAATGCCATTTGAACGGTCACAATTTATTTTATGCCTCTGAAATAAACAAATAAGTAGTTTATTACAGTGTAAATTACTTATGATTCTTATTGAATAAATTATGATTTATATTCCTTCCCCCACAGTCAATCTTTTTCATGTCTTCTTAATTGTAAAAAAAGGGAAGAGAACTCTGCTTTTATTTACTGTTGTACAATAAGATCCCAGTGGCGACAGAAACCTCTGTGTGCAGCTGCATTTGGAATTCTCAAGTCATCATAATATAGCTGGTTTGTATTTGAAAACATTTTTTATGGCACTCTGCATATTTGAAAAGCCTAACAGACTGCATTAGCTGCATTACAGCTTCCAGTTCAGCAAGGGGGTTTGCTAGGCAGAAGCACTATTCCTAGCAGAGTCCAGAAACAACTGGAAATATTATGTTTCTAGACATAAATGTGGAACTTCAAATAAATCTGTCACACCAAACCCAAAAAGTCATCCCTACTTAATATCTGAGACACATATAGTAGTCAATAGTGGATCTTATTTTCTCATAAAAAAAAAGTTTATCTAGGAAGAGAATAATTATTTTCTCATTCAATGCTAGGTGTAATTTTCAAAGAACACTTGGAGCAAACAACCATGAGAAAAGTAACTCCTGCAAACCCCACAAAGTTTCTGGGAACCAAAAGGGATTGACTAAATTCAGCAAAAGAGAGGTGCAATTCTTTCAGGACATATAGTTACCTACTTAAGTGTTTACAGAATACACAAACATCAAAATTGACTTGAATTCAAAATTAAATATGCTTTTCAATGTTTGTGTCCTTTATGTGTTTGCTTTTTATTAAATGTTCTAGAAAGATAAATTATTGGCCAGCATCATCAGGGAAACAGAAAATTACAAGCTAATACTGGACAATCTTTGCAAAATATGTGTATTGAATTTTCAGGTACTGTTTTAGATGCAACCATGATTTACTAATATCCTCTTTTATTCAGTGAGTTACAACTATGAGGACAATGTCTCCCACTAACAGTGATTTTTTTTTTGAATCTCAACTAACAATTCCTAAAGCTAAGTAAAAATAACCCACAGAAGTTTCTTGGTGAATACTTTTAGGTAAACAATGTGGCCAAGGATATTACACATACATAACTTCCATTTACAATTGCACAGAACAGTAAATGTCACCATCTGAATGTTGCATGAAGTGAATTACTATAGACCCTGTTATTTTTAAATTTATTACACATGCTGTTAAAAGGAGACAGGATGTCTTATAAAAAGAAAGCTTTGATAAACCTGTTTATTGGTATCCAAAAGTACAAAACAGTATTAAACTAACAAAGTTTAAGGAGAAGAAACATAGAAAAAGCCAGTAAAAATGTCACTTATTAATCTCTTTAGAATCTTACTGAAATGTAGGAACCTCTAAGTCCCCTAAGATCCAAAAGTAGTAGCAATGACCCCACATATATATCTACTTTAGCTTCAAGGAAAGTGTCTTGGCCAGCCTCAAAAACAGACTCACTGTTGTATGGATAACAAGTTTGGAAGAACAGTGTCACACAGTCAAGTACTGGTATTTTCAAATATATACATCTTTTAAATCTTAATGGGGTATTGGAAGAACGAAGAAAAAGCAAAGATGTGGAATTAATAAAGCAGTCAGCTAACAGATTGATCAAGATAATAATTTTTAAGGGATATGCATGTTAATTTGGATACACTATTTCCTATACATAGTGCAAAGAAAGATACAATGTAAAAGAATAAGACAAGATTAAATTAATTGGGAAATTAATTGTTACACAAGAAAATCTACTTGTGTAGATAAGGTGATAAGTGAGAAAGGTTAAAAATAGCATTAATAAACTTACCTAAACTATCAAAAATTTCAAATCATCATTCCAAATCTCAATGTGCAAAAATCAAATTCTTGCTTACAACCTCGTCCCTTCAGAGGTCAAGGACTACACTGGCATTTATTTAATGAGTTCCCAGGAAGAATATTAAATTAAATCTTGTCAGAAGCAGAAAAGTTTTTTTAAAAAGCAAGATGTATGTTTCAATCTGATTCTTTATGACACTTCTTTTCTATTTTTATTAAACAAAATATTTAAATATTTAAATTAAACCTGAGTAAATGAGGCTCAGTTAATTCCATTTTAAGCTTATTTTGAAATCTTACAAAAAACACACCCTGTTAGGATTTAGCAGGAAAAATTTATCACTTCAGCCAATGTCAAGAATCAGGCAACAATTCACCAGCATAATGGTCTATTGAACATGTTCAGTGACTGTAGCCCAGTCTCCAGACAGGTTTTAGAGTGCAATTAGCCTTCTAACTATTGCCATTATGCAGCAAGATGAAGTTCAATGATTTTATGGGCATCATAAATATTAGGCTTTTATGTGACTTTCCACAAAAATATCATCTGTCTCCAAACATAAATGTCACCTGTGGGTTACTAATTAAAGAGGTGAAATAATGCAGCTTCATTTCAAGACTTTTTCTGATGTCAACACTTCCAAAACATATGCAAACTAAAAATAGCTCATTCTGTTCCATGAAAATTGCCAAGAGAGACTACTGTCATTTCAATACATCCTAGGCATGAATATTCAGGTTTTCAGTGCTATGGTTTATTACTTCTTAAAGCAAGAAAAACAGAGAATTATTTTACTCAGAAATACTACTTCTTCCACTTGTCAATATGTAATTAAAGTAAATGCTCTTTGCCTTCCAATGGTATAAAAATGCTGATAAAGCTTCTCTGACCTAAACCAGGATTTGGATTCTCAGGAATAAAATGAATGTTTCAAACAGCAGCACTGGAGATGAATTCGTCACAGGAATGTATTTCTAGGGCTGTGCTCATGGCCTGTAGATGAACCATACTCTTGCCTTGCAAAGGCATGAACTTGCTTTCATCTCAGCCCAATCTGAGAACTTTCTTATGCCCCTTTATATGAGAGGTCTTCCTAGAGCTATAAAAATGCAGGACGATGGTGATCTACCCTTTCATCTCTATGTAGCTGTTCAATGCCCAGTTTCTAATCCAAAATTTATTTAAAAAAACAGAATAGAAATAATGATACCATATAAAAATTTTAAGTCTATGAACACTGCTGCATTGTCAAGTGCCTGCCACATTATATTTAAAACTAGTAATACCAGCCTCAGAGAGTCTTTGGGAACAGCATGCCTTGTTGGTTTGGAATCCAAAACTCACTTGAAGAGCCATTTTCTTGAGTTATTTTTCTAAAATATTTCTGCTTAAAACTGGTCTGTGTGTAAATTCTCCTTCTGTTTGGCTGTCGATCATCTAGATACCAAAAATGAATAGAGAGAGTATATGGGCCTGTTATTTCTGGGTCTGAGAGGTTTTAGCCTGCAAGCAGCTGCTAACTTTTTCCCAAGGAAAAATTTCTCAAGAAAGCTTATTCTCAAAGCCATCTTGGCAAAGGACTATCTTTTCTCAAAACAATCTTTCTCCAGGTGGCGTTTTGCCATTTCTCTAGTTTAACCAATGGAATTAGAGAGGTGTCATTCCTATTCACCAATCATGTTAAGTCCATATTGGAACACTTTATAAAAGGTAGTAAGAATTCGACAATAAAGCCTTTTTTGTGTGCTCTTTGCTTTCTGAAATATTTGGAGCTTCTCATCTTTCTTTCATGTCCTACAACGACAAGAGTCCAAGTCTTTTTCCAGTATGAATAGGCTCACTCTGCAACAGGAATTCTAGACTGGAAAAAATATTTGATTTATAGGTTGACTTTCTTTTCAGGTATTATCACATCTTAATAACATGATATTAAGAAACTATAGGATCCAGGGAAATACAGGCCTGTTAGCCTGACCTCAGTGCCAGAGAATATTAAGAAGCAGATACATCTTGAGAGACACTAAGCAACGTGCACAGAACAACCAGGGGGTCAGGCCCAGCCAGCACGGGCTTGTGAAAGACAAGTCCTGCTTTACTGACCTGATAACCTTCAGTGACAAGGTGACCCACTTAGTGGATGAAGGAAGGGTTGTGGACATTGTTTACCTGCAATTAAGTCAAACCTTTGACACTGTTTCCCACAGCATTCTCCTGGAGAAACTGGCTATTCATAGCTTGGATGCATGCACTAGCCCCTGGGTGGATGGTCAGGGGAGAAGTGGTGGTGAATGGAGTTATATCCAGTTGGCAGATATCACAAATTATGTTCTTCAGGCCTCAGCTGTGGGGCCAGTCCTGTTTAATATGTTTATCAATGATCTAGTAGAAAGGATCAAGTTGGGTGGCAGTGTTGATCTGCTGGAGGGTAGGAAGATTCTGCAGAGATATCTGGACAAGTTGAATAGATGGCTCAAGACCAATTGCATGAGGTTGAACAAGGCCAAGTGCTGGGTACTTCCCTTGGGATAAAACAAGGCTTGGGGAGGAAAGTGGAAAGTGATCCAGTGGGAAAGTACCTGGGGGTGCTAGTCAACAGCTGATTGAGCATAAGCCAGCATGTGCCCAGGAGTTCAAGAAGGCAAATGCATCCTGGCCTGCATCAGCAACAGTGTGGCCAGCAAGACCACAGCAATAATTGTACTCAGCACTGATGAGGCCACATCTCAAATCTTGTGCTCAGTTCTCGTCTCATCACTTCAAGAAAGACATTGAGGTTCTGGAGTGTGTCCAGAGAAGGGCAACGGAGCTGGTGAAGGGTTGGGAGCACAAGTCTGATGAGAAGCAGCTGGGGGAAGTGGGGTTGTTTATCCTGGGGAAACAGAGGCTCAGGGAAGTCCGTAGTGCTCTCTACAACTGCCTGAAGGAGGTTGCAGCCAGGTGGGGGTCAGTCTCTTCTCCCATTCAACAAGCCATAGGACAAGAAGAAATTGGCCTCAAGAAGCACCAAGGGAATTTAGATTGGATATTAGGAAAAATTTCTTCACTGAAAGGGCTGTTAAGCATTAGACCAGGCTGCTTAGGGAAGTGCTTGAGTCACCATCACTGGAGGTATTTAAAAGACAAGTAGAGGTGGCACTTAGGGACATGGTTTAGTGGTGGAGTTGGTGTGCTCCAACACGATGGCATCCTGTTGGAATCCATGATCTTAAAGGTCTTTTCCAACTTAAATGACTCTATGATAACAATAGAAACCTGCAGATTTATTAAATAAAATTCGCTTATGTATAGTACTCATGATGTACTTACGTCACTGTTTTCGACTTCTCTGTCATTAATAACAAATCTGAAAGTAGAATCTGGAGATAAGCTTTCAGCCTGAATCCAGAAACGAACTTCTCCTTTATCAAGAACCTCATAAGCTAATTCTGATTTCAGTGGTATTGCTACAAAAAGAAAAGAATTAAAAATCAATAGTTCATGAAACCTTGCAAAAAATAGAAATATGATCATAAAATACTAGCAATTCCCTATTATTTATGGATTTCTGGATATCAAATAAATTTTACACAGGGAAAAGTTGTCTCATGCAGCCTTTGGTTGATTTTTAAATTAATTTCTCAAAGGGAGAAGAGGATTTGCAGTTTACTGTTTGTATATTGAGTAAACATTTGGCTAGTAACAACAATGTATTGTTAAAGTTAAACTTCAGAAACACTCGGGAATGATGATTTTATTCAATATGAACTAATATTCTTCTAAACAAACTAAAAGATAATCAAACAAGGTGTTCAATGGTAAATGAAGCTGCCATTAAAAAATGATGTTGCCATTGTCTCAGGAAGAATCTTTTTGGAACTCCAGTCATTAGTATGTAATTATATTCCTTCTAGAAGTATCTAATAGATTCAGATCTTCAACTTACTTGGATTCTTTATTTCATAGCTTAATGCCATCAAACGTTCAAACTCTGAAAATAAGAAAAATGTTGATGTTTTAATTTATTCTAAAAAATACAGACAGCAAATAAGAAAGTAAATTTCAGCATCAGCAAAGTTATCTCTTTAAAGCTTGTACGTGAATACACAACTCTTCAGAAAATGACTGAAAAATAAGATTTAGGAAACTTAAATTCTGATACATGGATTTACCAAATATTCCTATTTGCATGCATTTTAGTCCACACTTTCTCATGCAGGGGAATCTAAACAAAGGCCAAAAACTGTTTTAAACTTTAAAAATAGCAATATAAAAAAAAGATGGGATACAATAGCTTCTAGGCAGTGTATAAGGTTCCTTTATCTCCTGACTTCCTTTCTCAGACTGTTCCTGAAAATTTTGTTTTACTGGCAGAAAAAAAGATTGAATGCATGTTAGTCTGAACACAGTACAGAAAGTTCTAGCTAGTGGATCCTCATGAAGGCTGTGTGAGAGTCTAGATTTCCATTTTTTAGATTTTCATACTAATTCTCCTTATCATAGTCATTACTAATAAAGATTTGAAAAATGAGTATTACTACCAATTCCAAATTTACAGATAAAGACCAGAGAAAATTAGCATGGATTTATGACATGACAGATGATTTAGAAAAATTACAGTAGAATTTATAACTTCTGAGAGAAATGGACAGTGAAATGATGGTTGTCAGTGTTAAGATGCAAAATCTGATACTTGTGCAGGGATCCAGTACAAATAAAATTGTAATTTTCAGTCACATATGATCAGGAAAGACATAGAGGAAGTATGGGATATATCTTCATTGCTTTATGTAAAAAGAAGAAAAGAAGAAAAGAAGGAAACACCTTCAGTGCTTTAATGTAAAAAAAATAATTTAAAAGGTAGAGCAGATGGTGACAAGACCTACAGAAAGATTTCAGAGTGAAGCTTAAAAACTTAGACAAAGGACAGTTCTTATGATAATGGCTCATAAATCTTCCATGTCCTGGAAAACTTTTTTTTTTTCCTTTTCTCTTTTGTTTTATTATTATTACTATTATTATTATTATTAATAATAATATTATTATTATTATTCCCTGAACATACATTTCTTCTCAACATCTGCTTGGAAAGAGTGGTTTGACATATTTCTCACTGTAATTCCTTAAATAGCTTAGTAGGTTGAGAAGCAGAGGGACTTTAATACTCGAGGAACTGGTCAGAGCAATTGCAGCCAAGGAGAGGGAAAGCACAAAAGTAACTTTTATTTTATTCAAAATAGCAAACTCTCCTCTTTGCTTTTTATGTCAGCATTTGTCAATGATAAAACAAAGTGAGACTGAAGCAAATTAATTGTGAATCTAATGAAAGAAAATGGCCACAATGAAATAAAGCAAAACTAATATATGCATAAACCAAATGATAATTTGACCCAATGTATTGTAGACCTTGTTAAAGCACCATTGTTTTTCTCACTAATTTCCTGCATCTTGGTTATGAGAAACTGCATCTAGAGCCTCAAGCACAACTGAAAGTGTAAGAGATATTTACAATCATTATAATGCCAGCAAAAAGAAAACAATTATAATTTGCCTTTTTTTTATCTCTATCTATAAAATGTTGCCTGAAGTTATCAGAGCTTTCATTATTATGATAATTAGAAAAATAAGTAACTACACAAAGCCTGCCGTGTGTTCTTTTTTGTTTTTTCTTTAATGCATAGGAAATAATATCAGAGTTGTAGAGTTCTTTTCTTATTTTCCTTGGGCAAATTTTAGTGCACTTGAGGTGATACAGTGAAGAAAGATTTGAAATTATAAGAACCTTACCTTCATCATCCATAACGAAGCTGGAGGAAACCCCATCTGTGTCACTAACTGAGATAGAGTAAGTTCCCAAGTCTGATTTATCAGGATTTTTGAAGTACAGCTTAGAACTAAAATCACCAATGAAGAAAAATATAATTAGCTGGGTATCACATTTTAACATGACTTAAAAATTTCCTTTGGTAGATTGGCGTGACTTACTGATTTCCTTCTGTTTCAATCTTAAACTTATGAGAATCATCAATCTCCTCATAAGATTTACCCCATGCAAAATGAGATGCATCTGTTGCTTCTTTGCAGTCAAAAGCCAGGTAAATATTACCCTCATCATCCACACCAGAATAGATTTCTTTTGTTCCTGCAAAATAGGAATAAACTCAAATGTCAAAACTGCATTTTTCTTTCAAGGTGCAATTCATAAATTACTAAAGGCCACATCTATTTTGCCCTAAAAGATACTGATTTTATTAGCAGGTCTTAAAGCAGGTTTATGTCATATGCTGACTCAGCATCACATGCTAGTAAGTTTCTTACTCTATATGCAAGGAGTGATAATACCAATAAATGCTTATTGAGAAACAAATGAATAAGATATAACTGAATATGAGATGACATGAAAGTTTAAACAAATCAATTTTATTATCATTCCTGAAGCTTTAATAAATGTGTTGTCACAACAAGTAGCCCCTTCGTTAGAATAAAAACCAGAATAACTGATTATCAAATAACTCCTGCAGTAAGTAAAGGAAAAAATTCTAATCACTGTCACTGTAATCCACATGATACTTTCTTTAAGTTTTAATGCTAAGAGCATCTTAGTTCTTTAAATACTTATATGTGATATAATACTGAATTAGGTTGATTAAACTCAATTCCAAGTATTTTAGTAGTTTAGAAAGAGAGGAGATCAAACAGTTCCTTTTTACCTGGCCGTTCCTCAACCAGCACTGGTTCAGATATCTCAGATGACTTCCCTATGCCGGCATCATTCACTGCACGGACTTTGAAAACATAGGTATGACCCTCGTGTAAATCAGTGACCTTAAAAAGGATAAAGGGCAAAGCCAATTTAAAAAACAATCTAAACTATTTTGTTTATTGATAGGAAGATATTAGCAGAAGCTGAAGTTCAAATACTTTTTTTATATATAATATTTTAATCAGAACTTCTAGTACTTGGTTTTATATTAATACTAATTAATGAAAATGTTACCTTAAAATAGCGCTTTGTAGTAGGTTTTTCATTAGCAGTGATCCAGTCTTCTGTATCTACTTCTTTATAGTCCACTAAATACCCAGTAATAGGGCTTTTGCCTTCATACACAGGAGCTTTCCACAGAAGAACTAGTGATGTATTTCTAACTTCACATATCATGAGATCATAGGCAGGACCTAAAATATTTCAAATATTGGAAATTCACTTCCATATACTGAAGTTTTTCAAGCTGTCCCTGTAGAGGTCGAAATGTATTGCTATAATTTTTTACTGTATTTGTTTTCAAAAATCTCATCCTTTACAAAACACTTGGTATATGTGGTATTTAGGTAATTTTCACTTCATGGCTGTATACAGCAACACCTGCCTTATACAATGAGTGACATTAGTATTCTGAAGCATACTTGCTTAGCTATCTCAGTAACTCTATTTTAAGGTTAAGTTAATCATGTGGAAAATCCATGCAGTTTAAGGTTTTCCAGCAAGCAAGAGAGGCTTCTTGTCTATTGCTTAACTCACCAGCCTCACATCAAAGTTGCTTCACTGTGCCTGATTCAGGTTTATAATTTAACATCAGGATTTTTGTTTTTTCATTAGTATACATGAGCCATGATCTTTCAAAGTAATCCAAAATCCAGTGGCACCAAGGGACTTTGGATCAGGCTTCTTACTCCCTGACAGAGGAATTTTTATTGTGAACTAGATAGCTGCAGCCAAGAGGAACTTCTCAGAATGAATGATAGCTGTTAGAAGAAAAATTTAAGCCAAAAATATCCTGATACTCTACTAATAAGAGTACTCTACAATTGAGAGTTTATGCTTGCAACTACCAGGTTATGTTCTTCCTACTATATTCTCCTTCTCCTTCACCTAACTCTTGAAGTGCTGTTCAGTCTAACTTATTGCAATTATTTTTTACTATACTCTTGATATTTATTTACACTAGTAAATAAATAATCATATAAATTTCCTAACATGGTCAAATACTTATGACAGAATACTCATCTTCAGTGATTTATGTTGCTTGCTTCTTGTGCTTTAGATGTAGAGCAAGGAAAGCTGAATATTTAAAGATTCCCTCAGTTTTCAAGATATTAATTTTCCCTACCACATATCTTACCATTTAAAAAAATTTGAAAAAGGAGTAGAAAGCCTTACATATGAATCTGATTGCTATTCTGGCCTACATGCTGTTAACCAATGATGAATGAACATAAAATTTCTAAAGGAAGATATTCAGCAAATAAACTGGGGGAAAGAAAAAAATTAGAAAAGTTTTTTTCTCCAAAGTAAAGTAACACAATTCAGAAAAGAAACATATTAAGTATCTGTTGCAGACCTTGTAAGGATAAATATTAGATTTCTCATGGAAAGACTTCCATTTTCAAGGAAACTAAAGCTTTCCCTCAGGGCTCTTTAAAAATCCCAATCTGAATGTCTATATATCCACAGATAATTGAAATTCCACTGTAAAATGGACCCGATAGAAATCTAGAGAGTAGAAAGAAAAGTGTAATGAAGCATGTTCTATTCTGAGGAGTCTGAGACCCCAGAAATTTATTTTTATTTAAAGCAATGTAAGATAATCCATTAACTATCATTGCTAACTCACAGAAACTCACAGAGACACCTAAGACTAAAGTTCTGGAGAAGGATGAAATAATTATGGACTCTGGGCTAAGAATCCATCACTTATGCTGGAAATCCTGCAAAAGGTTATGACCTTTCTAAGGAAACATTCTTTCTATATCAAAAGGTGGAAGAATATTTTGTTGACACTAAGAGGATATTGCAGTCACCTTAAATTAGTCCTCAGTATCTTTAGTAAGTCAGGGAAGAGGGTCAGGCTCTTTCTCCCAGCCTTAAATCTCAATTTTTTTTTTCATTATTGTTAAGCCATTGTTTAAAAATGTATTTTTAAAAAGGCTTGTGAAATATTTAACAGGTTTTGGAGATTTGGGTTTTTTTGTAGAATGGGTAATGATCTCTGCTTGTAGTGAGCGTTTTTTTTAAGTAGGAGGAAAGCAATACTGTCTGTTCAACTCATATCATAATGAGAACAATGTAATCAGCCAAACACTAAAAAGGTCAGATTGTTCATTATGAAAATTTCACTCCCCTGATTTCCTGAAAACACCTTTTATTTCTTTATATGTCATTAAAAATGAAGAATAATTTCACTTCTTTACACACTACGTAATTTCAATGATGTTTTGAAAACACTGTAGAGAGCATAATTCATAGATAATTTCTTTAGGAAAAATAATTGTTCAAATGATGATGCATTTATACCAAATATTATGAGGTTATAAGAAAATTTAATTAAAGTGAAGTGAGTTAACGTCAGGAAATTAACCATTTTGTTATTGACAACTTTGTCATGTCATTAAATTAATATGGTAAGATTTATGAACTTTGAAGAATTTAGCTAGAAAACAAACAGTTTTTCAGCAAAGAATATGAAAAATATGGGCATTTAAAAGAACTAAACTTGGAACTTTAGAGGGCAATTTTTGTTTTAGAGGTCAAATAGAGGGGAATTTGTAAGCAGGCAAATGACTTGCAGGAGCTGGCATTACAGTTACTCTACATAGCATTGAAAAATATTTATTTGGAGTAGTGTCTCCAGTTTGTACACTGCCATCCAAGAAAGCAGTGAACCAACAAGAAAAAGTTAGAAGAAGGGCAAAATTTTTTTCATTAACAATAAGGCATACATGATCTATAGGGAAGGTTGCAGGAGGAAAGATTCAGGAATACAAGAGAAACTTTTAAACTGAAAGCATAGCAAGATTAGAAATGGATCTTATCCAAAGAACTTGGAAATTTCATGAGGAGACGACTTTAAAGATAGATTAGACAAGTCTCTGTCAAGGAGATGGGTACAAGTAACCTGCAAGTGAGAAAGTAGCTGGATTTGAGAGTCTGCCCTCATAAACAATTCCATGATCTTACTGAATTTTTTATTGTTCCAGGTAAGAACTACCTTTTATCTGTAACATAGACAAAAAACCTGAAATTTCCCTTCCATGTTATGCCACCTCACTAGTAATTTTGAAAGTTTTACAAATCCAAATTTAGGAGTTTTGTGGGTATTTTTCTTTACTGAGAAAATAACTGTGTGAATATTTAGGCTCAGAACAGATAGTTTAGGTGTCAGACACATGATGACACAAACAAGTATTACAATGGATTTTTAGGTACAGAACAGAATTCAATATAAAAATAAAGCAGTATTTTACAGCGTTTGTGGGAAAAGAAGGTAGAAATATTTTAAAGTGGTAGGTCCCTGTGTTCTCAGTATGGGCTGTACTTGTGACACACTTTGTTAAAGCAAATCAGTCCAGACATCAGAAATAGCTTCAGCAAATGTGTTGCTCAGTACGAGTAATGGTGTTACAGTGTTATAAAATAAGAATAGAGCTCCAGAAACCCTTTTAGAGCTTATTTACAGGTCTTGAGCATTGCTGGCCGGGACTAATTCTTTAGATGTTTACCATTTTTATATTAAAAATATTATATGTAATATATTATATAAAACTATAACATACATACATATCATATCTATTATATTATGTATTACATAACATTTATATGCTCACATGAGGTAGATTGTGGTTTAACTTCTTTTTGGTGAAGGTCCCAAATTCACAGTATTTATAATTGCAATTAATAGTCTTCTGCTGCATCTCCACTGCCAAACAACAGACAATCTAAACACAGGGTTTGGGTACTGGCACACAGCCATTCCTACTGCATGTTTGTTAGCACATTTTTTCTAACAGCTGGCCAATAATAATCTCTCAGGTAACACCTGAGTACAACCTAAGGGAAACACACATACATCGACACAGTATTTGAGAGTAGCAGACTAGCTGTGCTACTTGTCTCTATGTCAAGAAACAGGCCTCTCTTATGTGTTATTTATGACCAAAAGCTAACATAGTTTTTGAGTCTGAAACTCCAGGAATATTCTTAATAGACTGCATTTATGGTGCAGAGATATTGTACAGATGATGAGTGTGAGGTGAAGCTTGTAGGGCTTGAAGAGGTGATAGAGACACAAACGTAGACCAAAGGTTTAACATTCTTCTGAGCTGGTCAGAGCAGTGAAAGAAAGGACACTCAACAAGCTAAATACAGGTCGTCTATTTCCCAGGAGACTCAATGTCATCATTGGAGGTGTGGAGGTAACTTTTAACAGATCTCAGAAGCAAGGGCAATCTCAACAGGTACTATGGAAGAAATTAAGCAAAAGACATCCTGCAGAGTTTGGTGGAACTCTGTGGCTGTGTTTTAAGGACTTTATATTGAATTAAGATTCATGAAGAACTGATAGACTTACCAGGTTCTGGCATAGTCCAGGCTTTACACTTAAAATGCTCACTGGGATCTGAAGGTTGACCTATTCCAACCAGATTTGCAGCAGCAACTTTGAATTCATAGAAGGCATCTTCAATCAAATCCTCTACCTTTTTTCATTTGAGAAAACAATCCAATATATCAGAAGTCATGATTCAAATTCTATTAATAAATACTTGAATATAAACATTAGTTAATTAATTACCAGGCCTTACTGCCATGCTGAAGGATATAATTTCAAGATTTTACTATTAAACCAAACTCACTGCAGAGCTGATATAATATGTCCACGTTTCAGTCACATCATCCTAGGAATAACAGCACTCATATATTAGCATGAAAAGTTGTAAAGGTTTAGAGCAAAGGTTCAAGGAGCCCAGTCAATGAATGACCACTAGCAGATACTTATGGGTGACTGTTCTAAAATTAAATATCTTCTTGCATTGCTTGTGAACAGCTGTTCATAAGCCATTCACTTAAGCAAGAGTTCAAATGGTGTATTGGTTTAAATGGACTCAACTAGGAAGAAAAGGAAATTATAGTAAACTAAAAGAAAAAGCAATCCAATTAGTTCTACAATGTGCTTATATAACTCCAGGAAAGAGCCTCTCAGTAGTATTTTGTGGCTTGTGTGAATCTTTCTCTTAATGTTGCCTACAATTATAAAGTGAAAAAGTAAGCACTGGTAATGGGATGAGCAGAATCCAGACTATTCTTCTACAAACATCTCTGGTAAATGAGCTCTGATTTATCTAATGAGCCCCTCCCCACACAGCATCTCAGATTCTGAGATCAAAGTAGAGGACTAAAAGGCATGAATGTCTTGACACCCAGAACAGCTCATGGCAGCAACCCTCTTCCATCCTTCTTCTAGAACCCTTAAATACAAAAAAACAGGTCTTTGACATCTGATTCCTCTGAATAATATTCCCACAAATATATTCAATCACATGTCTCAAGAGAGACAGCTGAGAGTAGTGCTCCTAGTGGACATACCAGATAGTTTTAGATTTTCATGAATAAATAGTTCTCTTTGAAAAGGTGAGATAAGAAAGGATTTTGGTGTGATTTTTTTAATTATTAGAAAGATTATGGTAACAAATGCATAGGGTAGCATCAAATACATGACCAAAGCAAACAAGGTAACACAGGAAAGTCAGGTACTAAAATAATTTCCTGAAGACAAGGAGCTATATAGTGTGACCCACAAGACAGAATAACAGATCACCCTGTAAAAATTAATTTGAAATCCCAGGTTATTCAGGGAAAGAATATTTGTGGAGTTTCCACAGAATTATTTAATCAGAGAAGGTTAAACCTTCAGTGATTTCCCAGTGCTGCACTGAGTATCTCGGGCATTCTCTGTTTGCAGTATGTCATAAAATATTCTGTGCTATAAAAGCTGTCTTGGTTTTATTTCCCATCAGTATTTCAGATTCTAGTCATTCAAACTAATGTACAAAGCTTCACCTTTAGGCATAAATGCAGTTACTGGCAGGACCGACACTTAAATCTAGTTAAATTCTCAGTGGTGGCCCCTAATTTACATTACTCATTTGTTTACAAATGCATTAAAAATAAAAATATGTGGAAAGCATTGCTTAAGATTGCCCTTTCATGCCTATCCTACCTGCTCTTTTTTATTTCTCACCATCCATGCTCCAGCTGCTGCATCAGAGATGCCAGTCATAGAATCAGTCACAAGCCCACATGCACCTGAGTATTCTGCCTGCCTTTCTGTGCATGAAACATTCTTCCTAGCTCATCTGCATCATCTTCTACTTCAGTGTCAAATACCTGCAAGGCTTACTTCTGTTCTGAGGCTTTCAGGGAATTTGCAGAAATAAAATTTTAAGTATTTGTGAATAAAATCTGATTGTTTAATTTAATTTAAAAAGCATCACATTGATTGATTCCTTGCTATAGCCTGTCTACCTAACTCTTCTTCATGGAAGTTCACATCCAAATTTTCCTATTTTAAGAAACATTTAATATATTGCAAGTGCAACCAGAAGTAATTTATTTCAAAACTGGTAAAACTCTGTAAAGGAGGTGACAAGACATAAGACTGAGTTCATTAATATACATGCTTTTTCAGCTGAAGGCAGATTTTGAGAGTATAAACAGGGACAGTTATATTTTTTCTCAACCCATCCCCATTTCATTTACAAATCCTCAGCTCTACAGAGAGCAGTTATCTGTCCTGCTAAATGCTTCTATCCTTTCTCTGTATGTTGTTATAGTGGTGATGCATGCAGTGATCATTAATGAAAATAGCTTGTAGAACATTTTATAGCTCATCTTGTTCCTTCTGAAAAATGTGATTCACACTTTTCCCTCAAAAAAATTTCTTATCTGAATATCCTTATTCATATTAGAATTTCATAGTAGGCAATGGCACCGATTCTTTAGTCCAGGTCTAACCTTGTTGTACTCCAAATGGAAGTGCCTAGTTTTGTTGATGCAAGTATTTAAAGAATTTCTCCATTAAAAAAGGTCCAAAGAAAAAATTCAAATCAACTCCAAAAATATAATGATCAAAAAATACTAACCGTATAAATGGTCTGGGTAATAAGGGAAGAATTGACTTCATGCCAGTTTTGATGGTTAGCTTCCCGTTTATCCATATAATAGCCAAGGATTGGTGAACCTCCACTGTATGTGGGTGCTTTCCAGCCAAGGGTCATTGAATGCCCATCACAGTTCAGAAGAGTGATACCATGAGGGTATGAAGGACAAGCTAAAAGGAGATAAGCTGAGAGTTAGGACAGAGTCTGAAACACTGCAGTGTAGAAGTTGCTTAGCATTTTCTGCTTCTGTTTTCTGCAGCATACTGCTCTCAGCTGCATAATGAGAACAAAGTAGTTGTAAAGTTGCTAACCAATATTCATTTTATCACCAGATACAAACATGAAAGGTTTTAAAACATCTGCCTAATGTTTTGTCCTCTCAGAAGGTAGCAAGGAAGAATAGATGATCTTTGCAGGGAAAGAGTAATGCCTGCAAGTGTCCTCAGACCAAAAATTATGCTAAAAGATTTACGTGGGTCAGAAGATCTCTTCCTAGTTAAAAAAAAAAACAACAAACACCAAGCTGCTCAAATACTTCTGGAGTATGGTCAAAAATCATCCAATTAAAAAAAAGAAAAAAGATGATAAATTTGAATGACATTAACTCATATGACTGACTGATCTATGGCCACCACAGTTTTCCTGTACTATCCTGATATTATATGCTTTATTCAGACTGCGGCTGCTTTTTTGCCCTCCAAAGAATAGAAGATACTTAGACTTTCAGTAACTTAACCTATGTTGAGGCAGAAAAGTAATGTCCTTCATGAGGTTACTTGCATGGGTTTACTCCCTTCTGTAGCAGAAGCACAAATGTCACCAAGGCAACTTCCTAGGGATTAAAAAAAAAACTTTTTCTGACCTTTTTAATCCCCTCCCTATAGCAAGCACCCCATGTAGCAAGCAGTTTTGCATTTGTCCATACTAGAAAGTCTGCCCAAAATACCCCTTTCTTGGCTCTGGGGTGCTTCCATCGGTACAGCTAAACACCTGGCCCTAAAGCTGATCTGATATTTTCAGGTGAATTACCAGTACAACTCGAGAGAATGTAACTTACTTCATTCAGAAGAGAATACATTAGCAAAGTCATTAGTACAGTCCCTGATTTTGTATCTGTACTAGTGATCACCATGAAAAACAGATAGTAATCAGCAGAACTGCCCTTTCATTCTTCTTTTTTTTTTTTTTTTTTTTTTTCCAGATATGGTGCTATACTCAGAGGTCACAAAATGGAGCCTTTGTGTTTACTGCCACTTTTTGGTAAAAAAGAATGACCATAGCGAACTCCTGTAAATAGTCTTAAAATAATAGTGCAGAAAGATTCTGGCCATGTTAATGTTAAGTCATCCATAAATAGTCCTGCTAACTTCCTGTAAAATCTACAAAAATGGATAAAAGCCACCCACATCCCATAAGTGTGTGTAAGATCCACATGCTCTGTTTGGTGATATGCCCCATGCAACCCTCATCTCCAAAGCATACAGTGACAAATAGGTGCAAGTGCATTTACAACATTGTGGTGATAGAGGTGCAGGTGTCCATCCATGCACCACCTACCCATATGAGACACACTTCCTCCTAAAAAAGTCAAATAAAGTAACTTTGTCAGTCACATACAAATATACTTTCAATTGACTACCTTGAATTATAAACCTTTAGAGGATTATTTCTTACAAGTATGTGTACTGGTCTTTTCCCAGAGATATGGGGCACTCTGCTGGGGAAAACACGTCCTATTTAAAATTTTTCAGTATGGAGCTGACACTGTCCCTTAATTCAAACCGAATACCATGATAGCCCAGATCTGTGTGCTCTTTGTTGTAAATACTTATTCAACCTTTCAATAAACATGTACCATTCCCACTGAAGGTTGCACGACTGTTCTTACACAGAAATTTTGTTTGTAGGACACCAGAGGAAGTAGATTGTGCTCCAACCTGGAGCAAATAAAGGCCATTTTCTGTTTGGTTCAGCTATGCAGTAATAAAGCTTACTGAAACTCTTCTAAATGGAGCAGATTCCATGCTAAAAAGTTTTGCTCCACTACAAGTCACTTAGAAACTAATTGTCTAAACTAATCAGTATTTAAATTTCTTTGATACAACCTAGGAGCAAAAGGCAACCTGGTCACTAAAATGCATCTTATCCAATATTTCTAACAATCATTATAAATAACTTTTTTTATAAAACAATGTATTTTCTCTAGAATAGCCACATGCCAGAGAATAGACATCATTAAATAGATGTGCATGACGGCTGCAAGGTATATTATTATAGTAAATCAGACCAAAGGAGATAATTGCTGAAAATATGTCACTCATTTGGGAAACAAGAAGCTGAGTTGCACAAGAATCACACTTACTAAGGGCTGCCTGCACTGTTACAGCCTCCGACTCCTGCGAGTTTTCACTCAATCCTACAGCATTCGCAGCTTTCACACGGAACACATATTGCTCTCCAGTTTCCAAACCATGAACAACAAACCTGGATTAAAAAACACAGCATCATATATTAGCATATATTTTAGGGTTATTCAGGAATCATTCTATGCTGTAATATGAAATTGTTGTATCAAATAAAAAGCTCAACTTCATGAGTGCTTCACAAAGGAAAATATTTCCAAGAGGGAAACTGCAATACAATGGCATGATGTAGTACAATATAACTCGATGGGACACTGTAGCAAAAATCACAGTACTCATTAGATTGTCAGTACTGATCTAGCAGGTGAAGTCAGATAAAACATAATATACTCCCTCTGAACTTTGGCTTGCTAAATTCTAATCTATTCTGGGAAGGAACAGTATTTTTCACTGTAGTTTTATAGTCATTGTCAAAAATAGTTTTCACTTTTGATCTGAGGTTCTAGTTAATTACTGTACTAAATACTCAGAGCTATGCTATTGTAAGATATCTTCACGTATGAAGAAATTAAATGGTTTTTCTTATTTTTGTGTTTTCCCAACCCACTTTGACTAAGAATTATATCTACTTTTTCTTTGATCAAATTTCTTGACTACTTGAAAAAAGGACTCATCAGAATACAAAGTCACTCAGGTAATGACTGACCTTATACACTGAACAAAATACTTGTTATAGATATACTTGTTATAGAAAATACAAACTACAAATCTAAACTTTGCATTTGGTGACTGATTCCAATAAAAGTAAGTATGATTTTTCACAGAGAAAATTTCTTGAAGAATCCCATAATGAAGTTTGATATCTTCAGGAAGGAGTAAGAAATCATTAGAAATTCAAACAGTGCTAAAGTCATGACAAGAGAATTAGAAACAGGGTTTACTGTCCTTTATCCAGAGATGTAACAGATCAGGGAGTTCTGATGTTTCTGGAATGGGACACTTGGCTTTCCTGCACAATAGTGTCAGCTGCCAAAGCACTTTTGCCACCATATTTATAGCAGAAATGGTATGACCTTTTGCTGTGTTATTCATGGACTATGATAAGGCTTTAGAATTCCCTCTCCTTTCTCATACTGTTCCTTATCAGGTCTGTTTACCCCACAACAAAATTCATACTTAAAAAGAGCATATTTTGCACTTGTTCATGTCCTCTGAACTTTTCTCTAGAACCTGCTCTTAAAACTCAAAGTCATGGAATAGAAAAAAATATGCTGCTTCTTGGAGAAAAAAAAAAGGTGAGGAAAATTGCCCTGCAATTTGGAAATCTTGGCTCTGAGAGTCTGCAGACTGTTTTTCTTCACATGCATTCAACATTCTTCTTCAATTATAACCCTATGGTTTAGCACAAAAAATGTCTTAAAAATATCCTACAGTTTTCATATTTCCCAAAAATAGAGAAATATTATCAATACCTGTTATATTTAATAGGTTTATGGTTACTGGGTTCCCAGCGATTTGATCCCACCACAGAATAGTCAATGTAGTAGCCATATAAATCCTCTTCCTGTTTTGGTTTATCCCATTGAACTACAACTGATGTCTTTGTATTCCTTGTGGCCACCACCTGACCAGGTGCAGATGGCAAAACTAAGAAAAAGAGATAAAACATATAATATTAGTAAATACATAAAAATAAAAGTAATTTGAACTAGATGAAACACTGTATAATTTGATCATATTTAATCACTACAGCTATTACTCCTCCTACCATGTAAATATTGTTATATGACATGCATTTTAATATATTTCTTTCACTCTAAGTCTGGATACTTATATATATGTGTGTATACAAATAAGGTTTTTTTCTATTTTTTTCTTAGAATGCTCTAAGATGTGAGGGTCCTTACCTAAATGATTTTATACAGGTTTATGATAGTCAATTATAGGAATATGCATTTTCAAATATGATAAAAGCATATAGATATGAAAATGTTCACTCTCAAATTTCTCTCAAATAAGAGGTTGATGTATAGCTTATGTCCTTGTAACATTACTGTGTCAGTAAGAAATGCACACAGAGATAGGATATCATGAGGATTAAGAAATACTGTCTTACTAATGACAGCCCCAGTTCCAAAAATATGAGCTTTTCAGGATAGGTTTAAGCATATATTTGAATGTCAGAAGTTTATCTTAAAGTAGCTAGATGAATGTTATAGAAGCATAGGAACACTGGTTGGAAGGGATCTCTGGGGATCATCTAATCCATCCACCCTATCACTGAGGCTGGGATCATCACCAACAGTAATGTGTCAGTCACGGATTTGTACGACTCTTGAAACCTTCTGACTGGAGATTTCACAGCTTACCTGCGCAACCTTTTCAAGCACTGCACTCTTGCACCTTGCACCTTTCTCATTAAATGAACATGTCCAGAATGAACTTACTAAGATACAATTTTTGGCTCTTGCCAAAAAAATTGTCATTTGTCAAATTTGTCATTTGACAATGCTGAGAAGTTTGACACAATCATCTTTGTAAGTCTTCAAGCTAAATAAACACCTCTCTTCATAGGTCACAGTCTCTAATCCTCTGGTCATCTTGGTTCCCATACAGTGGACCTCTCCACTTTACAACCATCCCTCTTGACCAAGGAAGCCAGAACTGGGAATCAATACTCCAGGATGAACCTCAACATCACCAAGAAAAAGAGGTTAAAACTTTCTTCAATCTGTTGACTACAGTTCTCCCAATGTACCGTAATATGAAGTTTACTTTACATGCAAAGAAAGTTTGTTGTTGTTGTTGTTTTACACCAATCTAAACAGATGAAAGTGCATAAATAGAACCAGAAATATTGGGATCCAAATGGAAAAAAAAATCTTAGCAAGAACCAGCACAGAGTCTGTACACTATAAAATATCTATCTGATCCTTCATAATGTAAGAAACTACAGCAATGTCTCAGCCTAACATGACAGGTTAAGACAGGCACCCAGTACTCGCCTTTTGAAAGTATTTTAATTTCCTTGGATTGATATTACAGAGAACAGCAAGCAGCATGAAACAAAAGAAAGGCAGCATGTTTTCCACTTGGTCTTTCAATACTAAAATAAAAATTAATACTTACACACTACTATATGCAATAAAATAAGATCAAATTGATTCAGTCTAGATATACCTACATTTAGGCTTTTATGTGTGTCTACAAGCACATATTCTTGAGCTGCCGCTATCCTCAAAGAGCTGGAGCTTGACTCAGTTACACAAATAAAATAATTTAGGGCCATTTTGGACCACCTGTCATTCTTCATAGAGTTCTCAGATATGACTCGGGAGATAATACCTACAGTCCTCTGAAATGGCAAACTGAAAGCATTTGAAAAGAATGTCTCTTTGGCCAGTTAAACTGAGCCTTCCATCAGTGCTCAGTAGGGTCCTGAAAATTATTCCTCTCACTCCAAAACAGACACTCTACTACTGTGACATGGGGATCTTATGACATCAGCCAACTTATTTCCCAGGGTCAAATTGCCAGTCAGAACAGAGGCATCTACTGCACCTCTAGATTTAGTCTCAAACTGAATACTCTTTTACCATGGAGTTAAATTGCATCATTTTAAGTGTTATTTATGATGGCCAAGGATACCCCTACCATTCTTTAGTTCCTGCTCATAAGGTGCCCATAATCCCTGTGTAAGGACTGCTGTCCACATGAAGGTGTCTCAGCCACCCTTAAGAATATCATACCAAGTGCAGGCAACTAAAAGGAGACATGTTTCTGATATATTTTAGCTCAGGTGGCAAACTCTGTCTCTGAAAATACTCCTGAAGATGCTCTTTAAAATAGATTCTTCTGCTTTGTGCTTTATTTAAAACTGTGAGTTATGTAGAAGGTGTTGCATTAACCCCTAAGGGATAGCTTATTTTCTGTACTAAATGCAATAAATACAGTGCTTTTCTTCCTTACCTTGGGGAATGTGGAATGGTTTAAATAATTTATATGCATTAATGAGACATCACATCAAGAATATATGAAAGAAAAAGATGCTTTTACTTATCATGTAGTTACAGATCAAACTGAAAGTATGGATTATATTTTCTTAACTATGGTATATCAGATACTGTAAATATTTTGTATATTACTAGAAAGTGTACTGGTAAGATATGTGCAATTAAGGTGACAGTTATCAATTCATCAAGCTGTTATGTGTGGCTTCTGCAAAACTGCAAAAACAAAACAAATATTTCAGAAAATAAGATGAATAACCACTCCCTAAATTTTCATTTGTGTTTTTGAATGTGACCTCAAGATAAACACTTCACTTTCATTTGGAAAATCAACACTGAATATGTAGTTGTATATTTCCCTTTCCCTGAAGTCTACTCATCTGTATGACACAGGAATAGTGCACCAGCAGTAATGTGCAGCTCAGAATACTAAGAAAGAAATGAAAGTTTACCTTATCTAGCTGAAACTGTAGGGAATTATGTAGTATATAATTACCTGAGCCAGAAAATATAATTATCAAAGTTAGTGATCAACCTATTTTTTGATATCACATTAATAGAACACTGAAGAGTGAATAACTAAAAATAATTTAACTTTATACTGATTATTCTTTTCAGTATCAAGGCTTGTGACCATTAGGAAAATTCAGGAAAGTCTCTAAAATTAAGCATCTTTATCTTTTTCAAATCCTTCACAGAACTGAACACAAATAAACACAAATAAATTACTGTAATTGTAGTTATACTAATTTAATGAGAGTTGTCTGTTTCCAGTTTGTAAAATATCTATTGTTTTTAATATTAATATCTTATCTTGTTTAAATATTAATATCTTAAAATTAATAATATTAATATTAATGTCTTACAATTAATATCTTACCAATAGTATCTTGTGGCTGAATAGGTTCTGTGATTTCAGATGGATCACTGATGCCATTTTTGTTTGCTGACAACACTCGGAAAACATATGGTTTTCCTTCTGCAAGGTCAAACACTGCATAGCGAGGAGATTTTACTGCAACCTGTGCATTGACTCTTTGCCAACTTCCACTGCCAACCATGGACTGCAAAAACACAACAAAAAAAGCCACGAATCACTTCTGTGAACTGTCAAAAAATGAACACGTTGCTGTATTGCATCCTGTCATGGATTTATTTAAGAGTTTAGAGAAGGATCACTCTCAAATGCCTGACTTAAACATATGCAAATTCTCATAGCTCGTGCATTCCATTACTCTACCAAAAGGTCTGAATAGCTCACTGCCTCCTTGCCTGTCTTGACTTCAATATATGCACACTTGTACATACAGCTAGCTTTCTTTTAGGGCTGTGAGTGTCAACTGTGATTGATCCCAAAAGAATTACTTTCATGTCCTGCAAAACTCACGTGAACACTCAAAGGTTTGGAGTCAAGCAAACAAGCTCTAATCCAAACTTTGCAGAAAGGTAGGGCAGGAAATGTTACTTTACTCACACCTTTATATTTAATTATTCTGTTGAGTAAGGTCATGTCCCCTAAAAGCATTCATCAAATGAAGTAATTACTTTTGAGTATTCTCAATGCAGCAGCTGAGCTTATCATCTCCACAACTGCACATAGAGGAGAGCCAGCAAATCAGTACTCTGAGAGAAGTCTGCTGTCCATTAGATTTCCCACATAAACTGTGTAACCGAAAATTAGTCATGGAATTTTTCTGAAATTTTAGTAAAACCCAAATGCCTAATAAACAGATTGAAGAAAATTTCCTTGGCACATAGATAGGTGCATACAAATTATATGTTTACAAAATTCTGGAACAGAAAGTCTGGGAACAAAATCTGATAGACTGTGAATTTCTTAGAGGTGGAACAGGGTTTTGTGGGTGCTTGGAAACTACCCTGTATATAATGACACCTACAATAGAAAAATAATAATAATAATGTAAACAGCTGAAGTCCATGTATCAAAATCTTTCTCATAGGTAGTGAACCCACCTGGTGTTCTCAACAGAAAAAAGAAATATAACATCAATTTTCTTCATAATAAAAAGCTGCAAAATAGGAAATAAATATAATTTTGCTATATATTTTACTTCCTTCCATGAAAAACAATAATTTCTTCTTTTCACAAAGAATCAGCATTGCATTTTGTTCTGCAGTTTGATTTATCTGTTTAAAAAGTATTTCAAGAGAAGACAGAAACTCATTTCCATTTTGTGTCTCTTGAAGGCTTTACAAATACATTTTTATTCTTCAGGACTGAATCTTCTTTATTTGAAATAAAATAATTAGAAACTGTTCTAAATTAACAGATGACAGGGGAAAGCAAAAAAAATAAACATTCACCGAGAACTAAGATAGAACTATATAACTAAGCTGTTCTATATATTAGTTATTGTTGCAAAAAAATTTAGATTCAGTATTAATTAGTACGTCTAACCTCTTTTTTCTAACAATAGCCTTTTAGTCCTCATTCTCACTTTCCTTCAGTAAGTTTGGTGTTTAATTGAGACTTTTTTTCATCATTGTCACTGCTCTGTAGTGTTTTTGGAGCTATATAAATTTATTTGTATAAAACAAGCAGATAATGTATATTTTACAATTCATTCTTGGAATGAAATTCAGCTAACCAAATGTAGGTGACCACTCAATGAAAATCTACCTCTGTGCTTTTTATCTGAACTATTTCTGCATATTCTGTATCTAATAAGGTATTTCCATGACAAGAACTGGTTCAAAATACTTACATTGATATTCTTGAAATTTATAGGTAAGAGAAGACATATGTAAGTGGGAATAAATGCAAGAAAGACATTATATTTAATTGCATAGAAAGAAAAACTGGATATTTATTTATATTAAGATTTTCATTACTTCTTTTGAATGTATAAGGCAGAGAGGGAGAAATGGTCATGTCACCTGGAAAATTTAACCAGTGAGTGGTGTTCACTTTACATGGATTTGTTCAGCATCCAGCAAGTAATGGATGAAGATCATTCTTCCCCTGTACTGGGCACTGGTGAGGCAACACCTTGTGTTCTGGTCCCTTCAGTTTAGGAAGGACTTTGAGATGCTTGAGCACATCCAGAGGAGGCAACAAAGCTGGTGAAGGAATTGGAACACAAGCTCTGTGAGGAATGACTGAGGGAGCTGGGAGTGTTTATCTTGGAGAAAAGGAGACTCAGAGGTGACCTTATCACTCTCTACAACTCCCTGAAAGGTGGCTGTAGTGAGGTGGGGGTTGGTCTCTTTCTCCAGGCAGCAACTGACAGAATGAGAGGACACAGTCTTAAGCTATGCCAAGGGAAAAATAGGTTGGATATTAGGAAAACGTTTTTACAGAAAGGGTGATAAAGTACTAAAATGGCCTGCCTGGGGAGGTGGTGGAGTTACCATCCCAGGATGTGTTTAAAAAAAGACTGGATGTGGCACTTGGTGCCATGGTCTAGTTGAGGTGTTAGACTTGGTTTGGACTTGGTGATCTTGAAGGTCTCTTCCAACCTAGTGATTCTGTGATTCTGTGTGAATGTAGAAATTGCCCATGGAGTTCTTTTGAAGTGGAGGGGGGTTTTGTGTGTGTGAGAGGGAAAACACAAGGTGAGGGGCTGCAAAAAGAGGAGTGACATGCACAGGACAGCTGGGAAATGAACTGCGGAGGAATGTGCAGAATTTTACATGTGAGAATAAAAAAACTTGCATAGTAAGGCCCTGAGAAAAGGCTGTTGCAACATTCATGGTGCAAATTGAACATATGGCAGTCTTATGAAGAGGTTTAGTGTTTGTGGATTGTTAAGAGGGTGCATATGCTAGAGGCATAATTCATAAAAACTAAATATAGCTTGACCTGTAAGTGTTCTAGAGGTCAGGTATGAAGTCCATTTTACCTACCAGGAAAACTTTGTAATAAGTTGCTATAATATAATTTAGAAACATGGCTCAGGAAAAGATTTATCTAATTTTTATTCACATAAGTAGATGAAGAACAAACCTCTCCTACTGTGAACAGTGAAGCCTCTTCCAATTCTAAGAGAAGAGGAAGGCAGCTATGAAGAATACCAGGGACTAGTGAACCTAAGACAGGCATCTGCCTTTTTGCTGACCTTACAGGGGATAAATTGGAAATGTCAGTGTATAGTGGAGGCTGCCATAAGCCTGCAAACAGCGAGGGTCAAAATATGAGTTAGTGTTTATTCTTTGCTCTACTGCAGAACAAACAAAAACTTCCCTTTATTATAGAAACACTGAAAACTTACAATCATGCCTGTAGGACTGTGAAAACTATAGATTTTTTTTGGGGGGGGGGGGTTTTGTGGGTTTTTTTAACTGCTACTTTATATAATCATTTGTTCCCATTTAGACAGCAATAAGCAAATAGCATAGGGGAATCATTTTCTTTGGACCTTGAATTTCAATGCTCATTAAAACTTGCAGTAAGACATTTGATTATCCATGCTTCTCTAATATCCCACTTCCAAATCCTGCAAGACCACAGGAAGTGTCAGTTTTATTGCTCATTCTGCTGTTCTGAAAATGGGTTGAATGTAATTGCACACACCAATGAAGCACCTTTCAACAGAACACCACTATGCAGTGCAGTACCTTCTCAATGAAATACGTCAGTGGCTCCCTGCCACGGGGAACAGGTGGATCCCAGCTGAGTACAACATATGTTTTGCTGATTTCTGAAGCATGTACATTGGTGGGAGGGCCTGGAATCTGAACATCCCCTGTAAGATTAATAAACGTAGCAAGTGTTAAACAGCAGATTAACTCCTGCATCAGCATTCATGCTGCAGCTCATCTTTCTGATTCAGCTTTTCCACCCTGCACTGCAATGCTCTGTTATTAGGGGCTGTGATATCATCTGTGCAGTTCACTTGATCAGTTCAATTAAATTTTGATAAATAAAACTGCAGTATTAATAGCTAATTACTTACTCATTCAGTAAAGGTTAAATGTGCTCCCTGAAACTCTCTACATTTGTCACACTTTTTTCATTGATTGCATTTGAATTACTTCAATTTGCTAGTAAAAAGCCTACTTACTATGTGCAAACACTTCTGATTGAAGACAGAAATCTAAATATTTATTATGATAAATTAGAATTTAAAAAATAGCTGTAATGGAAGTACAATCAGAAAAGCACCTTTAAAACAAAGAAGAAAGCAGGAAAAAGGAGCAGAACCTATTAGCAATATATCTTATAACATGATGGTATGATCAGCTGTATAGTGTAAAGCACTTCTAAAATCTATGAATCAGAGACATAAAAATATGTCACCAGCCCTCTGATGACTCCACTACGTAGTGTGGACTCATCAAACCCCACTCACTCTGCAGAGTTACCAGCAGTGTTAGAGACAACCTGCCTACCCTGGACAGGCTGGAAGAATTCAGTTCAGCTTTTCGTGGTCCTGCTCACTGACCACAACATGAGAAAAATCTGGTTCTGCTGTCCAAGGAATTACAATAAAACAGCACAAGATGGGAGAGTGACCTGTCATGGACCTGTGATGGACTTCTACACAGCAACAGCTACACAGTCCTGAAGGATCTTTGACTTGGTAGTAGGTCAGAAAAAGCAACTCAGCAGACACCAAAAAATTTTCTCTTTATAGCTTGTGATAGAAAAAAAAAAAGGTTTGTTCTTTGAAGGTAAATTTTTCCACTTCTCAGGCAAAGAAAAGAGCATATATCCTCTAAATGTTTAAGATTTGTCTTTAAAAAAGAGAAAAAAAAATTCAGTAATAATCTCTAAATCATGGCAGTGATATTTTACATGATTATACATATCTGTAGAATGAACCGGGCTCAAAATGTACACTGATATTATTTCATCATATATATTTATCAAATCAAAATCAAACCTTTTTTAAAGCAAACTGATATATCCAATGAAAATTTATTTCTCACAATGCTTTCTATATTTGATCTCCTACAACTGTATTTTTTTTTCAGAAAGGTACATGAATCAGCTGAGTTTAAGATTAAATTGATGACACATAGTCAAGAAAATTACAATAATCCTTCATATCATTAAAACAAAAGGCTTCCAACTGATTTCAGGTAATGAAACTCAAGATCTGTTCTTTCATTCTTGAAACAAAAAAAAACCTCTCATACTTTGTAATGATATAACATGGGGATACAGAATGGTTGCCAGAATGGGACAGCTTGCAGTAAAAAGGAAAATCATTTGTGGTCTACACAATTGCTCTTTCAGAAATAGGCTCCAGTCTTGCAGATGAAAGTAGTGATCTACATAAAGAGTGATATTTGAATATTCATACTCTATTAAATATACACATTCATGTGACCAAAATCCAAATATCATTATTTATGACTATTCCAGAGTGGCCATTTACTGGACCTGATCATTCTAAGGCAATCCTGAAAGCAGAAGAATGATCTGTGAAGCCAAACAAGACAATTACAATCTGATATTGTCATGTGCCTCTGATCCTGTAATACCCATATCAATTCATTTAGCATACTATTACAAAAATAGAGAAACTTCATCTGTCCTGTCCGTGCACCATGAATGACATTTAATATCTGATTCTCATTCAAACTACATCTGTTCTCAGGTGATATCTCTTTTACTGTGTTATTTTTGGAGTTACAACTTTATGATCTTTGTGGAAGATAGCAGACAGACACTTTTTTAAAAAATTTTAAGCCATTATAGTTAATAATTTTAACAGTTTAAGTGTAATGAAGGTCATTATTCAAGTCTAAAAAACAAATCATTCCATAGAAAAACAATCAAAACCAGAAAAAAAATCAAACTTTATCTCAAAAGTTGTCAGGGATCTCTCCAATTCTCCTGAGTAAAAACATTACTTAGTCTACAACCTTAAGAATAACCTCTGTATTCAGGTAGATATATTAATTAAAGAATTGATATGGTTTGTGTACGTTTTCATGAGAATGGCACTAACTTGCTCATATAGTCAAAATCAATCCAGAAAAAACTACACTAAGCTACCAAAAAGCTGGAAAGAGGGGAATCAAATGCCCAAATGGGCAATTAAATGTTCAGCCATTTAACTCAGCTTAGCACTAGTAAAAGGAAAAGGTGAGAAAATGCTGTCAACGTATCATAAAAGTTTTGCTGTTGAGAGTCTGATGTTCTCCATCCTTTTAGAGCTCACTGTTCATTTGTGTTCTCTCAACCTTGCAAGTCATAATGTGTCTTTATTTCTTAATATAGAAACTTTATCACTAGATGGATTTCTTTTCAAGTTATGTTTCTAATTATGATGCAAAATTCCTGGAGTATAAGCAAATGGACTGAAATTGTAGAAATGGTACATACCTTCAAGGTCATCCTTACTGATGACAATCTTTCGCCCTTCGTCCACATGAACAGCTGTTGATCAAAATATTGAATTAGTTTCTTGAACTAGTTCAATATATTTACAAATGTAGCAAAATATTGTTTGTCACCTGTTCAAAAGCCTGTATACCCTGTATACCTCTGTTTCTATGTTGTTATTAAATCTTTCCCCAGACAGAGTCAACTTGAAGTCATATACTGGTTTATTCACTTTCACAGGAAAACAGGGCATGATGAGACTACTATTCAAAGATGTGTTAAAAAGCAAGAGTCATAGTCACAGTAGATGGATTTGATTTTGAGACAGATTAGTAATCAAGTGTATCATGAACGGTACTTTTGTTTTAAGAATTAATCATAAAGCATACACACATACATAAAACACATGCAAAGGAAACTGCATATTCAGCTCAGATTTCACAGGCAACATTGGGACAGTGCTTTAAGGTATTCATAATTACTTTAATTCCCCTCTGACTAAAAGGAAGACATGAAACAGAAGGTGTGCATGTACATCATATACAGACTCTGCACAGGGGTTTAGGACAAGGCTAAAGCAATATGCTACTCCCCAGAGCAAGTCAGCTTACTCTAATCATGGAGAAGCTCTCATAATGCTACTTTGCACTCTGTAGTGAGATATTCAATCAAAGGAAGAAATAAACTCTGCTCCTTAAGTTAACTGGGCAAACAGAATCTTTTTTTTTTTTTTAAGAAGCCTTGAATAACCTACTTTGTGTTCTCTCCAGGTCAACAGGGTCAAGTGCTGCAACGGGTTCTGAGGCTCGAGAAGGGCGGCTAATGCCAGCAGTGTTCACTGCTCTCACACGGAATATGTAAGACCGTCCCTCTTGCAGACCAGTAACAGGATACTTGCACACTTTTACTGGAGCATCATTGCACTGGACCCAGTTTTCCAAACCTACTTCACATCTTGGAAAACCAGAAGACAGCATTTGTCAGTCTCATCTCACAATAAATATGCCCCTTGCTACCCACACCAGGTTTGAACCACGGAAGTCACCTTTGCTAGGCTGAGGAGCTAAACCATACATCTCATTCATGAAAGTCACACACTTTGTACACCCTTCTCTAATCAGAGATCCAATTCCCACTCTGTTCATATTTTTTCAAAATGCAAAGGTCATTTTCCTTCTTCCATGGTTTTTCACCTTTTCAGATCTCTCTACCTCCTTTCTGTTTGGTTCTCTTCCTTGTCATGTAAAGAATAAATTATTCACTTTCATTTTTAATATTCATCCCCACAGAACATGATGAATTTGCAAGATTCACTTAATCATTTTCATTTCTTCCTTGTCATATTTTCAAGTAAACTTCTTTGTGCTTTCCCTCCCAAAATGGGAGTATAGGAGTCACCAAGAAGCAGAGTGATGTCCTCATACAAACTGCTTTGTGTGTGTTTATATATATAGTTTTTATCCTACTACTATAAACTTTTGCGTAGAAGACTCTCTTTTGCCCTGACTGTACCAGAAAAAAGTCATGTCATGATCAAGGGCTCCTTGGCACTGCAGTGATACAAGCAACGTGTCAAATGGCACATCTGACTAGATTATACACAATCTAGGTGAAATACTCTTATAATCTATGTACTGCATAAATTGGATATAGATGGTAGAGTCCCCAGGTCTCAAGTTAATTTCCTCATACTGACTGCCATTCATAAACCACTATTTTTCCAGTTATTCCCAGACAGTTATCATTGAATTAGATCAAATGACAGGGTAGAAAATTGCAATGAGCTCCAAATGTTGCTTTTAAGTGCAGACCAGTATACATTATGAAATCATTTCAGTAAGGCTTTGCTGACTGACAGTTTCAGACACTAAGGATCAGACATTCTGCTCTGGCTACAAGGAACAAGCATTCACTTCAGTGGAAGAGACATGCAAAACAGAGCTTGGATCCCCTGCTCGCCAGCTGCCTGCACTGAGCTGAAACCCCAACAAAGTGCAAAGCTCACTGAAGGACAGAGGCCTGCCAGTCTGATTTAAACTGCCAGCTCCCCGGAGTCCAGGCCTTGAGCTCCTGATGTACTACATTTAAGAAAGAAATAAAAAGATAATGTAATAACTCCTAGGTTTCAGCTTTTGCAGTATAGAGATTAAAGAGACTAAATCTCATTCGAGATGCCCATGGATTCTAGCTTTTATAAATTAAATACTGTCAGGGCTCATTCTCTGATGTGCCCACATCCATACTATTGAACAGTTTAAGTGTATGATAAAATGTGTCTGCCTGCAAATATTACTTGGAATGGCCTCCAGCCCCTGCTAATTCCCAGACTGTGCGCAGAATTGCCTGTGAAAGTACTAAATCATCTGGGCCAAAAGTTTGCCAGGGAACAATCCAGTAATTTAACACAGTGTGTAACTGAGTTCCAATGCCAAGTGTCTGTAAAAATATATCCAAAGAACACATACATTGAAAGGATATAATGCTATTTTTTTCTCTTCAGTACATACATATTTCTGGCAATTAATAAAAGTAAATAAATGGTAATGTTTACTTACTTGTCAACAAAATATCCAATAACAGGGCTCTCAGTGGTTGTATTTGGTGGTTTCCAGGTAACAATAACATAGTCTCTGTTAGCATCATGGCATTTAACATCCATTGGTGCCCCTGGTGCTCCTGCAATCAATGCATCGGCATCTGGAACACAAATAAAAACAAATTGGTTTTGACCCCAACTCCTCTGACATACATCAAAAAGTCAAAGGGAAGGCATCCAGTTCATTGTGCTACTTGTTTATATGAATGAAAGCCTAAACATTTAATGACATACTAATTCACTGCAATAATGATTCAGGATCATAATGTTTATATTTTTATACAGAAAAATATTCAAGGATATTTTTGAGAACAGAAAAGCTTTTTAGGAAGCAAACACTTATTATTTTCTGTGAGAATTAAAAGCCTAACCCACCCATGTGTTTTTGATGCTCTGTCACACTGAAAGCTGTGACCCAGTGTGTTAACAATCAGACCAAGTAGAAAACATGTAGATCAGGAAAACAAATCTCTTAAAGAATAAAAAATTTGCCAAGTCCTGGAACATTTATAATGCTATGTCTTATGTATAGTCTTAAATGCCACCTTGAAGATACCCTTTTGTGGCTTCATTTTGAGAGATATTGACTAATCTGACCCACAATTCCTAATGAAATCTCATAACAGCTGAAGTTCTCTCCCTTCAAAAGAAGATTTCTATAACAAAAAACTACCCTGTATAGAGTCTAAATTTATAGAGCTTAATCCCAATCAGTTATGAAGTAGTTTGTTCTCAGTATCAGATCACAGCCTACACGGAAAAAAGGCAAGAGAATGGCCAATAGACAACACCAGAGACTCCAGAGGACATAGCACAAAGCCAGGGTCCTCAGCATGCAAAAGGATCAAATATAGTATAAAATGGACAAGAGAGACACCTAAAATTTACCAATCACTATAACAAAAACTTTAAAAAAAAGTTTTTATATATTAGTGGGTGTTTTTCACCTGAATAATGTATTTTGTGGAATGTAATCTGGACATAAATAGTTTTAGCAAATTCTTTCTAATGAGATCAGGGTGCCAGAGTGGCTTATTCAAGACATAAAACTGATGAAGCCCTTGCACTAGTCCTGTGAGGAAGTTGGATTTAAAATCCCTGAAAAATACATTCACTCCCCCTACCCCACACAATCTGTCTGGATGACACTCCTACAAGGCATATACGTTCCTGTATGTTTCCAAGAAGAAAAAGGTTTAAAATTAATACAGCTACAGTGGCCTCAGTGGGGCTGCTTCAGTTTTCCCACATCAAGGATGTTGTTCAGTGTATTTAAGAGAGTGAAAGAACTGCTCTACCAGAAATATTTTTATCTTTCAATGAAAAGAAAAATAAAACTGAATACTAAGTTCTGCTCACAGGTACATGTGGAAGCTCATTTTTACTTCACTGAGAGCTGTTCATGGAAATGTGATGAAACGTTCTGACCTTTATTCTATTTTAATACATTTACCTCCTTTTATCTATGTCTCTTGTGAAAACTGTATTTCTTCAGTCAGCTAGTTTCTTACTTTGCTTCTTTTCTCTGGTTAATGATATGACTATGACTGGTATAGTGGTGGGAATATTTATTTTGCTTTCCCCTGGACGCATCCCTAAGACCAGGCACAAGATACAAGAATGCCCAACAAGGCTCATTCCCAGCTCCTAACCTCTAAAGCCAAAACCATCACCGTGAGAACTGATTGTATACAAAGATGTTTGTTTCCTACCAGAAAAGGAGATTAAGAGGAAGAAACAAGTTGTTTCTTCACAAGCACCGTTTCTCTGGCTCTTCAGGAAACAAAATGTCCTCAGGAGCATGCTCCTCTTGAAGCTCCCCATTCATGTAAGGTGACTGGTTTTTAGTACAGACTACTATGTACAAATCACACGACTATGAAATTCCACAGGGCTAAATTTCTTTCTTACTTCAGTTATTACAAAGGGTTTTTTCATAAAACTAAATTTTATAATGTTTTTAAATTTCCCCTCAAAACCAGATTAAAGGTTTACCTCTTACAAAGAGGTATGCACTGTATTCACTGATTCCACCTCCTGAAACCATGCGCAGGGTGTATAAACCTTCATCATCTTTGTTCAGATGAGTAAAGGAAAGAGCAGCCTGGCCTTCTCCAAAATACAGCTTTGTCCACTTGGAGTCCTTTATCAGCACATCTGGAAGAGAAGACCCATCAGACATGTTACTGTGCAGCTAGAACAACCTCTGTCCTAGCATGGTTCTCTGCTAACCAGGGACACAAACTAATATTTATGCCAGTTTTATTCTGAATGATAGTGCTTTGATGCTATGAAAACACTACAGAGAATAAGTTGCATCTCTCTAAAATGATTTGATCAGTGAATTTTAGAGAACATGAGGTCTAGTGCTACCCCATGCCGTGCCAACAACAAAATTCTTATCACTATAATCTTTAATATTCTGAGAGACAAAAACTGTTATCCACATTTAGAAATATTGACATGAAAATCTGCCATACCCTATAATGAATGCAGGGTGGAACCTTGTGTCATTTTTAATAAGTTTTGCTTTCTGTTCAGGTCAAATGTCAGTTTACTCAATTTTTTCTTCCAAAATTAAAAAAAAAAATTCAGCTTAATCTGAAAAATGCTATAAATACACACCAAACTTAAACCTTCAAGGCATGCCTGTTGAGAATTGAATTAAAGTTAAACCTCTCAAAGGTGAGAGGTTGTGACCCATGATTAATGCACATTAATCTGATTGCCTAGTGAAACCAGAGCAAAAGAATTAAGAGGATATTTTATGGTAGGCAAGGGACTTTCTCATATCATCCTTTTAAATAGTTGATTGGATTATTTTTGATTTTTAACTCTATAAGGCTAATCACATACAAATTTATTGTAATCAATGCAGAAGAACTGTATTTAAAAGATCTGAATATCTAGGAATGTTTATTATTCTATTGCTTAAATAGATTTTGGAGCCAGCACTCAAACATTTGCAAAGGAATAAGTGCTCTCACATACCAGCTGAGTTGCATAAGAAGGTATAAAACATGACACACATTCGGATAATAAAGCATGTAGAAGGCACATGCTACTAAATCTTACAGCAGCAAATTCCATAATCAGCTAAGCATGTAGTAGTTTTATGAGAAGCACACAAACTAAATTTAATCACGTTCCTTCCCACAAGATCCTTAGTCATATCCTTACATAGAAAACCTGAGTGTCCCCTTTCTGTCATGCCTGTCACAATGGTACTCAGACTTTGTGTAGAGAGACATGATGTACTTTAAATTAAATCAGAAAATATCTTCACCTAGAAACTGTAACCAATGCATGAACCCTGTGGAAATCCTAAGTTAAAAAAAAAAAAAAATAACCAGCATCTCTGAAAAGCTGGTCACTTAGACTCCAAGATTCAGTGGATTGGTAGCCACCATAGTTTGAATACACAGAAATTGTAGGCAAGCATTGTATTGCTACTAAGGCCAGAATCACCCATTTATATTCTTTATGTGTATCTGACAGCAGGAACTGAGGAGGCAGTTGTGTTTGGCTTCTTTCCCTCACACAAGGCCAAAGATCCACCAGAAATAAACAGAAGCTTGCTTCTTTTTTAATGCAGTCTGGATTAATAACTTTATAGGCAAGACAATTACAATAAAGTTTGGAGGCCTCAAATATATTTAAAAGTTCTAGTAGAACAAGTATTCATAAACCTGCCAGCACAGTAATATTACAAGTTCTTGCTATTCACAGTCTATTCATGTGTTGTGCTCTGTTATTTCTCCCAGAATTTACTAGCAGAAGACTAACCCTCAGAGACAGTGTGTTGCAAGCCTCACAAGTTGTTTTTAATATATAAGATAATTTTCCTAATACATTACTCTGATTAAAATTCATACAAAGCATGGAAAACTACTATATACTGAAACTTCTTTTTCTTATGTGTTTTTTGTTCTGCTGAAATTTTAGCTAGTTTCTTCACTCCATGACTTTTCCTTCTGAAGTCAAGTATTTTATTCTAGATTACAGTATAAATGGCTGCAGAATACTGGTACATATAGCTTTATAGTGTTTATATAACATTAGAGATTAATAATGGAAATTTCCTGCTATCAGCTGAAGTAATGGCCAGATTAGATATACATTCCAGAAGTATTCTTTTGGTTTTGTTCTTTCAGTATCATGAATGGTTCTTTCAGTATCCTGAATTGTTCTAAGTGGGCCATGAATAATAGACATCATATTCACGTTTGTGAAATCCCAAATCAATTCAGAGGATTTGATTGAGCTGACTTATACGCCCCTAGGAGTCCACTAGATACCCTCAATAAGGCTCACTAGTTTGAAGCTTATTTATGCTAGATAAACACATACTTCTCCTGTGTATAATTAATAGAAGTAAATAATACATATCCATCTCAGGGCTTTAGTTGCTATTATTTGATTTAACACAAACTGAAAAATTTTAGAAATAGTGCAGTCTTAATGCAAGAGTAGAATTAAATATTATCTCTCTAAAGAACCAGAAGGTCTAAAGCACATGATGTTGGGCAAGTTATTAACTTCTCATTGTATTTATGCATTGCCTCCAGCTCTCGAGAGGCTCAACACAAGGAACTGTAGCACGTACCAAAGGTTCATAGTGCATGAATTCCTGCTGCATTTGGGAACAAGCTCTGCCAGCTAATGCACCTGTACACCTCTTGGAAATATTGTAATCCACGTACTTGTAATGAAGGACAAATCTAAGCTTTTTTGTAACATCCTATTTCACATAACATAACTAGAATAATGGGATGAATATCTATCTAACCCCCTAGCAAAAACTTATTGGCTTAAAAGAGACCAAGTTTTCACAAGTAAGAACTTATTAAGTTAAATAAGGGGGAACACAAAGAGCATAGTATTGTTACATATCAAAAAGGAATTATCTTGTCATTATGAAGGCACAAAAGGAAAGGGTCATGAGCTTTTGTTCATAGTGCAAGAAAAATTCATGTTCAATGAAAATTGGAACAATATTGTGCATTTCCTTGAAATTTAGAAGTTCTTGTTAGCTGCAGTTTTAAACTTAGAATTTGAGAAATTTGGCACCTTGAGAAACTGTGCCCAGTAAGGGTCAAAGTAAAGGTACCCTTGAAAATGATGGTTCATCTGAAAGTGAAGTGAGCGATTATTTTTAATTATTAAATATCCTGAAGAGTATAGCAATTCCAGTATGCTTCAGTAGGAACAGAACCTGAATTCAAGGAGCAACCTTAGATTTTAGGTTATTCACCAAACAGAAAAGCCATTTTTATTATCTCATCTTTTTTACTTTAGTGACATCTAATAGTTCAACACAAAAAACTATCCACAATGATAGAACAATAAGAATGAAAGATTAAGTAGTAGTTTGTTCCCTGGAGGATCAGATGTGAATATATCTAAAACTGTAATGTACATGAGACAAAAGGCATAACAAGCAGTAACAAAATCATTCTTTTTCTGATTTTCGTGATCTTAAATTTTCTTGACTTATCAATCTTACATTTCTTAGTTTATTCATCACATTTTGTCCACTATGGAAATTTCTGCCAACTTTTTTGGGACCAGTCCACATAAGTCTTGGAAGTCCACCATTCTCAAATGTGGTCCCTTTGGGAAAAGGTCCAACCATTCAAAAATAACCAAGGCTTTCCTTAAATCCTCAGGTAGAGTAACTACTTTAGAACCTTACACAGATTGTGATTGGTGAGAAGTGGTGGGCTAAATAGCTACAGGCTATCCATTAAGCTCTAAGTAGCTAGTTCTATGTTTCAAAACCCTTTTTTGCTGCAGGGTTTATGTACCATTCACCCCAGTATATGATAGTTTAGTGATGTTATTTTGAGTACTTCAAGGTAAGACTGCTTCACCTGGCATAACATAGGTTTTTCACAGACAATAGAGGCAAGGTAAGAAACCTACTAACATGGCACATAAACAGCAGAGCAAACATATTTGTAAAAGGCCTGGCTTCTACAAGTATTGCCTAATTATACATTCATGTGATTTTAATATAAAATTCACAATAAATGCTGGAGCAAGATTAAAGTAGAGACCCATACCTCAGTACTTCAAACTTTAATTTACTGCCCTGTAAGTACCGTTCAGCTCAGTGGTCACAGTATGCAACTATGAGTCATTTTGAAATCTAAGAACTGCCTTTGGATCTCTTCCAAGTAAATGTTCTAACTATTGTGTTATCACAATATGAGATTACCGCCTGCTGCTATTAATGTGTGCTCAAGAAAATGTTGACCAAGTCATTTAACTGAGAGTGCAGGACTATAAAATTTAACTAGAGATACTTTTTTTCTCTATTCCAGACTTAATTCTGAGAATGTGATGCTCTAAACCTGAACTGAATCCTCAATGTCTCCTCCAGCATTTTCCAGGTAGATTATATTCAATGTAATGACTTACCATCTCTATACCACTCAGCACGAGGTCGTAGTCTTTTCAACTCTGGAGTGATCAACATAGAACACTTCAAGGTCAGTGTTTCGCCTTCAGTTGCAAACGTGACTCCAAACTTCTCCAGAAACTGGACATCAATGTGGGTGAAGCAAACATCGTATGACAGGGGCACTATGCATGAGAAAATGAAAGTATTCTTGAGTGCAAGTCAATTGTACTTGGCACATATTAGTGTCTGATCTGAGCAGGAGATGTTATACTGTTATATAGAAAGAGATGTTTTCTATTACACTGTATGCTGATCTAGAAATTCAACTGGGAAAGCAAGAGCATTTGGACAGCTCCTACTGTAACTCAATGCTTAGAAAGCAAAGTCAGAAGAAGCAAGTTGAAACCAGTATTTTCATCTTTAAAACATTACTCTGACAAGAGGACATACATTATCTAAGCAAATAGGAAAAAAAGGCTTACAGTGGAAGGGCATTATCGCAGCTGGGTGAGGCTCTTCATCCTCTCTGAACCCTGTGAATAAACATACAAGAAACATTCAATGACATGAGCATTATATTTATTTATTGTTTTAAATATAAAGTAGGACTTACTTCGCACGACCACAGCACAATTAGTTGATGCCTGACCGTGGACATTTGTTGCAACTGCTGAATAGGTTGCAGAATCATCAAAGTCAGCTCTGAAAAGGGAAGGGAGAAAAACAGACATCTCTTTATGCAAATAAAAATTCACTTAAATATTGATATGACAAGCCAAACTATGTCAACCATAAGGAAAGTGCATAAAGCTCTTTACTGGTAGGGAAACTGTAGAAAGCTCTTTGCTTTCTACAAAGTGCAAGACATCAATGAAAGACAATCAGAAAGCTGCTATGGTTGATCACTGCAGTTTTATCACATCTCAGTGTGCAGGCTGCAGTAACTTGAGCAAACTGGAAATGGCCTTTAAAGAATGATCAAAAGGAGATAGCTGGACAATGCCAGTCTGGCTATTCCCTTCTTGTATGTAACTTTCCTTAATCCGTCTTGCTCTTCTGCCATATTTTAGGAGAGAGACATGGAATAAAAGTACATGTGATTCTTGCTAAAATTCTGTCTTCTATGGCTGTTCCTAGTTGGCAGACACTGGTATTTTTTACCTCTCTCATATCTCAATCCAGGAAAATGATTAAAAAATGAGGAACACTGATCAAAACTGTTTATGTGCATACATGACTTGGTTTGTTATATTTTTAGTAAGAAAAAATTATTATGCAAGGACAGTACAAACAAATATAAAGCAAAAATATTTACTTAGTGCAAAACACTGATAGATTGTCTCACTTAATACATCCTTCTTCGAAGTTCCATGAGCACATATATGACCAGCTGTTAAGATACAAGTACAAACCTTGATGCCCCAGTTATTTTCTTATTTAAAATGGAGTCCATCAGGAATAGTTTTTAGTATTAAATTTAATGGAGGCCACTCAAAAGTTTTCAGTTATGAGATACAATATTGTGAATGCATCCATTTAGTTTCCCCTCAGAAGAACAAATTTGTGTCTTCTTGGCAACTGCCAAGTGATGAAATTCTGATTGCACTTGTCCTCTAAGAGGTCAGATACCCCAGATGTGGGAGAAGGAATATGTAAGGGTGTTTTATGGAAATTGAATAACAGGATGCCAAATTTGGAGCATGTAGCAGCTGTCACAGACACATGAGACACCTAATTTTCACTTCTTGCATATGTTCTGGACAGTGTCATATCATAAAAATTATACTATCTGTACTATGATGGCTAAAGCACAATTTGATGTAAGTTCCATTAAATTGCAATTTATCTCTCTAGATTTACAGGTCTAACAGCTCCTCCTGGAGGCAACCCTTCAGCCGCATATTTCACAAAATCAAAAAATCATTTTAAAAGTTTATCATACAGTTAATTATCAAAGACATAAGGGTAAGTCCTAAGAGTAGACTACGTAACCAAAAAGCCTGAAGATGGGTAGGCTAGTGCAGTCTGGACAGGCACAATGAGACTGAAAAACAATTTAAAAAAATTGAAATCTTAGAATTGTTAAAGTTGGAAAAGACCTCTAAGATCATCAAGTCCAACCATCAACCCAGAACTATCACCACGTTAAACCATTAAAACATGACTTCATGGGCCAGAGCTATATGATTTTTGAAAATTTCCTGGAATGGTGACTCAACCACTTCCCTGGGCAGCCTGGTCCACTGCCTGACAATCCTTTCAGTGAAGAGATTTTTCCTAATATCTAAACTGAACTTTCCCTAGTGCAGTTGAGGCTATTTCCTCTTGTCTTGTCACTTGTTACTTGGGAGAAGGGCCTGGCCCCACCTGGTTACAGCCTCCTTTGAAGCAGTTGTAGGAGCAGTAAGGTCCCCCCTAAGCCTCTTTTTCTGCAGGCTAAACACCCCTGCTTCCCTCAGCTTCTCCTCATCATACTTGTGCTCCAGACCCTTCACCAGCTCCATTGCTCTTCTCTGGACATTCTGCAGCCCCTCAATGTCTTTCTTGTGGTGAGGGGACACAGGACTCAATGTGTGCCCTCAGCAGTGTCAACTACAGGGGGACAATCACTGCCCTGGTCCTGCTGGCCACACTGTTGCTGATCCAGGCCAGGATGCCATTGGCCTTCTTGGCCACCTGAGCACAGGCTGGCTCATGTTCAGCTGCTGTCAACCAGCACCTCCAGGTCCTTTCCCACCGGGCAGCTTTCCAGACACTCTGTGCCCAGCTTGTAGCCCTGCCTGGGGTTGTTTTGATTCAAGGGCAAGATTCATCAGTTTGCCTTCTTGAACCTCACACAGCTGGCCTCAGCCCATTGATCCATCCTGTCCAGATCCCTCTGCAGGCCCTTCCTACCCTCTAGCAGACAAGCACTCCCACTCAGCTTGGTGACATCTGCAGACTAACTGAGGCTGCACGCATTCCCCTCATCCACATCACTGACAACAATATCAAACAGTTCTTGCTCCAACACTGAGCACTGGGGATCACCACTTGTGACTGGCCAATAGCTGAGTATAATCTCATTCATCACCATTATCTGGGCTGGATGTTATTTAACAGTTTGTTTTCATGAAGGATTTTAAAGAAGTTACAATACCTGTTCCCAGAGCTGTATAAAGCTTTACTGATTCTGGACTTGTTTGAGAGATGTCAGACTTGACAACACTTCTTTGCAATGAATTTTTAAAAGCAGAACATTTTTTTTACTACCTCAGTTTCACACTATTTAACACTAGTGTAATGAAATGCCAAAAAGCAATATAAAATTGCAGTACAGGACAATTTCCTAAGGCATGTTATGCTTCTATACTGAAATGTACATAGTTAATGCATTTATCACAGTCCAGTACAGTATCTTACTATAATAAAACAAGTTAACAACAAATGAAGGATCTCGAAAATTTCTTACAAGGAGCATTGCAGAATTAACTGTTCTGGAGCTGTAAAGTATTTTGTCACTCTGCTATATCCCTAATTTAAGAATCTATATATAGAATATACAGTAAATAGTGTAAATATAGTACATAGTATATTTAATAGCATATATTACATATTAGCAAATTAAACACCATTCATCCCCAGAAACTGGATCTCGATTGCCCTAATGTCAATGTTTTAGAACAGCTCTTGCCATGCCTGGGTGTGCTCCAGCTCACCAAAAGGATTCCCACACACAGCTCAGGAGATAGTAAGGGACCCTTTCCAGAAGTGGAAAAGTCTGGAAGTGTGGCAGCCCTGTCCTGAAGGGTGACAAAACTAGTCTATCTCATGTCAGGAGGTCACTGTGGTAGAGCATGTCTTTAATTTGCAGTGCCAGGCAGAGCCCAGGAGGCACTGGCAGAAAGTTTGTGCCACAATGTGCCCTGCAGTCCTTGTCCCCACATACTGCCCTATAAGGGTTTCCTGCCCCTCAAGGCACAACCCAACCCACATCCTGCCAAAGATTTACAGAGGTGCACAATGTCTTCCTACAACCTGCATGCCCAGATTTCTCCTGGATGGGCTAGACTCTCTTGAAGGAAGGTGCACACTTACACCTGGCAGGACATTGCTGGGAGAGCCACGCTGTGTGTGCTGATCAGGCCTGAATGTGATTTAGACAGCACACAGCACACAGCTCATAAATGAATGATGAACATTATGCCACCACTGCTGCACTAGGCCATTTCCTCACATAAACAAAGCATTACTTCAGGCTGCTTCACTTCTCTCAAATCCAACTTAACTGCTCTCTAACATTTTGTTGTTGCTGTAGAGTGTTAACAACAAAGATTAAAAAAATCAGCATTGCTTGACTGAGGTTAACTCTGACTAAATCTCTCTTTAAACCAGTCATCATCTGCTCTCAGTGTTGGCTTCATTTTTCAGCAGAATGCCAGATAAAATAACTAAACAGGAAGCTATATCTGCAAGAATTACACAGAATTTAGGATCTAAAGAGAGAGTTATTTTTAAACAAAAAGTGGCTTAGAAATGATCCAGAAAATAGAGAAACATGTATTGTGGACTAACTTTGGGTCCCAAACTGTGCTAAACCACTCAAAGTGTTGGAAATTTAAAGGTGTAGGAACTGCAATGTTGCCTCCCAAAAATGAAGCAGAATGGCAGATACCTGATTAACTTTTCAAATGGATATATATCTGTGCTCATCTCAATCCCCTTCCCATAGTTTTGCACTCCTAAGAAGCAACAAAATACATCTTTTGATGAGCTCTTTCTGTTTGTGATGATGTCCAAGGTAGAGAAAACAGATAACGATCTTAAATGTCTCTAGAACAGGAGATTCACAAAAGGGTCACATCTTTAGCCAAAAGAAGCTCAAAATCTGAGAGCAAATATTTGACAAAAGTTAGTGATAGATTTATAATTCATTTTCTTAGGGAGAACATAAGAAAGAAGTAACTGACCAAATAGCTGACCACATTCTTACAGCTTCCCTTGTTTTTTATGAAGAGAAATGAGGTTCTTACAGTTATTATGAACACATAACTCCACAGTCTAGGCACTTTTTGCTATTTAAGAGGTCATAACAACTCTACCCATTTTCTATAGCTTACTGCTTTGAAAGCAATTTATATGTCTTTGCTATGATCACTCATCTGACTGTCCAGAATAGAAATAAACCATCTTAGACAGCCTAGTACTCACTGAAACCCCTTTAAATCTTATATTGGAAATGTAGGGGTTTAGTGGCTAGGAGCTAGACAGCATTTTTGTTGCACATCCACTATGAAGAAAGTTGGACAGGATGGCAAGTTACATAAGGTTCTGACTTTTCTTTTGTGTGAGATAATGCTCAGATGGAGGATTATCTATTTCCTTTTATGCTAAAAAAATCTTAGATTTCCTAAATTGCACTGTAAAGTGCACTGAGTCATGACCAGTTAGAAACTACATTTGAAGTACCCAGGAGGCGAGGTGTGGTCTAACAGTTATTCTTGTTTTATGGTGGAGAGTGTGTTTTTCAGCCTTTACAAAGGTCAGATAAAATATGCATAGAGTACATTTAGATAGCATAAAATGTGAGTGCAGAACTGTATCTGTCCCAAGGTACTAATACTTTTTGTGAAAATTAAATTGCTCTGAATCCACATGAAGTCCTGAAGTGCTAATACTTGTGTGGGGAACATTCCCCAGGCAGATACATCTATTTAAAATGCATATATTCATCCAACTGCCTAGTGTAGATTTAAACACAGGAGTTAAAAGTGAAATAGCATCTTTGCCTGAATTAGAACACAATTCAGTGCATGTAAAGAACATGAGGCAGTACGTGGTAAATTACAGAGTTAAAAATTACTCCTTTGAATCCAAATGACAAAATTTTCAGTGTTACGGCTGTATGACATCAAAATATGTAAATACTCCGCAGAATTGCCATCTCCTATCCTGATTCTCCAGTCAGAATGAATCTGACTGATGCTTTCTGTTTGGTTGGATTTCATATTTAGGGAAGAGGGACCTCTGTAATGAGGTGGCCACTTCCTCAACCCCCCAACTACTGCAGCTTATAGGGGACAGTGACTGACAAGTCGGGAGATCGCATTGTTTGCCTTTTCAGCAAGGAAAAGAGAGCAGCGCAGCATTTTGCTGCCTATACCGCCACTGATACTGCATACCTGCAAAATCCAGGGGAGCTGCAGTCTCTCACCCACCCACCCTGCACAGCTCAAAGGCTCTGTGGGCTGCGCCAGGGGATCGCCTTTGTCTCAGCACCTCTGCTCTGCTCTGCTCTGCTTCCACTTCCAGCGGAGAAAGGGCACGCCTAACTCTCTATCTCTCCAGATTAAATCATCTCAAGCCTTTTGTGCCTAATCAACCTAAAATAGCACTCTACTGACCGCACAGGGTCATTTGTTAAATGAGAAATCTAGAAGAGAAGATTCATTCAATTTTTAAGTTTTTCTCTCTGAAGCAGTGCAGGCGGTGTGAGCACTGGAGCGCCAGAGCAGAGGCTGGCTGTGCCTGCTGCCAGCAGGAGTTACACTGCACTCTGCTGGCTCCGCCACACACTTCTGCTGATGCAGATGCAAACCTTTTCCTCTGCGATGACATTCACTGCTTAGGCTGTGATTTTATTAAGCAGGAAAGAGAAGACCCTAATAAAAGACAAAATATTGCCAAAACTTGAGCCCTATATATTTGAATCTGTGTGGCCACATCACACTGACAGTGCTCTGGAAAGTCAAATGTCCTTCCCTGCTCCTACCACCCAGCTCAGCTCACCCTCCTGCTCACTGAGGGGTGGGAGTCCAGGGAGGAGTATCCTGCTGTCTCTACACACCAGTCAACCAGCTAGTGTAGCTGGGAGTACAAGATAGTCAATCACAGCTGAATAAAACCAAGTGATCCATATAAGAAGTCATCGCAGTAAACAAAGAAACAAAAAAGCCCAACTCTGTTGCTAAAAAAGTATTAGCAACTAAGAAGTTAAAAATGTTACAACTGTTAATTACTAAGATTTTCACTAACATCAAAATATTTTTCAGCTTTGCCATAAAGCAATGGTCACCCTCACCTTGACTACCACTGATACAGAAATCTTTTCTTGTACTATGTGCCTATCCATAGTTAAATTATGTGGGATAAAAAAATACATTTTAAACAAATCCACACATTCTCAGACATGTATGATTCATTTCAACTACCAGAAGCTTTTTCTCCAAGGATTCCTCACAGTCTCCTACTAATAACCTATCAGATGAGAGTTGAAAGATGAGATGAACCACTACCCCAGTGCATAGCACTTCTGCTATAATTATGAGATGTGCAAAAAATAGACTTGAACTCCAAACTCCTTTTCTTTACTGCTCAAGGGAGATCTTGAGCTCAGACTCCCATTTGAAGATGTTTAAAAGGAGCAAGGAAGAGACACTACATCATCATGATAGCACTGAATGCACACAGAAAATGTGGTAATTGAGACTGTTGCATCATAAAAATATGAGACAGAGAAATTAAAATTATCTCATTACTGTGTAGACTTATGGGTTCTGGGGAACAGCAAACAGTGGGGGATGAAATTGTGTCCAGTTACTACTTTAAGACAACAAGGTGACGGTAAGGTTTCAGTGCCTCAGGAATGTTTCCACTGGGATCAGGGAATACTCGCAGGAATAAATATCACACTTGCATCAGAAGGAAAAATTTTACTCCCTGGGCTTCGCTGAAGTGCTAGAAAAGTGGCCAAGAAATTCCAAGGCCATTCTGAGCGACTGTGGATAAGATTACATTCAGCTCAGCACTTTAGTATGAACAGCTGAGAAGAGCACAGAAGTGGATAGGAAGAAACTCCCGATGGCTCCACCTCCCAGAAAAAGAAAATTATTCATAAAATACAAAATATAAGTAAGTGTACAAAGATATTAATGGAAGATACAGAATTAATCGATACATTTGTATAAAAACATTAATAATTTACATATTTAACCTTTATTTATACATCTATTTCTTTCAATACAAGATACACTTAATGTTAATTATGCACTAACAAAATTTCCTGCATGTCCATTTGCTGTGTGTTTAAGACAGAAAATACAGCTGATGATCAAGTTTTGAAATAAAATGGACTAGTAATAAAGAAAAAAAAATAGAAATATTAATTTAATAAACTGTAGAAATCATAACCATCTCCCAGTATTATTTTAAGTGTAGAAGGGAAATCTGTGGGAGAGCAGCCAGGAATCCGTAGGTGGCAAAAAGACAACACTGACTGCCAGACAGAATGGAAGAGAAATGGAGCAAGAGTCTCTGAAGATGGCAGCTTGGCTGAATATGAGGGAGTCGGCATGACTACGTGCAGGTCTGGGACTAGTAGACAGGAGGTGGGAAAACCTGAGTGGGTGCCAATAAATGACTCTGTGCTATCTCTGAACTTGCCTGAAATACAGCTGGGTCTAACACCCCTAAAGCTGGTTGTGCCTACATGACTGATAACCAGCAGAGAAAAGACATAAAAAGCACCAAGGGGATGGAAGCCATTATTACCCTTCAGCCTGATGGTTACAGGTGCTCAGGAAGAAGCAGCATCAGCACTGATTCTCATTTCTTCTAAAAGCTATTTACTCCCAAAATGTCTCAAGAGAGCCTCCATACTGCATATCTGGCATCTGGATTCACCTCAGGAGTGCTGACCAAGGGAAATAAACAGTCACAGTCACTCATTGTCAGGAAGTGACCAAAGTTTCATCTCCTGACTGGCACTCACACATATCCAGACAAAGGACAAATTTTTCCATTTCCTTGCTGAAAGTGGGAGGAGTGCAAAAGAACAAGCTTTTTTGTATATTTTAACCTGTTATTATCTTCAAAAGTAATGTAGGTGGGAAGAAACAGAGGTATGGACAGATTTCATGGGTACAAAGAGCAGATAGCAAGTTATTCATGGCCTGGGGATAGAAGACTGAGTGCCTTTGAAGCATCTTAGGAAGCAACAACCTGGTAATTCTTGCTGCCAGGTTCTGTACAGGAATATGTTTCTCCCATCCTGAGCTATGAAAAGATTGACAGTTGGGCTGGACTTGGTTGCAGGACGACAAAGGCAAGTAGTCTTTCCCAAAAGAAGAAGGAATGATGCATTTATTTTCTGTACTAATGCCACAAGGCTGTGCTCAGGGCTGCTTCCACTGCTGACAGATGGAGACAGGGTAGAAGATTAAATGTTTGGTCAGCCAAGTGTTAGCCACAAATATTCCAGCTGTTTCAGCACAGCTGATGCTCATGTTCTGGAGAAATTAGAAGAAGGGGTTTGTGTCCCAAGATATGCATTTTCTTTTTAAATATTGTAGTCATGTTATCATTTTTGGGTTTTTATATTTTTTTTAAAGGTTACACCAAGTCTCATGTAACATTTCAATTGTTTCAGAAGGCATGGGATTAATTTATGGGAAGCTGTTATACCCAAGCACATTTTATATCACAAAGTTAACATTTTGAAAAAATAAAATTAATTAAATTAGAACCTTTAAAAAAGTAATTTACAATTTCTTACTTTTTGGAAGAAAAAAAAGGAGATGAAAAAGTAAGCAGAACCCAGCATATAGTAAAACAAATACAGCCGTATATCCCTGCCCTGCTCAGCTACAATTATGTTTACCTAAAAGAGCTTCATCATGACAAGAACATATTATTTTCCACTTCAAATGCTGAGAAGATATAATTCAAATAAAAAGGAACTACCATTTTTTCAGCCACTTGACTCTTATTTTTATATCTTGTAGATTGTTGAAGTTAATGAATAGAAGTAGCTAATTTATCATTTCATTTTCATAATCTAATATTCAGGTACTCAGTGAGCCTTCTTCAGCCTAAAACTGAGTACCAACAGAAAAGTGTGCTGAAATTAAGAATTCTTTTTCAGCCTGTGTGTAAATTTTTAATTGTATTTGATATAAAATACTTTGTATAGAGTATAAAAAAACCTGTTGTATTCCCCAGAAAGATTTACCTGTTAATATGTAACACATGCACTCCATATTTGCTTTCAATTCTGTACTTTGTTGGATCACTTGCAGGAGAAATCAATTCTTCATTTTTGTACCTGACAAATCAAGAAAAAAATAAAATTCATAAATATCAGCAACTATTAATCCATTTGGTAGATCTTTGGATCAAGATATCATTTAGTATCATCTGAACTCTCTCTACTTGCACTGAGTCTTTTCCAGTATGTATGGATAGATAGATACATATTGGGCATGAAGGCAAAGCAGGATCATCATAGCAGCAAGGAAGTGGAAAGAGAAGGTGAGCACTCAGTCTAGAAAAGGAGGAAAAGAGAAGATGGCACGGGGCTTGAACTTTCAAGTCCACTAGCCCTGACACAAGATGGGAAGCAAACTTTATCTTGCACCACAGTAAAATGCTTCAGCACAAAAAAGGAGAGCAGCAACAGAATTATGCCTCATGTTAGGTCTTTACGGTCCAGCCTGAGGCTCTCATATATACAGAATAGCACCTGTCGAGAGAGGAGGGCAGTCACTCCTCCTCAATGACCACAGCTACAGCCCATGACAACACCGGTGCTGTGCACTTTTATCCTGGCTTAGAAAGTATCCTCTGAGTTCTGTGTATTTTCCCACTTGTGTTCGGAAACTCAACAGCCAGAAAGACTGGAATGCCTTCCACTGTCTGCCTCCTGAAATGCTTGAGTTTGCTTCTCACATTGCACAGGGCCACTCAGCAAGTTTTCCTCCCACTCCTTCCACTGCAGTATCAACTGCTACGATCCAGCACATCTAGGAGGATTATAAAGGGGATTTAACAAAGCCATTATATGCATGACACTTATCAGCTACAGCATAACTTTCAAATGAAAAAAGCTTAACAACATTTTTAGAGGGCTAGGAAAGGCCAGTCTCTTACCATTGTACAACTGGGGTTGGAAATCCTTGTACAGTAAAGCAAAGGCTCACAGACATCTTTTCCCAGACAGTGTGAGACCTCAGGCGCACTAGAATTTCAGGGGCTCGGCTTATCCTTTCTTCAACGATATGTCTTTCCAGAGCCATATTTTCTTCTACCTATTAAACATGGGAAAAAAACAGGAGCATCTGGCACTAGACTCAAATAGGGTAGGAGATCTAACTAAATTCACAAAAAGATGCTTCATCACTACTCATATTTGAAGCACAGGCCTAAATTTCAGTATATCTTGTAATTATTTTTTGCATAGGAGCAAAAAGATTCAGCAGGTACCATTCTTTGCACGGCAAGTCTATCCAGATGCTCTCGAGCACGGTGCCTGGCTGTGTGAATCTCTTTTTCCAAAGCAGACAACTCACTGGCAAAACGGATTCTTTTCTCATCACTTACATGAGACTTTTGTTCATGACTCCTGTGGGACAAGAAAAAAAAGTCAGGTAACCATTGTGAAGCTTAAGTTTGTCACTCATACACATCAGACAACCAAGGGCTCTGAAACCATATCAGTAGGATGTAAAATTTAGATTAGGAATCTTTCTTAGCCTCTGTCTGCATATCCCAATAATGAGTATATGAAATCATCTGAATTTTCTTCAATATTCTTTCCCCCTGTATTTGTGGGGCCATAGCTCTAAGTCTTGAACTTTGCTGTGGTCACAATGATATAGTTCCCCACAGTCCTCTGGTAATCAAGTTTAAGAACCTGTCAGCTCTCCTTTTGGCCCCTGATTTTCCTTCCCATGGACACAGGAAGGCAGAGGAGTGAAGGCAAGTTCTGTGCCTGTTTACAGCCTGTTAAAAGTTGTGCCTTGCTTACATAGCACCCTTAGCTTTGGAAGCTTTAGAACCTTGGAGCTCTTGTAGCTCCATGGGCTGTATCACCTGACCTCATGTGAAAGATACAGATCAAGGAGTTCACAAGGATCTTATGAACAGTTGCACGCAAAAAAATGTGTCCTTTGACAAGGATGAGCAGGAAGTATTATAGAAACTGCAAGGAAAATACAAAGTTTTGAAAAAATTGTGAGTTGTTCCCTGGAAACCTAATTCAACAGATTTTTCAGTATTCCTAAAAATACCCCAACTCATAGATGTTTTTAGGAGGAGCTAGTTCCTTCATTCATGCTGATTCAGTAAACAGCCTGTGCTACTCTTTTCCTCCTACAAAAGAAGGTACTGAATATCAGATATTTCTAACATCTGTCAATATAATCAACAAATGGCAAGACTCTGAAAATATAACCCAAATATGAAAACTTCCATGAAATTCAGTGAATCAAAATATCATTTGTCTGATACTTAAAAATAATTCTTTGTACCATTTCAATGTACTTTAAATACCAGCCATGTTTTGCCATTTTTTTTATATTGCTGAAGTTAAAAACAGTTTTTAAAACCTAAATAAAACTATACAAAATCATTTGATTTTCCTAGAGATTTCTGTTCTGAGGTATATATTTCAAACCAATCCAAATACCAGAACCATATAGATGTATATGATTTGCACAACATATTTTCTACGAACAAGGCAAAATTCCTTCTCGTAATATAAATCCTCCATGTTTTTGGTGCAGTAACCGTAGAGCAAAGCAGAGCAGAAACAGTGAAATTCACTAAGGGAAATATTGTCATCAGCACAGTTACTCTGGGACTTCTTATCAGGGCGGTAACTGAGACATGACAGATATACAGGAAAGAATTTAAAACACTTAAATTGATCCAAATTAGAAATTTGGGAATAGTGGAGTAGCTCTGTTCAAAATGAGTTGTGGGTACCAGGAGGATTCCAGTTTTTTTGTTTGTTTGTTTTAAAGCTATTTTCATGGGTCAGAGTAGGGATTAGGGGAACAACTCAGGGTTGAAATATGAGACTTAAAGTGACACTCAGACATTTAGTGTTCCATCCAAAACAGATAAGTGAAGAACAGTGACAGGGAAGCCTCCAGTCCTGTCAACTCTGAAAAGAGCCCTGGCAAAAGAGTTGGGACCAGAGCCACTACACAGGTCAGACTGGACCAACAGAGCTTTACCTTTTCCTGGATTCCTGCATTGCTTCATGGGCCAAGGTGCGTGCCCTCCTGGCACATAGTCTACATGTTGTTTTGCCCAAGCCAGATGACTCATAATAAGCAGCCTGCCTGGAAGCAGCCCTTCAAATTTAAAAGATATTGTTATAACTCAGAAATTCAAGTAAAACCTGAACTCACAAATGTCAAAGAAATTACTTTGAGCTGAATGAGCTGAACATCACGACTGAGTACTGTTCAGTGAGAAACCTTCGCATCTTCACTGACTGCACTAGGTGCTGATTGTCACTTCTCCTTCTAGGGCTTAATGCCCATCATCTCTCACTGGGGATCATTAGGCATTTTATTTCATTCTATTAAATTTATATTTATTTCAGTCTTCAATCATTCAGGTATGATGATAGCATTTCAGTGAACCCCAAGGGTACCAGCCTGTCTAATACACAAATCATAAAGATTCCCTATAGCATTATCTCTTTCAAAGTATTTCTGCTTTTTATATCTCACAGAACTTTCTTCAACTGTCCTCTTTCATAAAGGAATCTGGTCCAGCTAGATAGACAGCTAGGTAGGCATGTTAATTACTAAGTAGGGAGAACAGTGACTCTGAAGCAACAATACAAAGTTTCAGGCTTTGAGATAAAAAGAATATGTATTTTCTGGTTAAAACTCTGAGATTTCAAATGAGAAGCATTAAGCCTTCATTTAAGTTTAAAAAAGGAAATTGAATCACAAAAACTATAATTAGTTATAGCCAATTTCAGGAGAAGGAATATCATCATGTCATATGGAAGAATGGGTAAAAAGCTTATTTCTATGACTTATAATAAATTTCACGGCAATTTTTCTTAAGTCAGGGTTTCAATTTTAGCCTACAAGGAAGAATTTTCCTTTTAGAGGACAGGACAGATCCTAAGCTAAAAAGTCTGTGTAAGTATTTTGCAATGTTGCTAGGAAGTTTAGCTGTGCTGGTGGGAGAATATAGGCAAGGAGCATGTCAGTGAAAGGAAGTGGAAAACCGCCATTCTATATAAATCACATTTTTGGGGGGTGGAAGGGAAAGGTAAGTATCTTGATTCTAAGGACTGACTACCCAAAACAGAGACCTATCTATGCTCAAATACGTGGCACTTACTTTCTTGCTGCATATTCCTCAAGCACATATCTTGTCTGAATGTTGCGATAGGACTGATCAAAGTGCTTGTGCCTCCTCTGGTAAAATGGCACTGCTACTGAAGACATATTTCCTCTGTAACAACCAGTAATTCCTGCAGAGAGTGGAGTTAGCCATATATTTAGCCATGTACACATTCAGCATGTATTTCAGACACTTTGGTTTGATATTTTTTGATATGTAGACATGTGTGTGAACATGCCCAAATGTATAAAAATTGCACCAATTTGTGACAGCAAACACAGCCATTAGTCACACAGGTAGGTACCTCAGGCTGTATCTTAACAGTTGAACAGTGTGAGTTATGGAATCATAGAACATAGTGTAAAAGATGTTTCACTCAATCATTTTTCCCCTTCTTTGCAAATGTCATTTAACGCCTCCAGAGAAATTTCCAAGGATGGAAATTTGACAGGTTTTTGGCCACTGTTAGACATTTCAGCTCTCTGCTCTTCAAACCTTTCACTTTTTCCATTCTGGCAATTTAGGCTCACTATGTTTTTGTCTCATTCACCATGACAACAAATAGACAGTTTTCACTCACTTTCGTAGCAACTTGTTGAAGATTTTCTTTACTTTTCTTTTCTGCTGTCTTATTTAAACTCAACAAAGCTGGCTCATGCAATCTTTCCTCGTGGCATTTTTTTCTGGATATCAATCATTCTGGTTTCCTTTTTGTGGACTTTCTCTAAAGTATGGCATAGTTTTTGATCAATATTTGGATAAAAGGTTCTAAGAAACATTCAGAGTGCTCCTAGAAGCAGTGTGGGGGATAAGAGCACATTTCCCACTGAGTTAGAGTTGAGCAGATTGCCAACCACATCATTAAAAGAACACAGAGGTGCCCACGTCCCTTTTTGTTCATTAGAAATATGATGACAGCTTCTTGCAAAAGTGGGGAATATCATGAGCCATTTTGTGAGTAGGTGCCAGCTCGTGTAATTGCAGTCTGGGTAGGATATGGGGGTCTCTGCTCCTGGGCCACATGGCCTGAACAGTGGTGAGGAATCCCATGAGAACAGCCAAAACCTCCCCCACAAGGCACCTACACTTTGGTGACAACAGAAGGAAGCTCCCAGTATAAGCCTATAAAGCAGATGAAGATTTAGTTAGGTAAATTGCAGCAGTGACCTCCAACACGCTACTGAAAGCTGAGGGGAGCATCCCTGTTGTTAACGCTCCCTGTAGGGTGCAGGCTGCCAGCTCCATGCCAGCAGTCAGGGCACAGGCTGAGGCACAGCCTGGGATCCACCTCAGGGCACCCATGGCAAGTGAAGCTACACCAGCTCACCCAGGAACATGTTAGGAGTGTGTCAGTGTCCTGAGGACAGCAATAGACCTGACTGTTCCAGCCCAGGCTCCTTCAGAGTTCCTCCTGCCCTGCCCACAGCCTAGGACCCTATGTCAGCTCGCAGGGCCACTTTCTGCCCCAGAAATGACACAGCAGAACCAGTCTCCAGCTCCCCACAGCCTGGTCCTGCCTGGACATGGACCATGCCAAGAACCTGCCTCAGACTCACATTAAAAGTCCAAATTTGTGACAAGAAGTCACATAAATAAGCAGCTTCATGATGTATATCAAATGAAAGCTCAAAGGGATTTGAATAGAAGTCTTATAAACTCATTTAGATAAAACATATAACAAATTAAAATTACAGTATATACCATGCTTCCAGCATTTAGTATTTATCAAAAAAAGAAAATGCTAGTCATTGGTTAAGTAGAGTAGAAAACTGTAACTGTGTCTGATTGTTACTTACAGATAGTCAAGGGCAGTCAGCTGCTCCCAAATTATGACATTCTCATATCAGCTACTTTTACTTTTCCAAGAAAAAGTAAGGAGCAAACAGTAGATGTATTTAATAGAAGTCATATCTTATTTTAAATATTCAGAGATCTAAAGAGACCTTTACAATCTATCACTTCATAACTGCATCTTCTGCATAACTTACCTTTTCAGCTCTTTTTCAAAAGATATGAGAATGACAAGTCACAAGTTCAGCAATGAGAGCTTTAGGCAAAGCACAAGACACTGCAAAACAAAAATTAAACAGGTTTACAACATTACTGTGGAGGCATTAAAGAAATATATTGCTATATTTATAGAGAAATAAGAAAGTTAGCATGACCTAAGTTTATTCAGACAGAGATGCTGGCTTAGCAAGATGCCCTCATGCAATGCTGAGCTGACATGGACCTCACAGACCTATTAACATATGACACAATGTCTTGGTTACATGAACAGAGCTACACAGACCCACGAGCAGCCTTGGCTTCTCCTAGTTTTGATATCTGCACATCATGTGATGCTACATGCAGACATTGAACCCTGGTTTTGTTCCTCCTGTCTGTGTGCCTATTGTGTACATGACACTGGATTTCCACATTTATTCATATGTTAACTGGACAATTAATGGTATTTTTTCTCTTTTTAATTAACCTTTTTGCCTAAACAAAGGTGTAAAAGACAAACACAGATTAAGCTTACTCCACTGTTAAGCACTACTCATGTTTACATGTTGCCAAGTTAAATAATCCTGTGAATTCATCAACATACATGTAAATGCTGCCATGTATATAATTCACACTGAGATCCACGTTATAAGGATTGCAGAGAAATGCCCATTTATCTGGACAGATCCGTCCAATCAGTCTTATTTTCATTTCTGACAGAGGAGAAAACACCATTGTCATTTACAGTCCAGGCTTTTTCACTAAATGTACAACTAACATTTTAATTAGCACATTTTCTTCTATTTGTCAGCACTCAGGGCCCCTCAAATTTGGGTTCGTATATTTTTTATTTACCCAAACATCTTTAGTATAGAAACAAAGGTAGCCATCCACTCACAGCCTTCATACAAGCAATTAACTGAGCTTGTTAGCAGCCAGACTCACTTTGCCTTCTCCTAACACAGAGGGGAACTGCCTGGCAACAATTCCAAATGTAATAGTAATCATCCGTTAATTTCAAAAACGTTTGCAGAGTATGTATTTAATACTTAATAATGCTACAAAGAAAAGTATCAAAAGAGCAAAATCAAAGTCCCACTGTAAAAGCAGCATATAGGTTAGCGAGCTCCTGATAAAAGAAGTTTATACTGTATTCCTAGGAAAAATATGTTGACTATTTTACCAGTTTTCCACTGATACACATTTATATCAGAAGTTTGAAATATATTCTAATATTTAGATAACCTGCCACTAAGATAGTTAGAGAACATGATATGCTGATGACAGCTTAACCCCAGTGAATTTATTGATTTAGCTGAATCAAAATTTTATTAGTGACAGTGTCTGGACACCTGGACTTGCCTATACTGGCAAGTGAATTGGGAGAATTGACTCAAAAGTGAGATGAAGGAATTGGTCGGGCAGAGAAATTGGGGGGAAAGAATCCCAGTGGAAAATTGAGAGTCCAATAACAACGGCAACAAAAAAAAGAGTAAGTCTAGAGAAAGACAATGTAATTATCTAAATTATTATAAAAAAAGCAAATCTCAAGTTTTAGTACCAAGTTCTACTGCAAGAATTCGGGAGGCCTTGCTGAAACACATGGCCTGTGTGTCATAAACAATCCATGAGTTACATCCATTCACATCCTGTTAATGACCCTGGATTTCAAGAAAAGAACTAGAATTACAGGAAAAAGGTGATCCTAAAACATTTGGTGTATCATCTGACCTTTACATTGTTAGTGCAATGTAGCACCATTGTACTCCTTTCTTTTTATTTTTATTATTCCTATTTGTTTCTATGACAGTAAATGCTGAGGACATCAAAAGGACCAAAAGTACACTAATCTATGTGCTGCATGAACCACTCAGAAGACTATTAAACACAAAGAGAAATACTACCTCAGCCAAAATGTCCTTAAGGATTAATGACATGAACCACAGGTGAATTAGACTGTTCAAGTCAGTTTACATAAACATATGTTTCTTCATGCTTTGTAGCATGCATATAAAAATTTTTACTTGACCGTGAGTAAAAGGCTGAGCTCCCAGGTCAGGATATGCATAGTTTTGTGACACAGTAATACTGATCTGAATAGAAAGCCGTAACCTAGGACCACGTGACAAGGGGCCACATTCTTGAGCAGAGAAGCCAAGGGTCTGATATAAACATTGTTAGTCTGATAAGCGAGTTAATTTAAGATTTAAAGGACAAGCAGTAAATTCTAGCATGATCATTTACATTGCCTCAGAGAGCAGGCACACAACCAACTAAATTGATGGATGGCTTGACAAATGCCATGGTGAGAAGAACATGGCTGCACACACCATAGATAGACAACTTGCATTCCCAGATTCAAAAGGCTTGTGTCATGAGCAATGCACTGTACAGGATGTATTTTCTCAGCCTGACCTGCCAGTGCTATACCATGCAACATGCACTTCTGTGCTCATCTCTGTTCCTGGCCATCTGCAGAAGTCCCTAAAATTATTCACGAGTTCTTGCCTGTCCTCATGTAGCCAGAAATCTCTTTGACCATTTGAACTGATTTGAGGCCTTGTCCCATTTTTTCCATGGCTTAGACAATTTTTTCTCTACCTGTCTCTTGTTCTGCTACCTATCCTTCACATTGTTCAAAGTTAAGTGTTTTCAAGAAGCTGCCAACTTTTACACTTATGATGCATAAAAGACCCTGATATTTAACTGATAAAATATATTTAAATCCATATCACCTACATACCACAAAGAAAGATAGGAAAAAAAAACCGTTTTCTACTAATTGGTTGCTCCTAATGACCAGTATAAAAAATTACCATATTGCCTAAAAAAAATATGTGATCCTTTCTAGATGGTGTATCCATGCTGTAGAGATTGTAGACTTTATAATGTATTATCATTTTCTCCCATAAACTGACTTTGGTGGAAACCATGTAAAAACATCATGAGTCATTATGTCGCTCTAGACATTCCAGTCTAAACAGAATGGGATGTAGAGGATCTGGTTAATTCCTCTCCATTTTTATAAGAAACTAATCTGATAAAAAAACTGATTTCGCAAAATTTCTAGTATGTCTTTACAATCTTTTTTCTCTGTACACATGTGCATATTTAGATCTTCCATAGAAAATTACGTTCTGTGAATGAAAAAACCTACTCAAATATACTTAATATACTTAAACATTTTAAGATGTTTAAGTCCTCCCATTGAAGATCTTGTTCAGTCCACATGAGAATTTAGTTTTAGCTTTTTCGACAATAAAACACAAATGCTCATCATTTAAAAAATATCATGGAATTCTCACTTACTATGCTGAGTTCTAAACATCATTTAGCAAGGTTGAACACTTCTTGTGTTTTTCTTTTTGATTTATTTAGCTGCATCATAGCTGGTCTTATGTTTTACCGATCACATCTTCTTTCCACAGAAATAATATTTTCCTCATTTCACCAACTGGTTTTAAACAGATTCTAATAATCCCCCTAAATGCATGCATTACTTTTGTTACTAAACATAATAATAAAAAAATCCCACCTTTGAGTTCTCTCCTCTATTTCTACTTATCTGAATCTCCAGAAAAGCAACATTTTCAAGCAGCTGACAGTACCGGCCATCATAGATCTGTCTATCATTTTTACTAATTTCATGCATTGAATGAGTAGACCTTCAACACTTCCCAACATCAAATGATACTGTTTTCAATGACATACAGGTAGATTCAGCAATTTAATGTAATCATTTGGCTACAGCACATCTATGATTAGTTAGAATGAACACCTGGACTTTGTAATAGTCCCTGAATGGCTTGTTTCACGCTCTAGACAGAACAGTTAGTGTGGTTGTAATTTGAAATATATTATGGGTGGTCACAGTCATGTCTACAATCCATGATAAGGATCTGTGCTCTGTGGGGGTGAGCAGCAGGCAGAGTAATGGGTACCCTTCCCTCCAGCAAGGTAATTGTTGTGGAGGGAAGCACCAGATCCTGTATTTTAGTGACTATAAAAGAGCATAATTTTGCATTTTCTGTGACTTTCATGAAGGAAAGGAGTGGAAGCTTCCAAACTGACTTTCTTTCCATATCTCTAATAGAACCTGAACAGTATATATCCCAGATAAGATACTAATATGGATGTTACCTCATGAATTCATGATCATACAAGACTGGGAATTAAGTGAGGCTCAATTTGTCCACATTGACTTGAATCCTTGCCACCCTAACATTCCAAATGCACAGAGTTCAAACATGTTCTGACAAAGTTTGAAGATTTCCCTTCACTTGACAAGTGTATTATATCCCTTCAACCGGACAGCAAAACCATTGGAGAGTGAGATTATAAAAATAATTTCCCATCATCCCAACATTTATTATCTTTCATTATGCTACTTTTATTGGCTCATAGGCATTATCAACACACAGGCATAATTTCAAGAGCATGAACTTGATTTCCCAAGACTCTATCAGTGGTATTTAGCTGGAATTTTCATATGGCACAGAACCTATCACTTAGCTTAGAACAACATGGACACCAGAAACACTTCTTCTGGAAATCTGTACTTGAGAGCATGGCAGGAACAAAATAAAAGTAGCTTTTGTTTGTTTGTTTGTTTGTTTTTGTTGTTTGGGGTTTTTTTGCCTAACAACATCCCATTCTTCAGCACTTCAGCAGGCTAAATAGTTTTGCCAGCTACTATAGGATTTTATGCTTAATTATTTACACACAGACTTCAGAAAAATCATACAGTGCAAGCACGCAAGCAAGTGGCATTGTCAATATTTGTGCAATCAGAAAAGAATATATATGAATAGAGCTGTGGATTTCTGTAATTTAGTTTTTTATATGCAGAAAGAAACAGAGGGAATGTAATACACAATAAAATCAAGGTGACTATGCACAGGAAAAAACAATCTTACTTTATTTTTTTTGTTTTGCTTTCCATTAATCAATTTGTGTCCTAGTTATTGCTTGTTCTCCCTGAGGAAGGTAATTTTGTTTTTACATGAAAGCACCCAACCCCCTCCTAAAAGCACTCTCATTTGTTCTGTACAAGAAAAACATGGATAGAAAATGGACTTACCACGGCATATAGAAAAACTGTAAAGCAGAGAGGGAGACCAGCCTTTCCCAGCTTAGCAAACCCTGCCCAAGGAAAACAAGTAATTCCCCTCTCCAAAGGCTACTGCCCCTTCACTCCTATTTAAGGGCAGATGCAGTGCTATATTTAGAACTAACTGAGTGATTCTCCCAAAACTGGGGTCAGCCTAATACGCAATAAGGCAGTGATATAAAGGCAAAAGAAAAGCATTAGCCTATATGCAGTTTAATACTGTATTTTAATAAAAGACAAACCTCATTCCTTTAAAAAGCAGTTGTTAATGTTAAAAGTAGGGTTTCTTTTCCCAACAACACCAAGCATATGGGAAGCAATTAAATGTCAGAAAACAGTTTAATTTCTTTATTTAGAAAAGTTTGAAGTTCTAAAATGATCAGTAACTTAGAAGGCCAGCGAGGAGACTTAAACTCCAGAATATTATTAATAGAGACACGAGATCTCCTTAGTGCTCTGGGCTGTAAAATGAGCCTCCCTATTGCTTCCTTAAGAGCTCTCTGGATGTGAGAATATCTGCAACATATAAAAGCAAACCAGTTGTATAAAACCCTTATTATTTCCATCTCTATTACATCAATAGTCGATATAAGAGAGATTTTTCTATGTCTTATCAGTAAAGTAAGAAAAAATTTTATATGCATGGAGGCATAAACACTCAGAGGAAAAAATACAGCCAAAGAAGTCAACTCTGTGAGACCTTGGTGGTCCCTGATGGTTCCTGATTATTACTAACTAAAATGGATGCTTGCTGCCTGTAGGGCTCCTGGGTTTCTGTCCAGAAGCTACAAGGCACTACTGTGGTGGCTCTGACATGCCCAGATGGCATGGGGTAGCAGCACTGGCTCTGCAGAGCTGATAGGCTTGGGATCAGTCACTCTGCCCCATTCTGGTGGTAGACAACTCCACAGGGATTGCACCTGTATGGGGGAAGGGAAGGAGGGGTAGGACCTCTGACAAGGATTTGTGACAAGCATGAATAATTAATCACATTCCTCTTATTCTGTCTGGAAATTGGACAACATGCTTGTGAAAATCTGGCTATATGGCAGACCTAATGACAACTCTTGACTTAGCCCATAACGACTCAAATAATCAGTGAGTTAGCAACATACAAAAGGTAGGGAATTCATTGATCTTAAAATTATTTGAAAATAACAGGATCTATTTTCAATTTACTTATATAGAAATCCGGTCATTGTCAAAGTCACTAAATGACAATCTCTTCCACTGCTTGGTATGTGACACCGATAGACGAAAAGTATTCTTTTTAAGTCTGTGTTCTTCTTATGTATATATGCAGGGAAGCAGAGCAAGAGGTGGAAAAGCCTTTAAATAACTTGTTCTTATCCCATCTGCAATGTCCATCCAAGTTTCCTAAATAGCTCTGGTAAGGACATTTCTTACTTTTGTATCATCTAGGGCTACCATTCCCTTGAAACAGACTTCTCCCTTCCTCCCATTGATCTTGAATTATAACTCAGTCTGACAGAATTGGATCTACAGAGACAGACAGAGTGGCATATGCCCTGAATGTAGATGTTGCTTCAGAAGCAGCTGTCAAAGTAATTAGCATGTAATAATCCAGAGCAAACCCACTTTACTTACCCAGCTCCATCTCTTCTCTCCTATTGAATATTCCTGTGGGAGGTAAAAGGTCATTTTTCAGAAAACTTTGAAGTTCTCACTACACTCTGCTTTCCATTTCTTGTTCTATATTTATTATCTCTACAGAAATGGAGGCATTTACAGCCTGCTCTGTCTGCCATTACACTTGAGCACTCTTCTATTTTAAGTTTTCTTCAGGGTGTGGCTGGATGACAAAAATATGGAAGCGCATCCTAAGGACTGTGGGAAAAATGCCAAAGGCAAGAACAAGCCATATAGGAGGGCCAGTCTCAGGTTGTGTCCAGGAAGGACAATAAATAAATTCTTCATCTCTTCATAGATATTACAAAATAAGATAGAAGGGAAAACTGCAAGATTGTGTTATTCATTGGTGGTGAAATTTAGGCAGCAGAGCACCAAAAATTATCCAGCATTTTAACTATGAAATAATTTACATTATATTCCTACTTGCTCCCTAACACAGAAGGTGCCCTCTCCTTATCCTTCCACTTCCCAAACAGAAGATCTTCCCTAAGAACTTTTCTAAAGCAGAGATTTAACAGGGTATCGAAAGGATTATTCAAGCATTTAAAACTTAGCATGTGCTAAGTGAATTTGGTATTTTGTGAATTTGGTATTTTAGAACTATTTCTTTATCTTATGCTAGTCCCCTGGTGTGGGTTGCTTAATTGATACAGGCCTAAGTAATATCTCAACAACTTCAGCAAAGGGGAAGAAAAACAACTGAAATGGAGCTCAGGAAAACGAGGTGTTAGCTTTTTAGCCATTGGATTAAACATCAAAAGAGTAATGAAATGAAGTGTAATGGTGTTAGAAGAGGTATGTTTTTAGCCTATAAGGGTGCCTTAATAGCAGCCTTGTGCTTTAATCTTTCCCCAGTTCTAAGAAGGCCCTAATACATCTTTGTATGGCAGCTTCTGAAGCCCAGCTTTGTTAATACGTTGACTACTGATTTCTTCAAATGCTTGTTGCATATTTATAGCTTCATATAAATTAAAAGATTGGTAACTAGCGGTGAGGTTCCTCATCTCTGCAGCAGTCCTAATTATTCACACAGCCCTGTGGTGAGGTTTCTAAAGCCATGCTAGAACAATGGACACTGTGCACCGGTGATCCTAGAGCAGCCTCTCTTCACAGTTAGCCAAGTCCCAGCATCTCCCTTGGTGTTACAAATGAAAGACAAAACAGTGCATGCAAATTCAAACACATAAAAAAAAAACTCATGTTCTTTCCTCTGTTAATGCCTTTGCTCAGAAATTCAGGATTATCAGTTATGAGCTCCACATACAAACCCAATAGAATGTGTCTCATTCAGAAGAGAATACCACCACCTGAAGGACTGAACTCAAAACAGTTTTGGAGGGAGTGCAGCTGCTCATGAAGATTAGGTAGCAAGAGAGGGGTAACAGATGCACTTTACTGCTGACAGCACTGTAAATGTGCAGTTGAGTACAAATCCCCAAGGGAAATACACCTTACTGCCTCTCTCATGTGGGGAGAGAACAAACCCTACTGACTTCTAAGCCATTTCTCTCTCTACCTCCTCTTTTCTGTTTCTTTTCTTTTCTTTCTTGATGCATTTTCTCTCTTCTAATAGAACTTCCCAATTTTCTTTTAAAGTGCCCAACTTGCAAGTATTTTAAGGCTGGCTTCAAGCAGCTGAAAACTGTCAAAAGCTAAAACTACCCTTCCCAGAAATGAAACTATGCTGTGTGGAGATGAGACCAGAGAAGAGTCAAGTAATTTGGAGGAGGAAAATACACTTCCAACTAAAGGAACAGTAAACAACTCCCAGGAGAGAGAACAATGGCAGATGAAACAAAATGACAACAAAACACCCCACATTAGATGCAAGATGTTTTAAACAGCCAGACAAGGATTTTCAATCAGCAATTCATCTGAGCTAGACTGAACTGCACCAAGAACATCAAACAATTTTAGCATAAATCTTTGAACAAACACTAAAATACCTGAGCATACAAAATGTTGGGATTTTTTTTCCTGCAACATAAGGTAAAGTGAATCTCTTAGTAAGTATCTTCATTTATTTCTAAGAAGACAAACACACCACTGAGTTACAACTCACTGAGTTATAGCAAATAAATTATTTTTCAGGATATCTAAACAGTAATGTGTCCCCCTGCTATCCAAGAAGCCCCTCTAAAGCCCATCAGAGTCAGTATTAAGGTTTTACTGACTCAGAAAAACTTAGATTCGTGTCCTTCTTGATTTAATATCAGCTCAGTAGCATCTCTTCATTTACCTTTACAATGAGACCTGTGAGAAGACAAGAACCACAAAAATGTTTGGTCTTATTCTGGTATATTTATTCTAGTGTCACACAACACACTTGGCAGGTACCTGCTGCTGCAACAGTAATCCTTATCAGCTAACCCCAGTATCATCAACAGCACACTAAATCTAGAGAGAACCACAGGCTGTAAGAAGGCAGAGACAGGGACTAACATTTCAGTGGTGTGGTCCAGAGGTTTTGCCACACTTGGAAATGAAGGCAAGGCAGCTGCAGTCCCGAATCCACCATTAAGTAGCACCATTCAAAGCCTATTTTAATGTATTCAGACTTCAGTAGCTGTCAGCTGCAGGAGTTACTGCTTACAACATTTACATATAGTATTCACATCAAACAAGCACAGAAAACTGAGGCACATAATCAGAGAATGTTTGAGGTTGGAAGGGACCTCTGAAGATCATCTAATCCAGCTCATTTCTCAAAGAAGGCTACTTGGAGCTGGTTGGATGGGACCATGTCCAGACTTTCAATATTTCCAAAAATGAAGACTTGTGGTGGTTTTGGCTGTTGTAGAATTAATTTACTTCCCAGCAGCCGATATAGAGCTGTGATTTGGATTTTCTCTGAACATAGGGTCAATAATAGATACTTCTGTTATTGCTGAGCAGGTCCAAGGCTCTTTCTGCTTTTCATGCTGTCATGCTGGCAAGGGAAGTGGGGGTGCATGGGAGACTGGGAGGAGACACAGCCAGGACAGGTGACCTAAATTGACCAAAGGGACATTCCAGACCATATGACATCATGCTCAGTACATAAAGGGGAGGGAAGGAGGGAGAAGTGGGGGGTGGGGACATTTGGAGTGATAACATTTGTCTTCCCAAGTAACTGCTGTGTGTGATGGGGCTGTGTTCTCCTGGAGATGCCTGAAAAAATGCCTGCCCTCAGGAAGCAATGAATTCTGTGGTTTGCTGTTCTTGTGTGTGCAGCTTTTGCTTTTCCTGTTAAACTGTCTTTATCTCAACCCAGGAGTATGTTTTACCCTTCTAATTCTCTCCCTGATCCTGCTGGTGGGAGTGAGCAAGCAGCTGTGTGGGGTTTGGCTGCTGGCTGGGGTTAGACCATGACAAGAATACAAAACCTCTCTGGGCAACAAGGGCCAGCTCTTGGGTACTCTCACAGTGGGGAAAAAAAAAAAAAAAAATCTGATGTTCATAACCTCTCTGTTTGAGTTTGTGTCTGACTGTAACTAACTCTGGTTCTGTCCCCTTCTCCTCTTGGGCTGACAGAAGCTGAAGATCACTGGTAAAGGCACAGACATGACACCCTGCAGGTTCAAAAGCACACACACATTTGCTGTCTGGTTGCCTTTTCTCTCTCTGTCTGCGTCACTGCTGGCAGCAAACGGATGCACACTCTCAGGATGGCTGATGTTGCAGGCACCCCATACCCATGGGTCCCTCTAGATAGCTTTATGTAGAGTATAAGGGCACCTAAACCCCCCAGTCTGACACCAATAGCCAGCAGCCAGTCCCCCCACTAACTGGCAGTCAGTCCATGCAGTACTCACATACATGGATGACACAGATATATAGTTAAGAAAGGTTTGAATGAAGACAGGATAGACTGTGGTGTTCAGGCACAGGCCTCAGTCAGATAGGTGTCCTTTATACACAATCAGTCCCTTTTATAGCCCTTTCTAGGTGATCCTCCCTTTGTTCCTCTGATTTCTTCCCCTAAACATTTCTTGATCACTTTATTCAGGTCTACCAATTCTCACACCTCTGGTCCTCAGGATCTTCACTCACCCCATCCCAACATCTCCAGGTAAAAATCTTCTCACACTCCACATACCCTCACACAGATAATGTGGAAATTATGTGCTCCTGTTTCACAGAGGAAAAAGAGGAGGAAAGGAATACACAGCACATCACACGTCAGTGGCTGCATGATGAGTCCAACGTGAGAGCTATGAAAACCTCAAAGGGTATCAAGTTCAGGCATATCACTCTATTCAAGGTCATTGAACTTTTTATGGCATATCCAACAGTTCATGTCACTGAAAGCACATAGCTATGATGTGTGTCCCATGCCACACGATATATTGCCTGACATATATGATCATTATTCTACTTTAGAATAATGAACTTTTACTGTATTCCTGGAACCAGGTAACTCTCATTACAAAATTTGTACTTTTTTATTTCAGAATGAAATTACTTACATCCACAACATGTCCAAGGAATGATTTCACTGTAAATGGGCAAGAACTATTGCAAATGCAGATCAGGCACAATTTTTTTAAGGATATATCAACTGGACGCCTTAATTCCTGTTCCTCACTACTGCTCAATATCTTTGATTCTGTAGTTGCTGTAAACAAAAAGAATGAGTTTACTATAGATATAGATATAGATATAGATATAGATATAGATATAACAAGAAGTGTGCTAAGGTCAGTGGTCTCAGGCAGGCCCCAAATTTACACTATTTTGATAGATTTTCATCTTTTTAGCAAGAACAAAGAAAGAAACCACTGCTTAGCAGGAGTGTTAATGAACTATGCTGATTCTTCTCCAACTGCTCACTAGTTGCTTCTCCAGGTCTTCAAGAGCAATGCCTTAGTGCATAAAAACAAATCAGTATTTCATTACATCTTCATACTGAAGAGACCTACTTGATTATTCCATCCCAATCTCCAACTAATATTTCTGTCCATGTTCCATATAATGGTGCTTGAGGTCAAGCTACATTTGGACATCACCAGTTCTCTCCGTTCCTGCTACTGCTCCTCCTGTACAGCTGTGAGTATTCCTAATGGGGAGATTTTGCTGAAATCTTTGTCCATGCCATTTAACTGATTATTTAATCTTCTCACTCTTTGCCATTCAGTTGTCACTAAATCAGTCACCCGCTATTGTCCTTGACTCATTTGATAGCATCAGAGTAATTTCATTTCAAAGGGTGTTTTTACCCCAATAAAAACTGTAGGATTCCACACACAAACACTGTTCACATTAAAACAAAACTTCGAAAAAGTATTGTTAATTTGTTCTTTTTTTCATAATTTATCCAGACTAGGTCTTGTTTCACATACTGGCCTGCTGAGTATCCTCTGCAACTGTATTTTACAGGGCAATGTTTACATTACTGATTGAAAAACTTACAGATATAAGTACATATATTTTGATCTCTACCTTACTGATATCTGAATCAAAAAAAAAATTCTATTATTCTTAACATTAATCAGAGATAGCTGTGTGTTCCAGGTACACAGATAGCTTGAGATTGCAGTAAAATTTTTGCACCATCTGTTTTTTTACTCTGATTTTCTACTGCAATTAGGCGGCATTAGGTACCACAAGCAGCTGGTATCTACTGTAACATATCCTAAATAAATGGCAGGCAGATTCAGAGAGCTGCAAGACCAAAGCAGGCTTTCATCCAGCTTAATAAATATCTTGAGGCTTACGTCACATCAGAACGGCACAGAATGTAAAGCTCTGAATGCTTAGGACAGCTGTCCTCCTTCCCTGCCTCGGTGGCCTTTCTGATTAGACTTGTACCCAATCCCATCCACTGGCAGTGTTTCCCAAGTGACATAAATACTGCAGCAGCGAAGGAGACAAAAAAATCTTGAGCTGAGTGTGGTTGTCAAGATGCCTGGATATTTATGACAGTACAACAGCAGTAACATCACAACATCACAGAAACTATTGAGGTTGCCTAGATCCCCAATGAGTTCTGTGGTAGATCATTGTTCTTTACCTGACAAAGGAACCCAAATGAGCAGCCCAGAATTTTCAATGCATAGGAACTCCTGTGTGGAAATATATAGTTTGAGGTCAGAGTATCATAGTTATCACTGTCTTATCACTCTCAGAGTCTATTCAGTTGTGCTGGCAACTTCTGTGCAGTGACACCACGCAATTGAAAAAAACATGGTTAAAACACCATCTGGTTGAAGTACTTATACTATAAAAGGAAATAGGTCTTAATTTGGATTTATCCAGGAACTAATCCTTACTTATTGCTCACACTTTTCTCCAGCTCCTAATTATGTTTAGTGTATATAAAAAATTGTGCCTTTTTTTTCTAGAATTAAAATTTGCTTAGCATTACCTTCCACACAGTAGTTTTTTGCTGGCTTCTTAGATTGAAAAAAACCCTGTATTTTCTTCCTCTGAAGATGCTCACATATAAACCCTCAAACTTCACCTTCCCACTCCTATTGCACTGCAATTGCTAGATAGAATATTGGTTTCTGACTATTCTGGCAGCACAGCCTACGAGCACAAAGAATTCAGGACTTTTGTGAACAAGGTAGAAAAAAACCCAAAGAATTAAAATAAGTTTGGGGTTTAGCTGTTTATATAATTGTAATTTTCCAGATATGTGAAAAAAGAGAATGATTCATTGAAGATACTGCAAGCAAGCAATGAAGTAACAAGGAAATTGGAACCATGTGTTGACATAATAGTGGATATTCAACCAGAGATGAGAGATGGACATAGGTCATGCTAAACATTAAGCAATGGAAGAAATAGTTTGCAGTGATAACTTACCAGCAGTGTGCCTTTATGCCTTTCTCCAGCTTCTTATTATACTTAGTGTAAAAGAATTGTGCTGCTTTTTCTAGAGTTGAAATTTGCGTATCATTACCTTCCATGCAGGAGTTCATATCAGAGAAGCAATATGAACTTGCCAGCAGTGTGTCTTTCTGGCCAAGAAGGCCAATAATATCCTGGGGTGTATTAAGGAAGAGCATTGCCAGCAGCTCACGGGAGGTGATCCTGCCCCTGGCTCAGCCCTGGTGAGGCCACGTCTGGAGTGCTGTGTCCAGTACTGGGCTCCTCAGGACAAGAGGACCATTCAGCCCCTGGAGCAGGTCCAGTGAGGGCTATGAAAATGATTAAGTGCCTGGAACATCTTGTACAAGGAAAGGCTGAGGGAGCTGGGCCCGTTCAGCCTTGAGAAGACGTGGACTGAGATGGCTACAGGTATCTGAAGGGAGGGTGCCAGAGGATGTTTTCAGGCTCTGCTCAGTGGTGCCCAGCAACAGGACAAGAAACAGGCAGAAACTGATGCACAGGAAGTTCCACATTAACATGAGGAAGACCTTCTTTACTGCGCAGATAACTGAGCACTGGGACAGACTGCCCAGAAAGGCTGTGGAGTCTTCTTCACAGGTGATATATAAGAACCATTTGAGCACAATCCTGTGCCGTGTGCTCTAGGATGGCCCTGCTTGAGCAGGGAGATTGGAACACAGAATCTACTGTGGTCCTTTCCACATGACCCATTCTCTGACTCTGTTACAAAAAAGTTAATATTCCAGAAACAGGAAGTATGTAGGAAAAGCAACCTTACCCGAAATGACAACTTAGGATTATGATATTTTCAAAAGTTTTCTGGGAAATGCTATTTAAGCAACCTGCATTGCATTCCTAAACTGTAATATAAAAGCTTTGACTTGAGCTTCAGCATTGTGCCTATAAAAAGACAAATATGTATTGTAGATGTTTTTTCCAGCTAAATCCTAGGTAGAATTAGAATAAAGATGTAAAGAGTATAAAGCTGATTGTGATGGCTGCTGGTGAAGAGACTGCCTGACAGCTTGGAAGATGGTGTCTTTGCAGGAATCATGAATGAAGCCAGTAAAGAGAGGCAAGTGTAATGGAAAGTAAGAGCTCTGTTCTGGACTTGGTGAGTTGAGATGGACAACAAAATATGATGGCTGGTTTTCTGTGCACTTTTGATGAATCACACACTTTAAACTCGTGTATGATACATGTGGGACAGAAACACTGCCTTCATTTTCAGCTGGAAAAAAAATATGGCACTGAAAAGAGAACAGACAACCACACATGTACCCTGTCTAACAGCAGAAAGGAACATATGTGCAGTGTTACTCCTTTTCTAACAGAAGTATGACAGGAATTTCCTCATGTGTCACATACCCTGGGAAACAATTGTGCCTCATGACAACCACATAGAAATAGTCCACTAAAGCTCAATTCTCAGGTAACATAGAGTAGTTGTCTCAACAGTTTGACTTCTGATTTTCTGTGTGCCTTATTCATTATTACTGTTTGCTATTCCACCTCCTCACACCTCCACATACCTCCCTTAATAGTTCTCAAGAAGAAAGGAAAGGGAGATGTCTAGATGTGCCATCATTAGTGCCAGCCTGGAAGATGAGACAATGACCAAGATGACAATGCCACTATCTCTCACTACTCAGATACATAACAAGCAGGGTAACACATAACTTACCAACATAACTAATAATGACATCCAAGAGTCTTCTGATGGGTCTCTCTACAGCCAGTCAAACCTCCTGCTAATGGAACTCACAGGCACTTAGAACATGGTGGGTTAATTCTGGTCCTGAAAGCAGCCCTCACATCCAGCCCTTCTGAATTCACAGCTGCAGAGGTGCTATATTCCTCCCATAGAGGACTTGACCTGAAATTGGGTAAGAGGATGTAAGCTGCTCTGGAGAGCAGCAGAACACATACATTTGCTTTGTTCTTTAAAACTTTCCTAATAACCTGCTATTTGCTGTAGACAGGGCAAGGACACCAAATGTGCTTTAGGCCTGGCATAATAAAGTCATTCTTATGTTAAGAAAAAGCTTATGTAATATGCACCAGGGATGTTAAGGAGGAAAAGGTCAAAGAATTGATCTGCAGAATTGATCTCCAGAAGCTAATGAATATTTGCTTGGTGAATGTAAGCTGTTAAAAGAAAAGAATAGAAAACAACAACCCAGTAAGGAGAAAAGATAAATCATTGTGTATGAAAGAGATCTGAAGAGGAACCAAGTATGATGATATCTTTCAGTCAGATACATTACAGCTAAAGATCAACATCAAAGATCAGCAACTTCCTCCAGGAAATAATTGAAATGGCAGCTATCCAAATACAGCTGCTTGTAAAAGTTGTTTAATAATATCCAAAATCACCTCAGATTTCTTTAACCAGGTTTCATGACTTGATAATTCTGGCCACCATTTACAACTAGTATTTAATTTACCATATTTGGAATAATTGTCATGTTCATTATTAAAATTTGCATGCATAAGCATTTACACCGACAAACCACGACAATGATTAAGGGATTAGAGCAACTGATACACAGGAAGAGAATGAGAAATCTTGGCTGCTCATCCTGGAGGAAAGAAATTTCAGAGGATTTTATGAATGTGTATAAATACCTAAAGGGAGTGTGTAAAGAAGACAGAGCCAGGCTCTTCCTAGTGATGCTCAGCAATGTGATAAACTGTAGCTTGGCCCTGGAGGACTGAGATGTGGCCACAGGCAGGGCAGGAGGAGGCTCTTGTTAACTCCAAAGTTACATTTGGGGAGAAAAGCTGATGAAAGTCTCCTCCACACCTCTGAGTTCTCTTCAAACACATTGCATTGTGTTGGCCACCAGCAAAACTGCTTTGATCAAGTGTCTACTGCCTTCCTTATACCACAGAATGTAGCATTTGGTGAGTAAGGAATCCAAAATAACAGAGCAAGGCTTCCATGATATAGCACTTGCCTTTAGACAATTGGTCCATTCCAATGCTGGATTTTATTTTAAAGCATCACTTAACTTCTGCAATATAATATGACACATAAACTCCAGTTTCAAATAGGCAAGTTTCAGTGATTTCAATATTGCAAATTATTTAAACTTCAGGCTGCAGTTAAATGATAAATATCAAACTTCATATTAAATATCATATTTATAGTATATTAAATATTCACTTGCATTCAACAGGTAAGTACATGTGTGGATTTGGAATTCCTAGAAAAGGCTTCTCAGGACCATGGAGGACTTTTGGGCAACAATCAAGGTGAATTTACATTGGTTGTGATTTCTTAGGATATGCTTCTGTTTTCCCTTTCACAGTGGGAAAGTGTAGGATGGGTGTAGGGCCCAACCCATACCATGTAGGTTGAGGAAGAGATGAGAGGGCAGCCAGGAGAGTGGCTGGATATGAGGCTGCTCCCCCCAGCCTTGGAGCTGTTATTGCTGCTGGCTCACCAAGCCCGACATCAAGGTCAGAATGAAGGAAGCATTAGACCATTTTCCAAAGGTCTCCTCAGGGAAAGCCTGCCCTCTGAGCTGGAGACAGCCACAGCCCTTGGCCATGCAGCTCGAGGTTTAGCACTCTGCATCTGCCCATCCCCTCAGCCCTGTGCTCTTTAGAGGGGCCTGAGGCTCTATTCCTCTGTTCCAACTCCTCCTCTTTGGTATTCTTTCACATGGAATAAAAAGAGACTGAATTTTCCCTCTCCAAATGGCTGACTTTGACACTGTGCCCAGTCTCTCTAAAATTGGAATATTAAATATCAAATGGAAATAGCTTATCTAAGAGACCATATAGAAGAAAACCTGGGATGCAACACTTAATACAGGTGAAAGAAGAACTTCCATCTATCATTAGTATCAATACTGTTTCAGTTTAAGGACTTTTTCTGAAACTCAGAAATCAGAGTGAAAAAGGCATTTGCTATCTACTCTAGAGTGGAATATATATATATATATATATATATATATATATTTGTGATAAAAGGTTTCTCTCACAAATAAGATCTATTTCCTAAAAATCGTTTAAGTAGTCAGCTCTGTCAGACCTTCATGCCCTTCTTGGGTCAATTTTTGGTCAGTATAATGGGACTTATGGGACCATTCGAGCTGCTGTAACTCCAGCATTGTGCTTCAGATCATTTATTCTGAAAGTAATTTTTTCCAGGACCATTTATTTTGGAAACTATTTTAGTCCCTGCAGGCTGAGAAACAGTGAAGGAAAAAAAAATAAATTTGGAACTTCTCCAGGATTTGCAGCTAAAGATCTTTCCCACTGTCCACATGACTCCTGAGACAGTATAAAACTAACCTAGGCTAACAAAATAGGGAAATGTAAATGTGTTGTTAAAAGGATGTCAGGTATAGAAGCTAAAGAACAAAAGAAAGCGGCTGAAAACTAATTGTAGAAAATACAAAAAATATGTCAGTAATAATAAAAAGAGAAATTATTTTTCAATCACTCCTTCATACTAAAACACACTCACATATTGTCTTTTAAAACTTTCTCTCCGTTACAAATAGCAAACTGAAGAGTCAGATTTTGAAGGCATGGAAAGCTACTTCACTTGCACTTTACACACACACACTAAATTTAAAAAGAAAAAAAGATGTTCAAGGTCAGCAGGCAAAGTATGAAAAAGCTTCTTTCTCAACCATGGTCTTTTTATTTTAGCCAGGCTCTCCTCTATCTTCCAATATCTCTACCTTGGGAATTTCATGCATAATTTTTAAATAACCCCACTAAGCAGCTTAATAAAAATAATCAGCCTATCCTTTATAAAATAACTATTTTGTGAAATAACTCTGTTACACAAATGCAGGAGTACCCAATCTCCACCCCTTATGATGTTCTCTGAAGATATGGATAGCACAGAAACACTTCAGAAAGTGCTTTAATTTGGGTTCATCTTAAATTGAAAGACTGCTAGCAATATTACAAACACTGTCTTCAAAACAGCTAGTTCTGTGAAACACATTTACCAGAGAAAACAGCTTTGTCCTTACCAGATAGGTTAGCTATTTCCTTCTTTCTTTTTATTTTCAAATGGCAAAATATTAGACAGCCGTGGCCACATGTTTTGTCTAGCTATTCATCTTACTCCTTTGGGCTACTCTGAATGGCTTAAGTGTAGTTGAAATCCAAATTTGGCTCACTAGATTCATTTGACAGATGGGCTAGGAAAATGTCATTTGTAAAAGTAACTTGGATAAAATCCTTTTTCATGTATCAAGACATTTTCTTTTCCTAATAAATATATATAACAAACAGGTCCTGTCCAAACAGGGTTTGTAGCATCTGGCACTTCTGTCAAGACAAAATACATATTTAAAATTTTTGGCTCTGACAGACCTTTTAGTATGGCTGGAATGTTTCCTATTTTAAAGTTTACCTAAGAAGCCTCTTAACTTATGAATAACTTCACAGAGTAATACCCATATCCTTGTGTCACTTACCAATGACTGCAGCACACTCAGTGAAATAATGCATCCATTCCATTAATAAAAGAAATGCAGGGGTACAGAGAAGAAATTGATGGTTTCTCTTCTCTCATCTTTACTTTTTTTCTTTTTTTTTACCCCATGACCCCATGATAGGGTATGCCTCCACTATGTTATTGAAAATACCTCAGCACAAAATGCGAAGTAACATTGTCTTTGTTAGAGAGAAAGCAAAAAAATAACAGCAGGACAAGAATGAACAATTATTTCATTTGTGATTATTAAGCTCTGTAGGAAATTTTTGCATCAGCTCCTTTTCCTGCTTTTCTCAGCTACACAAATAAAGCTGCCCTTGTTGCTGCTCAGTAGAAGCCACTACCCACTAGATGGGGCCCCAAGGCAAGAAGTTCTCAGCTCACAACGCCAGGTGCACCCTCAGAAGCTGCATTTCCAGAGGAGAATTATTATAGTAAGGGCAAAAAGTGGTCAGAAATATCAGAACCCCAAGTGTGTTTAAAATTTCGAGCTGAATTTTCAATTTAGTTCAGAAGGGTACTTAAATTCTACTAGCACCTACACCAGAAGGAAAGCACAGACCCTCTACCACACAAATTCTTGGCTACCTAATCCTTAAACTCAACATTCTTAAAAGACAAAAAACAAGCAAAGAAACAAAAAAGTCCCTGTATTTAACAAATAAAATTCAGAAGATTTTTCCTGTAACTGATCTGTCTACACAGAACTATGGCTACACCTACTCCCAGGGGAGCACAAGCACAAAATCATGTGTAACAAATAGCACCATGTGTTTCCTCGCTGTTGGTCCAGGCAGCAGCAATCCCACCATCCCTTAGGAAAATATTTTTCCAACAAGCTACAGTCCTCAGAGACTTTATCTTGGTCTGCTGGGAACTCAGCTTCTCACAGAAACGCATCAGCTTCCCTGCCCAGATTTGGCTTCTAGATACACATACAGAAAATACTGATATTCACATATTTAGAGAGAGAAGGGATCACAAAAGTCTCTGCACTTCACACCCAGAGACATAACCACTGATCCAAGACATTATTTTGATTTTTATTCACTTTGATGCACAACTGTTTCTCATTTAATCCATTCAAACTTGATTCTCAGCAATGATTTACCATCTTGTATATAATTGTCCTATACTGTGAGTGCAGATTGCTGGAGAGGCAGCCTTCTCTAAGGCAACTTCGGGAGGTAGAACACACTGTCTACTCATCAAGCTAACAAGAGATTCCCAGGCATGGTAATTCAGTCATCAATACTGAAACAGTATTCAAATTCCCCTCTTTTGGACTATGAGACATGGCACTTTCCCAAACAATTCCTGAGTACAGGATTCAGCCTGAGCAAGGCATCATTGCCCGTGGAGGTTTGAAGACAGTCCTGTATTACTAGGTAAGATGGCTTTACAGTGCAGTATAAAGTAGTCCTAGGGATGCCAGTAGTTCTAGGGATCAACCATAACAGCCATAAACCTGTTCATTTTAATAGTACATACACATATATATGTATGTATATCTATATCTATCTATCTATCTATCTATCTATTAATACCAGCATCTGGTAGACTTAAAAATGGAGCAGCTGCTGAGAATGAAAACTGCTAAGCAATATTGGAGTGAGGGCAGGGGAGAGACAACTACCACAGGAGGAGTAGGGAGCTGAAGCAGCTTGTGCGTATTATGGCAGGTTCACCAACCATCTTGGAAGTCTGTAATTGTAGCAGGGAAGAACAGCATACCATAAGAGAACTGACAAAATTCAAATGAAGGAATGGAATCATTAAAGTGTAAATTCAGGGTATAACTGGAGCAAAGAAACTAAAACAGACAAGACTTGTCTGTTCCCACGTAGGCTGGTGCAGGAGAAGGAACATGAGGTCCAGATAACACTGAATATTTGCAGTGACCGAAATAGGAAAGTGCTTCTGAGCAGGCAGGCCTGGAAGAGCCACAAGTTCCTGATGACAACCAAGCCTTCTTCAGGAGCTGTGCAGAGTAGGTCCACACTGAAGAATGCCATCTCTCCGCTTTACAGCACTTTCAAAACAGACTCTCCTCCCATCCAGTAATATAAGGAAGGGGGAAGGAGATCTATTACTTCATCCCCATGTATATGGCAGCTTTTCTTTGCTGCCTCCTACGCTTCATCTGCCATGGCTTTAAGTCTGCCCACTCTCCCCCTTTCACATGGTTCTTGTACAGCTCTGTGCCAGATACTCCCTTGTCACCTGCATACCTTGCTTTGCCAAGGTCACTTTCTCACATGCCATCATCAATTGTTCTTTCTCCTCACATCGTTTTAATGAATCATTTAATCAATCAATCAATCATTTTCAATGTTTGTTATCCTCTTTGAGGGATTTTCATTCTCCAAGTTACTTTCCTCCTGTGCTTTATTAGACTACAGTCTGCTGAGCTCTCTTCAAAGTTCAGCATGAGATTACATGTGAGTGGGTGAGCCCATAAGCTCTCAGACAGTGCTCTCAAGATAATTAGAAGCATATATTGTTATAAACATGGCATCTTTGTTCAATTAATCCTGAAATTACTCAATAGTACTGTATGGCCTAAAGACACTTCTAGAACTTACAAAATACAGAGTAATGCATTTCAGGCATTAAGATTTTTAGTAATAAACTAGTAAAAAATAAGGATGTTGTGCAACTTTCAGTAGATTAATAGGAATATTACTACCTTTAAAAATTGTCATAGTATCCAGCCTGAATATTTCTAGCCAGAGAGTAAGCAAAAATTAATCTGACTTCTTTCTGCATTTCTTAAAGAAACAAAGAGATCAACCAATCATTGATAGTGCTGTTTTACATAATGAAAGACTTTTCATATTCCTCGCTCAGGGTTTCCTTTTCTAAATCAAACATAGCCAGTGCTCTGAAACTTTCTTCATTTCCCAAAACTCATGTTGCTTCCCTCTGAACTCTCTCCACTGAGTCCACATTTCCAGTCAAGGACAATGCCTGAAAGGAGGTGCAATATTTCAGCCAGTCTCACCCATGCAATTAATCCTCATTTTACAAATAATGCTCCTGTTCAGACTTTTTAGCTAAATGGCAGATTTCTCTTTGGTATATAAGAGACTCACATGGCAGCCCAATATCCTTTGCTTTCCCATACTATCCTGAGGGATTTGATGAGACTCTGTCACCTGGCCAGCTGCACCCTACCTCCAGTTCACATTTAATTTCACATCCACAAGAGAAGCATTTAGTGTCATTCATGACTTTTGCTCAAAGTGTGAAGGGAATGCCTTTCTTTTTCACTCCACTTAGGAATATCCCACAGCTTTCTTGCTGTACTGCAGGCCCCTTGCTTTTTGCCAAATCCGCATGACTTCATCCCCAGAAAAAGATGCATACTGAGACACTTTGTGTGATAAAGCACTTCTGGAGAGCAAACTCCTCCTTGTTCTCATGAAGCTCATTTTTATTGCCAGCCGTGGCATATGGGAGAAAAGACACACAGCCTCCATGTGGGTGACACAGAAGGTAAGATCTGTGGAGGAAGCAGGAGGAAACTGATACATTTGTTACTACAAGGCAGGGAACAACATGACACAGACCAAATGGGTAAACCAGAAGAGTGTCCAGGACCTTGTCCAGAAAGAAGAGGGAGATAGACTATGTGGCATTATAAAACTTTTTTTTTTTTTTTTTTTTTTTTTAAAAAAAAAAAAAAAAAAAAAAAAAAAAAGCTTATTTCAAGAATCACATTGCCTAAACAGTCTGGTAATGGGACAGAAAGAACACCAGCCTTTCATTAAGTCCAAGAGATTAATAACTTGGAATTTTGTGTTTTCTTTCCTGAGACCACCAGAATAAAAGCTTCCAGAAGAAAAACATAAAAACATGTTCAGCTCAACAGCCTGAGCTCACTCTGGGCACCTGAAAAGCCAAATAGGACATCTGCCCACCTGGAACTTCATGTACAATATGAAGCAATCTCAGGTGAGTCACTCTGAATACTGCATAGCCTGAGTTAGGAAAAGCAAGACTTCCATCTACCAAAATATTCACACCATTTGTTACAGTTCTGGATATCCTAAACTCCCTAGTTAAAAGACTTCACATCTTCTTGCTCCTGCACCTTCCAGTTCTTCTACGTTTTACTATTTGCCCACTAAGTGCTACCACCCTTTCACAGTATTGCAGTCTGCTTCTCCAACACTGTCCTCTAATTCCCTACACATTTTCAAAGCTTCTTTTCTTCTGAAAGAAGAAAAAAGGTAAAGCTAAGGCATTTCATTCAGTTCTAACCTGTTGGAGCAAAGTCCTCAAGAAAATACACATTTTTAATATATCTACCAGTCATTTAATGAGATTTTCCCCGAGATATTTCTCTTTCTGTGCTTGTCTGCAAATACGGCACCAGTGTGGCAAGGACATATGCTTAGTTTCCACCCAGAATAATCTCACTGAATCCCACAGGTGAAATTTGATCTAATTACAGTAAAAAAAGACCTGTTCTCGATTGTTTTACCTGTGAACAGCATTTCAGCAGTAAAACTATGCTGGCACAAACTGTTAAGCTAAGCACAGCATCTGCTGACACAGCAGCTATTCTGCTTAGGGTTCAAGGATATTTTATATGTATTTAGGAAGATAGATAACACATGTGCAATACTCTTTAAGCATTGGTAAAGCTGTTCAAATGCAGAAAAAAAACCCTCAGTGTTACACAGAATAATGATTTTGATGGATTGGTTAAGGGTTTAAAGACATGATGTATTTGATGCAGTGACCCCTCTGAACAGCAGAGGACATTTAGTTACTGCAAGTTGTCCTTTGAATGGTATCCAGAGAGAAGAACACTGGGACCAGTGAGGAAACTCAGCCTGGGGATAGGCAGAGAGAAAGGCTCTTTTGTGTGGCCGCAGAGGCAGAATCCCAAATGCTCATTTTCACACAAGGACAAAGGAGGAAGGGCAACATTTATCTCTTCTGTTTTTTCTAATTTTTTTCCAAGGTCTGCAGCACAAAATCCCTCCTAGGCAAGCTGTCAACAAGGAGGAAGCATCCACTGTGCAGGGGCCCAGCCTGGCAGATTAGCAGCATCGCTCACTGCAAACGTGATGCAGCAAGAGAAGCTGCTGTGAGAGGACACAGCAGAGGACAGCTCTGAGAGCTGTGTAAAAAAATAACAGATACAGCTTCCACTCTAATCATTGCACCAAGTTTCCAGTGATGGCCTCATTTTGCTATGCCAGTGACCCACTGTGGGATGCCAGAGGAACTCACAGCAGTCGGGGGAGAAGATGATAGGAATTACAGCTGAAGAAAACTAGAGTAGCAAAGCTCAGCATAAACTTAATCCTGCATACCACACTGTGCTGCTGCTGCATTTTGACTTCACTTGTTAAGCAAGACATGCACTGCGGCAGACTAGGCTCCTCTGCTGAGAGGAATGCAAACTCTAGATCAGAGGGATGACAAGAGACACCGTTGCCTGCAGTGATTGTGGCTCACAGCTGAGCAAGAATCAATCATGCTGGTTTTTATTCCTGATCCTGGGGCTCTTAAGCCTTTTGCATTAAAACTCTGCTGCATAAACAACCAAGAGAGGGACCAGACTCTGAATCTGTCTGCAGCAAACAGCAGTGTCCAGCACATTTTTATATCCCATCTCTCATGCCTTAAATCTCTCAGCATCATCTCACTGTCATAAAAAGAGGATGAGACTTTTCAGTTTGAAGGGTCTAGAACAATGTGGTTTAAAACTTCTTAAAGTACAAAAGGCACTAGAAGATAGTTAGCAACAACAGGATTAAGAAACTGTATGGCAGAACAACTGGCACAGATTTTAGAGAAAGAGAGGCAGTATCACATCAAAAACAGTCTTTTCAGGCAACAAATACAAGGTATGAATGTGTGTGGTATATCCCAGTGAACCGGAGTACTTCTGTTCCAAATGGAGACAAGATTTGTGACAAACACAGTTTTATGCTCACTGCCCGCCTCCCCACCCCTCCCCCTCCCATAAATATATCAATCATTGTGATGATCTAAAGGGTCTTTTCCAATCTTAATGATTCCATGAAACTAATTCATCAACATCATATTTTTTCCAGGCACACAAAACTTACTCATCTCCACTGCACCACAGAATGAGTCCACATTGAGCCCTAGGAACATAAATGCCTCTTTGGGCACAACGGAAAACCTCCAACACTGTCATACAGCTCCACATTTACGTTATCTCCAAGTCCACCAAATAGACCTATCACACTAACAATCTCTCATTCAGACAGACATCTCAGAACCTCCTTTTGGGTCAGGAACTGCACAAAAGGCAGGGAAAGAGATTAATCCTGTGTATCAAAGGCAATTGTCAGTGGTTTATTGTGTATGAAGGAAGAACAGTTTCATCCCTTTTCTCTGCCCAGAGAAATGTGAACTCTTATTATCACATCCTATTGATACAATCAACAGTCTATGAATGCCTTTCTCAGTCTTTTCTGAGCAAACTGCTGCTTTTGGCATGAAATAATGAAACATCTGATGGCCTGTATGAGGGACATAAGTCTATAGCCTATTTTGGAGAGTAGACATTGGAGTTAGATATTAGTTACTCCTTCAGGATTGTTTAAAAATAATCTGGAGTACTGGCATATCCAAGTATTTGGATATGACTTAAACTCTAAAGTTTTGCTCATACCATCATTCCTAGTCAGCTGTGCCATAAAGCCTCCCTAAGAGAACTGCACCTTACCCTGGCAGAAAAATTGTCTCCTTAATTACATTGTTACCTTTTCCACTGATCACAATCAATCACACAAATAGAGAAACTTTCTGCCAGTCTAACTCACTCCACTCACTCCATCTATCCCAGGCCATTCCCACAATCAGCTGACTTATGTGTGAGTCCCTAATGCCTCACAGATATCTGTGTTATCTCTGCATAAATCATGAGTCTGGACACGTTACCCAGCCATAGGGATAGGAAGCATCAGAGTTCTCCTAGTAAGAGCACCACCATCTAGTATGGGCTTAAATAAGGATCATGAATTTGCCATGAAGAAATGTGGGAGAGAGGGAGGTGATGGGGAGGGACTGAGGCTGTCAGGGGTTCCCGATGCAGCAGAGAGCTGCAGCCTTCTGCAGAACTGGGTGCTCTAGGCATGATTATAAAAGCTGATCAGCTTTCAGAGAAAGCAGTTTTCAAAGAAAACAGTGTGGAGCCATTAGGCCTGGCACCAGAGATGTCCCCCATCCTGTAAATAGGATGTAGAGTTGTAACAACGACCATGAGTCCCTGTTTTTCTGTGCAGGTAAACAAGCTCACACAGACAATGCCTCTGCTTCTACAACCTCCTTCCTCTCCCTGTCTGCTCCTCTCAGCCTCCCCTGCCCTGTGGTGGGGTCAGCTGAGAGTAGCCCTCGAGGCAGTTAAATGAATCCATGAGGAGGCAAAGAGGGGAAGAGCAGATCACAGCTCCCAGCTATCACAGGCTGCTGGAGAGATCGAGCCAGGGCTGACAACCTACTTCAGCTCTGGATTTAAGCACTTTGGATAGACTGGAGGTAGAGACAGGACAGGCTTGACACCCTCCTCCCACACAATTTCTAACTGACTGACTGTTACTCCATCAGCATTTTAAAATTTTTATTAATTTAAAATGCAATGCAATGGAAAATGCTGTTTTGCCCAAATATCCAAATTTACAAGCTCTTTCAAATCTTTAAAAGGTGAAAACAAAGCATTTTCTTTTTTTAAGAATTTCAGGTTTTCCTCCATATTCTGATCTGAAATGACAGTGTGTTTTCTTGTTTCAAGGAGTTGCAATGGGTAAGAGCCAGCCAAGTATGTTATCCAGGGGAGGTATTTGAACAGGAGCTGAGCATAGCTTTCAAATAGACTATAAACCTTTCATCTCTCACTCTCAAGCCTCTGCTTTGTTTATGCCAAGTAGAATTTAGTAGAGTAGCAGTTAGTAATGCTAATAAAGGAAACTGCAAGCTGGCTGTGGAAACAGGCCTTCTGTCAAAGCACAGTTCTTATCTTCCCTCGATGCCTATGCTCCAGTTATGTCTCATCTGCTGTGAGAGATCATCATCCCCTTGCCCACCCTAGCACCTCTGCACTGCCACTATCACTTCATTATTTGTCATCCAACCCACCAGTTTGTATGTTTATGCAAATTTCATCTGTCTTTTGCTTTACTATCACCTGCTTCATTTAGATTTATATGCCACCTACTAGCAGTAAGGTAATAGCTGTTTTCTCCCATATGAGACACTGAAATGTTATGGCTTATACATTTCTTTAAAAGGACTTTGCCCAGTATAGCAAATTTTTATAAAGAAGCTGTGACCACCTAAGCCTGTTCCCTGTCTGAATATACCTCCTGACTGGAACTCGACTGTGAGTTAAGCCACTTAACATGAACTTGAGAGAAGGGTGGTACTACTGTCCAATTATCACTGGTCTAAGGAGAGGAATGTATCCACAAGGAAAGCCAAACCCAGCAGCTGTCCTGAGAATCAGCTCTGGCTGGGTTCAGTGTGGGGGAGGCCATAGCCACAGACTTATTTCCTGAGGCCAGGTTGGCACACACTTTCCCAAGGCCAGGGTGGGAGAAGGAGTCCCGTAGTCTCTTTTGCACCTTAATTTGGGCAGAGGCATCTCTGTAACAATAATTAGATCTTAACATCCCAGGGTAAGTACCTTACCTCTGGAAATACTTGATTTTTTTGACAGCGAAACATTTATCAAAAGACTCAAACTACTATTTCTTTATCTTGAGATATTTTTGACTGATTTTCCCCCTCTTTTTCCCAGTTCTGTTCCACTGATGCTTGCAATGGTCAGATAGACAATCCAACTTAAAATAATGCCACTAGTATCCAAATTCTGTCTTACATAGATTTTTGAACTGCATTACAAACCACAGTGTTCATAATCCCAGTGGTCTTTTGCAGCTTTTTGGGCTACATACCAAACCACGCTATCATCATCATAATTCAACTAGTGATTGTAACCATGGGATATTTTATTTTAAATTATTGTGGAGTACGTGAAGTCACTGTCACCTAGGAGATGCTGAATGAGTAGGAGTTTAGCCACAGATGATTCTGAAAAGTCGTATTTTCCAGGGTGAGTCAGATGATCCTTTCCTTGGCTAAAAGGTGTCTGTGTGATTAGTGAACAATAAAACATTTCATACAATCTCTTCTGAAAATACAGCTGATAACAACTGTGATCACAGCTGGCATTTTAAGGAGTAGTAAAAGGAGTTGTGAATGAGAAGAAAAGAGAAGAACAGTGAAAGATGGAGAATTAGCACAAAGGCTAAGGAAATTACTGAAATCTGTTACTTAACAACAGACAAAGAAGTAAAATTTATGTTTCCTATATATAATTACGTAAACTATTACCATGAGGGCTGTGCTCATAAACCCATCAGTGAACAAAACAGAAAGAAAAGTGCAAAAACCAGAAGGAAAGTCATCTGCCTAGATGCAAGCTCTTGGAAGTGGTGGGAGCCATCCTTTAAAATAGGGGATATTATTAGCTTTAAAAAAAAGTCTATGAAAAGTGTCTTGCTTTTCTAAACAGAATAAAAAGGTGGAGGAAAATACAGAGCCTGTAAACTCAGTTGTGTGCATTGACACAAACACTGCCCTGCAGACAAAGCTTTGTCTACTGTCCCTTAATTAAAGGAACTATGCTATAGTTTTCTTAGACCAAAGAAAAAAAAAAGGCAAACTATATGAGGAGAGAGAAAACAATAACGTCTCTGTTTCCGTCTTGAAATTTACTAGGGCCACTGTTTTTATTGCAGAGTCACAGGCCTTTTCTATTTACAAATTCAAAGGCCAGTGCTAAACTTTAAAAGATGCTTGTGCAGGGCTCTGTTTTCAATTACCTCCACACTGTGTGGTTTCCCAAGTGGGGTTTCTGCTGAAACTGTAATCAGTCTAAAGTAAGTCATATCCACAAATGGCAGCTTGGATCAACAGGCTGTGTTCCACATCCCCAGCAGCCCCATCCTGCCTACAGGAAAAACACTGTCTTTATTTATTACAAGAACCCAGCTAAACTTAGACACATTTGGCTCCAATTCAGATGTATAGGCCAGATACTCAGGAGAAAATTGTGGAAGAGATATGAGTGGAAACTACTAACAAGTATTCTGACTGTAGCACCTCTTCGTGAGTTTTCCCTCTTCTCAAATGGCTTGCAGTGGTGAATGCAAGAGGCTACACAGGATGCTTGAGCACCCAGAAGAAACAATTTGCACTGTTTACTAAAAGCCAGTGTCTGTAAAGGATTTCCAGCATAGAGACATCCAAGCCTCCAGTTTTGAAAAGAAGGGGAAGCTATATGCAGAAGGACTGCTGGAAGCAGCTCTTTCCATAAGCAGGCTGTGCCCTTGAAATGGAGGAAGCTCTCCTGGTAGCTAGTTTGGATGAAGACAGAGTTACCACACTGCCAAACGGAACTGCCCAGTGTTTCTCCATACTTTGTTTTGAAATTTTAAACCAGAGGTGTTGAGGCAATCACCAGTAGAAGCAGAGGCAAGAATTGACTGTTCAGTGAACTACACCATCAGAAATACTTAAAATGTCTTTAATGAGGATGGCTAGTATATTTTAGATACCCTTACAACCTTACAACTGCACATGGAAAGACACTGACAGAGATGTCCCAGAAGCAGTTTTTCAGGAAGCACAGATCAGTATTGTTCTCGACTTCATGTATCCAGATTTGCAGCCCTTGACAAGACCTATGAAATCTAATGAAAATGCAATCCTTTCCAGAGAATGTGTTTAGTTGGTTGGGTCTTTTCTCCCTTGTAAAAGGGATTTATTACATTTCTTCCTTTTTTTTTTTTTTTTTTTTTGTTGCTTTTCTGACAGAATTCTAAATTCTCTAAAGTTTACAAAAAGAAACACTTCAGCACTGAGATTAATGAGATTTTACCCTTTTAGGATTTTGGAAAAGAAAAAAGGAAGGTCCTACCTGTTGTAATTCACGCAAAGGACTCTTAAACTGTTCAGTACTTTTGATGTAACTTTCGAAAGTTAGGATAAAAAAAAGCATAATCTCACCCAAAATCTTAAAAAATTGAGTGAAAAAATTGAAAATTGATTTGTAACCCTAAATATGTGTAGAAGGCAAGGCACTGAACATAATTTCAGATAAAGTCTCTCAAAAGAGACTCTGAGGAAGAACACCACGTTGTCATCACACTTCTCTCAAGACGACACGTCCTTCCTGATATAAAATACAGGAGCAAGAGACGAAGGTAGATGAATTGGCACAGCAGAGGTATCACCATTTCCTGTAACATCTCTGTTTTCACTCACTTGGTTCCTCTGCTGTAGATATCTGTGCATGTACAGAAAGGCAGGCATCCCACTGCCTTTTCAGAGCCCAGGAATAATGCTGCCACAAATAGAGACAAAAAGGACACAAATAGGGACAAAAGTAGGAATGGTTTAACTCCTTTTTTATTCTGGTCAGCTTCACAAGAAGAAAACACTCTGTTCGAATGGAGCAAGTACAGTAAAATTTTGAAATAGTAAAATGCATTCCACATTATTAGCCAATATTCCCAAAGTCCTTTACTGATGAAAAAACAATGAACTTATTTCCAGTACCTAATGAGTTGAATCACCTTTCTCTCCCTCCTGACCCCCACTTTTCTCTTTGGAGAGAACTAAAGCTTTAACAGCTTTTCGCTAGTAATAAATGGAATTTTATGCAGAACCAGAAATGAAACCAGGTCTTCTTGATGTCTCTACTTCCTAAAACAAGAGCAGCAGGAACTAATCATTCACTACCCATAGAATTATGTCTTTTTCTTTTTTAAACTATGTGCAAGCATATGTAAGAGTCAAAAAAAATATGAACAGGGAACTGTTTCCCAGGTAATCTGCACCTGTGATTTCTTCTCACTAAGAATGCTTCACTCAAGCTCCATATTCCTCCCATGTTTTCTCCCCACCTGCTGCCATCTGCCATGGCACAGCAATGCAAAGTCCCTGAGCAGCACTGTGGAAGATGAACTGCTGCAGTCACTTAAATGGCTCCTTTGACTTTTTTAGTGTCCCCAGAGAGCAGGAAAAGTTCAAAGAAAGTGAACCTATTGCCTGAATCCCTTCACATTTAAACTGCACATGAGGAAGCCTGGGATCTGATGAGGGGTCCTACACTCCAGCTGTTTCAAATACAGTAGCAACATTTAGGGCAGCCACTGCAAATACTGGTTTTTTTACTGCCCTTTAAAAAATAACTTTTACAAGTTTGTTGGTTTGTTTTTTTTTTGTTTGTTTTTTTTTTTTTTACCACATGTAAGCTGAGCATTTTTCTAGGCTCTTGGGAATGAAGGGCAACCTTGTAATTTGAGTAAGAGGAAGCCTGGAAGTGCACTCTCCCTGGAGACCTACAAAGGAGTAACAACTGAGCTGCAGTGCCTCTCTTATTTTTGGGAGAGGGAATATAGAGCTTTGCTCCTTTCTGCAGGCACTGAGCCAGGCAGTCTGGTCAGAAAGCAGTGGGAGCCAGAACAAAGAGTATGAGGTGAGCAGAGACCTCCTCTTCTTGTCTGGAGGCACAATGTCCCTAGCTAGACTAGGATGAAAACGTGTTACAGGCATATGTAGTGATGTGCGTCTGACACACATCTGTACACCTATAACCTGCTGGAAAGTCTGATGTAGCAATGACAGCAGATATGATGAGGTAAATGACAGGCTGGGCTTCTTCCCATTAGTGTGTCAGCCAGATGAGTAAGACCCAGCATGGGCTTTTTATGGACCAAGCTTGTCACACATTCCATATGCACTACCAGCACACCTTTATACTCAAACTCTGTCAAAGGCAAACAAGACTTGGACCAGACATAATTTACATTTAAATAACACTGGCTTCATTGAAGAAGCACTTAAGAAGGAGATATGAAGGAAGCTGATGATTAATTAAGGAATTTCTTTCAGTTTTTCTTTCAGTAAGTATTTTGAAATACTTCATTTGCTTTAGGGTGATAGAGTACTGCACCTCCAAGGCATATTACTGAATCACACAGTCAGAATCAGCATTTGCTTTCAGTAGATACACAGGAGCAGAGAACTTCAGTAAGAACATAAAGGAAAGAGGTTGATCTTCTCTTAATTAGTCCATCGAAGTTCCTGCAGCATGCTGCTCCCAGACCAGGACCTGCATGATTTTGCATTTTCCAAAGAGCTTAAAATTTATTTTTAAGAAGACTACCTGTCTAGGACTTCACTATGATCTAAAAAGAGACGGGCAATGATGGAAAAACTTTATTTTCCTTATTTGCATTCCCTAAAGTTATTTTTAATATCAGCCTTTATTTCACTAGTTCTAATAAAGATTCTATGTTTTTCTTTACTTAGAAAAATATGAGAAACAAATGATCCATCATTGCAGATGACAGATCCACTTACCTGTGCAGAACAGGTAAAAAATCCTACAAATTTTCTACTGTCTAACTCTGCAATTTTTCACATGTACAAAGAACTGCAAATCAGCAGGTCAGGGAACAGAATGGGATGTGAGACATGGAGATGGAGATCATGCTGACACAGGAAAGAACGAACCACCTTCATCTGCAATGCACTAACAAGTTGTCAGTAAATTAGTCTCTGATCACTGAGACAATGGTTTCTAAATGGTGTGGGAATTAACTTCATTCTGCTGCAGTTTGTGCTATTTATTCCTCAAAGATCTCCTAGCTGATCGATATTTCAATCCTGCAGATACTTTTTCCTGCAGCTGCAGTTCTGTGGTGACTACAAGCTCAGGTAAGCTTAACAAAAGGTGCCAAACTCTTTCTTAAGTCTGCACTATGAATAATTTAATTGCTCACAATTTTCTCTATTTCCTTAGGAAGTGAACAGCTCATGGTTCCATTTTTTGCCAAAAAAGCACATAGATTAAGTCTTCCACACTTCATCTAAAAAATTTAAGGCTGTATTAAGGGAAAAAAAATTACCAGGCTACAGAAGGTAAGTCTGGTCTTCTCAGGGAAGGAGTTTCAATGACTTCCAAAAGGTAATTTTTCCAAATTCACAGATTCCCTATGTTACCTACTGAAATGTCTGAATAGGGAGACAAATGCACACAACCTCTAAAGGGGGGGGGGAAAAAGATAATGAGAGAGGTGCAAAAAGAGAAGACTGCATAAGAAAAAAAGACAAATTAAATAAACACGCAGAAAAAGAAATAATAAAAAAAAAGGAGGATAAAAAGTCATCACCTTCAAGACTCTCCATGTATAAGCTGCTCAGCAGGGAATTTGAGAGCTGGCACCACTCTTGCAGGGTGAGAGCACAGTAGTGAAGGGCATGGCACAAAACAGCCAGGCTTGTATTGCTTTCTCTCTCCTTCCCAAGGACTCTGCATCAGGACAGCTGTCATTCGCAGGATGCTCATTGAGCTCCTTCTTGTCACTGCTCACCACCAGTGACCTGCCAGGCAGGTGTCACTGCTGTCAGGCACAGTTGTGTTCCCCTCCGTCTGCCTGAGCTTGCTCACCAGCAGCTGCTCCAGTTGGGATTTATGAGACACAGATCCTCTTCCCACTCATTTTAAGGAGAAGCCTGCAGGTACTGCCACACTGCTTCCTGGCCTACTTTTAGCCACACGCTGTTATTTAGCCTAGGACTTCTTTCTTCTCTTGACAGGTGCCTAGACAATGCAATCCTGAAACAGGAATGGGGTTTGTTTCTAGGCACAGTCCCAGCACTAACAGTTACTGATTTGAGTTTCCTTTGTCCCCACCCATGATAGGTGTATCTGCTCATAGGCTGTAAACTCATGTTTGATGACATTCTTGTTCACTTGATAATTACTCAGTATGACATGAGAGTTGACAGCTACATGTAACTTCCCTGTTTGAACAGTCTAGCAACTGAAGATTTGTCTTTACAGCGAGACTTCTCTGCCTTCAAGGGAATACAGGTCAACATCATCTGCTTGCAGATGTTTTACATGAACACTTACTGTGAATTTTGAATACACAGACACAAGTGATGCATGATACCTGGAAACAGGCAACAACAGGGGATTTTGTGTGCCCAAAATGAAAGATCTTTGAAATCCAAATCCTTTGTGCTACAATTGTTTGGTTTAGCATTTCAGAACTGGAAAATTAATCATGGCAAAGGTTATTGGACCTAGCCACATAATTTACCAGATTACACCTGAAGCTTGAGCCTGGGGCCTAAGCATCCTGAGAGATGTAGGTGCAAAACGTTCAGTGAATCAAGCAGGACTATATACTTGAGATAAAACTTCCCAATGTGTAGTTCACAACGCAGAGAAAAATTTGAGTTAAAAAATTTATGTTCTACTGAAGAAAAAACCCCCAAAACACACTCAAGTGACTGATTGCTTGAGTCTTACTCAGTCAGAACTTTTCTTCTTGTTTTCCAAAGGAGGTCCCCAGTGATTTTGTAACAGACACAAAACTCTGGGGCTGAATGGAAAAATAAATTCTGCTAATCTAAGATGTTTGGCTGAGCTATTCCAGATTTACCCTGGTTTAATCAGCAGCAGAATTTAGCCCTTATTAAGAAAATGTAAGAAAGCTTGCATGTTGCAACAGATAAGGAAATAAGAGAAATTACAGCAAGTCCAACTCCATGTAGTCTCTGAATATTGGAGTTTTCAAACAGGTCATATGACTTCCTGTCAAGCAAAATAGCTGATGAAAAAATAAGTAGGAGACAAAGTAGGGAATTTAAATTGTGTTTGATTCTGTTCTTACTTATGCTGCTGTAAATCTACTCCAGCCAAAAATCTGACATATGTGACACAACACAGGAGAGTATTCTGGAAAAACCTTGTAAAAACATGTAACTTCAGTAAATGAATAATGCACTTTAACGTACTGTCAAAAAAAAAAAAAAAAAAAGGAAATAAAAGTTAACTGGAGTATATGCTAATCTGCATTTAAGAAAATGCTTTCACTGCAGAATATTTCAAGTTCCAAACATGTGAAATGAATATATTCTTTTTTTTTGCTTAGCCTTAGAAACATTTCCTAAATATTTACCTGTGTGATAATTTGTACAATTTTGTCTTTGCTTTTTAAGAAAAAATATAACACCATTTTGTGGATGGATAACAAAGAAAAAACAACAATTACCCAGAAATCCCTAATGGGGAGCATAAGCTTTTTTTGAAGTATTTATTTCATTACAACATAAACTGGGAGTACATAAAAGGTTTTACCTATATATGCTTCAAAAATGAAACTATTAATACATCAGTTACACATATAATTCACCTGAACTGTCAACAGTGTCTAAAGAATTTGCATTAGTTAATCTGTTGAAAGTGGCAGCTTTGACATTGTTATTTCATGATTTCACAAATTTGTCCAGGGTTTATCCACTAAGACTTAAAAGCAAAGCAAGAGACTCCTGCAAAAGGTAGCTTATTAAACACTGTGTGGTGGTTTAAGAAGCACTGCAGGTGCAAAATGGTAACACTAGCAATATAATTGATAAAAAACATAGCTATTTTAAGAAATACTTGAAAAAAACCTGGCCCTATAGTCATCACTGTCTCAAGTACCAACTGTGGTTTCTCTTCCCTGCTATGTGTTTCACTGGATAGATAGTAGGTACTTTTGACTCCGAATTCATCTCCTCCCTCCTATCCCTCACTCCCATTTCTTTCCTTTGAGTAATTCATGAAAGTTAGAGTCTCCAAAATAGCCTGCTATTCCAGTTTAACCCCAGCCAGTGGCTCAGCCTCACACAGCCACTCGCTCACTCCTCCCAGTGATTTGGGGGAGACAATCAGAAGAGGGAAAGTGAGAAAACTCATGGGTTGCAATAGACAGCTTATTAACCAACCCAAAAGCACCTGGAAGCAAAGCAGAACAAGGAATTAATTTGCTTGGGCCTGCACTTGGGCAGGCAAGTGTTCAGCCACCCCAGGAAAGCAGGGCTCCAACATACATAGAGATGACTTAGGAAGCCAAACACTATCACTCCAAATGTCCTCCCTTCCTTCTTCTGCCTCCAACTTTATATGCTGAGCACGACAACAAATGGTCTGCAATATCCCTGTGGTCAGATGGGGTCAGCTGTCCCAGATGTGTCTCCTCCAAAGCCCTTGTGCACCACCAGCCTCCTCACTGGTGGGGTGGGGTGAGAAGCAGAAAAGGCTTTGGCTCTGTGTGAGCACTGCTCAGCAACAATGAACACATCTCTATTATCAGCAGTGTTTTCAGCACAAATCCAAAACACAGCCCCATACCAGCTACTGTAAAGAAAATTAACTCGACCCCAGCCAAAACCAGCACTCCTGCTGATTCCTAATACCAGTGGGTTCACTCCAGTAGCTCTCAGCATTCAGCAGGCCAAAACAAATCAAAGTATGTGACTACATATTCTGAGTGCACAATTTTACTGAGCTTGTGTGTCAATCTCTGCTTTTGGTAGCAGTAATATAAAGTCAGAACAGTTCCAGTTACCTACTAAATGCATAGAACTATTACAAACTTGCACTACATTACCTCAGAGAGGAGCTGAGGCAGCAAATAGGTAGAAACATACTTTGCTACAATAGTACTCATAATATTAGTAATAGCCAAACAGAGCTGTTCTGTTAAACCAGAGCCAATCTGGTGTGCAAAATAACAGCAGAAAAAAAGAGAAATTTATAAAATGCTTTTTATTATGACTGCTCAACAGTACTACCATTTCCTCTTCTTGTGTTTTCTTAAGTTTCCCAGGAGCAATGCTACTGGGAAAAAACCAAAAAAGCCCAAAGATAGGATTCTGTCTACATCTGGATTCATTCCAGAAGAAACATTACATATCAGTCCAGACACAAAGCACCAGCACCACTGTTGAGCTTTGTGATAATGAAGGTTAACACATCTATGGAGCAGTCAATGGAATACACTATGTAAATCAGGAAAAGCAATAGCCCCTCATGAATAGTGGTAATTGGGATACAGCACTCTGATAGCCAATCAAACAGCACAGGAGAGGTATAGCTTTCATGTGAGTAATTTATTATTTTATCACTTTAAATATTACCAGGTATTTTATTTACAAAGAGTCTTTCTGTGGACAGAATTTACACTGGTGACTGCACAATTTCAGTCATTACTAGGGATGACTAACATCCTCCCCATGTTGCTTAACAGTGCAAGTTTTGATCAAACAAGATTATTATTTTGCCAATTATTTTTTTCACTTAGTTTCAAGTGTAAACAGAATTTGTACACATGCTTTTGCTGCAATTAAGATTTCTATTTTATGGAACCAGTTAATAGATAGAAACGGTAAAGTTTCATCTGTTAATAGCATTTCTTCATTGAAATCAGGATTTAGTTTTAGATTCAATTAAGGCTTTAGGCATTTCATTGTTAGGTACTGCAATGCCTCTTTACTAAAGTGGTACCCCTGAGAAGAATCCAAATTACCTGTTTGGCCTCCCAGTACAGTGCATGGATTATCTCACCTCAGAATGGTGACCCAAAACACAGAGCCTGTCTGCAAAAGCTTTCCAAAGAAAACTTGCCTGATTGTAGCCATTTGTACTAAATCTATGCTGAATTACCCATCCAGGAGGTGGGGCCTGGAATCTACTCAGAACTCAATCTCCAGGAGCCTCTGTGTGCTTTTGGAGGATTTGCATGAAGCTCACCCCTGAGAAAGAGCCGCAGGAGGTGGTCCCAATGTACTTCTCCTGACCAGCCATGGAGATTTCAGAGCACAGGCGTGTGCATACACACACAGAGTGCAAGGCCCTAGTTTAGTCCTTACCCAGTTTAGGGGGAATTTAAGCCTAAATTCTCTAGCAGATGACCTTGAAAATAGGAGTAGTCTAGGGAGGAAAAGTTACTCCCTGAAAAATTAGGGCAACTATCTCCTGCATGTCCCATTAAAAAAACAGGACTGTAAGATTCAAGGGGGAGAAAGACAGCAGGGCAGACTGCGTCTCTCTAGCTAGTCTCAGATCACTCAGTGAGGATGACTACCTTGATGATTTGTGAGACTTTTAGCCAATTAACACACAATGCAAAATGCATAAATATTTAGAGATCATGGACTAGCTCCAAGAGTTCCTTTAGTCCATTGACAACCAGCGGGTGGGAGATGTGGACTGCTTGCAGGCTAAGAAAGCACACACAGATCTCCATGTTCCTATGCAAATATGGTAGACTTCAGGCTACTCTAGATAAAATGGCTGTTTTAAAAGCAAAACATATGCAAACACGACTTCAGCGTGGCCTGGCCCTTTGGTTTGTACCTAAATTAAACCCTATTCCGACAGTGGTTTCTGGATATCCCACTTGGTAGGTAGGTGTGGAACTGCTCTGAGCAGTTCCAAATGGGTGGAGGGGACCTGCTCAGCAGCTCCACAGGTCAAAGAGACAGCTATTGCTAGGTTTAAGTAAAACTGTAGGGTACTGGAATGACAATTTCAGTCTTTAAATGCCTGAACACTATCTAAATTCAGGTTTTAGTACCCCAGTTTGGGGGAGGGTGTTTCTTTGTGAAGATGTAATTGGGGGAAAAAACAATTCTCAGCAAACCTGCCTCAGGCCTACCAGGGAGGAAACAGAGGCCACAGAGCAGGAAATCTGGCTAGAAACATGCCTCTGTTGTTAATCACAGGCTGTGACTATGCAGTGTACAAAGGAAACAGGTTTGATAGACAGCTACTAATGAAGCCCAGACTCTCCCCACTGACACTGTGTAAACAGTGAAAGCAGGTAAGCACTTGATTCAACTTCTTTTAAAAATAGGAGCTAGCAAAAAACAAACCACTACAGGTTTGTTTAACACTTATTACTGTAGAACTTACTTCCAAATGTATTTCTTCATAGTGGACAGGAATAAATATTGGAAGAAAGGATATGGTTCATTCTATCCCAAAAGTTTGTGGATTATTGTCACATTTTAAATCATGGAAACTTCCCAAAACTCATTAAGAAGTATTTTCATGCATTAGCAGAATGGAAGTGCTTAATGCTTAATTAATAGGAATGCAAAACCTGGTTTGATATCTCACTATGCTGTAGTGTAAGAACTATACTATGTAAATCTTTGAACTATGAAATTGAGTTGTATTGCAAGATAAAACAGATGTTTCCTTGTATGTGTTCCTGGTGATGCTACTATTTCAAAATCTGGCCTAGTACTTACATCTCTAGTTAAAGTATGCACCTACACAGCTTGAAATACTTTCTACAGTTAACATAAAAATTATGCTGAAAGCAAACATGTAATTCTTCTTTCCTGCTCAAGCTACAACACTGTAATTTAATTTAGAGTCAATATTCCCAAGGATTCTTGTCTGAGAATTAAATCAAATATTCTGTGAAGGATGTTAAATTCCACTGCACCAACCTGTACTGAGGCTAAGATAAATGTCACACTCTGCAGGCCTACAGCTCTCGCCTGGCTGATGCTTTAATTAGCTCACTAGGGAACAGCCTCACTCAGCTAAGAACTTCTAGGACTGGACCACTGTTTTCTGTAGAATGACTAACCAGATCAGCTGCATTAAAACCCTGTGCAACAAAAATGAGAAGAGAAAAAAAAACCCCAAAACATTAAAGTGAAGGAAAGAAATATCTATGAAGTTCACTATTCTCCTTTGTACAGATGGTGTCTCATAGGACAGAGCCTGCTGCCTTCCTTTGGAACTAGCAATTATGTGTAAATGCTAAAGTCCTGTTTAACAAAAACATCTCAATAAAACATAAAAAGATCTGCTTTTCTTGATGCAAGGTCCCTATGTCTTTCTAAAATATGAATCTATACTATAGCTTTGAGTATAAACAATTCTCTTCCACAGTCCATGAGAGTTCCATGCTGAATATACAGCAATGTATCAGCAAAAACACAGGTTCTTTGTTCAGAAAAGGTTTCTCAGTGATTTACCATAAAGCTAAAACATTTGCCTTGTCTATTGACTTTTTTAAAATATAAAATGTATAAAATAAATTCATGTGCCCTTTTCAATATAGTCTGTGCAGACTATTTTACGTTTTCCAGTTCTGAGTAACACGACAAACATTGTGCTCCAAAAACAAGTGTGCTCCAACTTTCCACAGGCAGGAAGAAGTTTTATGTGGTTTTGCCTCATTTGGATGCTGCCCCACAAACAGCACTCTTGGGCATTTAGAATCACAATGACAGCGTACGCCATCAGCACGTACTGCAGTTAACAAGGACTTATTGATTACAGCAATCATTAGCTCAAAATAAATAAAGCAGTCTCTGAATCAAAAGACAGGGAAGTAACATCATGCTAGTGGACATTATAATCAACATGTGTAGCACATTCCTATTTTCCATGTCTCCTTTTGATGGTCTTGAAAAAAGTGGGAAAGGCCTTTTGCCACAGGTTGGTTTAGGTTAACCTTCCTTCACCTGCAGTCAATTAAAGAGCATATGAAGTACAAAGTTTTTCCCCAGCTCTAGTGGCATACACAGTCATGTCAACTGGTTGCAGTCTGAACACCTTCAATTAATTTTTAATTTAATCTCTGACCAAAAAAAGTTATAAAACTGTATGTTTTCATACAGAAACCATTACTTTTTTCAAATAAAGAACATATCAACATTTTGTATCTACCATAAAATGCCACATTTTAAAAAGGTAACTTGACCTTTTTTTTTTTTTCTTTGCATTCCAAGTAAAACATGCGGCACACATTTGTGTTACTTAAAACATTAACTTAGGTATCTGTTATATCTGTGGTTGAAATTCCTGGGACTAATACAGTGCCACGGCTTCCTTAAACCATCTATTGCACCAGAAATAAAAGGCTGCGATGGAGATGTTCTTCCTATATTTTTTAAACACAGGAAATAGTTGGTTTAACATGAAAACAAACACAGCTAAACTATGTTGCCAGCAATGTTTATCCCTCAGTATCATCCCAGAGGGGAAAAAACCACAAATGACAGAAAAGGCTCCAGCCCAGATTACAACTATGTGTAAACACACAACCAACACTAGCGTCCCATTATGACACTGTTGTCGAAAATGTTTTAGAAATCCAGGTGTAAAAACGTTTTTCTCAGACTGGGGATTGGCACAAACATAATCCAGAGATTATCCTTTATAGCAGCTTTCACTTTTGTGTGCTTGGCTTTTCACACAAAGCACAGCAAACATGACAAGAGTTACAACTGAGTTAAAACCAGCTCAACATCTTGAGAGCAGAGAGGAGGAAAGGGGAAGTCCCTTTTCTCTGCAGACACAACACACAGAGTCCCTCTGCAGATGGGAGTTTGAGGATCTGCAACCCAACTCCCCTCTCCGGAAGCCAGAGCCAGGCTGGCCACCTTACAGCGGGAGAGAGCCCTCCTGGTCCCCTGTTTTGTCCAGCCTCTCGGGCAGGGTAAGCACGAAGGGTAGGAGGACACCCTTAACATCCAAGGGAGCTTTAAGAAGCTCCCCGTCAAAGGTGCCCTTGAGCCCACCATCTGCTTCCACCTCACCGTCCTGGGCCAGGCGGAAGCGAAGGGTGCCGGTCCGGTTGACGCAGTAGATGGTGTTGCCCAAGGGGGCACAGCGGAAGGGCTGGACGGGGCCGCCGCTGGGCCGCAGGCTGGCGCACTGGCTCCAGCACTTGGCCACCGTGTTGTACCGGAAAACTTCAACACCGCCGCTCGTCCCGCCGCCGGGGCCCTGCTCCCCACCACGGCCACTGCTCACATCAAAGCGGTAGATGAAGCTCTTGAAGGCCACCATGTCGGCAGAGCGCCGGCGGCTGCTGTTGTAAGGGCACTCCTGCCACTCGTCACGCTTGGGGTCATATTTGAGCAGGCGGTAGAAGAGGGAGCCTCCCGACACATAGATCTCCCCGTTGCAAGTGGTGGCCTCGTGAGCCACAGCGAAGGCACCCTTGGGCAGAGGTGCCACGGGGCTCCAGCGGTCGGCCCGCGGGTCATACCTTTCCACAGTGAAGAGGCACTCGCCCCCCACAGCATAGAGGTAGCCGTCCAGGGCCAGCAGCTTGAGCTGCGAGCGGGGCTGAGCCAGCGGCCGCACCTGGCTCCAGGTGTCGGTCAGGGGGTTGTAGCAGAAGACCTTGTCGGAAAGGCGGGCCCGGGGCTCGCTGCCCACCGGCCCTGACACGATGCCCCCTGCTAGGAAGAGGTAGTTGTGGAGGACACACATGGCGCAGCCCTTGGCATTGGCCTCCTCGGGCAGGCGCGTCAGCACCCTCCACTCGCCGCTGGCCTCCTGGTAGCAGTGAATGAGGGAGCCGCTCTCCTCCAGCGACACCACGGAGGAGGGACTCTGTGGCCGACTGCTCTCGCGGCTCTGTGGCCGGCTGCCACCACCCGGCCGCTCGAAGGCGTCGCTGACCTCGGCCACCAGCAAGCAGGGCCGGCCGGCATCCATCCGCTGCTGCAGGATAAGGTCCCGCTCGGCGCCACTGAGGCGGCCGTAAACGCTGGGCTCCCGCAGCACCTCCAGGTAATGGTCGCTCATGAAGCGATAGGCAGCCTCCCGCAGCTCGGCCAGCCGCTGCTTCTTGGCCAGGCAGAGGAGCTGGTAGCAGTTGCCGAGGCAGAGCTGGGCGCGCATGGCCTCGGCGGCGCAGTGCAGGGCACAGGGCATCTGCAGGACGCGGGCGCCGCTCACCACCTCCGCCAGGTTGTCGTGCCGCACCTCGCCCATGCGGGCCGTGTACACGTAGTCGATGAGCAGCCGCAGCGCCCCGTAGCTCACCCCCTTCACCCGCAGGACGTCCCGCGAGGCGCGGGCACGAAAATAGTCACTCTTGGCCGCCAGCACCGACTTGTGCGCCCGAATGCGGCGGCCCGACACCTCGATCACCAGGTCGGGCTCCTCCGGCGGCCGGTCCCGCGGCCCCACCACCTCCTCATCCTCCTCATCCGGCTGGCAGGCGGCGTTGTTGATCTCCCACTGGCTCTGCACCACCCGGCCGCCGGCCGCGGGCGGCTGCGGCTCGGCAGCGGCGGCGCTGAAGCAGAGGGAGGAGCTGAAGCCGCAGGGGGCGGCCGGCGTGGGCGGCGGCGGGGGGGGAGCGCCGTTCGCGGCCCCGCTCTCCTCCTCCTCCGGGCCCGCGCCGCTGCCCTCCATGGAGCCGCGCTACCTGCGCCGCCGCCGCGCCTGGTCCGTGCGGAGCGCTGCCATCACCTGCGGGACAGACCCCACAGCGCTCAGCATCCGCGCCTTGCCCCGCTCCCCCGCCGCTGCTTCCCCCCCGCCTCCCAGGATTAGGATTCGGGGCCGCCGCTCTCGCAGGCGGGGCCGTCTCTGGTTTCCGGGGCTAAACCGCCGCTTCTCCTTTCCCGGGGGATCCACCCTGCGGCTCGGCCACCCCCGCGGCCAACTGCGCTAACTCAGCCCCCGAGAACCTGAGCTGTTCTGGTGGGACACGGGATCGCCCCCATTAGCGCCTCAACAGCCTGAAAAGCAATTCTGGTTTTCCCGTTGCTCTGCAGAAATTTTAAGCAGTCTGCAGGTACTGCAATCCTTTTCATGATAACTGGTCCCTACACTGCGCTGGGTGATGAGCGAAAATCTCCTTCAACGGCAGCTACTGAGGAGTACTATCATAATATATTCACCTTGTGCAACTCTTTCAGTGGAAGGCTGAGGCTGCAGTCTGTTCTGGAAGGCGAGTCCCCACTAGCCAAGTTTGCCTTTGCATGACCTTCGGGAAGTTTTCTTCACATCAGTGCTCCTCATATGCATTCCCCCTGTTTAAAACAAAGGGCAGAAAGATTATTATTTTTTAAATCGATATATTCTGTTTAGTCAGAAGTTTGGGAGTGTTAAAGTTATGTCTCCTTTAGTAATATACCTAGACTATCTTAAAGACACCATACGTATGCTAATATTCCTAAGTGTTTATGAAACACATGAAAGTGTTTTTTGTGTGCTTGGAACAAGAGCTATCTCACATTTGTGTAGCAGCATATGTAGCTGTAAAGCATAAGCAAGGTGTTAATCAGACTTCATAAAGATTGCTTTATGTCTTTATTCAAAGATTTCTAGCTTCTGTTAATAAAAAGCAGAAGCAAGAAAAAAAAAATCACAATAGATAATTAGAACATGAAGTCTCTTGTGGGAAAAGGCAAGATACAGGGAGGGCCCTCATAGCTGTAAGTAGGTTAGTCTTTGTCAGCACAATCACCACTCAATTGTACCTTCATTTCACAAATATAGTTTTTAGAATTTAATGAAGTGCCATTTCTTTGCCTCATGTTTGTTTATGAATTTCCCAGACTTGGAACCAAGCATCAAAACTTGGTTTAAGTTTTGATGAGTGACACATAAAAACTGTCTAAATGTACGTAATAAAATTTAGTAACTATCTGCAGCCCTGATTCTATTTATAATGAGGTTATTAATTTCCATTAAAATCCCCTTTGTCAGTTTTTTCACAGTCCTCAAGGAACACTCATTTCTATGTAAAATATGCATTGTGGCTTCCTTTCAGCAGACATAATTAATTTACCCTGTTAAATTAGCATTAGGGAGATCTAACTTTTTAGGGTTTGTTTTACTGAAAGCGTAATTGGTAAGTGACATTGTCTGGAAACCGCTGACACAGACTGGAAATCTAGAAACCCATACTTGCAATGCAAACTTTACTTAAATGATAGTATCAGTCTTCCCTCATGGCTTTTTATTTTGTGCACTTGCCCAGTGAAAGACTTTCTACTATATTTGATCACATGCAGTTAGTCTGAATCATTGCTAAGGTTTGATTTCTGGGTATTGGAGACTTTCAGATCGTAACAACAGCATTTTAAAACTTATTAGAATGAACAGATTTCACAAACTTTGTATTCCTCATCTGAGTGTTTAAAAATCTGGCACTTAGGAACTTTCTATGGAACTATGACTGTATGAACTTTGGCTAGCTTTAGTGGCAGACTTCCTGCTGTCCAAACCCAAACTCTGGAGGTCAAGCTTTCCTGAGTTTTCTGTGGTTTAAACTAGACAAGAAAAAATGCAGTGATCTGTGTGCACATTTGGTGTGTCTATGGAAGATGTACTGGCTCATTAATAAACTGGGCAGCATCCCTGTTGATGTGATTATGTTTTTCATCGAGTCTTAGCAGTACACAGAGCAACTACTGCAACTGATAATATTCTGGCCATTCCTGACACACCTCACTTCTGACACCACTTCTCCTAACTTCTACTTATGTACCCCCTCTACAAGAAAGATTGAGTACGTTCAGATAGTTTCAAGCTCTTGGTCTGTGGCTTGATTTTGCAAGTGAAATTATAAAGGAAGAATGAAAAAGAATGCTACCAAAAATTACAAGTATGGGCGATTAAATGTGAGAAGTCAAAACCAGCAACTCTAATACCAGTAATATCTCTCTATGGTGAAATGTATGTCTTGCATTATGTCTCAAAGGAAAATCTAACTCATTTCATTGGAAAATCTAGAACATTTAGAATACTCAAAGTAGTTCAAACAATAACCAGAAAAACTTATCTTTTCAACTTTCTCAGCTAATGGGGAAAAAAAGTGAGATCCTCCTCAAGCACAGTAATCATGCCTTTTCCCATATTCAAATATCTGCTTGGTTCAGAAGTTTGATTTGACACATTTGAAATGTTGTTGAGAAAAAAGCTTGTAACAAATACCTGTGTTAACCCACTACAATTCCCCTGAGGAATCACAAGGAGAAGGAAGGACTGATGACATTGCTTGCTAATGGCAAGCAGCAGAATTCTGAAGAAAATTATGCTCTGGTATATCCAAAGCTAATTACCAAGAATATGCTGAATTTCATGCTGAGCACGAGAAGGACTTAAATCAAAGTACCACACGCAATTAACGCAACAAGAAACTATATGGTAATGCTGAAGACTTAGGAAAGCTGAAAGAGGGTCCGGAGGATTTTGTCAATGACAGCAATGACCATGATGGCATTGACCACTCCAGCAATCTCAGCACCTCTGTCTAGTTGAAAGCAAAATACAAGAATTAAACAAAAATGAAGCTGAAAAAACAATTGAAAGAAGTTGTGGAACCTTTCCATTATTGAGTAACACGACTGATCTGAGTTAAAAGGTCATATGAAACAGGAAGATGCTGAAATGGCCTTCTCTCCATTCTTTTCTTATCTACAGTGATCAAAGAGTTGTACTGCTTCTGGCAACACAGAATATTCAAAAAGTACATAATTGCAGAAGATACTTGATAGCTGTGATGATTCAGGACAATCTGACCACACAACAATCTCATTTGGCTTAAAATAAACTCGGTCTTAACATTTTTTCAAAACTCACAAACAGGATAGGTACTAGAAAAGGAAGCAAGCTATTGAGAGTACACAGTACTCTATGGACTGAGGTCACCTTTTATAATGGGGACTTTTAAGTCAGAAGCTGAATTACTTGGTCTGAAAATGTTTTCATTATCATGGGTTTGGTCTAGGGATGATGTAATGTTAATGGACAGAGGAGCTGCCAACAAACATGAACTGTATTTACAGACTTGGCAATGACACACAATATCCTGAATATTGGCCCCAACCTCAAATGCTGTGAGACACTGCTCAAGTAACAGCACAGATAAGAAGGCACAGTTTTTCTGACAGAGAAACTGTAATGAAGAGCTGCAGGTAAAGTTTCCTGGCATTGCATTCATTTGGCAGTCCTTCTGATAAAATCCAATTAAACACTTGTATTGAATTGTTCTCTCCTCGTTTTTTTTGTGCTGTGCCAATAGCCTTTGATCCAAACCACCTCCTCTAGCAAGACCCACTTTCTCCAGGGAATATGTGCATGTAGGAGGAATTGGGTTACTTCTCTCCAGTTCACAAATGGAAATGGCTCTGACTCAGTCTCATGGTAGACAAAAACAGTGCTTTCCCTACCATAAGCAACTCTAATTTACAAAACCAGGCTATCCTCCTCAGGAGACTTACCAGTTCAGAAATGGCAGAATGCCATTCTGCTCCACCTTAGTCCAGAAAAAATGCTTTTATAAAAACTTGGGCTACCAAACTTTTACTTCAGTAGAGAAGTCCTTTGGGATAGGGGTGTCATCTGATTGAGATGTGTAAGGCGACCAACGAGGCAGGATCATCAAAAGAGAAAAAACATCCCTTATATTTATTTTGAAAACTAAACAATGACTTAAAAGTAGAACTAGCCAGAGTGAAGTGTAGGCAGAGTCAAGTGTAGAGTAGTTTGCATGATTATAAAAACAGTCTGTAACACTCCCAGTCACTGAGTAGATCTGTGAATTTTGGAGCAAAAAATGTTCTCTTTGTAGATGGGGAAAACATTTGGAGCATAAAGATGCCATTTCTCTGAAAGGGCCTTCACTGCTTGGATCCTATTACAGATTTAAACTCTAAATCTTAACCACTTGATTAACCTCCTGTTTGTAAGAAAAAAGTACAGCTGTCTTTCAGTGTGCCACCTCAAGAAAAACAGCAGGAAGAATAATGCTATTTCTTTCCCTTTTTTAAAGTTACATACAATACAATCCTAGTGTCTTGCCCTGTCTGCTTGAATATGTGGCTTTTATAGTATTGCCTTCACACTCAAGTGTGGATGCAAATGTTGACCTCTCAAGGTGTTGTAAGTTTTTGAAAATATGTAAAAGAGGTATGAATTGATTTTTATCTCATAACTACAACATTTTCATACAACCACAAAGAAAAATAAACATTTAAGAGTTGCAGCTTATGACTACAGACCACACAAGAAACATGTGGACAGCAGGGCCTCATCAGAAACTCAGGGGAAGAAAAGGCAGCGTGTGTCTGGGCAGGGAGGAAGAGAGGAAATAAGTAACTAAAAAAATATTATAAAAAGCCTGATTGATATTACAGCTAACAAATCTAAACTAAAAATATACAAGTTCTCAACAGCCATCATGACCAGAGAAAAGGTTTCCTAACAGTGATATCCATAGTGACAAACATTTCTTTAAAAAGGAAACTATCTTTTTCAATTCCTTCCAGTTTAGACTCTTCAGAAATAGTTTGGGAGGAGTACTGTCTCTCAGGAGTTCTCACAGCAAAAAGGAAATAGCCACTCCTACAAAGGCAAAATCTAGCAAAGATTAAGTGCAAGTTGTCTCCAATATCCCTTGGAGTAAACAAAGTCTTAACAAAAAAAAAAAAAAAAAAAAAAAAAGAAGTTTTGAGTGATTGCAATATCACTAAAGCACTACAGGTCAAGAGAGAAGTATGTCATGGCAACACCATACTCTATGTGACAAAATTGTAGAATTTCTAATTCTACACATGAGCTCACAACTACACTTCTAGATATGAGAGCATGTGGTCATGTTTGTGATAAACTGAAGTTTGGTTGCTTTCATCATATCTGGGCACAGCTAACACTGCATTAAATTGACAGCAATACCAAACATACCAGCATGGTGCTACAGCTGCAAGGATGAATGCAGTCCTTGAATGTGTGTACTGGGAAATACAGAGTACCCACAGGGAAAATGTTCCCTTTCCTCTACAGCATTAGTAGGTTTGCAATGGAACATGGTGGTTGAATGGATGGAACCATGTATGGTCAGGCTTTACATTTTGGAAGTAGCATTGCAAAATCTTTGAGGATTTTGAATCTTCAAGAGAGAAGAGTACCAAATAATTTCAGAGACATAACCACCTCCCCCCCCCAACTTTAGTGAGAGACTCAGAACAGCATTCTGCAACCAAAGGCTTCCTTTGTCTCCACACTGCACACCAGCTCCCAAGCCAAAAGGTGATACCCAGCCTAGGCACATGGCTTTAGAGAAAACACAGCTTGTGCTAGTAGCCTGGAGAACTAGTACAGCAAGCCTTAGTCAGCCCAAGAAATGCAGAGCTGACACTTCTTCAGGGCTTGGTATGTTTGCTCAGTGACTTGATGACTGTGCACAAGTGTAGGCACATGAAAAATCTGCATGCTGAAGGCTTTCTTAGGCTGGTGAAGAAACCCTAAGCAAACGAAGTGTAAGTCTAAACAAAGCAAAATATTTATGCTACTGAGGAAAAAGACTGCTAGAGCATATTGTGGTTAATTAAAGTTAACCATAATTGATGGGGAGAGTGAAGAATGGGCTCAAAGAAGTCTACAGAATAAAACCCTAAAAGGGTTTAGGCTCCAAAAAGGGAGTTTAGCCTAAACCTAAAAAGGGTTTAGGCTACTCATTCAGCTTAGGAGGATCCTAATTAAGAATACTGCCAGGGTGTTAATATTCAAAGACAAAGCAGTATCCCATGGAGAAAAACACATTTTTATCCTGCCACATACTTCTGTCAATACTATATTATGGTTCATGTAGGAGGCATGATGTTGGTCTAGCTGGACATTTCATCTGACATGGGAAGATCTTTATTCTGATGTGATGAAGGGGATCTTCAGTATGTGCCTCGCTGGAAGGCACTTGGGAAACAAGGGTAAATAAAATTTGACACAAGGAGACTAGTTGATCTAGAAATCCTTTCTGACCTTAAATTCTGGAAACTGAATACACCAGAAGCACTGATTAGAAGCAAAGCATCAGCTTGTGATGACTAAAAGCCTAATTTAGGCATTAGTGTGTAATGTACCATAATGTGGTACTGTTGACTGCAGAAATGCTTTTCAGTATTAAACTGTATTGTCAACAAATTGCCAACATATTCAAAGTCTCAATGAACACTTTGGCAATGTTGGTACTAACAAAGAAGGAGGAGAATATCCACTGAGAAGCCAAGTCAAGCAAACCAGCAAATTAGTTTAGACAGATTTTTGAAAATCAAAGTAGAGTCAGGCTTGGTTTTGCATTCCAGAACAGCACTTGGTCTCCATAAATGAGATCACTCTTCCAACACACCTGCTCTGTACTCCATTTAATACAGAAGATGAGGCAACATTTTTTGAGGAAATTAAATTCTTGCTCTAAGATAAAACTGATTTTGATTTTTACATCATTATGGAAAGGACATACAGATTGAAGAGTCCAAAGCACCAGAAAACTGCCAAATTATATCACCACTGTGCTTGAAAAAGACCGAATGTGAGAGGTTACAACAGACTTCAAAGGGAAGCAAACAGTCCCATTTATCTTAGACTTATACCTAGGAAAAGAAAGTAAAACTTCTAGAGGAGGCAATAATGAAAATACTTTTTCCTCAGACAAATTCTAGATCTGGTAATTAAGAAAGTAAACCAGTGAAACTGTTCAGTTTCTAAAAGCGGAGCTTTTCCTTTCTAAAAGCCCCGCTTTTAGAAACTGAACAGTTTCACTGGTTTACTGACAAAATAAGTAAGTTATGTTAGGACAGGCAGAGATCTTTTAGATACATGGTTAATGGCACACTTCTCATTTTTGGAGATGGTTTCTTTGCCCAGATACTTCTTCAGACTTAAGGTTTACAGTCATTCTAGCTGCAACTAAAAGTTACATTACAGGTAGTTTGATTTCAAGAAGAACTCCAGGTTCCTGCAGACATTGTCTCTACCCAGACCTTGGACTGGATTCAAATATGGAGAGACCCGCCACAGCGCTAAACATGGCCAAGGCTGACTCTGAGGGCAGCTTTATCTGGCAGCTGGCAATGCAGCAAAGATGTAGGACCTGAGACAGCCAGATCAGATAGCAGAGCAAAACCTCCAGCATGACAGCCCTAATCTTAAAGAAGGAAAGGAATTAGCTTGCACAGAGTTCTCTCTGCCATGGCAGAAACGCTGCTGGTACACTCTGCTGTTGGTCCTATAACCATGACCTACTGGGTGGCTCACAGATGCCTGATTTCTTTTATTTCATGAAAAGCAGACCAAGGTGGAGAAACATAGGGCCATATTCTCACACAGAATTGACCTGTGGGTGGGATGCACCTCCCAGCAAGAGAGACAGATGCTGTGTGTCTGATCAGCACAGCACTGCTGATCTACCTGTAACCAGCACCTGGAATGGAATCTGGGATGGATCTTGTGTGTATAGACAGGTTCTGCACACATATGCATGGGTGGGTACAATTAGATGCCAAGTGATTTGGATCCTCAAAACAAAGGCCATGGTGATGAAGTGCTTAGCTTGTGCAATCAGGGGACTGATTGCTTTGGGGGCCTCAGCCCAGAATCCTCTGCAAAATAAACCTAAATTATTTTAAAAGGTAGCAGTAGTAACTCTTGCTGCTACTTTGCCTTTCTGTAAAATAATTAGAGCTCTCACCAAGCCCTTTGGGAAACTTGTCACTACCCCTTCCTTTGCCTGCCAAGACTAAAACTCCCAAATATCAACCAAGTGCCCAAACCATCAAGTCTATGAAAGAAGGGTTACTGTCCTTCAGACTAAAGCAGTATTACTTTTCAGAGAAACAATAAAAATGTTTTTGAGGGTGAGGAAGAAGAATCCTGTATTCTACTTCCTGTAGTTTCTGTACTTCTTCCCATTGCCTTTTGTGGGTCAGGGCTCAGTTATACTGCCTGGAGAACTGAGCCATTCTGACTTGTGCTAGGATTGAAAAACACTCCTGCTGATCTCAAAGCAGAAAAAACATGCTGCAGTCATAGGTACTTCTGTGGCAAGCCTTGACTATCAAGAGTACCTGTAGGCTGTCAGCCCAGACTTCACCAAACAATGGGAATGCTTTTAGCAGCAATGATGCAACTGAGGGTTTAAAGTATGAAATGACTTTATATAATCATTGGAACTAAACAGGGAAAGAAGAGAAAATTGAATGTAATGTATGCTGTTTACATTAGTAGAAGCTAAAACTTGTTGACCATTCTGAGACAGAAATAAAATAGGTTTCTACTAAAATACTCTTATTTTCATGGCCTGACACTTTCTGCCTTGGATGCATAGCATTTTTTACTATAATGTGAATTTCATATGCTGAGCTTGAGTGTTCAGGCAAAGGTTTTCTGGAACTGATTTCTCTGACTAAGCTCAACTTTTACATCAAGAATTTGGAGCAGGCAATTCAGTATCTTCCACTATAATGTTTTTTTCCATTGAACAAGGCAGACAGGTGTCTTAAAAGGGACAGAAAAGATTGCCTGGTAATCTAATCTTATTCCAGCAAGAACAGGCCAAAGAATTTTACTCCTATGCCAAGCCAGTAACTTCTCTATGAATTAGGTCAAAACGTTCAATCATTCATCTCACGTCTATTTGGTTTCTCTGTTTTGGCCAATGGCCTTGATGGAAAAGCAGGTGTCAAATAGATCATCCTGAATACCGTGAAGAAATGTACATGCAGCTTTTCACTTTGGAATTATCTTTCCCCAGAACGATTCTTGCTCTTTCTGAAGAGACATGCAGACTGGCAACACAACCATGAAAGGTGATGATGATCACAGGACTGTCTCATCTGCTTTTGGACTTTTTGACACAGAGTAGAAGTAAAGACTGTAGTATGTCTGACTAATCTATGATACAAACTTGTCATTTTCAAGTGCTACAGAATAAAGGGTTGCTAATGCAGGCAGTTAAATATACAGCATGTTCAACAGTCACAGTGCTATCCCTGCATTTATTTGTTTGCAATCTGGACAGAGCTGTACAGCTAAGACCCAGAGTAAGAAGGAAGACTTTTACATCAGAATGCAAGACAGAGAAATGTTTGGTTTCATGGTTATGATTTGGGAGGTGTGAGAAGAAGCTTAGATTCAGGGGTCTTGGTTTGTGGTTGACTATTTAGAGATTTTGATGTTTCAGTCAAGTCTAAACTTTGGTTGCTTCTGACTGGGAAGATTTTAGATACACAACAATATATCATCAAGGCAAATACTGAGACTTTTCAGCCACTGTCATGTGAAAAGCTGCCTGATTTGGGGGATACAGTCCAAGTATTTATTTCCCATAAGGCTGCAAAATGTCTTGGCAGAAATACTGTCCAGGTATTGGACTAACAGATTCTTCCAATTCTCTTGCCTGTCTCAAAGGTCTTCTATCCCAGAGAATGAGCGGTACAGATCTCATCCTGAACAACAAAGAGCAGCACCAGTGAATTTTATCACATGAATGCACACAAACAGTCTTTGTCCTCATTTTCCTATATCAAAATTTAAAACTTCTTGAGACATATGGCACTGACAAACTCCAAAGCTCACACTACAACACACTCAAATGACATTTACTTTTACTGTTTCTGAATCTACTGTGGAAACCAAACTTCAAAACTCAATTATCAATTGTTATTGAAGAAGTATGTTTGGGTACTGCTCCCTTGCATGGCTTTGAAGAAAACAAGGCTTGTGTTAGTAGCCTGCAGCTAGAAACTGCCACCTAAGTTTCACAAAGAATGTTGATAAAGCCAGAGTCTGACATCACTTTAAATCCAAACCCCACTGTAGTCAAGGAAAACTCCCATTAACTTAATGAGCACCTGGATTTCTTACACTGTTGCACTGGGTTTGCATAGGAAGGTTTTGGCAGCAGGAGGGCTGCAGGGGTGGCTTCTGTGAGAAGCTGCCAAAAGCTTCCCCAGTCTGATAAAGGCAGTGCCAGCCAGCTCTAGGACAGACCCTTCACTGGCTGAAGCAGAGCCCATCAGTGATGGTGGAAGTGCCTCTGGGATGGCAGAGTTAAGAAAAGGAAAAAGTTACTGTGCAGGAGCAAACTGCAGCCAGAGAAGACAGGACTGAGAATATGTGAAAGAAACAACTCTGCAGGCTCCAAGGCCAGTGCAGAAGGAGAGGGAGGAAGTGCACCATTCTGCAGATTCCCCTGCAGCCCGTGGTGCAGCCCATGGTGAGGCAGTTGTGCCCCTACAGGCCATGGAGGTTAATGGTGCAGCAGAGATGTGGAGGACCCCACACTGAAACAGGTGGATGCTGTGGATGCCATGACCCTGTGGGAAGCCCACACTGGAGCAGATTTTCTGGCAGAACTTGTGACCCCACAGAGTAGCCATGCTGGAGCAGTCTGTTCCTGAAGGACTGTACCCAATGGAAGGGACTCATGCTGAAGCAGTTTGTGAAGAACAGCAGCCCATGGGAAGGACTCACGCTAGAGAATTTTGTGGAGAACCTTCTTCCTTGCTGGAGCAGGGGAAGATTGTGAGGAAGAAGGAGCAACAGAGACCACATGTGATGAAATGACCACAATGCCCAGTCGATGTCCCCCTGTACCACTGGGGAAGGGGGAAAGGTAAAGAATTCAAGTGTAAAGTTAAGCCTGGGAAAAAGAGAAGTATGGTGAGAAGATGTTTTTAAGATTTGGGTTTATTTCTCATTATCCCACTCTGATTTCCCTATGTTGACTCTGTTGCTCATAACAGTAACTGGTGAGTGATAGTTCTCTGTGCTTATCTTGACCCACAAGGCTTACATTTTATTTTCTCTCCTCTGTCCAGCTGAGGAGAGGAGTAATAGAGCACGTGGCATCCAGCCAGGGTTAATCCACCACAACTGTACAGACAAATGTAAACGGTAGCTTTTTGTTGAACTAAAGCAATGCAGGGAGTTGCTGTAAAAGGAAAGATGAAAGAAGCTACAATAACAGAAAAACTCTCACATGAACAGATTTGTCTTTGACTGACGGAATCAGAACATTTGTTGTTCACATGCCACTCCAATAGCAAAGGGTTGGCATTTAGTTCTTACTGTCTAACACCTAAAATATGGGTTGCAGAAATTTCATTTCCAGAGCTTAAGGCCTGTTTTTTCAATCTATTTACAAGAAAGGGGGAAAGGAAAAAAAGCAGAACTGCTTCCAAGAAAAAAGCCCAAAACTATTGTATAACTCTGACAGGTTGATAGTTTGAAATGATTCAGAAGTTCAGCAGCCTTCCAGCAGTTAGAGATCCAAAACAGATGCAAAACTTACCTACCTCCTTAAGTACTGCTGGAGGAGTCAGTGTCCAGAAAAACAAAAAAGAGCTTGTGGTAATCTGTGAATGCATAAATGTAAAATAACTTCAATTGATGCAAATCATGTTGTGACAGACAACATAACAGCATGGAAGCTGCTTGACCAACATGTTGATTTGTATAGAATGACTGTGGTTTCTGGCGTGTTTCCGAGCGAGTTAAAAAAGGCTGTCAACCTGTCTGTTTCAGCCAGAGGCACAGCAATGGCAGCTTGTGAAACATCACACCTGAAAAGCATTTATGTGACACATCTTTCTTCTCCCCCTGACAGACCGTGCAAGATCTGTAGAACCACTGGATTTTTCTCTTGTGCTTCTTTTGCATTAAATAAACTGACTTAACCCACCATGAATTCCTGCCATCCTCATTGAAGAGGTATAAGAAAGAAACTGGAAAGTACCAAATGTGTAGTTCAGAACAACAACAACAAAAAAAAAAAACCAGCCAGCTCTTTTTTGCATAAACACTCAATCCCCCATATACAATACTGACCCAGTCTTGTAATCCTCCTGAAGCCAAAACTGCCAGTTAGAATCCAAGGAGCATTTTAGGATGAAGAAAAGGGTGCAGCATTGCCAACCAATTGGTCCTGATCCTGCAGAGAGTTACACACAGATTTAAACACTCTGTTCACAGGACTAGCCCCACTTGTAATGCCAACATCTGCAGTGTAAACTGAGTGCTTGCTTAATTAACTGCAGGAGGAAGGCAAAATCTCTGTCCATTCACTGTGTTGTCACATGGTGAAGAGTTCTGGCACAGGGAATCGGGAAGGAATGTATGGCCCAGGCTAGGGAAGGAGCAGGGTCCCTTGCTGCTCAATGAGAGCTCAGTCACATATCAGGTTAAACTGGTTGTCAAATCCCCAACTGCTATAAAGTAATTCTTCAGTGAAAGGAACTAATCATGCCTGCTCGCTGACAAAACAACACTGAGACCAAACATGAAACAGAAACAATAGATGATGACAATTTTACTGAAAAATAAGACACCAAGAGTAAAAATGTCATGTCCTGAGAAAGGTAATGAGATAAAATACAATGAAAATGAGCTTATTTTTAAAATAGGTATTTTCAGGAATGTGAAGTGGTATAAAACGACTTCTTTCCTTCTGTTCAGGCTCCCAACTGCAATGCTGTAAAATGTCAATAGGGATAAACAGAAAAATCCCTGCAAATTCTACAAAGGATCCCACCAAGAAAAAAAAGTATTTAAAGAAAAAGCTTAATTCTACCTTAAAAGAAATTGCAGGATTTCCTTTCATGTTTTATTATACTCCTCTTTAGCAGTCAGCTGCCCCTAATATCCTCTTGCAACAGGATACTACAGGATGCAGAAAGCCCTGGTAAGTAGGATCTGGACGGAGTCATCTCACCACATTGTCATCTCTATGGTAACCTAGGCCAGCCCTAAATACTATAATCCTGCTTTACCATAGTAAAGCCAGTTAATGACTTTCATTGAATGTTCCTGCCAAATAAATGGTGCTCTAAGATTTATTGACATTTCAAGTCTGTCCATCTCTTTGGACTATTTGTTATATTGAAAAGTGATGCAAACATGGCATTTATAGAAGAAAGGAAGCTACTACAGATTTCAGCCTTTTGATATTATCAAGGTGCAGTCCCACAAACTCCAGCTTCTAAGCAGCACCACTGCCAGGAGAAAATCCTGCAGAGCACAGAGGAGCTGGGACAGGCACAGGACCAGTCCTTGGCTCTTGGCAGGTTCTCATCAGACAGTGCCATTAGCAGTGAATGACCAGAGCATCCCACTGGCATGTACTGGATGTCCTAATTAAAGAGTGAATAAATGCTGTGTGATGGGCCCTGGGAAGAGGAGAACGCAGAACAAGTAGGATGGGCCAAACAGTTAAACAAGGGAGGAAATACTGCTTTGTCAATACTAGTGACAATTTAATTATTATTTCCCACAAACATTCCACTTAATTCCTTTTTGTGAGACAGATGGTTAAGTCCCTGGAAAAGAGAGAGCCGTTTTGCTTCTCAGATCATACAGAAGGATTGTTCTATTTTATTGCTATTCTATTTTTTATTGCCCTAGTTTTTTCCTAGCTTTTTGCTCCAGTTTTCTATTGTTTGGTTTAATTGCTGTGGAAAAGCTTTACAGAATATTAGTATTTTTAGAGGGCTTTATGTTTTTCTTGATGGGTGAAAAATGTTGGCTGTAGGATTTAATACTATCATCTTCTGTGCTACACGGTAAGTTAGGGTTTAGGAGTCTGCTTTTTGTTGCTTTAAAGCACCAGACATAAAAACCTACCTACTGAAATTCAGTACAAGTTTTTTTGAAGCATCTTCCACCCTGCAAAATCCTGCACGCGTCTGTTCACCCAGGACTTGCGTGTGCTTTCAGTAGGATGGGGTAGCACGCCATGAAGAATTTACAGGGGGAAGCGATCTCCTGCTGTTACACATCCCTAAACGTTAGTGTAAAGAGTCACTTAGATTTTTAATAGGTCAGCAGCATTAAAATAAATAAATAAATAAATAAATAAATAAATAAAATGGAAAAAAAAATACGCAGGCATCAGGGTTGGCTCCTCTGCGACATACGGAGAAGGGATACGGGGACATGTCCGGCCTTCCCGCTGCCCAGGGAAGGTGGATTAAGGGGCCAGAGGAAGGAGAAGAGAGCACGATTAAACCTGGCAGTGCTCCGGCAAGCCCTCTCACACACACACACGGCTACCGTGGCTCCACATCGCGGTCCTTACCGCAGACACCGGCACCAGCCCTCCCCAGAGGCTCGGCCGCCCGGCCCCGGCCCCGGCCCCGGCCCCGCTCCCGCTCCCGTCCCGCTCCTCACCTTGCGGAGCCCCGCGGTGTCTCCGGGGCGGCTCCCGCGGCGCCTGGCGGGGCTCGGGGCGGGCGGGAGGCCGGGCAGGCGGCGGGAGCGGCGCCGCGATGCCAGGCGAGGCAAATGGCTGCAGAGCGGGGGCCGGGCTGCCGGAGGGGCCGCGCTCGGCCCCTTTGTTCGCCTGGCAGGCGGAGGGAGGAGCGGGCACGGACCTGTTGCTGCCGGTGGCGGCTCCCGGCGAGCGGCAGCGGCCGGGCCGGGGACGCCGCGGGTACCGCGGGGCTGAGGCGGGGCGGGCCCGGGGCGGCCCCACCTGCCCGCGCTGAGGAGAAACTCCCCCCGTGTGGCGGCGGGCGGGGAGCGCCGGGTCCTCCCTCACCTCCGGGCGGGGCCGGGGAGCCGAGCCGGAGCCGAGCCGGGGCTGAGCGGGGCGGCGGCGCTGCCGTGCCTGAGGCAGGGTCGGGGGCTGTGCCGCAGGAGCCGCGGCTGAGCCCCGGCACAGCCCCGAGGGCCCCGGGTGAGCCCCGGCACAGCCCCGAGGGCCCCGGGTGAGCCCCGGCACAGCCCCGAGAGCCCCGGCACAGCCCCGAGGGCCCGGACGGAGCCTGTGGGTCACTCAGGTGTCCGCCGGCCGAGGACAGCGCCGTGGAGGCCAGGTGCAATCGGCACTAGTCCCATTTTCTCCTGCCTTTCGAAGATGAGACTCTTATCAGGATTCCCAGAGCTGGACCCTCTTTTCAGTTTCTAAAAAACCTGTACATGTTATGTTATTTGTGTTCTGGGTCTGCTCTCCACGCAGGAGTGGTACCTAACCCAGCTCAAGGCCCACCGCAGGCTGCAGTTTGATTTCTGACAAGACAGCAGACGTGCCATCCTGTCCCGGTCTTTCTGACCTGTTCCTGGTGCTGGGATAGATCATGTTGTCTTTCTAATACATGGTTTTCCTATGATACTGCTGCCTGAAAATATTATTCATCTGCAGGTTTTCTCTCTTTCCCTCTCCACTGACTCCAGGGTCCTGTCAGACTGGTTCCCCTGCAGTGCCCAGTGAGTGGCTCCTGGTCTTGTGAGACACTCCTGAGCAGACTTGAAAAGCTACTACCGTCTCCTGTCTCAAATTAACTTGACAATTAATTGCTTCTGTGCTGGCAGTGTGGCCATTGCAGCTGTATGTTCTTCCAGCATCATAGTTGTGATGTCTAAGTGTGGTTGGGTGTCTTCTGCTTTTTGTCCCATTGCTCCTACTTTTTGACATCAGCTGTGCTAAAAGCTCTTACGTGTTGACTTAGCACTTAATAAACTAAAGTGCTTGCATGCAGTGCTGGGTAACTATAACCACTTGAAACCCTTGGCTCCACTCATGTTGTGTGCTGGCTTCAGAACAGCCCTTAACCAGAAGGCTGGTGTTCCAGCAAGGGTCATGTATCATCTCGAGAGAGGTAGTGCTCTTCTGGGTGCTATGAAATAGATAAGCAACAATCATAAAGTCCCACCGGGTCTTAGAAGAGACAGTAACCACAACATGTGGCTTTAGCATAAACTGTGAATTTGTCACTGTCCCCTGGTGTGGGTCCATTACAAGGTTAGAATGTAAGTTTTGTATGTGGTTTTATTCCTGGCTAGCTGGAAGAAATTTCCATATGATACAGCAGATCCATTAAAACCTGCCAGAAATAACTCCTCTCTCTGACATCAGGAATTGATATTCTTGCTGTTTCATGTTACTTTACATACTATATATATAATTCAAGATGACACTAAAATTAGATGACTGACACAGCTATCAGAAATTATTTTCACTTTTAAAATCTCTGTTGTTCTGTTTCTCTCTGGAGTATTGTCTCTCCTTAAGATGCCTGACTTCTGTTCATACTGATGAGAGTTATGTGACTGTGGCAGCAGTATAATATCTGAGATCATATGAGATCATTCTGACTCATGCTTTCTGAATACATGACAATTTTAACCACTACAGGATTTTCTTAGCTTCTCTTCAGGTTTACTTGCCACATCACATTCCAGTATGAGTGTACACAGAGGTGTCTGAGTTTTAGTTTGTGGAGACAATTTGAAAACCAGTGGTGGGTAGGAAGTAGCATATTGTGTTTTTATGGGCCATACTTGCCCCTGTGGCTAGAGCCAGCAGAAGACCTATACAAAATCCAATTCCCCTGAAGATCCTAGCCTGAGAAGTCAGGTAGCATTTGGATGTTGCAGACTTCATCTTCTGCCCTCACTGAACATTGCCAGAAGCAGATCAGGTAAAATGACAATTCTGCTTTATGAAAGTTCAGCTTTGGGCAGCAATTCCTTTACTTTGTAACTCAGTCTACTTTCTTCCCACCAAGTTTCTTTACAGTTCCCCATGCCCCTTTGTCATTAAACCCATTAGTGAAAACAAAAATAAAGGAGTTGCTGACCTCTTAGCATAACTTTTGCAAAATACTGCTGCTCTGTGATCATAGGCCAGCACACTTGCCATGGAGAATAAGGCTGCTTATCAATTAGCCTCATTGTTTCTTGTAGAAGTGGAGGTGATGAAAAAACTGGGACACCCATTGTACAAATCATCTGGTTTAGTCTCTTGATTTCCCTATTTAACCTGAGCTCCCGAGGCTCCATTTATAATTAATGTACGGGAATAATTATGTCTGAAGGGCAATTTTTCTCACTTGTCTTTGACATCTTATCTTAGGATGAGGTGAATCATCCTTCGGTATTTCTTATTTTTCTCCATTAGCTGTAAAGTCACACTGGTACATCTGTAGACAATTTTTAAATGCCTGGATGACATGAGGTGAATCATTGTCCCAGTGTAGAAAAGACCATGTCCTAAAGAAATCAGGTTTACATGATACCAGGTTTACATGATCACAGTTCACATGATACATGGTTTGGTGCCTGACATGCATTTCTGTAGCCCAACTGATGGGACAAATATTCAAGGGGACTGATAGATTATTGTAATGCTGCTACTGGCCATCATGACTTGCTGAGAGGCTGTGTTCTGCAAGGGGCAGTTAGCCTGGAGCAACAACAGTAGAGTGCTGAGTAGAGGCAGGAAGGGAAGCATTTGCTGTGCTCTGTCCCAGAAACCTCAGGTGGCCCCTGCCCAGTCACATACAGCAGACTTCCTTCTGGACATGCAGCCCATGCTCTGTGTCTGTCATGTACCAGCAGTGGTGCTCAGTAATAAAAAGGAAACACAGTTTGGAATAAAATAATTTTATCTGGTTAAAAAGAAAAAAAAATCCAAATGAAGAAATAGTAGTGGGAAAGTTTTTTCATCTCACACACCCTTCTGTTTAATCCACATCAGGCAAAACAAAGTATTCCTTCTAGAAGGAATAATACTGCAATGTCCCCAGTGCAGAAATAGGCAATAGTGCTTGCCTTTCTCATGATAGGGTCACCAAACAACATCCTGATCCAGAGCACATCTGCTCAGAGCTTATCAGGGCCATGCTCTTCCAGGGCAAGGTAATACATTTATTTTCTTTCTCCCATTGGCTGCACCAGGAGCTGCATTGCTGCCATTCCCAGCTCAGAGGCTGTCTTGCAGGATTGGGCTGTCGAGGTAGCTGGAGCAAATGCACAGTTCCTCAGCCAAAATTAGCCAGTAGGTCACATCAAAAATTAATCATACCAGTCCTCAGGTGGTTGATTCTTGGCAGAACTTCTCATTTAAGGAGGTTAGGAATAATTTAACCAAATAATTATTTTATCCAGATGAAATATTCACTCCACTTCCTATGAAAAAAAAAGAAGCTTTAAGCCTTCCTAGATAACAGGCTCAGAGTGTAGCTCACAGCATATGCAAGCTAGCTTCTATAAGTAAGCAAAGTAGAATCCTGCAGATACTGCACCCATGGCAGCATGGGGCTGCATATGGGTCCATGCTCAATTATTTACCCATCTAATTAAGTGGGCTGTGCAGACTTTGCTCACTAAGTCCATCACATTGTGGGCACATGTCCAGCACACTAGGCAGCACTGGTCTGTCTACACAGACTTGCCACCAGTGTCTTCACAGATGCAAAGCTCTTGGTAGGCTATTTTTAGTTTTCTGTGTTGGTTGTTTTGTTGGTGGTTTTTTTTTTTTTTTTTTTTTTTTTTTTTTTTTTTTTTTTTTTTTTTTTTTTTTTTGGTGATTTAGACTGGCTCAAGAATGTATTTAAAAAAAAAAAAAAAAAAAAGGATGCAGCATCAAAATTCTGGAACTACATAGTAGTGGTAGCTGATGTCTATGTTCCCTACAGTTCCCAGAGATCTGCTTCATGGCTAGAAGCCAACATGTAAAACCAAAACAGAACAGAGAAAAGAAAACTTGACTTCTTTTGCTCATCCTTTGTTTAACACCTGACTACTCCCGAGTGAAATGGTTCTTGGTGCTGTAATACAACAGCCTCAAGGATTGGTTTGATGCTATTGCTGGAACAGACAAAATAGTTATTTTATTTCTGCTGGGAAAAGATGCCTAAAATACATTTTTTATGTTTGGAATACAAAGCCTGTACATGCTGTATACATGTTACACATGATATGTTGTATACATCTGATGCAGGACCAAGCTGATCTGTTTGTAATATTTTTCACACATCCCTGTAATATGCCCAGATTGTACAATTGGAAGAAAAGGGCTGGCTGCACCACAAGGGTTATCAGCTTGTAGCAGATAGAGCCTTATAGTTCTAAGGAAAAACAAGTAATACAGATTTCTTCAGTGTTGATTTGCATACTTCTGTGTACCAGAAACAAATCAATATTGGTTTTAATTTAAGAAAAAAGCAACTGGCATTAAAAAAAAAGACCTTATTAAAACAGACTTCTGCCACCCAAATGAGTGTCCTGAATAGGTGGAGCAGCTTTTAATGAGATTGAAAGCATCTGATAAGGTTAAAAGATGGGGAATACACAGCATTTACTTAGATGAGCAATTGAGAAAATGTGCAAACCATCCTCTAATTTGCTAAAAATAAAACCCAAAAGAATTTGGAAAAAAAAAAAAAGTCTACCCTTGTTCTTTACACTGCTGAATTTATCCAGGCATTTCTTCCCAGCCATAATCAGCCACAGATTGTTCCCATCACCTGTCTCATCTAAATGTGTGAATGGCCTGTGAGCAAAATACCTCATTATCTGTCCATTTCTCCCCAAATGCCATATGGAATGTTACCATGTGCAGACAATAACCAGCTTTGCTCTCTTGAAAGGCAAGGAAAGAACTGGCACATGGATCTCACCTGAGACGCTTCATGGTGTGTGTCTGTAACCTCTGAAGTGCTCTGGAGTTCAGCAGGGCAGATGCAGCTTAAGTTAACTGATGGTGTCAATTGCTTGTGATGGGGATTAAAAGCATCACAGGCTGCTCTGAGCAGCACTGCAGAAGAGTGGTTGCTCTTACAAATCTTGGGGGTAATCCTCCTCATTAATGCACACAGTCTGTGCTACCCAACTCTACAGAAAAAGAAATCTCCTTAGAAAGGGAACACTAAAAAGCATTTAGTTAGTGTAGTCTGGCAGGCATGTTCCACAACTTGAAATGCACACAGAGCAGACCAGAAAAGCCCACAGGAAACCATTTAAACAATTTGATTTGGAAGGCGTGAGCGAATGCAGTTTTTGTACCCACATTAAAGGTGATCCTGATGCTCAAGTTGAAACCCACAGGGTTTCTCTCCAATGTGGAATAAGAGAGAGGAAAAATGAAACTTTTGTAACTCTGTAGCTAAGCTTTTTTGAATTTAAAACCTTCCTTACTGGTTATCTGCATTTGGGCATTTAAGATACAAAAGTTTCAGTGGAAATCAGGTACTTCAGTGCTTTGAGAAAACTCTGCTGGAGGCTCAGCTGAACCTTTTGATGTCAAAATCTCCTGAAATTGTATTTCCAGTAAATTTTTACAATGATTTCATCTCCCCCAAGGGGTGTCATTTTAATCCTAGGTGTTCTGGCTCATCTTGTAGGTTGGGACACACTAATGATAACCATGATTATCACTGGAATATAACAATATGTACAACAGTAGAACTTGCAGTTCTGCTGTCAAGGCCTGTTTTGCTGGAGGAAAAAAATCCCTTTGAACACCTTTGAAGGTCATGCTGTGAAAGACTAACTGCTTTATAGTGTGGTTTATGGAGCTTGGCCAAAGCACTTGAAGCGCTTTTGGTCATATATCGGCATTGTTGCATTTCAAATGGAGTCAGAGAGTAATTCTTCATTTGCTAGGAAATTTTCAGATCCTTTCATCTGAAGCTGTTTCAGTGTTGCTTTGCTGACTCTTTGTTTTAGGAGGAAAAAAGTGTTTCTGGCAGTTTGGTAGCTGGGCACGTATTTAAAGAAAATGCTATTAATCAAATAAGCACAATTACAAGGCAGCAGCAACTAATTCTGAAAAATCTCGAGCTAGATTTCTCAAATTAAATAGCAGATAGTTCTGGCAGTATGCATGCTGCATTTTTGAGGAAACAGGATGTAGATTCTACATACAGCAATAAAGCCCCTAAATCTTAAAATTCTGGTCTACTTCCTATACCTTTTGAGCCGTGGCATGGTGCAAGCAGCTGATGAACCATCCCAGATTAACAGTGGCCCTCTTCATACCAGCTTGGTACCTGCATGGTACATGTCAAATCTATGCTAGTCAGTATTTCTGTCTCCTGACAGGTCCCAAGTTCCAGACTGTTACACAAACATCCCACAGAAAGAAGGTTGTATGGATACGTGCAAGGCTGCATCAGTATCAAGAAACTGGAGGCAGAAAGCCTGTTCTACAAATGGCACCACACAATTTACATCCACATAGTTAATCAGTCCCTAAAACAGAGCAGGTAAGTGGCTCTGCCAATGCTGTCTGACAGGAGCAGCCCAGGCCAGGTTCAGCACCAGCCAGCCAACTACTCCCTGTGATCACAGCTCAGTGCTCCAGTTGTCGCCCTAGTCCTGGCCAGTTTACTCACACATTTTCCACCACCAAATGTACAGGACACCTGAAAGGAGGAGATTGTTTAAAGGACTAATCATGGGCTTAGAGAGCAGCAATGGCTTTAATCTGTGTGCTTTTACAGACTCATCATACAGCTTCAAGTCAGGCAATGCTTTTCAACTTATTTTCTTCCTAGCTACAGATACTAATCTGCCTTCTTAACAGGACTATTATTATATGAAGTATTATTACTATGAAGCTATGTAAAGCAATCTAAAAATACTGTTATCAGCTCCATGGTATCACTCATTGCAATACAGGCTAACTCATGCAGAACCCTCCATTACAGCTGCACCTTCCAAATGACTGATGTTTCTCACCTGCATTTTACAACCAATTTGTCTATATGCAGTTAGAAAATTAAATAGGATGGAAGAGAGAGGAACAGTGAAGTTTAAGAACTGAACCACAGTCCAGGGAACCCTTCCCAATATACAGGCCTCTCTGAAAGAGGGAGTAAGCAGTTTTAGCCCTCAGATTGTCACCATAAATAATGAACCGTAAATTCCCATTGGGACAGAATCTGTCTCCAGGTGTGCACAGGTATCCTGTGCTCATGTGATTTGATGTTTTTGAGAACCATGTATTAAAGAGATGTGGTATACAGCCAGAAGCAAAAAGGCAGTCTTTCCTAGCTACCAAGGAATTCTCAGTAACTCCTCTTGTTTGTTTATACTAGCACAGGTACACTCAGAAAGGCTATTGCCAAGCCTGATACATACAAGTCTCTGTATTTAAACACAATCATGGGATTATGTATGTATCCTTTAGGGCAGATTAATTAGAAAGAATTGCCTGTTAGCAACTGAAAATTAATTTCCTCTCTTAAAGCCTTTGCTCTGCAGTACTCATTTTCAAAATTAATGCTTCTCATTTTTATGCAGCATGCATGTTGCCCAAGTGCTGATGCTTACTCCACATAGCATAGTAGAAATTCTACTGCTTAGACAGTATTTGGGTCCATTGACACAGTAATCAAACCTTAATAAATAGAAATAAATAAGAAATAAATGACTGCATAATTTTCAGAAACTCTATTTGGTGGCATTTAAATTGTAGAAATATAAAACTAAAATTTTCATCTTTCTCATCCTAACCACATATCCTATTTTCTCCTGCATGAGTCCATTAATACATATGTATTATTCATTAAGGCATGACCCAAATTCTAGTCTTCTAGTTGAAATGACAACCCAAGATGTTCTTCTGAAGTTAATTTTTATCATATTTTTTTATTCAACATATTTCTCAAATTATACTTTTAACATAAATACACAAGTTTTATGGCTCATGTTACAAAAGACATTACTATGTGTTAGAAAACATATATAGAATATATTGTAGTGGTTATATTTGCTCCCCCTTTTTCCTATTATTTTCATAACTTCTATTAATCTAGACAAGCAGTATCAGAAAGCGAAATCCAACCTCTGAGCAGCACAGTCTACATCAGCTATAAGGTCTATTTGCCAGTTGTAAGAGAAACTTTGGTTCCTGCCTGTTTTCATAGTAAGGTAATACCAGTAAGTTGCATGTCAAAAAGAAACATTGCACCTTGTGCTCAGTTAGTTCCTAAAATCTAGTTCATGACAATATGTATTTTTAAAGACAGACATACAGGTTCTCTTTTGCTTTACAGCTTAATAAGATAAATATATAGGTATTTTCAAAATAAGGGAATTGAATGAGAAACCCATTCTTTTCTTACAGAAGTCACTGGCAAAACTCCAGTGTATTTTCAGAGGAGCAGATTTGTACTTTGTTTTTAGTGTCCTATTGATAGAACCGAAGAAAATTACATTTCAGCTGACAGGATAAATGTCTCTTTACAACTCTCAAGAATTACTGCTAGAGGATCCTGTAGTAACACCATGCATGGATTTCCAGTTGAGTGTGTGGTGGACTCTACCTACTGCTCTTAGTGATCAAGATCCATCAGGAAGTAGATGCGATTCTCCAGTCCCGAAGGCAGGGATGTGGAATACCATGCCCAAGGAGCATGTGAAATAAAACCTGTGGTATTTTTGCTGCACTGTAGCCAAGGGATACTAGATTATATATGCTTTATACACAGAAGAATCTTTTAACTTGTTTTTCAGTATACATACATTAAACTGCACAATGTAGTACTTCCACACAGTGGGCAAAGAGCAGCTCCCAGGGCCATAGCTATGGAAGAGTATAGAAAATGAAACTGGCCTTGATCTCTCAAGCCAGGGGAGTCTAGGCAGTAGGTCAGGGACAGGAAGAAAAGGTTGGGAAAATGTTGCCAGCTGCCTGGCTTAGAGGCACTCTGCTTTTTTCCTATTTTTTTTCCCCTACCAGGACTCAAGCCAACATTAAGCCTATGCCAACACTGACAATACCCAACTGAAATTGCAAGACACACAGCAAAAAACATGGAATAAAAGCACAAAACAGTCATGAAGATCGTAAGCCTACAATCTCACCTGTAACAAGTATCCTTTGTGACTCATTGAAATCCATGCTATCATGGCTCAATGGAGGAAGTGGGCAAAGCCTCTGAAATCAGAATGCATACCTGATTTTGAAATGCCTATTTTAGTGCCATTTAGCAGGCAAAGACGCCTTCACCAGCATTCCCTCTGTGCCACTCACTTGTGTCAGGCATCAGGGAAGACCTGATGTTAGTCCAGTGCTCAGTCAGCCTACATACTGATTTTGGGGTCACCTTGATAGAGGTTTGCTTTTTAAAGCAGACAAGACTGAAAATTTCAGATGAACACAAATCTACTGCAAAATTAAGAAAATAAATTTCAGCAACATTTTTAAAACTCCAACCTTACTGGTATATCTAACAAAATACCTCAGTATCTTGTACTGTTTGCCTTGAAATGGCATGTACTGGGAAATACTGCTATTATGGTTGATAGTGATTTAAACAGATTGAAACAAAACATAGTGGAATCAAGGCTTTGAATTAGAAGTAGCAGAAACGTTTTCAGGGCAAATCACCCTCTTACTGGGATAATAATGGTACCAAAGTCGCCAGAAATTTTATTTGATTCTAGTAAATGCATACATCTGACAAATGCTTTACTTCAGATATACTTAAATGGTATTTTAACTGAACTGATGGACAGTATTGGAGTTCTTAACAAAACTGAAATTTAATCGTTCTACTTTCTCTGCATTTCAGCCTACTGATGAGGGAAAGGAATGTTCCCAGTGACTCTATTCAACAAGTTACCTGCATTAAACAGATTTTGACTGAAGGATGTCTCATCAGCATTTCTGGCAATGTCTTTATGATCTGAAGCCTTTGTGTATTTCACATGTGCAGAGATTAGTGCAACAGGCAATTTCAGTACGATTCCCAAATTCAAAGTCTCCTTTGGAAATACATCAATTTATGAATAAAACATTGATTAGGTCCTTACTTAGAAGTCTTCCTTTCAACAGTACCAAAGTGGCAACTTGCCCATCTGAGGGAATGAAGCTGTGCACCTCACTTCCCCAGTGCCCATTTACAAGACTGTGCTTTGCTGAAACGGGTGAAAAGAAGTGCCCACCACTCAGGTATGATCCTATCTCTGCTGTTGTTGTTGTTGCACTGTGACATTATTTGCTAGATGCTTGCCTGGAAACACAGCACAACCCAGCTAATTTAGGATTTACAGTGATTAGCTGCACTTCCTATAGATATTCCTATATTAGTATATATCTTCCCAATTAATGACTTATTAATAACTTCATTATTAATTTCCTGGTTGTGCATGCCTCCTTAAAAATGTTACAATCCATGTTTGGCTTTGATATTGAGTTGCAGAGGATGTGCAGCACTAAAATGCACAGCTGCTCTGTATCTGTATTTTCTATTTGCCCGAAGTCATTGTATCCTTGCAACTTTCTGTATAACAAAAACAAGTCCCATACACATTGCATCTACCAAAAAAATTAATGTGATTTTTGTACTGCAGCATTTCTAATAATACTAAACATTAGAAATTAGTATTTAAAAATCTATGTTCTCTGTTGAAATAAACAAATACTGATTAATTAGATTAGCCAGTTTTGTTCCAACCAAATTCTGGTTTGTGGAATGAAGTTTGAAACTATTATAATTCTTGCCAAATTAATACTAACTCACATTAGACTACTTCTTATTTAAAAATATTTGCTAATTTGTTAAAATCCACTGTTCCATGCAATATGTCCTTTTGGAAACAACTGACTTACGTAAGCAGAAACCAGCATGAGACATAGCATGTCTTCTTTGCCTTCCCTAAGTGCTATAAGAACATAATTAAGATATTTATAAATGTGAGTATAAATAAGGTAAAACATTCTAAAACCATTTAAAAGTCCCTAACAGTTCCTTTTTTTCTAAGTATCAAAGACAGCACCAGTAGCTAAACATTTTCCAATATTCTAACACTGCAGAATGTTCTAAGTATGTGAAGACTGTCTTGCACCCTTTAATCCCATGATCCAAGTCTACTGAAATTGCTCCTAGATGTATAATGTCCACCTGCTTGAGTCCTAAGCTGGCATCAGCCACAAAAGGATATCACACTTTTTTCAATAGCAAAAACAATCTTGGATTTGGTACAGTTAGATATTTAATAGTGGGATTTGCCAGACCATCACTGAAGATACTAGCTCATCTTGTCGCTGCTGCTTGTTCTTCTTGTTCACTCTTCTGTGTCCTTGGCCACCAGAAATAACTAATACTGAACTTGCTTTCATTTTCTTAGATTTCTGTCTTTTACTTTTAAATGAGATGTTTTGATCCTTCAAAAGCTCATAAATGTTACTGTCCTCTGGTCTGTGTTCTAGGGAACTTGATCCATGAGACAAAGTAAGGGACCCAGAAGACGATGACAAGTCACTTCTTTGTGCAATGGACCCTGCTGAATCCCCCAGCCAAACTGCACTGTCCTGGGTGTTACTAAGGGAGGAGCCTGGTCTTTCACTGTGCAGAATGTTCTTTTGGTCATCATCCTTAGGTTCTGAGCCAGGAGGGAGGCTGTGCCTCAATTTGTTTCTGTTCTTCTTGTTTATAGATGTAGCTGTTACAAGAAACTTGACTGGGCTATTGTGTGCATGGTATGACACCATTCCTCTTCCTGGAGCCAAAAGAAAAGACACAATTAAAGAACATTATTTCCCAGACCACAATGTTCTACCATAATTAGTTCATGAAATTTGCTCAGAATAGCAAATTTCTCGAAGCCCTATTATATGCATCCAGTCTTTTGCCTTGTGTGGACACTATTTACAGAAAAAAAAGAGTACAAAAATAATGTTCTACCACAACTGTTTTAGGACCCAATAAATCAGCTGAAATATGGCTTATGAACTTCAGATGATGTACTTTTGTGCTCTGTTCTCACTACAGCGTGAGCACAGAAATACTGCTGAATTTTTAGCTGGCATCAACACAAATTTAACACTGAGTTTTCTCCAGTAATCTCCACATATTTTGTGTATCCCAAATCAACCCTGTTCTACCTCTGTACCTCTCCAGAACAGCATAAGAACATCTGTTTCATTGCAACAGACTGTACAACAGGAACTAAAACTCATCCTTCTGGTTGTCTAGTTAGCATTACAGATTCATAAGGAATTGACTGAACAATCTTTTCTTATTTTGTGGGTTTTTTTTTTTTTTTTTTTTTTTTTTTTTTAAGTATTTAATCAGTGGGATATTGGTAGTACAAGGAAGATTTACACAGTGCAAATCATTAGAATGTATGAAAAACAAATTGCACATGGCCAAATTGAGAAGTTGTAGCAGTATCAATACATGTGCCTCTTACAGCAAAAAAAAAGGGAGAAAAAAAATTAGAGTTCTATCAAGTAAGCTACAATATGAAAAAGAGCTAGCCTAGCAAGGGGAAAAGCCCACAAACCTTAAAAATCACTACATCCATCCCTGACTCCCAAACACATTTCACACTATAAGAAAATGCATTCTGCTTTTACAGGAAGTACAATCATATAAAGATGAATTATCGCTATTTGAAACATAACGGGGCAAACCCACAGTTTTTAAATTCAAAATACAGTTATCAATGGCTACAAAAACACATCTCTAAATGTAATGTTGCTAGATCTATGAAACCTGAAAAATCTTGATCCCAGACAAACACAAGAATATATGACATAAATCAAAATAATAAAAACAGAAAATGGAAGAATGAGATTTTTGATTTCACAACTATGCATATTCTTGTAATTGCATTTAATTTCACCTAAGATAGGTTCCAGATTTTTACAAAACATTTATCCTGTGTCATACCAGATTATTGCTGCGTATTTTGCTGAACACAGAGGATTTAATTTTCATTTTGTGAAGTTACATAAGCTTTTTTTTTCCCCCTGGAGAAAGCTGCAAACAGCTTGCCTCATAAAATCTGCCAGCTTCCCTCTGCAACACAGAAGCTTGAGCAGAATTCTGAATCCAAAACTCTGGGGAAAAGCCCCTATTAAACACAGTTTTTAAACCTTGCTTCTGCTAGTAGCTTAAACATTTGTATAGTGATAAAGCAGCATTCGTATGTTTGTATTCCAAATGGAGTCACATGAAAATAACTCATCTGTCCAGAATGCAAAAACCTTGATCACTAAAAAAAATTGAAATATATACATATCTCATATAGTCCAAGTCTCCAGTTTGGGGGAAAATGGAACACAATCAATTTATTCAATAACCAGTTAGGTTTAGAGACACAGATAGTGAAAAATAAGCATGTTGTCTAATGCATTTATCTTCCCTAAATCTGGAAAATAACCTGTCTGCATTCTCTTCTCATCCTCATATGTATTCTGTATTCTGACAGGATTAATGCCTATCTCTTAAAGAAAAACAGTTGCCCCCTCTCAAACAACTGAGACAAAACTAGACAAGTATCTGGATAATATTGTAAAGCTTGGAAAGAACAAGTATCATTTCATCAAACAGCTCTAACTTTTATCTAAACAATACATACAGTTTGGCAGGTTCATTTAAATTATTGGCAGAAGAGAAGTGACATCTTCAGTACTCCATCTGTTTGAGAGATTTCACTCACCAGTTACTTTGGGAATCCCTTGCAAGCGTGGCACTGGTAACGCTACTATTATACCCAGGTTTGTTCCAACCAGCAATAACCCGTGGCACACCAGGAGACTGGTCACAGAGACACGCTGCTGCCCTGTGGAGTTTAGCAAGTGCTCTGTTACTGAACAGTGACGACCTTTGCCTAGATCAAAGCAACTTCAGGCAAACACAATCAGCTGTACCATCTCAATTCAGCAAAGCACTCACTGCAAAGGCATATATTTTGCTGGATTATGGATTTATACTTTACATACACGACAATTTAAGTACTACTGAACTTCTGAAACATTCTGCCCTAAATCTCTGAACCACAGCATCTAAAGGTAGACACAGACAGTCTCTACAAACATGCTTTTATGAATAGGCTATGTTTGTATATTCCCAATAATAAAACTGAAAATCATTTCACTTCACAATACTCAGTAACACAATTCTCAAGACTCAAGTCTGTTCACAATTACTTTTTTCTCCTAGTTTTTAATCTGTGAAACTCTATCAGAAGTGCTGTGTCCACCTGTCTAACTTTGGGTCCCTGCATACAAGAATGGCACTAGCATATTGGAAGAAGTCCAGTGGAAAGCAACCATGACAATCAGGAGACTGGAGATGCTAAAGGAAGTGCTGTCTGCACCTACCTGATGGAAGGAGGTACAGAAAACAGTGAGACTCTATCCACATGTGCACAGTGATACAATAAGACACAACATACTCAAATTTAGAGCATGGGAAAACTGCATTCTACGCAGGGAAAAGCTGCATCACCATAAAGGTGATCAAAAATTGCAATGAGTTGCTCAGAGAGGTTGTGGGATCTCCATCCTATCCAAAAGTATTAAAAATTTGGCTGGAAAAGACCTTGAGCAATCAGGTCTCATCAGGCTTTCTTCATGAAGGATGAACAAGACAGCCTCCAATCAAAATTACTCTATGATTCTATAGTTTTCTACGACACTATTTACAGGATTACTAGTTTTCCAATGAAAACAAAGTAATTTTTGCTTGCAATGCTGACTAAAAGTATGTTTGATTCAGTTCAGATGGATTTTCAAAATAGCCTTGACAAGTTTCAGAAATGGAAACCATGATCTGCCCAAACTTTTGCCCAAGTTAGTGGGGAGGAGCATTTAAACTCTGCTCAAAGCTCATAGAGTTTCAGGTTCAAAACATACACATTCTTGGATTTATTAATTCTACAGGTAAGAGAACAGTCATTTCCTGTTCATCATAGCTCTCAAGTTGTGAACCACTTCATTAGTAGGTCGAGAATTTGAATTCCATGTTTGATGTGACTTGAGTAAACCCTCATGTTCAACACTTTGGAGAAGGATCTTAATTAAGGTGTTTCACAAATGAATGATTTTCTGTCTTGCCCCTTCAAGCTTAGCTATTTTACACCCAAGAATATATGAAATACACACTCACTGGGAAAGCAGGAAAGGAGCAGCCTGACAGTCACCCAAAGCACTGAGGCAGACCACAGTTCAAGTCTTCCCTCACAGAACTTTACAAAACCAAAATATTAACCCAGCAATGGTATGTTTTAAGAAGCTGGACCTGGAATCCAAGGTCTGTCTTCCTAACACATCCTAAAACACCCTAAAGGCACAATGATTAGGTCATCCTGGTCAGGTGTAACAAGGACAAGTAAGTTTAAAAAGCTGCATCTACTTGTGCAGACCTTCAGAGACTCCTACGTTGAGTTCCATGAACTATAGGTGTTTGTGCTGGTGGGATGCATCATCCCTCCTCAGCTAAATAAGCAAGGACGGTCTATGTTGTACACAAACTACAAATCTTTTGGAGTTTGCCCTTTCAATGGGCTTATTGTTTGGTTTGGTTTGGTGTTAGAGGGGGGTTTTCGGGGGTTTTTTTGGGGTTTCGGTTTGGTGGGGGTTTTTTTTGTTTGTTTTTTTTTTTGGTTTTTTTTTTTTTTTTTTTTTTTTGTGTGTGTGTGTGTTTTTTTTTTTTTTTTTTTTTTTTTTTTTTTGTTTTTGTTTTTGTTTTGTTTTGTTTTGTTTTGTTTTGGGGGTTTTTGTTTGCTTTGTTTTGGCTTTTTTTGAGATACTAATGGGATTCATTTAGTATCCAAAGCAAAGCACACAAAGGAGCAAAAGAAGTTCCAACAGTAATGCCCAAACACCTCTGTGTTCTAGAGTTTTCAAAAATCAGTATTGGAATTCTGTGATTTAGAGCTCAGGCTTGCCCAAGTTATTGATGACATGTGAGTCCTCTCCTACCACTTGTGTCCCAGCAAGTGCAAGTTAAGGTTAACTTAACATAGAACTTGTTTTACCAACTACACAAACACTTGAGAATGATTTTTTAACTTAATATTATCAAAAGCTCTAAGTGCACTGTTGCCTCTCAATCCCCTGCAGAAGCAAGATGCTCCTATTTTTAAACAACAGAACTTTAATGCTTTTTAAGCATTTAAAAAATAACATTATATTCATGATTTCATACTCCAAACCTGAAGCAAATTTTATACAGTAGTTTTTATACAGGCAAATATGTGTTACTGTTTCCATAGGTAAAACCACCAAATCATCACCCAGGAACCTTAACACTGAGCACAACTTAAAGCATGAAACAGCTACAGTGAGGTCAAAACAAAAATTGCTTGCTGTGAAATCTTGAAAAAGCAGGAAACATCTGCATCTGAGAAGAGATTTTGAAATAACATAAAACAACTAAAAATATATAGAGAGAGATTAAAAAAATCTAACTTAAAATACTAATTTATCTGCTGGCCAAGGTTTGAAATCATACTCATCTTTGTTATTTTCTGACTTCTTGTTTTGATGTATTTCAAATTCAGATAGAAAGAGTCAATCCAATTCCCCAGAATATATTATGCAATAAGCAGGCAAATTAGCAAGTTAAGAAGTGAAAATGATAAACATAGATTCCAAAACCAATAAAATACTCATCTTTAAATAGCAACTTTTAGCTCACACTGTTCCAGTGAGGAAAAAACTGTTAAAACCTGTAAAATAATCTGACCAAGATCTTGACTTTACAAGAACTGAAGCCAATAATTAAGCATATGGCCTGCTCTTTGTTCAGTGTTCTCAGGACCCCACTACAACAACCACCAGAGCTGGAAAACACCACACAGATCTGAATTCAAACCCAAGAAGGTGCAAGAACATTATTACATGTCCTCTTACATGGCCATGCTGCTCTTAAAATGTAAAAAAACAGTCCACTGTAGAGATCTGCTGGGCTGACCTAAAGTTTTCTCAACTTTTTATCCTTTCCCAGCAGTGATCATAAAGCACTGCCTTTCATGGTCTGGCACCTGGCGGGGTGGGAAAAAAGCAACCTGTAAAGCCTCAGAGTAGAGTTGTTTTCTCTAGAGAGGAAATGATACTATTTTTTTTCCCTTTGCTTTTGCCATCTGTTTCCAGGAAACACACATGCCATAAGATGATAGATGGATATAAACAGAATACAGCAAGTTAAGCAGAAATCATCTCTGTTGAACAGGTAACCTGTCATCATGCATATGAGAAATGAAGTATCAAGGTCACAGTAATTACAGGAGTCTCTTTAAATAGGCAAATTCTTTTAGAGCTGAGAGCAAAAACATGTTTAAGGATATTTTTTAATAAAATACTTTCTGTGACTATGAAAAAACAAGTGGTCTGTTCATGTACAGTACAATGGTTTTTGGTGTGAACTGTGACAAAGGCTGGTGAAAAACTGCCTTTGTTGATTCTTCAGCTACAGATCACAAACATTTAAGCATAAAGTTGCTCTACAAATGATATATGTTGTACTAGTGAAGTGTGTGCATTTTTCTTCAAATATAAATAGATTTCTTATTCTCTGTTCTTAGATTTCTCCTAAGAACAAAATTGGAAAAATTTAATGCTAAAACTCATTATTAAGGTTATGAGACCCTCTTAACCTTAGTTACTGTAGTTAACTTTTAAGTACAGCACTGTAACTCTAAGTAACCATTCCTAACAGTGACAATACATTTTTCTTTTACTTGTACTGTATAACAACAACAAAAAATTAATTAACTTAATGAAGTAACGTTTCTCCTATTTACATTAAGTGAAGACAGGGATGACACCTCTAAGCCAATAGGCTTATTGGGCCAGTATTACATATTATTCCTACTAAAATCCTGGGGAAAGAAGTCCAGCTTCTTCAAAGTTATACAGAGATCTTGCCTTTTTAAATCTCTCTTCTCAAGACTCTTAGCAATATTTTTACACCAATTTCTTCTCTCATTTCAACACCACTTGAATTTTTACTTATCTGTTTTTTATGCATATTAAGGAACTTCTGTTGAATTTCACAAAGCTAACAGAGCTGTTTCCTTTAAAACTAAATGTTGTAAAAATCTCTCATTAAGGCAAATACATATATTGTAAATACACAGCTATTTCACCATGTTGTAATTCAGTTTCGCCCTGTTGGGTTTTTTTTCCTTTTTATGTCAGTATATACTATACAGAACTTGATTTATTGTTTAGCCCCTTTTTGTTCAGAAACTGCTGCTTTAGTTCTTACTGCTGCTTTATTATATAAACCTCCTACTACTCTGTCTTAGCTTTTGTTGTTGCAGCATTTTTGAGATCATATAAACAGGCCTGAGAGCTGCTGCTAAATTATTGAAATTCAGTTCATTTTTAGAAAGGAGTCTCCCTTTGAACATTTGCTGTAATAATGTCCTACTCCCAGAATAAACTTCCATTTCCCTTCACTGGTGTGTTGTCTGTGAAGACACTGAGGGAAGAAAAAAAAAAAAAAAAAAAAAAAAAAAAAAAAAAAAAAAGAGAGAGAAGAAGAGGAACTAAAATGGGCAAGAATGACACCAAGCAGCTATTATTAGCTAAAACTTTTTTACAAAAACAATGGTATGTTACATCAACAGTTTTATTGCCATGGCAATGAACACAAAGCTAAATTTTTGAATATTTTTTATATACAGAAAATACATACAAGAGAGGTCTTGCTTCCTTTCCCCCCCAGCCCCGCTGCTACGAGCAGCAGAACATACTAAAAGTTAACCTTTTTACAACTGATCTTGATTTCTTTGCACAATTCTGATGAATTCAATCCAATGATCTATTTAAAGGCAGGTGATTTGCTGCTGTTCAGTCCTGGAGCTACAGTCAAACACCATATGTGAAAAGCACCCTGTCCAGAACATGACAGACAGACACAATTTATAATGGAGATTATTGCCAAGCTAATATCATCTCAAAGAAAACATGGTAAGAAGACAGAGACTGAAAAAGTGAAACATTTCTGATGTAAGATTTATACCTAACTCCTGTGAGAATATAAATATAATCTCTGTGTGGGAAGAACTGGCTTCAGCTAGAAAAACTAAGCTGTAAAGCTGGCACACACATTGCCCATAAAAACTGCAGAAGCTTGTTCCAGTCTACAAACAGGGAGAGACAGAATGTTTGTCCACTCATGGATACCTCATGCTCAGCCACACCAGTACCACTTTTCTGTCTCTACTCCCAGCACCGTCCCAGCTCCCACCTGATGTGCTTGCTGATGCTGAGGTCCTTGACACTCACTTGCTAAACTGATACAAGCCTTTTCAACTGCCTATTGAACAGCTTTTGTCTTAAAACACGTAAAGAGCTTTAATTTTTAAAGTTTTATCCTAACAACCACAGGTTAGATTTAAGACTAATCATTTAATTCAACAAATTAGAGCTCCAGTCAGCAAAACACTGAACACACTCTGAAATGGCAGCATGTGAGTGCTTCGGCTGAGTTCCCTGGATCTACTGATGGAACTAAAATTAAGGAAGTTTTTTGATTTAGATCCTAGACAAAATGATTTCATCATGTACTTGATTCTAAGGTTCCAAAACCAAATACTACTCTCTGCAAAGTAAACACGTTGTCATAACAGATTACATTGTCCAACTGTTTCACAGTCACACAATATGACCAAACAGAAGAATCCACCTGCTTATCCATCTGATTACATTGATAACCTCTAAGGAGAAGAGCTGTTACTCAACCAGCTCACTGCACACATTGTTCACCTGGGCAGGAGATTGACTATGACTTACTAAAGCAAATAGTCAGAAGACACTTTTCAGACTCAAAGCCCGAGATGAACCTTCTGATTCTGGACTGATCTACAGCACTGGAGAACAACAGTGATAAAACAAAAATGCTACCATATGATGCAATTCAGCTACCTGGCAACATATTGTGAACAGGTGTGGCAATGTTAACATCCTGGAGGTGTTTCAGTGTCTCCGTGTGGAACAGGCGAAGAGTAGATCCAGATGTGAAAGCAATCCAGACTCCCACTCCAGCCACAGCCATGTGAGAGATCACCATCCCTTCCTCTTGATGGGCTTCAAAATGGTTCTGCAAGAAAAACAAGGGCTCTGTGGGGAGATGCAAGTCAAGGATATCACTCAACCTTCCTTACCAGCTTTTCAGTGTAGGCACTGTATCCTCTTTCTCTTTGACAAGGACAAAGCTTCTTCTGCCTTACTCAGAATATGTTCTGATAACTACATATGATTTGTTAATTTCCCTGTGAGTTTTTTTGGAAATATATTGTTAGTATGGAAGGATTCTTAGCTCTTGAGCCAAAGTTCTACCTAATGACAGAGTAACTCAGATTTTTTTTGTTTTTTAAAATAATGCATGATAAGGGCTGGCAAGCCCAAAACAGTTCAGACTTAAAAGGATTTTGTATTTCTTTATTTATACCCCTTTGGGAAAACTACCACAGCTGTACTTTTATCTACAGCAGAACTTCTATTTCAACAATAAAAAAATACTTTGCTTTTGTTCTGCCAGGGGGTCTTTTTATAGCAACAATAATAGAATGTAATAAAAAGTCATATTTAGAAAGTAGAGTGTTTAAGAATATAAACACACAATTATTTGCTCAATTACACACATAACAATGTGAGCCTTAATGTTGCAGTTTTGGTTTTGATGCTTCTGAATTTCACAAGTTTTAGCTATTTTGTTTTCCTGTCCTTCAAAGAATTGCTGCTTCTCATTATAAAAGCCAAAATCCTCTTTCTAAATGTAAGTAACACAACATTTTGAAGACAGAGCTTTTTCCTTGATCTAATGCCAGTTACAACCTGGCTCCAGGAAGGCAGAAACCTCTCTCTCTGTATGTCTCTATTAACGTGGGAGATAAAGCTTTGTGAAGTTTTTTAATCATTAACAAGAAGGGGAGATTTTTTCCCTCCCCAGTTTTGTCTTCTGAGAAGACTGTCTCTGAAGTTGAACACAGCCTTTTATTGTTGTGCCAGCTATTATCTGAAAGTCAGTCTGATAAACACAAAACTTACTTAGCTAAATAAATGACAAACTGTTTCTTGGATAAAAATCTCTCTCTGAGGAGTATGGAAGTAATAAGTGCTCTAATATTCACTTAACATATCATATACTCTTTATTACATTTGCAGATAAAATTCAGAATTACCTCCTCCTTCCTTGTGAAATACACTTAAATTTTCCAGGCATTACAATTAACAGTTATATTTTGGGGTTTTTTTTCATTGAAATCTAAATATAATATGGTTATAGATATATTGTCCAAATTTTCCATCAAAATTCAACTAACAGGCTAGGATCAGAGACAAAGAATAAAAATTTAGGATTTCCACAAAGCATAACTTTTGGTATTATGTTTAGTAAGCACTTAATTTTCTTTTCATACTTTATTACCGTATAAATTATTATTTTCACTGAAAAATTTGCTGTCTAAAGAGAATGGGAATTATCTTTTGTGTTTTTCATTTGTTAACATTATTCTTCAAATGTTCAGTTTTTAGTAAATGAATAGAATTTTCTCTTCAGCTGTCAGGCAGTGGTTCAGTTTTTGACTGTTACTGTATTACCTTTTGATTCTTTGAATAATAACACTGCAGAATGTAAGGTACGAAACTCATTTATATTCACTGGCAGGCTCATTTATATTCACTGTTTTCCTCAAGTAACCACTAATCATTTGTTACCAAATGATATAGACATTTGAAAATCATAAAATTTATTCAACAGAAGAATTTATCCATCAAAAAATCTTCCAAAGTCAGAAACAGTCCTTTTCACTAGATTTGATGATATTCTTATCATGCATATTCCATTGCAAAAAAAGATTCTAAAATACTTACTTTGTTTATAGACTCATACATCTCTACACTGGTGACTAACTGGCTTTTGAGAACTTCTAAGCAATAGACCCACAGCTACTGAAGCAAACCTGACCAGCAACTTGTACTCTTTGAAATTAGAAGAAAAATTAAGCAGATTGTAAAAAAAAGAATTTTCTCTGGAGTGATCCAACCACAATTGACAACTCTGTTGGTGCCACTGAAAACAACTTGCACATGCATTTTTATCACATTCCATTTTTACCAGCCAACTCATTATACTCCCACTTAAGTCTGTCCTGCCATTTGTCCAGCTGTCTGCCGGAACACACAGACCCACTGAAGTAAAACTGTACACTGCAAACACGACAAGGCTTGTAGAAAGAACTATTCTTCTCACTGAAAGGGTCTTCTAACATGAAGCAAGAACATACCCAAAAACTGCACCTTCTTATGCATACATTTTGCATAAATGATAGCTTTGACACCTGTTTCAATTACACATCAATCTGAAAACCAGTGAGCTGGCCTTTTATTTTTCTTTTCTTTTTATAACAAATAATACAGATACAAAAGAACAAAGATGTCTTATTCCTTTTGTTATGAAAAGAGTTGACCTTAATTTTCTTTTTCTCTTTAGGTTTTCATACCTACATTCCTCTCTGCTCAAAGCCTGGCTTTTCCCCCTCAGGCTCTGCCATTTTAACTACAGCAGCACAGGAGTTGCAGAAGGAGTTGTGGATGCCACAGCCCAGTGCAGCTCACTAGTGTTCCAGCAGTGTGGGACACAGCAGAGCTCTTCTTTTGAGGGAGTGCTCACTTACACCAAACAGCTCCATCAAGAGATGGACCACAATTTCTCCAGCTTCAGGTGAAGAGAATAATGGATGTCATTACCCTCAACATCAAACAAACGTCTTTCACTACTTCAAAGAAGTTACAATACTTGGTCAATACACACTCATGTATTTTTTTTTGTTTGGTTGGTTTTTTGTTGGTTTGTTTGTTTTTTTTGTTTACTTAGCTAAACATTTCAGTGTAACTCCTGAATAGTTAGCAAAGTTTTAAAAACAAGACAAAAAGAACTAGGATAGAATGACACTCAATTGGTGACTTTATTCTATTAAATATTCTGGCAGTTTTTGAAATTTTGAAACAAGCACAAACTGCTTTTGCAGAGAGCAAAGACCTCCAGGCACAGAGACCATTATCGGGTGTAGGTCTGTAGTCAACAGCAATACAACTGTCAGACCTAGGGTCAAAACTAAGTGAAAAATTTCTTCAGAAAAAGAGGATCAGAGTATGTAATTAATATATAACAGCAATTGATGCATTTCTCATGTGTGCCCTGCCAAGGATCTTGAGACATTGTGCCAGTTTGGGGAACTGTGCCAATAAAAGCCATTACCTAAAACATTCTATTACAGTAACATATCATTAGAACAAGTGAATTGAGAGTCTTACCCATATCGGGGCGGGGGGGGGGGGGGAAGCAGATGTGAGCAATATCCAAATCCAATAGACAATACCAAACCTGCTCATTTACTAGAAGTAATTAAATAAATAAAAAATCTTAAATAAAAATCTTGCCAAAGCAAGGAGGCATGGAATGAGATTGTCTTCAAGGATAACATACTTCGCACTTAGAAAATGCACAGACAGTTAAATATGAGATACCTGTGAAGCAAAGAATCCCTCACAAGGGCAAGTTTACTAAATAGTCTTGAATATGCTCATGAGCTTGCACAAATACGGTGTTAACATCTTGTCAGATGCCTTTACAGATAATGTACATGATGCAGCACATAGTATGTATACATGACAGTAGCAATGAACTAGCAAGCAGCTGCATTGCAGTATAAATGGAATATCTCCACATTAAGTATATGGAGATATGAAGCTGTTCAGTAAAAAAAGAAGAGTAACAGGTGAGCCCTATGCAACACGTGGATTCCTGCTGATAGAGCAAAGGTTAAGTTGATGCAAGAAAAGATCTTGACTCAAATCTTTATTTCTAACTCTCAACAAGAGAGAGCAGAGAGAGAACAAACACTTCCTTGCTGCTGTTTTCCCTCATACAACAAAGCTTCTGCTCTTCACAATAAGAAAGAGGCAGCTCAGATGTTGAAGTGTTTGATATAGACAGAGTTGAAATTGCCTCCTGCATCATATAATATTGAAACAATGTTGCCAGTGAATATGGTAATGACAACAAAGCAGATCACTTTTGTAAACATAAATCTAGGAAGTTATCAAAACAAGTCAGGTCACTAAGTAGGCAGCAACACTGAAAACATTAGTGACTTGTTTAGTCTGGTGGGATGAAGAGAAAAAGATCAGTATGTCTTAATACCAATAAAGAAGGAACAGAAAATCACTGCTCATTCACAATTCTATGAGGAAGATAACATGCTATGCCATGGATATTTGTGTGAAATAAAAAAGATGGCCCTCAGCCAGACATACAGAAAATCATCATGTTCATGAACAAAATTATTTATATTAAAAAGACATTACTCAACCCATATGCACTATTTCTTGTGTTGCTTGCTGCAGCGCTTATTGTGTGCACAATGGACCTATAATAACCTGAGCTCCGAATACAACAGATGGCTTAATTGAGACATGAGAAGAAACCTCCTGTGATGCTTTTGTAGAAAAATCTGTAGTAACAGCTGAAAAATGAAACAGCCATGCCTGAGAGATATTGGTAGAGTACTTGTTATTTTATGTCTCCAAACTTCTGGTTTCAACACTGCAGTCCATGACTGTAGTCACTGAAGTCCATTTTACTGTATCATGACACAGTAAGCTTTAAACATTTAATCTTTAAAACTAGTTTAACTCTGAGTTTGTTCTCCTCTGCCAAAATAGCCCAGCATAGTCCAAACTGCAGCCGTAACACCTGATTTAGGGAGAGCATTGTTACAGAATTAGGCCAGAATTAACAAACATATTTACAGAGATGTGGCTGTACGGATCCAGCCTCACACAGGAATGACTTGGCTGTGATTTCTTACTGTTTTCTTACCGAGAATCTGAGAGATTTTACCAAAGTCTGTAAAACAGCAACCATGTGTCCCAGAAGCTGTGAAACTAATCAAAGTCCATTTCAAGCACCTATCCAAATCACTCATCCAGAATTCTTCCCTAATCGTATCATTCAAACTGCCAACAAAACAAGCCTTAAAGATAAGCAAAGTAGGAGAATATACAATCCAAGCACCTTATTAGCGGAAACAAATCTCTCAGAAAACATAGAAAAAGACAGAGGAAATTAGGATGTTAGCTATTTTCCTCCAAACCCATGACAGTGACTCACAGAATCAATTGTATCAAACAGACAATTGTTGGGAGAAAACACGATCATCAAAGAAAAAAATAAAAAAAGCAGCAACAAAGCACACAAAGAAGGAGGTTGTGAGCTCATCATGACTCCTGTTTGAAAAAACTTCACGGCTGCAAACATCATGCAATTCAGTGACACTCTATGTAGGTTGAAGGAGAGGTTGAACTCCTAATGTTTCATCAACTCCAACTTTTTCTGGACTAAAAAATTGTTCTTTTGGTGGAAGCTGTAATTTTGACAGAAATAAGGGCTTAACATTTTCTGGAAAATGTGGTCTCAAATGTGAGTTTGAACCCTTAACCCTTCTTTTGTTCTGAAAAAAGCCAGCTTTTGTCTGACTATTCACGAGAAACTGCTCTAATGCTTATACAATTTTTGTAGGCCAGAGAGAAGCAAAACTCTGAAAAACTATGCTATGAAATTATCACAAGGTACAAGTAACATCTAACTATATAGAGGCAGTCTCTTAGTTAAACCTTCTGCTGTAATTAACATGAAATTCCTATAGGCTTCCACTAACATGAAATTAACATGAAACTCCACTTCTCTGCGGCCTTACCTCAGATTCCATTTTTAAGACAATCTCTTACCCCAAATACTCTATCATTTCCAAGCACCTTACGGAAACCAGTGGGTAAAACCGAGCAAGATCTAATGAGACATCAGCAGAGAACACAACAGCAGAATTACAAACTAAGAGAGTGAGATTTAAAAGAATTGAGACACATTCAATAAAAAGCTTCCCAAATAATGACGCTTCTTAAACAAATTTTCATTTTTAAAATGTCACCACTTATACCCTGAAACATAACAGGTGAGCAATGCTTTTAAAAGTGTTTACCTCTATGGAATGCGTCACAGTGCTGATTATAAAAATCTGTCCACCGCATGCAGCCCAAATGGTCTCCTCCATCACAAGCAGACTTCTAACAGGCAGAACCCCCAATTTAACTATCTTCTGAGGTTCTGTGTTCCATGTCCCATCTTCGATTTAAAAAAAAAAAAAAAAAAAAAAAAAAAAAAAAAAAAAAAAAAAGTTATACACAATCAAATTAAGATCTTTGCTTTAAAACAATTCTGGAAAGTCCAGAAAGCATAAAGCCTGAATTTCTGCAAGTTGCCACTTCAAGCTACACTGTGATTTGTGTATGGTTACTTTAAGCTTCCAGGGTAAATTTATAAGGATAAAACAGCATTACGGGGAAAACCCAAACCTAAGTACTTATATATCTGTCAACGGAGCAAATTTTATCTAGATTAAATGGTAATTCAGGAATACTACATTGCTGTTCTGATACCACTAATTTCCTTTCCAGAGGAAATACAATCAGAAACCCATGGCTGACACAATTGTCTTCAACTCAGAAGGAGCTCACAACCAACTTATTTCAAGATGAATCAACTTCTAACTAGCACAGAATCATCTTTCATTTGCAAAGTAGTTAGGAAGATTTTTTTACTGTAGGCTCTAATGAGTGCAGATCACTGTCTAAGAGCATTTGGAATGGACCTTCCTGCTACTAGATGCTTCATTTAAGATGGAAATTAAAACAAAAAAAAGGGAAGAAATTAAAATTTGGTCTTGTGCCATATCTTCACTTTTCTTACTTTTTCCACTAATTATAGAACCCACAGTGTTTTCTTTGGACTGAATTTAGCAGATCTAAATTAAATTATGCATGTGTATGTGGCACAATCAGTTATTCAGAGAGATTCTGGTAAGAACTGCATGCTTTCACGTACTGCTATGGTCACTCTCAGTTACCATCTCTTTGAAACAAGGACTAGCAGATTATTTATCCCCACATTTAAGAACCAGCAACATGAGCTTCTTGAAACAGTTGTAGCTTTATCTTTTATACATACAAATTGTCATATTAAATAGATCAATAATAATTTTAATGTTTTCATATTAGTTTATATATTGTAAGTGCTCATTGAATATAGTCTCAAAGATGATATTTCTATACATTATGATTTATTAATAATATAAAAATCTGTTAAAAGTAACTGGGTTTTACATGGAGATAAAATATTTTTTAAAAAAATCACCATTTCTTCATTGAAAAATCTTCTTCCTGCACAAGCTACAGCAAAATTGTCTACTTTTCTGACACTGGTTTCAACTCAGTAGCCACTTAAATTTTGATTGATGAGACCAAAGTAAACACATCTTTAGGCAAGCACTTAAGTACAGGTTTTTTCTTTTCCCTCCTGAAAACAAGTGCATCTTCTATTATTTGCCTAGGGAACGGGGGCGCAAAATTTCCTGCTTCACCAATAACATTAGCAACAACAATAATGAGAAGCCACAGTTCTGGAGTACTTCTCAAAATTTCTGTCACCAGTGTGATACAACCTTCTCTGAGTCATTCTCAGGATGTGGCTCTCTTCTGAAAGCATCTTTGTAGAAGTGACATTTAGTTTTAGGTTGTCAAAATAATTTTCATTATTTTAGTTTGTATTGAGAATAGTGCTTCCAGTTATTAGCCTGCAAACTCTCCCAGCACTGTCAGAGTCTTTCTGTGTTCTCTATGACTCATATGCACTATTAATAATAAACAAACTTCTGGAAAAGTTTCCATTCTTTAGCAACCGTATTACCCACAAATTAAATTCTAAACTGGAGGCTGCCCATGCCCTCTGATTGCTGTAACCAGTGCAGGCAGAGCAAAGCCTTCAGAGAGTGAAGGTGTAGACGTGAGTGTCACAACTTTCATTGTGCAAGGGATGCTGAGTACAGAAGGTGAACAACAATCTGTACCTAGCACCATTCTTAGGGTAAACCCAGCATAATTCTGGTACATTCTTTCTGTCTTTTCTGAAGGGTAAGGACTGTCAGTTTGGATGAGGAGCAGTTATGCTGAGCAAAAAGCTATCTTTCCTAGTAACACTTTACACTGAAAAAAACATTAATATACAACAAAAGTTCATGAAACTTGACAACTCTTTCTTTTAAATACATTCAAGCTATACAAATACATTCAAGCTACACATTAATTTATAAACAAAGCATAGGTGATACTAAAACAACAGGAATATAAGGATTTTTAGGATCTCAACTGTGGACTCATTTACATTTTACTTAAAACTAAATTTCAAACATCTAATGTGTTTCTTTTCTATTTAAGTCTGGACCTTTATGCCCTGAGATGACTAAGCATTAAGCCTTATTAATAATTTTAATCAATGTTATAAATACCACCTGAGTCATGAATATCTGATTCAACATATGTGCCTAAAAAACCTCAGTTCTCACAAAACCATTTTCTGTTGGTGTGTGTGTTAACACAGTACTTGACAATTCAGTTTAAAACAGGATTGGACATAGAAGGAGGTAAGAGAAAGGCCTCATGTCTTTCATGTTACCATGATTTCGTGAAAAAAGCCCTGAAATCCCACTTGAGGTATCAGCCCAGGAAAAATCCAAAGCTATCACTCTACCCTATGACCTTAGTCATGTGATAAGGCTATTCTCTGGTGCTTTTTTATTTCTTCCTGCAAACACTGTTGTCTTCCAGATCAGACAGCATCTGAGACAGATGAGGGGAAAAACAGGCAGGGAGACACTCTCTGGTCTAGTAATTGGAGCAGTATTCAAAGGATGTGTCAGCTGTGTTCTGGACCCTGCCTCAGTGAATGATTAATTAATTATACAAAGTGGAATGGCACCAGGAGGACAAATTAAGCCCTGTGCATCTCTCTCCTCTCATTTTGTGGCAGCCAGGGAAATCTCTAGAGAGTAGGAAGCATGGATAAAAAATCCACTCAAGCAAGGCAAGGGATTAAGCCTGATAATCCAACATACTTCTGTAAATGCTTTAACCACAGGCCGCTGGCTAAAAGTAAGATCACCACTTCACTTTGCTGACCAAGAATTTTATCACCCATCTCCAAAATTACTTAGCAAGTCTGTGTCTAGCGCACAAGTGGTTTAAGACTATCAAAATCATACTTTGAAGAAAACATAATACTTTCCCTGCCTCTCTCTAGATCTCAGCAGACCCTGTTCAATACCTCCCTGCACAGATTTTATGTTTGACTCTGGCTGTTTCATGTTATCTGTCTGATCCAATGTCCGTTACTTCTAAAATCTAAGGGAAAAGAAGCATTATCTCTATCCAACTTGTGTAAACACCTACAGATTCAAGACATGCTTATGTAAGTAGTTTCAACAACTGGCACTATCCAAGTACTTAAAATTAGTCACAGCACTTTCAAAAAAGATAAGGAACAGCTTTGCTTGATGCTATAAAATCCTTTGCTAGTTACTGACTAAAATAAGCTTATTTTTTCTTGGCAAAAGAGAAAAGAAGCAAGAAATAGAAGCCAAGATAAAACTTTTGCCAGTAGAATCTCAAAGCATATTATATGAATTGCAGGTACAGCTGTTTGCAGGAAAGTGATGTGTCTACAAAATCTGAGAACAAGGTCAAAGATAGAAATTAACCCAGAGGCTTCTTGAAATTAGATGTCATATATTTATGCTGTATATAAGATGTCTGACATTTGCATATTTGCATCTTCATTTAAAAAAATGAAGACAGATTTTATACTAATAGATTTGTGTCATATCACTGAGTTATGCCACTATTTTTAATACTCTTTGTAAGTTATATTTCCCCAGAAGTTACATGACATAGTTCATACACCAGTGTTGAATAGTACCTTGCAATGCATATATAAGTCTGTTTAGCTGCATCAAAGTAAGGTCTCTCATGCTCATAAAATATTTCTAAGACTTTCATGTAAAAGGACATTATTTCCATTAGTGCATTTTGTAATTAGTCCTGTGATTTTTATGTCTTTGAAAAATTAGTTATCCTTCGATTCACTCAATTTTAATCTGATAGGAAAAGTTTTAAAACAATGTTCATTTTATCTTTCTGTACTTTGTTTCCACAAAATCTAATGAAGGAAAGTAATATTATTTTGCAATAATTCATAAGAATAGGCTTCCTAGTATTAATTTATAAATATTCAAAATATTTTGTACTTTTAATAATTGTAATTAATTGATGCACTCAAGTCTTTATATGAGATAACCTATTAACATATAGTTTATTTCCTCAGAAAGTCTTTTCAAAGTTTGTAGTAGTCTTCCCTTCCTTTTTTTGCTTTCAGTCAAGCTGAACTGAGCAAGCGTTTTTGTTGACAGCTTCCTCTCTTGCTTAGCAGCCCTATTGATGGTTTCAACAGAGCTGCCAACACAGCCCTGGGAACAGCACTTCTTGGTTAATTAGTGCAGTGGAGCACAAACATTTTTTTCCATCACATGGTACGTAAACCAGCACTGTGGAGGAGTAAAATGGTACCTACAGAAGTCAAAGTTTAGCACATTCCTTATAACTTGAAAATAAGATGAGACACTCAGGCCTGCTCTTCTAAACAATATGTGACCAGCAAGGTCCTACACTGTGCATGCATATGCATTTTTTCTCCCATATGCATCAAATTCTTCAAGCTAAACAGCTGATAGAGCTCTTCCTAAAGCTATACAAGGGGTGGTGCTGGAGGTCCCAGGATAAAATACACAAATAAGACTAAAAGCAATGTCAACATATTTCTGGTAATGAGTATTATGTGACACTGCAAAGACAAGGGTATTTATCTCTGTTAGAGGACTGCTCTAGTCCTCTCCCTAATAGCTTAATACCACTGTTTATTTTTCACAGCAATACCTCTCACAATGTCTACCTAAAGTGGCAATCACATGCCAGAAATCCACTCTTCAAAAAAGCTAGAGCAGTACATGGATCCACTCAAGCTCTGACTTCGACATCAGCATTTTACATTCCACATATTCTTCCTTTCCTCAGTTTGTGAGAGGACACAAGAGTCTTACCAAACCCATCAAGGTACCTCTCCAGTGAACTGACTTGCTACTCCTTCAGCGTTGTAACTGTCTCCCCTTACCCTTGTATTTCCTTTCAGTTTTTGTCATTTTCCTTGATATCAATCCTCTGAAAATGTTCACTTGTGGAGTGCCACAAAGCCTCTTTAGACAGGTAAGTCATCAAAACTTGTGACCAACTTTGGAGCTCCCTAACTTCTCACCAGTGAAATCTCTTCTGTTCTGTGCATAGGCAAAATTGCCTCAGCTACTACTTCACCTGACCAAACTCTTACTGACTATTAAAATATTAATTCTTCTACTTTCTGCCACAATATTTCTGAGTTTTTATTTTCTTTTTCCTGTTTCTCTCTCATAATCTTTACAGGACTTTATGAAAAGGAAATGTATATCAATGTCTAGAAAAAGGAAGTAGCTGGAACTGACTACAGTACATCAGGAACAATACACCTATATTACATAAAGATTGTGATTTCCTTTTTCTAAGATACTTTTGTGAATGGAAGTCAAACACACGCTGACCTTTTCTGCTATTACATCACTCAGAAAACACATCTGCTGGGTTGTCTGCAATCATCACAAAGGGGTTTTGTTATGTTTTTTAAACAAAGACAATACAACACACTTTTTCCTTAACCTCTTCTAAGCTTGTTTTGCATGGAAATATTAACTCAGGCTGAGACAAATACTAAATGCAGAATTTTTCAGACTGATAACTGCAAAAGTTCATAAACCTGTAAAGTAAGTTCTCAACAAACAAGGTGTCAGAAATTTTGTAATCTGCATCACTCCCATTCCTATACAGAACAGCACTTAATTCACTAGCTGTCTCACAGTTCCCAAAACAAGTCTTCTCACACATGTAAAATTAAGGATTAGTGAGGGTAATTATCAGGGGTACTATTATTACAATTAACATATTAGCTGACCTGCACCCTGTTCTGTGATATTTTCACCAATCACTGTTAGCTCACATTTAAGAGCCAAGTAGATTTTACAGTATCAACACCTCAAGACTTTGCTTTTAGTTTATATTAAAATACATTAAAGTATGTATTTTTAAGTACTTAAAAAAATATAAAATGCTAAAAAGTACCTCATATGTGAAAATACATGGATACAGAGGTGACTCACTAAAATATGACTACCCTTCAGAAAGGAAGTTGTGCACCTCCTACTCTCCCACTAACATGGCATTTTCTCCTTGATTTACTGTACAGACTTCCCAGTTTCCATTTTTTAGTACTTCAAGACAAGACTTTCTGCAGCCAGAGAGCACTCTGGATGCTGTTGGTCTGACAAAGTTCTCTAGTGAACAAAGTCAGAAGAAATCACTTGCTATTTGTAAACAAACACCATGGATATTTATATGCACTGACCCCTCCAAGAACAACTGGAGGAATCAGAGCTATTTGGGTCCTGCAAACCAAATGACACCAGTCATGGGTCTCTGACTACACAGAATAAGGCATTAAGCTTCAATGAAAGAACTGATCCACACAGTTTCTGCCCAGGGAGGAAGACAAAAGGAACTCAACTCCATCACAGACTGTGAAAAAGGATAATCTTCCTTCTAGGATGAAAATCTTTCTCATTCATGGAATACTGTAACAGGCTGCACAACCATTTTTCCTGTGCCTCTCACAGCATTTGTCCTTCTCAGGCTTCAAATCAAGACATAATGCAGTGATATATTTCACATTCACTCTTAAATCTTTCCTTAATCTCCTTTATGATGACAGACCAAAACCCAAGCTGAAGTGCATGGCTGAAAAGTAACCCCCGCTGCAGAACAGAAGGCAACCCTGATGAATTGCACAAAGCTCCTCAGAGGTTGTATTCGCCCTCCCTCCCATTTCCCTGCTTGGATTCCTTTGCTTGGTAAATAGGTCAGTGCTCATAAAAACACCCCTCCAGGGCTGACTGCCTCACATAACCACAGCAGCCAGCTATAAGGAAGATGGACCCTAACATGGCAGCGGCTGAATCACACACCTTCTGTGGGGCATGGAGAACTGAAATAAGCCACAGTGACCAAGCAGTAAGGAGAGGGACAACAAGATTAATCTACAAGAGTCAGAAAAATAGCATTATTTCCCATCTCAAAGTTCCAATGATAATGTCTCAGACTTTGACAGGCTCTGTGAACACCTCACTGCCCAAAACCAATGTCTTCAGAAGATCAACAGGGGATGCCACAATCCTGGTCAATGCAACAACCTCCATCTCACAACCAGACTGTAATGCAGTCTTGTTAACAGCTTTGCCCCATCTTTAAAATTCTCTATAGATATGCAACCCATGAATCCTTTCTTAGCTATGCTGCCAAGGGTGTCAGTTGTGTTTTTGAAGTGGTCTTTTCTGGAAGAAGTTGAGTGATAGTAATTGCAGTCTTAAAACAGCTTAAATACACCAGGACCTTTCAGAGAAGACCACAATTTCACTTTAATACCCCTCCCAGGTAGGTAGAGAAACTGAAATACCTAAAATATTATGAATCTAGGATCAAGACCTCACTCCTGTGCCTCAAAAACAAAGAAAAAAAACTGCTATTCAGTGGTTTTAAAAAAAAAAAAGTTTTAAAGAGAACTGACATCTAATGTCTGGCTTCAGATCAGAGACAACAGCTCAACAGGAAACCTACTGGGCTGAAGACGACAACTGGACAAAGGAAGTTTCTTTCCCAACACTTTTTCCCAGATCCTTTGTTGCTTGGAAAAAAAAACCAAAAAAGCATCCTGTACCTTTCCCAAACAAAGCCTTTATATGCTCTAACAGTGGGCATATAATTTGCTCCAAGATTACAGATACTGAGTTTGGTTCCTCAGTTAGAGACTGGTGGGATTTAGTAGCCAAGGTACAGTGTCACACAAATGCAGCTGAACTGCCCACAGGGCCCACCTCATTAGAGAAGCACGACAACCATCATTACTGCAGTTCACACAAATAAGACAGATCTCTGCTGGCTCTGTACTTTGCAAGTTTAGGAGTCTCTTTAGGGCTAACATTTCACTTTAAACATTAAGGTTTCAAACCCTGAGCAAAGCCTCATTGATTTTGAACTGAATCACTAGATATATATGCAATACTGCAGGGAAGTTAGTGAGAGGTACTGGAAGCACCTGAACCTGCTCTGGAAAAGACAGCTGTGGTTCAGAAGAATTGCCTGGGATTCTCCTTTATTCAAATTATTTCAGCCAATTATTTATCTAGATACAAAACAACCATGAGGCTAACAGAAAAAGGAAGTCTACCATGAAGTACATGAACTGCACACATAGGAAAGACTTATCCCATCTGTACAGTAAAAACTGGGTTGTCATTTTAAATGAGATATACAGAAATGTTTACCAATAGGGGATTTCTGTGTTTCATAAACATCAATACTGGGTAGTTGAGAGAAATAAGCACTGTGCTGTGTAAAATACTGTGTACTGCTGTTAGCACAAAAATTTCTGGAGTCTTGTAACACTGAAGACTTCAGGGTTTAAGCTAAGAGGTAAAATAAATTGTCATATGGATGTATGGTGAAAGTGGGAACAATATCAAAGTTCCTACTATCATTCAAAAAGAGACAACAAGTCTCTTCAGACGTACCAGAAAGAGTAGTAATCCTAGTTCAGCAGTTTTACGGAGAATTTTCAGGAAATATATTAGTGAAAAATTACTACTGCCAAAATACACTGACATGTGAGTTCCTCAGGATGCCATCAAATCGTATCACTATGCAGCATTACCTTCTGCTTTTGTGTAGATTGAGATGTTTCCATTTACCAAGCCAGCAAACAAGTACTGAGACCTATATGTTAAGCTCATAACAGTTGATTTTTCAGGAGTGAAGAAGTGTTGAAGTCGAATTTTCTTTGAGCCTTGGCAACTTTTGTAAACAGAAATGCTATAGAAAGAAGCAAGAAAAAAATAGACCTGTGAAATTATGCTTTACACAGTTCTCATCAGAATATGCAAAAGAGAAGTTTAGAATAAAATATTGGAGGAAAGAAGATTTTCTCCTTCAATTCTTGGAATTGAATGAGAATGTCTCAGAATGTCTGCATAGACAACTTGCAATTACCTAACGTTGACATAAGACAACACATTTGTATTATCTTATATGCAGAAACAGTTATTCAAAAAAGAGACATAATAAAAATTCTGCTCAAAATCCTTATTATGAGTCTATCTAAAACTTTTATTAGTTAAAAAATTATATTACATGGAGAACTAGGAAGAAGAAAATAAAAGCTCACTACCAGATGTCACTTACACTTAAAATTTCCACAATTCCTATTGATTGTTACAATGAGTATGCTAAGAATATTGTGAAAGCTGGAATTAAATCACTGGTTTCTAGAAATGGCATTTTCCTTGGAGAATTTTATTCTCCTTCATTTATAGTAGTTACAAACACCTTCAAGAATCACATGTAGTTACACACTTGCCCTCACTAACTATAACAAGAACTGTTTGCTAACTGGCCTATAAGTTTAGAACATGTAGCCTTGTTCTTCAACACAAATCAAGTGATGGCTCAGTAGGCCATCAGTTCAAAGAGAGCAAAGTAGTCCATGTCAATAGTAGACAACAATATGTTTTCATGTGACAAATCCTACATAATATGACAGGTCAGAAGATTAATGATTCCTCTTTGTCATCCTGAAAATTTTCCAATACCTGAAGATTACACTGAAATGTTACAAAAGTAGTATTTATATTTTTCAGATAAGATGATCTAATCATGTTTCATCAAAAAGATGCCCTATTTTAATTACAAATACCACACGGTGTAATATTGAACAATGTAGAGTGCATTTTATCCTTGATTTGAGTGGAAAGGATACCTTGAGGTCACTGGGATAACGCTTGGATACTTTTTGAAAAAGTAAACATTTTCTTAGAAGCATCTCACACAATTTTGAGAACAGTAAACTTAATCAATAAATCATACACATTACACCAAAACCAAAAATCACCTTCCTTCTTCCATGCCAAGGCAAATAGTAGGCACGTTAGAAGTTTTTGCAAAAACATTTTCAGAGTCTGGAGCTTTGTTTTGCTCTTTCAGCTTCTCCTCCTCTGGTATGTAGACCATGCAGAGAATCCGTGATTCCACATTGAAGCACTCAATAACCTTGGGGCTGGAACTTTGAAACGAGACTATTGCAATCTGGCCCATCTGATTAGTACAACTGCCAATCTGAAATGAAAAAAAGAAAATAAAAAACGAAAAACAACAGACCATGACTGATACCTGTCTCCAGGAAGATCAGCAGGTACAAGAAGGAATGACTGGAATGTTAACTAAAGAGTGCACCTCAAGTTATATGTGTGAATATGAATTTTTATGCATTAAGATATAAGAATAATTCAGCACAAATACAAGATATGTCAAAACATTATATAAACAAACTTGCCTTCTACATGCACACAAAAAGTTATTTTTTTAAAGCAGAAATAATATTACAGCCTGTTCTGATATCTGACTCAAATGTCTACACATTAGACAATGCAATTACTCTAACTATCTGTGCAACACACTATTTTAATAACTGGTGTCCTAAGTTGTCTCAGGTTCTTTTAAAACAGGTAATATAGCTGAGGCCTGTCCTTTGCACACTAACAGGTCTACAAAGAAATCCTCTGCTCCAAAAGGAAGAGTCTTGTAAACTTTCTGATACAGAAACCTAGATTTCTCCCTGATCCAGAACTAAGTATCATCAACATGTTCATAAACTTGTACATTTTAGGAATCAGGGAGAAGTTTAAAAAAAATATACCCAAGCACAGTACATGTTTTTGTATAGTAACTCTTTCTGTTTATATGAACTAAAATAGGAAAGAGAAAGAAAGACTTTTTTGTAGCATTAAAAAATATTTAATTTCCTTCTTTTTGCAATAATTTTTTATAAATGGCAAAAACAAAAGGAAATTATATGGGTTGCCCTGAGAAAGGCCACTAAGAGAAGCTATTTCTAACTTTTAATTCACAAGACCTCCTTTAGAATTTCAGTATTGTAGTAACTAGAAAAGCTCCTGAAATCATTAGTTTGCCATTTTTTTTAAGAATAGCTTCTATCCACATAATTTTTTTCTGCTGGAATATCTTCATACCTGGGGTCATAGCAATATACAGAGTAAGTATTTTTCCTCTGCAGATTTTGACAGATTTTTTTTTTCATTATTTTAATATGAAAACAGACAGTAGGACAGTTTATATGGGTTTTAGAAGCAATTGTTACAAATTAGCACATAACTCCCTTCTGAATGTGCTCAGCCCTTTGGAATTTGTTCTGCGCTGCACAAATCACACACACTTAACTGACACCCTACAGAGACCAGCCAGATCACAAGGACAAATTAGTAGCTAACCCTTTACCTTTAAACAAATAAACAAAGAGGAAAAAAAAACAACCCAACATTTCTTTCATATCTACACATTGCTGAGAGTCACAAAAAGCAATGGAAATATACAGGAGACAACCACTTTCAGATTTTAAAGATGACACTTACCCAAAGAAAACCATGTTCCACAGCACAGGAATCTGACTCTGTTTCTCCAGCAAGGTATGGCTCAGGATTATAAGCAGCACATTCAATCTTCAAAAGAGGAAAAGAGAGCTGTTAGCACATTTTTTAAAAAAATGCTTGTTTCTGTTTTAGGTTTTAATTACTAAAATATTTAAGGATATCAAAGAATCTCATGAGGCAGTTTAGTTCACCCAGCTTCCCATGGGCAGGGTCAGCTTTTGTTCCTGACACAACCCTTACCTACCCCTACGGACCTTCAAGGCCAAAGACCATAAATTCTCTTTTGCTGATCTGCTCAAATGCTTTGTGACTTTCATTAAGTTTTTTATGTCCCCAACCTGACACCATCCCTGATGTAATCATTAGACTGTTACCTCTCATCTCAGACACCAGGTACTTCTCTTTCTCTGTAATGTCCTTTTACATGTAAGGCTGATATATGCCATGACCCTGCCTGAGACACCTCTTCATTAGGCTAAGTTAACATTATCAATTAATTATGTATCATTTTTATAAACAATTACTTTTTCAAATTTTTATTTTTAAACTTAGTATTGTCACTTTTTTAACTGACATCTCTCCAGCAGATTGTATCAGCCTAGTGTGTATTTAAGAGTGTAGAGTTTTCTCACCTGAACACAGTAGTCTAGCAGAGCTGGTAGCAGCACTACACCGTGGTTACCTCTTCAGAAGGCTGTTTTTACACATCTCATTCATTACTGCTCTTTGTAACAATGTTACATCCCTAACCAATCCTTACCTTCCGGGTCTACTAAAATTACTTTAACATACCAACTAAATCACCTTTTCAGTCTGGATTTATGAAACTCCTAATTTCTCCCTGAGCATACCATGTGTCTTTCCTGCTGACTGTCATCCTTTTTATTTTTCTTTTCTCCCCCTCAAATTATTTCTCCAGGTGCTTTAGTAATTTTGAATGCTAATACTCTCATTCTTCAGATTTCAACTCCCCTCCAATCTTATGTCATCATGTTACTGTCAGTAAATTAATAACAATACTCATTATTGTATCATGCAGGCCATTAAAAAAAAAAAAAGAAAGCAACACCAGATTGAAAGTCTATATTTAAGTCCATCCCAACTCTGAAGATCATTCAAGCATCAAGGATCTGAAAAAAAAACATTTTTATGACCAGTCACGGATTTCTAATTTCCCTCATATCCACAGCAGTTTCCTAAAGCTTATGTAAACACTTCAAAATACATAAAAACAATTCATAAATGTGTAGAGGATAAAAAGGTTTCAAATGAGGTGTGATACTACACTTTTACACAAGAGTCTCTATAATTCAAACTAATGTTCTCATCTTGAACATCCATGTCTTTGTTCTTATATTGTAGCACTAGAGACAACTCAGTAATAACTTAGGCTACTCATTTAGTATTAACTCCCCACAGCCTGGCAACATCAGCTCCCAACAGTGAACAATTAAAAAAAAAAAAATCCAAAACAAAAACAAGTTGGCAAAAGTTAAGAGTTATGAATTCCAAGTTTACTTAATTTTCCAAAGTGCAAAGAATTTTACAAATCTTGACGTCAGCAGGCATTGCAAAGTTATTTGCCTTAGTAGAAGAAATGTTATTTATTCAGCAAAGCAATTCACTGTATACAGATAAAAAATTGAAATCAATAGATGAGAAAAAAGAGGGAAAAAAAGAGCTATCCACACCTGTCTTAGCAGGTCTCATTTAACACATGCTGAACCTATCTACTTGTCGTGATTTACAGTAGCTGTGACAACAAAATATATCACTAGTGAAAAATAAGACAGCCTGCATGTTGGATATTTCCCAAGCTCTTTGTTACACCTCTGTGTCACTTTGTGTCTCGGTCAAAAGTGATGGTTTTTTCCATAGTTAAACCCTGGTAGTTTAGCTCTCAGTCTTGACAGAAGCCTGGGATGCTAATGTGCTCTGATGGCTCCCTACAGCACTGGGCAGCCTGAGCAGCACACAGAGCCAACAAACAGGATTAGCCAGGCAACTTCCCACCCTGAGCTGGGGCCTGAGAGCCAGACTGCAGCTGAGGCTGCCCTTATACTCAAGTCATATTTTCTAGTGATATTAAGGAGTTGGGAGTACCAGGAATGACACCTGGGCTCACACACACATTACTTTAGGAGCTGCAAAACTGTCAAAGTTGGCCCAGGGTTGAGGCAAATATTGTCACACACTCTGCTCTCCTGAGGTGACCAAGGCAAGGACTATCAGCCACCTAATAAAGGTGACAAACTTCCCTTTCCTTTCAAAATAAGACTCTGTTCTAACTTGATTACAAGAGTTGAGCCTGGGCCTTCACAGATCCCAGCATGCATTTTCAGGACTTACAAATGCCTAGGCTCTAAGGAAATAAATATATAATTTAAATTTCTGAAATAAATTTAAATTAGTTGATTATTTCACCAGTGGTGACTTTAGAAAGTAGTCAGTACAGAAAAGGCTGTTTAATAAGACAAGCATGAATGGTTGGTTGTATGGGAAATCAGAGAGTTTCAGTAAACTTTCACTGCTCTGAAAAACAGTGTCATAGGAATAGATTGTCTCAGCACCATTACACATTTCTACTGCATTTTGAACCACTGATTATTTTCCCCCAACATCCAGGCTTGTATACTCACATCTGAAGTGAAGCTGTCAGCTGAGCTTCCCTCTTGTGTAGGCTGTTCTAGCAGTGAGGGCCTGCAGACTCACCTCTTTAAGCAGCACCCATGCAATGACATTACTTAACTTTGGGATTCTATCCACACATACACAATTTTATTTCCATTACTCTTTTTGCACAAGACTTACTGACTGATTGTCAGTAAAAAAATCCTGTGGATACACAGGAAAAATAGCATCTGGCACTCTCCTCTTCCATATATTGCTTTGGTATTGTACTTATTTTCATCATTAAAGTCAGTGGTCAATAAGGCTTCAAACTGACACATTGTTTTAGGAAATGAGCCATTGAAACAATTTCTATATCTTTGTTCAGAATGTGTAATTTTACAAAAGATTCCATGAAACATAATTGAAAAAATATTTTAAAATATTGTACTCTGTGCACTAATAAAAATAAGAAATTTCAGGAGGATTTAGCAGTGCCACCAGGAAAGGACGGCTTTCATGGAGATCAGATTACTGCTCTTTGAAAGCTTTAGGTTACTTCCTTGCCCCAAACACACACTAGGAAATCTCAAGATCAACTAAAAATTCCCATCAGTTCTGTTTACACTGAGTGATTCACTTACATATGAAAGTGAATGTCACACTGCATAAAAATAAACATTATACTCCTTAGTGCCCCAAGATTGCAGCATTTTGCTTTGACTCTTCTCAACCTTTAACTGCTAATGGTCTTAAACCAAGGTCGCTGCTCAAGAGAACTAACAAGTGTGAACTAATAGATGTATTTACAATATGGTATTCTTTAGAAATTATATCACACAAAAAACCCTTACTGTAATCTCATATCTAAATTCCATTCACCTTAAACTCCTGTTGCTTGGCCATCATCACTGGCATGTGTCTAACAAGCAGAGGATGTTTTTCCTTTTTGATTTGATTCCCATCATCTTCTATGCAGAACCAACCTAACAGGTTATCCTCCGCTGTAATGGAAAGAGCAAACAATAAACACTCCACAATCCTTTCACTGAATAATCACTTCCACCTTTCCAGAGGAACAGAAAAGAATTCTGCCAGGACTAGTTAATACAGATCAGGCTGTTCTTATGCCATAGATGCATAAATGATAACATAAAACTGTGAGCAAAAATTCAATTCAGTAAAACACAAACATACTGCAAAAAAAGAACACCTTACATTAGCAAAATGTAAGGGTAAGTCTCTTAAGGGTAGTCTCTTAATGATCTTGTAAATTGAATATTGGAAGAGGAAAAAAGACATCAAACATCTCCTCAGACTCTAGGAAATCTCTGCCTGTTCAAGTAACATCACTACCAACTGCCAGTTATAATAATTATAAGGATCCTCCTCCTGAAATGATGGAAACATCTATTCTCTCTTCTTTTTTGTTACTATGCTTGTCTTCTGTGAAACATCACAAAAGCATTCCATTTTGACCATGTGCTGGTGAAACTTGTTTTCAAGCAAGTTAATGTTTCTCAACTAGGCATTGAAAAGTCCAAGTATCTTTGGAAACCAATCCCCCTGTGCAAACAGACGACTAATAACATCACACGACAGCATATTTTTTATTGCTCTAACTTAGAGATTATTTGTCTTGATTTAGATGTAATAATTTGTAGTGAATACTAGACTTCATTAAAATACTGTTGAAAATATATTCCTCCATGAGTGTCTTGTTTTATCTATAATGTTATTACTTTGTAGTGGTACACAATCACTACTATTTACTGTATTGCAAGTTTAAACATCTACAGACAAATTTTCACCAAGAAAGGAAAATCATTCTCCAAAAAATAAAAATAAATAAATTACACTGTACATTGAGAGCTATTTTAACTTGCTAGGATATTTGAGTAACTAGGAATTACCAAGGGCCAGTTTAGCCATTTGTAAATTGTTGATCCAAGACTGTTTGATGGCAGGAGTAAATGTATTGAACACAGCTGTAAAGAAAGTTGGCCGCCCAGACCTGCAATACAGAAAAAAAAATTAAAAGCCACTATAAATATGTTGGGTATGAATACAGCCATGGCTAAAAATGTTGAGCAAGATGAAATTCCATTATTTTCTAGTACTTAGACAAGATTCAGCTCTGATTTAAGTGTGCAGGCTATGATATGCCATATCATATCATATCTTCCTATACTTTACATGAAATGTTGTGAGAGGAACTGGTGAAGGAATACAACAGTGACTGTTCCCTATTAGCTGTCACTGCCACAGTTCCTCGCTTGCTTCTTGCATCCAGAACTCTGGGCTGAGGAGCAGGAGAAAAGCTACAGCGTTGCTCTGGAACATTGAAGCTCCCAGCATTACGGTGTAAGAGCAAAAGTCAGGGGCTTACCATGGAGACAGAAGGGAGGGAAGAGCTACAGATTCCCAAATCCTCAATCATACATCTATATCTAATACCTTAACCAATTTAAAGTTTTTTAATCAAGATTTCTACTGATTTCTACTGACTTGTCCTGTTTTCCTGGGAGTTGCAGCTGAATTCTACAGCGATCTGCCGCTCTGATTTCATCTTCTTTTTTCAAAATCAGTTTTTGTAAACCTGAGGTCCAGTCATGGGCTACAGATTGGTTTAAATTCTGAAAAATTAAAAAAACCCAAAGATTCAACACCAGTCTACCAGCCTGTTGCAAACAGGATAATAAGGTGATTCCTGCATATAAAAAACAATGACACATGAGTTTCAATTAGACCACATTTCAATCACAGATAATTTAGCCATATTTGTAGACAGTTTAGAAATATCTGTACAGTATTTTCCAATGTACTTCATTGGAACATATAATCTCACATTTCTCAGTTTGATGATGCATAAATGACATTCCCAAGCGTTTGTCAAATAAAAAAAATGTAAATTTGTATCAGGTGTATGCACAAGCCTTTTCCTTTATTCCAGCATTACAAATTCTGCTACTAAAGATAATCTTGTGAAAACATTCACGAATCATCCTGAAAATATGCTTTTGCTAAAATCTTTGTGTCAAAATCTTTGAGTTTACAGAGTCATCACAAAAGATGTGTGGTCTAAATCTGTTTAAGATGTTGAAACAATAGCTCAGTGCAAGGTGAGTGTTCTGTTGCAGAGAGTAAAAGCTCACCTGAATGCTACAAAGCATCACGACTAACCAGTAGACAGAAATACAGATTCTTTCCACCATCAGAATTCTATGACAACTTAAGTGTTTTTCAAAAATAAAGAAGCTGATGTCATTCCTCAACTAAATTCTTCTAACGATCTTACACACATCTATCTGGAAACAACGACTGAATTTTATGTTTTCCAAGTGTAGCTGGCTCTGACTGTCAGTGCAGGCAGGAAGGTTTTTTTATATTGTGATGAGTGAATGTCCTATGGTACATCTGTGCTATACATATTCCCAATTATGCAGATGAAATTCACCTTCTAATAATTGTGAAGCTTGTCCAAAAGCACTATTTCCATAAACTTCATTCAGAATACACATTTTCAGAAAATACTATGTTTTATTTAACGCCTTGACTCTGATGCCAAGATATGTCAAGAGAAACTCAGCTTTCATATATTCACACATATACCCACATCTGCAACCTGTGGTGGCAGGTAGGAGTTAAAAAATAAATGTAACAATATATAAAACATATTAAAAAACAAGCAAAAAAGTAATTGTTTGAAGTCTCAAGACTTCATTTGGTGTTACGCACTGTATTTGTTTGCCAGAATATAAGCTAAATCAAAGGGATGTGAACAAAGCTAAAGCAAAATACTTTCAAAATTCTTCTGAAAATCCTTTTATATTTTTGTGATTTATACTCAGTTTTAAGTACAGTTTTCCCCCAAAAGCCAGGATTATGAGTTTGGATGAGGATCAAAAACTTCCTCCAAACAACCATCCTCCTAATACCATGTTTCACTGCAAGAATCCAATTTCTTAACATCAAAATGTAATTCTATTTCCATATAAGTTTATCAGCTACTGAACAAATGCAGACACTTGTAGCATCCACCCACACTTAAAAACAATAAAGAAAATAAGATTAGAATGACAGCTGTAATCTATAACACTTAACAGAAAATGCATTACTAGAGGTAAAATTTATTCCATTTTTTGCAGAGAGAACTAAAGAATGTCTTGCAGAGACCCTAGGGAGAGGCAGCTATACTACTTTATAAGAATAGACTTGAAAAATAAATCCAGCTTTGTTTATTACCTGATAGTTTCCTTTAAGGTTGCTTATTAATTGACTAATTTGACCAAGTACATTCAAATCATGTAAAAGGTTCTGCAGATCGTGGTACAGTTGCCCTGGTCCCATATAGAGCTTGTCTGAAAATAATAAAACCGTAAGATTATACATAATAAAAAAATGCAATTCTCAGTTGAATGAGGAAAGTATCACAAAGACAATATAAACATATATTACAACTTAAAATCAGAGTAGTTTATTTCTACATATATCCTCAGAATTTCACTTTGTTGCTCCAGCTGCTTCTAATGTCCCTACAGACAGATAACTGTGAAATGCACCCCAGGAAATAATGGGCAGTAGCATATACCATATACAACCTTTGCATGTACAGGCATTACCATTGGCATTTCCTTTTAGATCATCTTCATGACAAGATTCAAGTTTTCCACCTAGTATGATGGAGAGCACTATCTGCAGTTCTAACATCCCACACTAGAATTGTAACAAATATCAAAGCTGCACTGGCCCCAAAATCTCTTGCTGCCATGGAAGTTTTGTTTACCATCAAACAACAGACTTGCTGAACACATGAATGCAAACATCTTTCCTGGAGGATGTTTTTGGTTATATGACCAGCAAAAAAAATTATCTGTAGCTTTTGCTATGATGGCTTAAAATTCAATATTTGCTTTGTTGATCGTGAGACACGAACATATATCCATATCCTAACTCTTAACACGAGTCCACAATTTCACTGAACCACTTGAAATTTTACTGCAATCATGCTTAAATAAAAAAAGGATCTGTTCTAAAATCAGCAGAAAATCTGAACAGCAGCAGAAATATTTTATGCTAATAATCAATAAGTACAAGCCTTATAAGGGAACAGTAACTCAGAAAAACACACTGATTACTAGGATAAGGTGTCCATTTAAATGCACAAAGCTTCCAAACCCCTGCTAATATATTCTGACTACATGATGCTGGGAGTATAATGGCTATGTAATTCCTTTGGAAACAACACTCACTCTCCCATAAAAAACCCCACCCTGACTCATACAGAGTCAGCATGTTTCCATCTGGCTGAATGACAGGAACAGGACTGGATTATCTTGCCAGGAAACTCCTGCAGATTCTTTAGCTCACGCAGTGTAGTATCCAAACTCTGGATCCTTCATCCCCAGCACAGCTTTGGAAACCAGTCTGTGGGCAGCAAACGCCCCTGGATCAGAAGGATTTCAGTGGTGTGTTGGCAAGAACAGGATCTAAGTACAGTGCTGGCTGCAGGCTCTGCAGACAGCTGAGGAGAAGAGGCACGAGCTGTGGCACCTGCTGTGGCTGCAGGGCAGAGGGTGCTGGCACAGCTCAGCTGTCATACACACCCCAGTGGCACCTCTGGTCCCCCCAGCCTGCTGCAGGGCCAGGGTGCAAAACACAACACATCCAACCAGACACAAAGCTGTCCAAATAGCCTACATCAGAATACACATGAAAAATATGTGTATTTTGAAATGAAAAATAAACATGTATAAAAAAAATGCTATTTAAATCATTGGTATATTTTTGGATAGGTATCAAAACAACTGTTTTCTAAAGAAATTTTTCTGTTTGGAGGCATCATACAGATAAAGGCCATCACAATGTTCTTCTTTAATGCAATTCATTACATTAAGCTGGAAGTCTGCCTTAAACCCTGAAAAGCATAAAATTTCAAGGCTCAAAGAAAATAATAATGGCTACTTTATTTCTGAGTTCTCCACTGCAGGAAAATGCAACATAAACCTGAAATATTACACATTCCTATAAAATTTCAAAATAATTATCTGGCCATTAATTCTTCTGGTAAATTGGATCGATGAAATATTTCCATGCATTGCACTTGAGCATCAAACAGGGGAATGACTCTACTTTACTAGTGTTTACCCATTCAGATAATAGATGCAACTATCATCCTCTTCTTTGCCTGCTCTGAATGTTAATTAAAAGAACAATCTAGCCTTTCTTACCCTTAAAACCAAATTAGTCCATAAGAAAAGATAATTACATTTATTGTACACCGTGGAAAGAAACAAATGCAAAGTAAGTCTAAGAAAAATAATTTTAAAATTATGGCCAGTTGAATATGTTTGCAGTTCTCTTTCAAAATAAAAACAAAAACAAACACACCTCTTCTCCTGAACTGCAGACTCCACATTTTCATTAAGCTGCATTTTCATTTTCTTCAATCCAAATACTTGAAAAATCTACATCTGAAAAGATGTAAACACTTCTCTCCCTGTATCTATCCTCTGATAGCTTACACTTTGTTTCTTGCTAACATCCATAATAATTGTAACTTGTTAAGTACCAGAATCACTAGTTCCTTGACACATCCAATGGGGCTACTTGCAAAGAAAGGTGCAGATCAGTGTTAACAGGAAATATGGTGAAATCGAACTAAAAGCCATGATAATGTGTCTGGCACTGTAAACAACACAAATGGTATCATTCTTGCTGCAAATTTCTCCAACAAAAAGATAACTTCTGCAAAACGAAAGTTACACTGAACAGAAACAATTGTTTTATTAGTTGAGCTTTTGGCAGAAGTCTAGTTACCTGCCATTTACCAACTCCACTGCTAAACAAACCAAACAGCTGCCGTGAAAATATTACTACAAGTATTTTTGAAATTTAGTTTTGTGGGTTTGAACCGAGAGAAAACTTACAACAATCAGGCTGTGAAAAGCTGAGTCTGTGAGGCTTCACTTGTACATGACAGGTATTTTCACCCAAGCAAATTGCATTATTCTTAAATTATAAAAGCCAGGGTCATTCTTTGTAGCTTGATAAAAACAGTTAGTAGACATTTTGTTTATTATTGTTTGGAGAACAGACACTAATGCAACATGTAACAAGGAGCATCCAGGCAAGCCCAGATGCTGCAGGACTTTATGCCATAGTCTTCAGCTAAGGCCATAAAGCAAGCTTGACTGTTCACACAGATGGGCTTGCCCTGAGCAGTACATATATATCCACCATGCCTGATAATCCTCTTCTTGAAGCTTCAGATAATCTTACAAATATCTTTGCTCCAGCCTTGGAAAGAAGGCATAAATCTTGAATTTCATTCAGTAATTGTCACCTGAGTCTCTTCTGTCTGCATCATGCATATTTTATAAGCTCTTAATAAGTCAAGATAAAAAGGATGCAATATGAATGTCAAAGCAAATAAACTAACCTGGCATTTGAAAGGCTGTCACACAGAAAAACCAAACAAAAGTAATTTTAGGCTCATTCCTTAAAGGATCACATTTCTTAGTACAGGAAAGGAAGCACAAAATCAAAACAGTAAGTAATTAATGAGAGCCTGCTTCCATCCTCTGATGTTCTAGAAAAGAGAAACAGCCAAGTTAAGAGGAAATTTTACTTGTCAAGGATTAGATCAATAGGCATGACTAATATCAGCCTTTCACTGAGGTCCTTAGTGGGCACAAACTGATGCAGAAAAATAAGGCTTCAGAAATCAACAATGATGTGGATTCTTCAGAAGCTAGTTCTCCAAAAAGTGATCACTTGGATTATGTTGCAAGTTACATCAACTTTATCTCTGAACTGGATCCTGTAAGGGTTACTCACAATGTCTTTTAAAATATAACTGGCTTCTCAGTGGTTAACCAAACACTGACTACCAGTTGATCCTGAGAATTATCTGATGGAGGGGGTTTTCTTGAGCAGAGGAGGTGGGGAGAGAACACTACTCTGTTCATCAGATGTTTCTCAGTTCACAGCCACAGACTGGCTGCTTCAGCCCACGCATGTTCCCTGACCATTCAATTGTTGGCTATTTTCGGGTGGGCGTTCACTCCTTTTATCCAGAGAGAGTGCACTGAGAAACTCTTGGCTTCACTCCAAAGCAGATACATGCTCAGTTTCTTTTGTACTGTGAAATGTTTCACAAATGATAAAGACTCAAGCTCTAAAACAACTCAATTTTCCTATGGGAAAAAAAACCCTTCATGGTTTTAGAGAAGGCTCTCCCCAACCCTACATATCCTACGTGCTACAGAGTGTGCCTAGGCAGGAGAGAAGGCAACATGCTTTAACCAATAACAGCATATCTGGCTTCAAAGGCAACTTTTTTGCATTCCACCCACAGATCAAGGGTGAAATCTTGGCCACGTGTAATCTAGCAAGAATTTTTTTCACCAATTCCTTTGTTGCTAAGATTTTACTGAGGAATTTGTGCCTCCGTGCAACAGGCAAGTTTACTGCCAACAACAAGTAATTCTTCCAGAATACCCAATTCCTTGCTCAGCATTAAAATGAAATAGACTCAAGGTTAAAAAAGAAAACAAAACCACAACTTGGTTTAGAGGGAAGAAAGGAGGTTAAAGTTTAAATTGATTTTGCTGCTATGTAAAAATGGGGAGAAGATTCTGCTTTTTATAACAATTTCTTCTTAGGCCAAACTACGTTTGAGTATGATACCAAACATTTATTTTACCTGCTTGTTTCCCAGTGTTGCTCTCAGCACCACAGCTTCAAATTCATCACTTTTTCCTGGTATGAAGCAATTTTTATAATTGAAACAGAAGCAACTATAGGTGATTTATATCCAAAAAAATACTTTATTTTCAAAGCCTACAGGAAACTCCCTGGGGGTGGTTAAAGTCAGTTTGGTTCAGGCAAAAGCAGAATTTGGAAGGTTGTGAATAAATATACACATGCTAAAGAAGTGTCTGTGTGCTAGTGCCTGGGCAGAGGGGGAGGATTCCCACCTCTAGCAGAAGGCTCCATTTCTGGGGAGCACAGTGAGCAGCCACAGCTCTCTCCCTGCACAGCAGCTGCTCCCTTGGGATTGTCATCCATCTGGTTCCCCTAAATTTTCAATTTCCATGGCTACTTCAAGCATGTTGGTTATCATAATCCTGAACTGATCACATCCTATTCTTCTTTTCTAAGAATTACAAAGGGACACATTTATTTTCCATGGTGATTTGTTACCTGTAAACATTTTCTACCAGCCCTTGCTGGGTGTTCCGATTCCCATTAGTGAATTACTATTTTATCACAGATTTACACTACTAAAGACAGAGCAGATGCAATCATCCATAATTTGAACATCTACTGCTGGGCAAGCAAACATAGTAGCTCAGCTGGTCCCATCCCATACTAAATTCCTGTTTACTCCCAATTATAAGGATGTTCTTCAAGTTATAGTATTATATAAATCCAAATGTCACACAAATAAAATAAAAGCCTCAGTCAACATACTCTCAATATTCCAACTGTTTTTGCAAACATTCTGTATTGTCCATCATTTTGAAACAAAATAGTGTTAACAGACAGACTGCTGGGGGTCTCTTCTACTGCAAAGTAACCAATATAGACAACATCTGCCTTAAATATAATCATAGTAATGACCTTTCCTCCACACAGTTCAAAACCACAACGTATCAATACAAATTGCTTTTGGAAAAGCTATATTGAAATGAAGTGCAAACTAATCCATCATGAAAATTCAAGGTCCTTATAAAGATTGCTTTGCTTCTGAGAGACACAGAGCCCTGAAGTCAGTCTAGTGTTGCACAAAACGTGTGCTCGAATGCAAAAACCACAACTGAATCTGAGAAAGACTCTTTTCCTGACTACAGTTCCAGTGTTACTGAGGGGTAACACAAAATTAATGATACACTTGAACAACATGCCAGATTTGAAGACCACTGAAAGGTCAGTGTATCCCAAATTTGACTTGCCATTTGCAATCTGGCCTTCGAGGCTGAGCACATTTGTATTGCTTCCTCCCACTGAGCCATCTGTGTGCATCCATGCAGCACTCTGAAACATCAAGTGCTATGAAAGGAAGAGATTTGGGAAAGTTTCAATCCTCATATAGAGCATAAAAATTACCTGGAATGGGGGAAGAAGTTACATATGTGGGAGGTAACTTCAAAAGCTGCTGTGTCTGAGGAAGGCATAACAAACTGGTACTTGAATAGGATTTACAAACTTGGAACAAATAATAAAAAAACTAGGCCCTTACACAACATTTCAACTACATTTAAACCTGAAAAGTTTACACAGTATTCTGGAAAACAAAGTATCATGATACTAGATGAATTCCTGACTGGTTCATAATAAACCAGACAGATATCAGGAGATTGTTAACATATCTATGTTAGACTATGATGATGCAGCAGTAATATATTTAAAACATAAATATATTTCAGTGTAGACAGATCTGTTCAATTCTTTAAATTTGGCTTTTGATTATCTTAAAAGAGTTGATTTTTTTCCCTGAAGTAATGATAGGCAGACAGCATCTCACTGCTTAATTTTAATCCCCTCCTTTAGAAAGGACAAGAATAGAGACTGTGAAAGACAATGTTGTATCAGAAGTAAAATAGTTTCCTGTATACTCAAGACCTTGATAATTAATATAAAGAGGGAAAACCAGAAACAATTAATAAGGTCCAAGATTCAATCACTTCAGTTGAGGAATTCTTCTCCTATGACTTGGTACTGAATCCTGCCCCTGTAGGTGTACTGGTATGCAAAACACACCAATGCTTAACAGCTACTCAGTGGAAGAGAACTTATCAAAGTGAGAAACAGCATTCTCCTTTCACAGGTCTAGTGGAACTACTTTTCTCAGTACAAACAGAAAATGAAATCTTTATGTGTCATTATTATAATGCAAGCTATCTATTTCAGTAACTAACAAACAGAGATGGCAAAAAGATTATTAATATTGGAAATACCAGAAATGCTGTCATTCATTTAGCAGCTGATACTGATGTTATATAAGGTATTATTTCCTTCTCCTTTGTAAACTCCCTTAACCCAGAACACCTAGCTTTCGCTAGAGGGCTGGTGATGAGGACCCCCTTCTGTACTGAAACTTTATCTTGCACAGAACTTGACACATTCAAGCACCTGTTATACACCAGAGGCACCTCCATACCTCTGATATACATCCTCCCCAGAAATTCTGTGTGAGTGTTAAAGTCAGTAACAAAGCAGATGAGGTTTCTAGATGCCGAGCTACCAACTTCCTGCATGCTGTATTATGCAAGCAAAGTCCCTGACAGCCCCCACATCCCCACCCTCATCATATTTGTGTCTTCATTTGTTCACTCATGTTGTTCTTGTTACCACAGATGCACCAGAGAAGCACATGGGCAGGTACAGTTCTCTTGTTTCTCCTTGATGAGAGTTTTTGAACAGCCAAGTGGAATTTGACTAAAATAGTAATTAAAACAAAGTTGTCCAAAATCCTGGCTTATGACTCAACAAGTCCATGGGTCATTTAAAGTTCATCATAGGAAAGGAGACTTTCTGCCCTCCCCTGGTTTGCTCTTTCACAGTAAATCCAACTCCACAGTTGCATACACCCAAAAAATCCAAGCCACCATAAGTCAACTGTAGGTCTCCTGAGATTATACCACACTCTCAAGTCCAAACTACATAAGTTTTTGAGTGGCATCAATCTCCAGGTTTGGAAATTTAAGCAGATGGGAAGACAGGAATGATGTCAGAGAACAAGAGTTCAGTTGGCAGCCATCAATGAAAAGCTGATATGTGCAGCTACTTGCATGTATCTTTGCAGTACAAACCTAACTTAGGTGTAGTGACCTAGCATGGAAAGAAGCAGAACAAGCACACACATATTATTAGGGGATAAGCAATAAACCCCTTGACTTTACCAGAAAGTAAACTATTCAGTTCAGACATGGTGTAAGCAAGCAGTCAGGATATAGTCAGGACTCTCCAGCATCAATCACCATGAAGAGCTTTATCATAAACATGATCTGGCACTGTTCAGTCTAATATTTCAATCATGTAAGCATCTAAACATAATTTATGTTCTTAATTATTGAAACTGAGTCTCTGAAATGAATGTATTAAATTAACTATTCTCCCTGCCATGCAAGACAGGGGAGCTCTTCAGGGTCTAATCACAAAACCAAGTACTGCATGACATCCAGTACACAGTGTAGAGCTGGGAAACAAACCTCACAAGTCCCAGCTCTGAAAAAGTATTTTTAACATGCTTTACCTCACTGTCAGTTACTAATACCTTTCTCTCAACTGGTAATTACATAAATGCTGAGACCTGTCTTTCTCATTGTATCAGATCTGAACACTGAAGAAACAGGTTGCACAAAAACTACCATCTAACCACAAAACTGCTTATTCACGTCTTGAGGAATAGCAAGATAAAATCAACAGCTTGCAACTGCAAGTAGTGGGTAAGGCATTGAATTCATAGTGCTATACCATTTGTGAATAAAATTATGCAAAATAATGCAAACCCACCAAGGAAATGTAAAGCCTCTAAGATAGTGAGACATAGTTTGTACATTGACAGCATGGCTTGAAGATTATATTAAGCTCCAGCTAATCTTGACTGCACAGGGAATTTCAGATATAAAAGGCCATAAATATTTTTCCTTCTGACTGAAGCAGCTGTACTGTGTCAGAGATTAAAGCAGCAGGGAACATGAGGGAGAAACACTGGAGCCCTGATTTGGTCATTAGAGTGGACCCCACAGCCCAGCTCCCCAATGTCACACTAGCTGGGACAATGGTGTACTAACTGCAGTTCCTGGCTCTGTTCCCATGAGGAAGAAAAATGCTGTAAACAAAGACTTGAAAGTGAAAGAAAAGAAAAGAAGTGCCATGGCCCTTTCTCTCACAAGGCCCAAAAAAGAAGGCTGAGGAGAGCATGGACCTGGAAGGAAGGTCATGGAGGTCTCCTTAGGAGGTCTCCCTCCTAAAGAAGGAGAGGAGTCACACAGGACCTCTGGGATGCACATGCATGGGCACAAAGAGAGAGAGAAAATGGGTGCAAAAAGACAAACACTAATATAAACAGGAAATGAAAGTGCATGTGGGAAGGCATTTAAACAATGAAAGTACTGCAGGGATCCCAAGACAGGTCTGCAGGCAGTTGTAAACCGGCCAAGCTGCCAGAGGTTTACACTGGAGCTCCCACCAGACTGTAACAACTCACGTGGAAATGGCACTGAGAGGAGCTCACCTCCCTCTTTCATACACACCAGCTGGGTTTCTATTCATTTTACTACTCAGTGTCAAGATGTGGATGAGATCCCTGGCAACACAGAAAAAGGTTTATAGGAAGTGGATGACAAATCCTGTAACCGCTATGAAAAACACAAAAGGCAAAGAGAAGAATCTCATCCTGCATGGGTGAGACAAGCATGTAACACCTAAATTTATCCTTGCCTAATCCGCTAGATAGAAACTTATGTCCGCTTAACAAAGTGAACTATTTAATGTCACCCCATTTGCTCAGATGAACAGGATTTTTGGTACTAGATTTATTTAAAATCTTTGGTCTTCTGTTTCCATATATCAGTGACAGCTTACATTTATAAACATATTAAATCTCCTTTAGTGCACAGTATTGTCTTCAATAATATTAACTTTAAAATACCTACATTATTAATCTTTATGTATTTCATTGAGATGAAAGCTAGTTAAATTAGCAAGTCATGCCACATCATTCTTATTAAAAATCTCATCACCAATACTGGAGTTGATATGTCACTTAATAGTAGTTTTGCTTACTCTGGATATTGTATTATTATTGCTGTGCCCTTCAGGGAATCATAAAGCTGACTTTTTTTTCTTCCCCAGTTCTGTATTTCTCTTTAGAAAAACCTGCAAAAAAACTATTTAATGGCAATGGCTATCACAGCAGCACTATCTCCAACTTTGAAAAGAGCTGCCATTCCACTGAGCAAGATGTTGGCAGAAAGAAATGCACACTGTAACCCATCAAGCATCCCTCCCTGTTTCCCTGGCAACACTCAAGAGGCCTACACAAAGTGACTGCATCAAGCAGAAGGAAACTTGGAAGAGAGGAATAATTTCTGCACTTCAGCATCATGTCACTAATACATTAGACAGCAAACAAGCCCCACAGAGATAAGGAACACAATCAATTCGAAACAGAGTACAAATGTATCCCTAGAAGTCTGAATGATAAAGGGGAACAGCCATGGTTTAGCAGTGCTGAGCTTTGCTCTCAGTTACAAACTGTAAACCTGTGCAAGAAAAAAATGACATTAAAATGCAGCCATAAGCATACTAACCTGATTTCTGACCTCACTGTTTTCTTCAATGCTTATCACTGTATGGATATATAGTATCTATATATAGTACAGATGGGTCTGGCTCATTTCCCTTTTCAGACTTTAGACATATGGCTCAAATTGGTGTTTCTTTGCATAAGTAACTGTCTATGCTGTCTGTATCTCCTAATCAACCTGATCAGAGCAGAACACTGCTGACAGGCACTGGTTTCCCACCCAGACAAGGCAGGATGCTTAGGCCTCTCCCTTTGGTTCTACAGAGTCTCTCTAGTCTGGTCTTCTTAAATAGAAGTGCTGTGAGAAACTTCTCATTCACCCTTGTCATTCTTGGGGACCCAAGAACAGGCAGTTGAGGGTGGCTGCTGGTGCTGCAGCACCAAACCGGCATTTGCCTCAGTGCAAACCACAATTTACATCCCATCAACAGGTTGCCTAAAGTGCTGCAAACTCCTAACATGTGCCAGAAGTCTGACAAACTGAAACTCTGGCCAGTATATTGACTTTTGTTCCTGTATTCCCATTTAAAAGGCAGTGAAATACACATATTCACAGTGATTTTATGTACACATGGATGAATTGCAAGGGAAGGTTGTCTTCTGATTTTTCTAGAGGGGTAATACTGAATATTTTGGTTAAGGAGTTAGAAATTTGGAAAGAGCATTTATAATATTTCATATCACTATGACATATTAAAAACAAGTGGAATTCACTGTGCTTTCCTTTTTTTTTATTGTAAAAGTACAAGTAGCATTCAACTTCCTTGATGCCCTCTTTCCACATATTCAATCCAACTGGGAATCTGAAGAGGTCTTAGTCGACTGAAACCTGGCAAACCTTGTCCTAAGGCAAGAAGGATGGATGACTGTGGTAACTACATGCCTGCCAGTCTCACTTCAGCATGTGGTAGAAGTTACAAAGGTTATTCTTGAGCTAGCGAAAAATAACTGAAAGACAACACAGTCATTGGTTCCAGCCAGAACAAGTACATGAAGCTGAAGTCCTGTTTAAGAAACTTAATTTCCTTTTAAGACAATGTAACTCAGGCAGTTGATAAGGGGAAGCCAGTTGATGTGAACTGGGGATTTCAGTAAAGCTATTGATCTGAAGCCTCTCACAGGTTTCTTCTGGACAAAACATCCAGCACACAGCTGGATAAACACATCATGTGATGAGTGAGAAACTAAACTGGCTCACAACTCAGGGAAAAGGGTTATTTATAGTGAATGGGGTGGTAACATCAGACTGGTGACATGTCACTAGTGGGGCTTCCCAGGGTTTCATTTTAGGCTCAGTTCTCTTCAGTGTCTTCATAAATGATTCCAAGGAACAATAAGTAACTTTACCAATGATACTAAATTGGGAGGAGCTGTCAAATCCCTTGAAGGTAGACACCCTGCAGAGAAACTCTGACAAATTACAGGGCTGGGCAATCACCAACCACAGGAAGTTTAACAAAAGCAAGTACTGGATTCTGCATGAGGGACAAGGCATCCCTGGATGTACGAACAGACTGGAGAGCAGCCACATAGAAAGAAATCTGGGGAGCCTTGTCAACGGCAAGTTAAATATGGGTCAGCAGTACCCCGGCAGCCAGGAGGGCCAACCCTGTCATGGGGGGCATCAGGTACAGCAGCACCAGCCAGGTGAGGGAGGTGAATTTCTTTACCAACACAAGTAAATGAAAATCAAGAATATACAAATTTCTGTTCACACTGAAAATATTCCCCTGTTCCAATATTAATTCAACATTTCCATACTATGACTATGTCTGTGCTTCTGCACATGGACTAACTGGGGTGAAGAGAACAGCGACAGCCTGCCAGAAACAATAAACAGATTTACCAGGGGAAAATCTCTATTTCACATCTTTCTGCCAATAGCTCTACAAAGAAAATTAACACATCACACTTTTGGCACACATATTAAATAACTGCTTCCACAAAAACTGTCCATCTGGGATGTCAGAGAGCTATACAGATTTTCAAGCAAGTCTAACTCTAATATATGAAACAGGACTTTGACTAATTTGTTGAGAGAAATGCATTTTTTTCTCAAGATTGAGATTGTGAAATGTTTACTGGTTATTATTGCAGGAAGCAAACACGAGTTGTAATTGCACTCCACTAATAAAAAAATACTAATCGTACAAATAAAGGACCCTGCCAAACAGCTGAGACTTTAATCCCTCTTCATGTTCGTAACTAAGAGAATTTAGTCTATTGTTGGTGCTAGGGGAGAACAACAGGAACAAGGCAGGAGCAGATCAAGGATGGGGCAGTTGAGCAGAATACACTTGAGTAAAATTTTCCTGCTTTCCTGCCCCACACACCCTCAGGACACACAGTTTTTCCCACCAAAATACAAATGGCTTATAACGAAAAAAACCAGCCCCTGTGTTCTTCTGTAGAATTCAGAGACGAAAGACTGCTGTACAAAGTTCAGTGGGGTAGAAAGCTGCCCATTGATGATTTTGCCAAGTGAAAACCAAGTTCACACAGCCCTTGCTTTTCATCTTAGAACAGTACTAAAGGATGCTTTTGATTTATACATACTCATAAAACCTTTCAACCTTTCAGTTTCATATTACAGGCTATACAAGATTTATTTAAATTCAGCTATTAGTTCAGCTCCCAAAATAAAGTTTGCATCTTTAAACTATACTGATTTTTCTTGCAACATCATAGAAAACTAGAAGAACCAATTGCATTTAGTCAATAATAAACAGCAAGACACAATTGTGACAGCTACTTCCTCATAGAAAGGATTTTGGTGGAGAAAAAAGTGGCATGATAAGGGCAATGTAACTAATAACCAGTAATCCTGGCAAGTACACAACCTGAATCCATCAAGAATCCTTGCTAATCACAGCAGCAATGTCAGAATATCAAACTAACAGGAGTCAAGTACTCAACCTGGCATGTGGTAGATACAAACCAACTTTTCTCAGTCTTCCAGAAATGCAAGAGGTAATCACTTCATGATTTCACCCAGAATCACCATTATTCTGTATCCTTTCAGTACCCACAAACTGGGTATGTAAGCTGAAAATCGCATCAGAGAAACGTTTTTATGTCTCAGGATTTTGCCTGCAGCATCCTAAACTATTTTGGATCACTAGATTTTATTAAAACCACATACTACGAGGCAACTGGGATTTTATTGTATGCTTTGAAAACAGAGTGAGATATACTTTTATGATGACTGTAAATATACAAAGTTTCAAGCAGAGTAGATAGTATTTCTCTCTTAGCACTTTGCAACTTGTAGTAAACACCCAGTAGTCTCACCAACGATGCGATACTATGATATTAAAGATCATGTCATCATCAACTATAAAATGGAGCAACTTGGTGGGCGCAAATAAGAAGCAACACTGAACCAGCACAGTCTTACCAGTCTGTCCCCCTGTAGGAAGGCTGTACTTTCTGAGTTTTAGCAGCCAACTTAAACTGTAACTAAAGAGACAACTTTACAGAACAACTAACACAATTAGGTGTGTATTCAAACTTGTCTCTAAAGACCAGTTCAAACAATTCTGCATTCAGAGTAACAGCTAGTGCAAACACAGCAGTATGTGCAAAAAACAAGGCTATGATGTTCCTCTTTCATGATTGTTTTATATTCAACTTAGCTGGATCATTTGGCAGAAAAGTTTAATTAAACCAAAGGAGGATTTTTTTAATATACCCAGTATCCTTCAAATCCTTTCTTATTTCTTATCTTTTTATCCTTTTTATTAGAAGGCTGAATTAATATAACAGAGCTTACCAAAAGAAAAATTAGTTCAGCTCACATTTTACCTACTGTGTACCATTTAACCTGAAGGTTGATTTACAAATGATGTACAGTCATCTCTTTTTTTTTGTGTGTGTGATACTGTCACCAAACATGATGAAGCTGAAAAATCTCAAAAGCCAAGAGGTTCATGTAAGTTCTATGTGACTGTTTGGTCAGGAGTTTTTGTTTTTCCCCTCATACTTTTCTTCCCCATACAACCATGTTGACATGCAAGGATTTGGTCTTATCAGCTGTGTAACTGCTGCACAAAATCAACAATCTGTTCCTCCCACACTCACCTACAAAAGGGTCCCCCAATTCTAAGAAATACACTTCTTTATATAGTCCTCTCAGGGTTATGCATACAGCAGCTGGTAAATCATAAGATAAAGGCTCTAATAATTCTCTAAGTAGTCCATTATGGCTTAAAAGGAATTACAAGAATTAAGCCATCCCTGAAATAAAGACATAAGTGCCCATAAAATTTTCTGTAGCTATTTACAAAGGGAGGAACAAGAAGACCTGACAAGAACTATCCTGGAGAATACAGCGGGTAGTAAATGCTACACTCTGATGCTGTAGCATTTATGTCTCCTTATAGAAAAACTGTGGGAAAATTCATGAAGCCAAGGGTGCAATATTAAATAAATGTAGTGCGAAACAATGCCTAGAGCTAGCACTGAAATCCATGTGAATTATAATCCATGAATAGGAATCAAACTACAATCTAGAGATAGTAAATGCAATTATTGTTACAATATTTAGGCAAAAAAACCCAGGATATAAAAATAACTCCTTATGTATGAAAGTCTAGCTAACAAGTCTTAAAATTCGTATTTCTCTTGAAGGCAGTTGGCAGACTCATAGTAGGGGTTAACTAGCAGAGAAGAATTTGTAAACTTCAGAACTTGAGGTAATTTTTGGAGAGGGGCTAGGAGGAAATTACCTATTAACATATCATTTCAAAAACATTCATTAAGGTTTTTTTCTAGCACTACTTTGAAGGGCAAGATACCACAGGCTTGAGAGAAGTGAGTAAATACTACCCTGCAATAGCCACTTGTGTCCAGAGTTAATCACAGTAACAGGGTGGGCTGGTCAGTTTCATTGAGAGAAACTTCTTTGCTCTAACTAAGGGATAAAGAACAAAGGCAGAACCAGCAACCACAAGACCACGGGTGCACCACACCAAACCCACATTTTTGCACGTCTGCACCCTCTCATGCTTTAGAACTCTTTACTCATTCGTGCATAAAATTCTAAACTACAACAAATACAAGTGATTCATGTTCCAAGGCAGGAGCCTGGCTGCCACTTTATTCTCAAAGAAAGAGTCTCTACTACTCTTCATGTTACAGAAATCTTCATGGACAAAATGCTTTCCCTTTGCTTTCAGCAGCCCATTGAATTTCAGATATGGATTTTAACAAAGCAGTCTGCAAAAGTCAGTAACTCCTGTCACTTACTTGGCTTAGTGTTAATGATGACATTTTCAGCAGAGAGCTGGGGTGGGAACCTGCAGTTGTCTCCTTGGCCCTCACTGCTGCCATACTCTATGACATCCACTTGTCCCAGTGGTACGCTCCACTTCAATAAATACCTCTGGCCAGTTGTCACGGTGCCACTGCTTTCATAGGAAGAGCTGGAAGATGCACAAATTATTGCTGTGACAAGCAACTGTGTTTCATTGCATACTAGTTATTATTTTAGCTTCTAAAATCTGCTCTTTATCAGTTTGAGTACAGTGCACAATTTGAAAGAAATACATGCATCGGGCTGACTTTTGTGACTGGCCTTTCCTGGCATGCAAAGAGCAGCCATGCAGATGCAGATAATCTTGTCTACAACCACAGCACTACCAACAGTCCTTACATTACTATAGCAAAACATAAATGACCATATTTTAAGATCAATGTGCATTCTGAAATCCTAATATAAGCACTTGGGATTCTACTTCGGCTCCACATTTTCCTTATTTTTTTTGAAACACTTCTTTTTGGGCCCTAACTACTATGTTTAGGGAAGTATGGCTGATGGGACCTTTGAATGAGTGCTGGCAACAGGAAGAACAACATAACCTCTGAAGGGTTGACAAGCCAACATTTCTGCCAAGCCCCATAGCCCAGATTGTACAGTACGGCAGATCTCTGCAAGTGCTGCAGCTTCCAAGAGTAATCCTGCCTGAGCTGCTGTTAAGAAGTGTGTATCACAACAGGCATTTCAGAGGAAAGAGCACACTGAAGAAGCTCATTAGAATAGAAACTAGATTAATACTAATTTTACTTTGTTTCCTTCATTCCCTTATTCCCATTCAAGAACATGTAACACATATTTATTATAAAGGACAAGAGATGTTAAAGTGAACAAAAAAGGTTTATTTTACAGAAAGCATGACTGAAAGGCAGAAGTCAAATGCTTTTATTGCATTTATTTTAATGTATTCATTGAAATCAGTAACTAAATGCTGAAGTTCAGCTAGTCAGCTACCTATCTGCAACACAGACCTTTATTTCAATGAGGAAGCAAGTATGAACAAAGAAAACAACTGCCACAACTTAAGTAAATATTTATAAATTGTTGACCTAGCTCAGAATAAACAAAAAAAGGCAGGACAAAGTTGTTTAGTCACTAGGGATGTCATCTACCTCATACAACTGCTGCTACTTCAGTTAGGCCACCAGCTCTTGCTAGTCATGTAGACTGTGTGCAAAGAAAGACCTGAGGGTTATGTCATCTGTAAAAATATCTACCTTTTGCAAACCAGGAATACCCAAATGTCCCAGGTGCCTAGGGTCCACTAGTCACAGGGGAATTTTCTATGGCTTGCAAAAGATACATACCTTTACAGAGGATATAACCCTCAGAGAGTCAGAGACTTGGCATGATCATAAACTTTTAACATGGAAAACAAAAACAGACTGCAGTTTGCTGCTTCAAGTACAAATAGAGAAAATCCAAGACTTTACTGGTATGAAAGAAGATAAAATATGAATAGTTAAAAAAAATATCCAAGTGTTATTAAGAAAGTAAAGAATTTGTAAAGGCAAGGATCACAGAATAATTGACATGAGCTTGGTCATTTTCTAAAACGTAGTTATTACATGGCACTTCTCTCTCACTAACATGAGACCAAGCAATCACACACTTAGAAATATATGTACAGGATTCATACTTCATGAATTAAGAATGAATTAAGTAATTAATTAAGACATCAGCTCATATTATACTTAAAAAAAGCTGTTCTTGGAAGATTTTAATGATCCATATTTTCTTTGTCAGTATGTACCATCACATAAAACAATTTGATACAAGCAAGATATCAATGTGAACACAACCTTGGCATACACAGACACTTAGTAACAGTAATAATTACAGCTAAAGCACAGAAGGAATTATGAAAAATGCTTTTTTCAAAGCATTTCACCTTTAATCCTTCAATGTTTGGTTTCAGAGATAGAATCCTTCCCCATCTGGAACTTTGTTAGTGAGTTCCAGGTTTGTTCTGGCAACCTGCATTAACTTTATGGGTTTTGTTTTGTTTTGTTTGTTTGTTTGAGGTTGTTTGTCTGTTTTGCAGAGGGTGGGATTTAATCTACAAATTGTGTCAAGGTACAGTCTGAATTTAAGGCAGAAGAGAAAAAAGTCTTACCCTGACATGCCTGTATTCCACTAAGCAATAATAAACAGAGACAGTAGACACTACAGAGCATTTCTATATGTAGTCTCCAACTGATATAATTTTCTTACAAATTTACTCTGGAACTTCCAAATATCAGCCAGCAATTTGGAGGTATGTAACAAAGCTAGTTAGCCATTTATTATGACTACTCCTAAAAACCATTAGCCACAGTAAACACAACAAAAGCAATTCTGTAAGTGTCATTTTTTTCCACTTAAAGTTCAAATGATCATCTAAACATTATAAATTTAATCTTACCGAATATTTACCGTTGCACACATCAGCACATCATTTAACATGAAAAGTCGCCGTTCTTTGGTTTTGATAATTTCTCCTTTGTCATTATAAACTGTCTCAACCATATCATCAGTCCGTATGAGGTATCTGTTTCCGCTGCTGAGTAGCTGGATTTTGGAAACAATCAGCATTGCGTATTATACACCGTACATCCAACATCCGGCACAAAAACCAAAAACAATGGGTTACCACTTGCCATCCTAGCACAAGTGGTTGCAGGTGGATTTGCCAAGGGAATTAGGTCTCTTTATTAACCTGCTTTTGATTTAGAGAAACAGTAACTTCCACCGTCATCCATAAAGCCACGTGGACTTTAAGGGCTTTGCATCTTAATGTAGACCATGGCTGTTCTGGGAATCTTTCACACTGATAAAGGTTTCTTGGTGAAAAAAATTACTCCTTCCACAATTTCTGTGATTTCCTTCCTTAGTCCCTTCTTCCATAGTCCACTGAAGACTACACATGATTCCAGCTGCCCAGAGTGGGAGGCCAGAGTGGGAGGAGAAAGTGTGCTCAGCCTGCTCTGTCCCCCTGGGCTCACAGAGCTGAGGAGCGCAGCTGGCAGGGTGTCACAGGCTGTGGAAAGGATGACATATCCAAGAGATACTTGGCACATAAATTGCTCCTGACATTTGCCTTCAAGGGCTGAGGATCAGCCACTGTATGCAAGTGTGAACTAATGCCTTACATGTCAAGCACACCTCCATAGTGTCCAACAGAATAAAATGGTCCATAACTCACTAATTTACTAATCAACCACCATCTTCACACCTCCTATTTCACCTTGGCTGGCATTGCTCCAAAATTGTATATGCAAATATATAGGCCCTATATATATAGGAGGGCCAACCACGTCCTGGAGTGCATCAGGCCCAGCACTGGCCACCCAGGCAAGGGAGGGGATTGTCCCACTCTGCTCTGCACTGGCCTCACCTGAATATTGTGTACAGTTTTGAGTGCCACAACATAAAAATATTAAGCTATTAGCGAGGGTCCAAAGGAAGGCCCCAAGGATGGTGAAGGCCTTGAGGGGAAGCTGTATGAGGAGTGACTGAGGTCACTTGGTCTATTCAGTCTGAAGAGCAGGCTGAGGGGAGACCTCACTGCAGTTACAGCTTCCTCCGGAGGGGAGGGTTCTTCACCCAGAGGGTGGCTGGGCACTGGAACACGCTCCCCAGGATGGTGGTCACAGCCCCAAGCCTGACATAGTTCAAGATGCATTTGGACAATATTGTCAGGCACTTGGTGTGATTCTTAGGGGTGGGTGGTCTTGTGCAGAGACACGATTTGGACTCTATGATCCATGTGGGTCCCTTCCAACTCGGCCGATTCTGTGACATTAACACACAAAGCCTGCAGGACCCTGTGAGACATGGAGTGACTACCCACGTATGTATCAATGAATCCCCCAGTGCGTAACACACAAAATGTTACAGTCAGTATCAACTGACAAAAGGTAACCTGGGCCACCTCTTCAAAAGCACATTCTGTGTCTTGGAACTATCTGCAGATGACTAATAGCTGCTTCCAGAAGCAGATTATGACAACTAGAAAAGCAAGTAAAATATCTGAATCCACCTTCTAACGCACTTAGAATGGAAATACTATTCCAATATGACAATAAATTCAGTATTCCATTCCTGGTAAATAGCTTTAAACAAGCGTTTTCTGGTTAACTGTTGCTTTCCTAAAAGACGTGCTTTTATATATCACCAAAAACAACCCCATTCCTTCAGCACATCCCCACTACTTCATCTCAGAAGGAGTCCACAGGATAATAACCTGTAACTTCACAAAAGCAGTAATTGAAGCTTTTATGCCCTACTTCATGGAAAAGAAGGAATCACTTATGATACAGATAAAACAAGCATACATATATCCACAGTACAGATAGCTACTAATAAGCTCAAATAAAAAAGATTGCTCCTTCCTTCTTACTGAAAATCTTCTCACATTCTTTTGAGACATTTCTATCATACGATGCAAATACATGAATGAAATAGACTGAGATTTTCCTTAAATCAAGGAATATGTTGGACCCATTCAATAGCACATGCTGAAACACTTCATAGTTGGAAGCACTCCTGTATAAGGATGTGGTCCCTTTCTTTACACAGCAGTAATTCCTCACTTCTAGGATAAATTAAAAGTTGAATTTTTCCATGCAGAAAATGTGCATGAGATTTTACTTTATACTATTATTTCCTACACTGCCACAGAACAATTCTGCTGAGGCTAGTTCAGTGTGTTGCCCATTCCAGCACACAGGGGTGAGCCTGTACACTCCCAGAGGTGGGTCACATCTCACATTTACCACTAGAATGACCCCATGTGGTTGAGCTCTACAGAAAAAATCAATATAGCTGTCTCTTTGCTCTCTGTTGTAGAGATTGCCCAAGGCCCAGAAATTGACACTTCCATTTCCATTATACTTTCCTAAATTCCTTACCTTGTTCAGGTAACGTTCATTCATTGCTTTTGCTATTTGTTTTATTTCACAGCGCTGATCTGCATCCCTTTTCCTTTCATTTAACTTCTCTGCCAGTGTCTCGAGTTCTGTAAGAGCCATCTGTAGAGGTAATCTGTCAGGATGTCCTTTATTAGTGTTCTTCAACATATCCTGAGGGGAATTATAGAAAAAAAAAGCAAACCCATTTATTTTCAAAGTCGGGTTCCAAAGATTACAGGATGTACATTTAAGCTACATTCTTTACTTGAGTACTACTAAAGAATAAGACCAATAAACACTTAATGAATATTCGGCAGCACATTGCTTAACTTCCTGAATATCTTAGTAATTCTTAAAAAACATACTGAATCGATCACATACATTCTTATTTAAAGAACAAAACTACAGAGAAAGGACATAATATTAAACAGTCTGGCAATCAGTATTAAACTATAATATGTATGTGTCTATAAACAATAATTTAAAATGAAACTTTTCTGATATTTACTGTTGTAATAATATTGTATTATCTTTATTACTGTTATCATTCCTCATTAAAACATGGACAGCATACCTGCAATAGTAGAATGAACTGTGGAAAACGTTGGATAGGTTTCATCATTAAACCATACAGTGTAATTCGATCAGGGCTTGACTCTTGACACTGCTGAAATGCAAGAAAGCCACATTTATTACCATGAGCACATTTCCACCAGTTACAGAACGAAAGGAAAACACTTTCTAAAAATTTTTCTATATTGCTTACATTAATTTTAATAAGAAGACTGTAAAGATTCCATTAACTATACATTTACTATTTCATTTAAAAATACTAAATCTTTTAGAAAAACCTATCGCTATTAAAATGATGGCCTGCCATTGAACTGAAATATCCTCCTTAAATAAGTACAGCTGGGCTAAAGCCACACCAGCAATGCAGCACCTATCAATCTAAAAACCTACCTATGGGTTTTTAAGAGAAAATCATCATAATCTCAGTGCTATACAAATAGATATTTTGATCTCCTTTATTAGAAGAAATGAAGAAAAAATTGATTTATATTTGGAAAGAAAAATGTTATAATTCCATTAATTTCAGTTACCAGGAATGGCAGACAAAATCAGACAAATTTCTTTTGCATGTGCAAAAAAGCCAGAAATGGCTAGAAATAGGAAGATTAGAAGAAATACTCAATATTAAAAACAAAGAAACTCTAAACTATATTTAACTGGTGTTGTGCTTAAATTGCTATTTATTGCCACAACTATCAGCTTCACAACAATGTCTTTGCATAGTTATCTATACAAACATCTGTTTTTTTCCAAATAGTAGTGAAGATTTTGACCTTCATTGCTGGTGGGGGAAAAAAAAAGAAGGAAATTTAAAGAAGTGCCATCTTTCATCAGAGTTTGGCTGTGTTTCTGCAAGCAGAACCAGTGTGGCCCTGACAAGCAGTGATGAGAGCTATGGACTATGTGTCTATCAGAAAAAACGTGCTTTTAACAGTAGAACACTAGAGTCTGATCTTCATGGTACTTAAGGCTTCCAAAGTATCATCCTGCACAGAGTTGTTCACACTCCAAAAAGTTGTTAGTTAATTTAAGATCTGAAGACAAACCCCTGCCACCCTTCTCTAGGCAACCTGAGAGTTGCACTAGGCAGCCAGTTTTACTGTTTTGTGGACCACTGTAACAGACCTGACAGGGTAACCAGCTCTGAGAGGTATAACTCAATCCAGGATGCTTGGGGAATGAGACAAGCTGAGCTTTCAGACTCTCAGCCCAAAAGCCTTGCAATGGATTCTGTGTACCCTCTGTAAGGTGTGAACCCTAGGGATTCACAGCACTTCTACTGTGTGTGCCAGGCTCTCCATATACATCATGACAAGCATCAAATGCAATGGGGTAGTATGATTTCTGCAAAAAATCACCAATTTCAACCCCAAGCCAGAAACACAATCTTCAAAATCCAGGGAAATTGTTGTGGAATGGAAATCCAGCTACACTACTCATCACAACACAATAAATAAATTAGAATTAAATAAATTTTTAATTTAAAAGTGGCTTCATACAGTGTACTACTATTTGAAGCTCACGTGATATGAAAAAATCCTTATGTTTAGGCAAATAAAGAAATGCAAACACCAATAAATAACGATTTGAATAACAATAAAACTACTGTGCAGTTCAAAATACATCCAAGATGTAACAGAACGTTACTATGCCAAAAATACAATACTGGAAGGGTATCATCTGGGGTCTTTTTGTCCCAAACCCACAAAACAGACCTTAAGCCCATAAAAACAGCGAGACAAAATACAGTATCAGCAAGTCAAATTTCCTCCCAAATTGTAACTCATACTTTCTTATTTATTGCATATACACAACTATTTTAAGAATGAATGAACTAACCTTTAAGAAGTCTAAAAAGGCAGGTTTGGTGGCACAAGATTTCTTGAGAATCCCAACTGCTGTACTGAAGTTGTTTACATATTCACTGTATGCATCCAACACCATAGATTTAGAAAACTGAAAAGAAGAAAGGGCAAATCCTAAAAAACTAAAAACACAAAAGGCCTCTGCCAGCACAGCTATATAGACCTCAGTCTGTTAGGAACTAAGGGCTTTGCTTGGCCTAGTGCTGGATATAGATATACTGGTAATACCCAAAATAACCTTTCTGCAGAAGACAGGAAACAAAAAAAATATAACAGCTGTGAATTACAAGAAATGTATTTATACAGAAATTGCTTCCTCTTGGCTAGAACACTGGGGCAGAATCTGAGAACTATGAGCAATCAAAGGGCATCCACTGAGATTCAAAGTGACAGCTGAGATCCCCTGATCATCTCATTACCTGTCTTCCAGATTAAGTGAATTGGCAAAGTCTCAGGGCCTTCACACCCTGACTTCAGCTATTAAGGACCTACCAAAAGAGCAGACAGATTGTGTGGCCTGCAAACAGTCATGGGAATGGTAAGATCACCACCCACTGCCTTCTTGGTAATTTCATTCCCCTCTTTTGCAGAGCTGGTCTCATTAAGACTATCTAACTTGATTCAGTCACAACAAGGCAGGTTTGCTTTAAACAACAGATCTTTAGTAACTATTTCATTTTGGGTGAACAGTGATTAGATCCCAGTTGTCTTACAGCAGGCACGAAAAGGTGGTGATTTCCAGCACTTGGGTGGCAATAAAACAAGGCATTCAAGCGAGAAGGCAGGCAGCCTATTCAAGCCTCACTTTCATGGTGAACGTTTTTCTATCAACCAAGGCCACTTCTTGTTTGTTCTAATTTAAAGCAGTAACTAATTCTGTGCTTTACTGAATGGACTTCCATTAATGATAGAATAGGGATTTACAAGTACTCTTTATCAGTGCCTCATCTCAGTTCAAACTCAGGAATTCAGGACATTATCCACTGGGGTTTCTTTCTACTTGCACACTACTAGGTGTACAATGACTAGACATTTTTTACAAGATTCTGAGTCTCAGTCTCACCTTAATTTTGGTGGGTTTGTGAATTTCTAATTTATCATAAAAATAAACTGCTTACTGAAATGTCTGAAAGATTAATCAAAGCCTGAAAACTTTTCTCACAATCCTTTTGCATCTGCCAACCGAGCTGAAGACGTGTTGGTGTCAGTTTCCTTATCAGGATAGTACATGCATACTCTGACAGTTGCCACAGGCATTGGAGAATATGGGAAGAAAGCAGCTAAGTTAGAAAGATATGGAGATGGAAAAACAAGACTAAAATAAAACCAGATTATCTGTTCTGACACATTTGCTTACTGAAGCAACAAAGACATCACCGATCATTTCAACAGAGTCCCACTCAGATACACGACTCGCCAGCGCAATCTGGAACATCGAATGGCACTGAAGAATTTCCTTAATTCGATAAAAGACCATTTTAAGTTTTCTTTCACTCAGTAATTTTGGTTCCATTTCTGAAAGGGGCTTCTCATATTGCTGTGAAACAGAAAAAAAAAGCAAATTGATTTAAACAAACAAAAAAGTGGACTTCTATAAGCAGAGAAACAAACTTAAGCAACAGTACACACACACACACACAAAATCACTGAATATTTAGCATGAAGCATCTGTAGCAAAATCTGTGTTAGTCATATGACAGATTCTTTAATGACATTTAATGATTATTTTTCAAATATTCAAAATTTAAAAATACAAAAGATATTAAGGTACCTCCAGGATTCTTTTGAGAGCATCCACGTAATTCTTCTCACTATCAACTACAGAGCCCAAAATATACCTTCTCACAACCTGTTGAAACAACAAAGTTTTGTCCAAAGCTCTAATCAGGTAATACATTCATTATAGTTGGAATGATGATGATAAAATTCTCACATTACATGATGTGAGATTATATGATGATATAGTTGGATGATGATGATAAAATTCTCACATTAATAAAACAAAATAAATACAAAGCAATTTCAATAGTGGGACTGCAATAAAATAATACTGTACCTATTCAAAAGTAATTAAATTTGTATTAATCTAAAAGTACTTATTTTAAAGAACATAAAAGTTATTTTATCAATAGTGGTAATTTTTTTCTGACTATTGTAATTCCAAGCTTAACTTTTAAAACTTCTGTTTTGACTTTGGCATTTAACAATGCTCTCAGGCACCTGGTACAATTTTTAGGGCTGTCTTGTGCAGGGCCAAGATCAAGAACCCTAGTGATCTTCCAAACCATGATATTCTATAATCCTATGCACCTTAAGTGTATATATATAGGCATTAATGAAAACAACCATAGGTATAAGATGATGTTGACAACTTCAGTGATTTGCTACAACAAAATAGGTAACAAAGTTTTCAAAAATTAGTCCTAAATTTTATTTTAATAGGTTTTATAAATTTATAAGGAGCAACATGAAGGGCAAACAAACAAATACTAATTGCCTTTTAAAGTTAAGGCCTTATAAACTGTACCACTGAGAAAGTATCCAAGTCAGCATTCTCTTTTGGGCATTATCATACACAATTGAAAACCCCCATGTTATCTATATTTATACGCATTGACAGAGTAATAAGAGCTTCAGGAAAAGCTACCATATTTCATGTTAAACTACAGGCTATTTATCACACCTCCTTCTCCACCTTCTGCTTCGATAATTCAGCTGAAATGCACTTTGTATGTACATGCAGGGGGCAGGATAGGAAGGACTGGAGAACCAATTTGGTTAAGAATTTAAGCTTCTTGCCATCAATTAGATTTCTTGTTGGTTATAAGGATTTGTTTTCACCCAAATCCATCTCCTAATCCAGCTCACCCAAGTTTTCAAAAGGGGGACTATGATGGAGAAGCCAGCACAGGGGTAGGATCAAACCACTTTCCATAACCAAGAGAGAAGGAACAAAAAGCTCATTTTGCTATTTTAAAATAGCCTAAATGACCATGAAACTCAAATCTCAAGTTTGCTTCTTTCTGCTCCAGAGCCCCACAGCCTCCTGCCTCCTTCACCATCACTGCCTTTAAATTCTCCACTTGTATTTTGCATTATTAAATGAAGAGTATGTGAGAATTTTCTTTCAGGTACTAGCATTTCAAAGGAGGACCTCAAAATTATCTGAGGCTTTGCTTAAGATATATACAGTAAAATTATTTGTGTCTAATCTGTGTTTAGAATGGATTTAGCAGTGTCTTATTTGGTATAGCGGATCAGCAGCTCTGGTAAAGAATACTAATCCTACTTTTAGTCACAGTTCATTCTTCTGAAAAGAATAAACATCTATAGAAATGAAAATTTCAGGCTCTATAATACACAAAAAGAATACTTAATAGTGGCTTCAGGTTATCGCAATAGATATGAGCCCGAGCCCCAGCCCTTGCAGGCACCAGGATTTACACAGAAGCCATCATGCCACCTGCTGTTTGAAACCAGCATGTCCACAGAGCAGCTCTGCTGTGACATGGCACCCGGCCTGGAACGGGGTCCTGGCCTGGGGCATTCAGGACTGTGACCCCTTCCAACAGGCAGGCTGTGCCCCATGAACTGCTCCAGTGTTTGTGTGCACCCCAGCCCATCAGAGCCCTGCTGACCACGAGCCAACCTCCCCCGCACAGCTGCTGCATCCCTCCAGATGTGCACTGCAGCTGGCAGTCAGATTACTCATACAGGCTTTAAATGCCAGATGTGCCTACTCCTGAGGGACAGGACTAATGCTGACCACTCGCTGTACTTGGTACCACGGACTCACTGAGCATGGTGTCCTCACCTGTTTGCCACCCACCTTTTAGTCCACCCAGAGACTGTATCTCACCTACAGGAGTACAGGAATACTTCAGGAGACACCTGAAAGCCCTGTTAAGGCAGAGGTAATTGACACACTTTGCTCTTCTCTGCCCATAAAATCACCTCAAAGGGGCTCAAGCTGGTCACGCGCAAATGGACTCTGGTCCATCTATGTTGATTTTTCCCCACTCGCCCTCCTGTCTTACTGAATGCAGACATAGCTCCCAAGAGCATCCACTCTACCACTTCTGTTGGAATTGAGGTAAGACCAGGCTCAATTCTCCTTCTTGTGGGTAAGAGCGTGACACTTTTTCCCAGTCTTTTGATCGCTGTGGTCTTAGATGACTGAGAAAGGCCTTACCCACAGCCCCCTTATATCCATCCCCTCTGGTCCCTCAGACACCCGTATGTCCAAATGGCCTCAGCTGCCCCTGCTGCAGACTAGGCTTGACCCCAGCAGACCTGTCTCTGGGCTCATGGGCTGAGTCCTGAGGACAAGCCTCAACAGTAAAATCCAAGGCAAAGGTGGCACAGTTTTGACCCTTTATCACCAGATCCGTGCCCCACCAAGCACTGTAGTGTGTTTTTTCTCAACTTCCTTTTGTTGCCAGTGCACATATCACAAACTCTTCACTGTTGCCCCTCACACCTCACTACTCCAGCTGAGCTGTGGCTTTTCTAACTCCATTCTTGCCCACTTGGACAGCTCCTCCTAGGCAGCTGAGCAATATTTGTCATGACTTACACAACTATTACTCCTTTGTTCCAAACTATAAGCACTCTGGGTTTTTTTGTGGCAAAAGAGGATAAACTTACTTGTACAAAACTACCCCAGTGAAGCTCAAATTCTTATTTGGAAAGAAGGAAAAAGCATCCAGACTGATGTTGAAATCTCACATTATAATAAAATTTTACAGTAATGTAACATGGTTTGGTAGTTGCTTTGTTAAAAGATTAGCACTTCACTGTGTTAAACACGAGAAAAGTGAACCCCACCCAAGTAAAATGTAAAACAAAAAAATCCCGAAAATATATAGCCCTCTCCTCAGTTGCCCCTTTGTTTGATTTTTTTGCTCATTTTCTTAAGGTACTGACCAACTAACTCATGACTTGACACTACAAGAAGCTAAAAACTCTCATACAATTATTAGTTGTCTTAAAATACATAAACCCAAGGGACTTATTTTCAGCCAAAACTTAACTGATGCTGATTTCTGTATTTTTTGATGTGATTCCCACAGTGACTACACAGTTTGAGGTGGAACATAGCAAAATGAATTCTTCTGTAGACTTGACTTTACTGGGCATGATTTTTTTTTAACAAAGAAAAACCTTTAAATTCAAAGAGCACACAGGATATTCTCTACATTTAAAATAGAAACCCCAGAGTACCTGGAACAATGTTTTCTGGTTCAATAAAAATGCTTTGACTCTCTTCTTTTTTTCACTCAAAACCATCATATTTAGTTTAAGTGTTTAGGTAGTGAAACAATATAGCTCTTATAGATAATTTATAATGCAAGCCAGCATTTTGCACCTCTAGGTGAATTCAGGACTGATGCAACTATATGCACTAACACCAATTTTCAAAAAACTAGTTTACTTATTCAGTTCTGAATTTGATGTCCACTTAAGTAAAATGCCAGTATGTTTGAAGACCAAAGGCACCTAAAAGCCATTGGTGCAGAGCAGAAGGGGAGAAAAAAGAGGCAGAAGACCATATTTCCCAAAGCTTACTACCTGCTGCTGCGATAATCCTTCAGGCATAGGAGTCATAATTGCTTCTGTGTGCATACAGTCCACATCAATAAATAAATTTAGCTCTTCTTCTTCCAGACAAGATGATCTATGATCTACAAATAAATAACCAAAACGTCAGCTTCTACATGTGGATTGAAAGAAGAAAAAGCAAAACAAAACCAAAAAAGCAAAGATCCTATCATCTGAGCACAGAAATGATAAATTTTCACTAAGCAAACAGAACAAATTTCCTGGCAATTCTCTATCATCTGTGAAATCACATGAATGCTACCACCAACAGGCACTCTGATATAGAACACCTTTCAAAGGCATTCTAGTATCTCACAGCTGAAGGCAGCCTAAGCATCTTTTGCTTGACCTCTACTCCCTCCTCTCAGCCAGGAGAATGGGGCTGTCCAGAGGGCAGGACATGACAAGTTGGGTTAAAGCACTGCAGTTCCAGGGCCAGCAGTTTTAAAATAAATGATCCCTGGGAAGAAACTAAAAACACCCATATTATGATCCAGATAAAAAAATTCCATACATCCTTCTGTGGCTGAACTGAAGTAGCCAAATTAACCAAAATGTTTGCTTTCATCAAAAAGCAGTGAGGGATTCTGCACTGCTCTGTGGGTAAAAATTTTACTGAAAAAGCACCACCGAAGTGCACTGATAGGTGGCAGCACACAGCCAGCCAAACAAGCAGATTATGAGGAAAGGAGACATGAAGAAAGAACAATATGAGAAACTGTCTTTGAACAAAAGGAGAAATAAGGGAAGCAGATCTGATGGCTAGGAGAAACCTGTGAGTTTAGTTAACAAATTTTTCACTAGCTCCCTGCTGATTTGGAAAGTGGTTATGGGATTAAGCCATCCACAGATACACTGTGTCTGCAACCTAACCTCTAGAAATGTAAGAAGAAATGCCAGGTCCTACTTTCACTCTTAAGCACAGAAAGCATTACTCCTTACCTTACAGGGATGAACTTTTTTAAATAATCAACTACTTCTCCACTGAAAACCATGTCTTAACAGCACACTCTCCTGACATTCAAGAGTTATTTGATGGAGAGACCTGGGCAGACTTAGTAACTGTGCTGATTTTGGCTGGGGTAGAAATAATTTTCTTCACAGTGGCTGGTATTGAGCTACATTTTGGATTTGTGCTGAATGCAGGGTTTATAATATACAGATGTTTCCGTTATTGCTGAGCAGAGCTTACACAGAGCCAAGGCCTTTCCTGCTTTTCATACCTGCCATACTGGCGAGGGTGCTGGGAGTGCATGGGAGGTTGGGAGGAGACACAGCCGCAGGTCAGGTCACCCAAATTGAGTAAAAGGATATTCCAGACCATATGATATCCTGCTCAGTATACAAAGTGGGAGGAAGGAGGAGTAAGGGGAGAGGATGTTTGGAGTGATGGCATTTGTGTCCCAAGTAACTGCTCCATGTGATGGGGCCAAGCTCTCCCAGAGATGGATAAGCACCTGCCTGCCCTTGGGAAGCAGTGAACTAGTTCCTTGTCTTTCTTTGCTTGTGTGTGGCTTTTATGTTCACTATTAAACTGTCTTTATCTCAACCCACAAGTTGAGGTAACCCACTCTTACCTGCTAATTCTCTCCCCAGTCCTGGTGGTACAGGAGTGAGTGAGCAGCTGTGTGGGGCTTGGCTGCTGGCTGGGGTTACACCATGACAGTAACTTAACATCACTTCCAAACTCCCATCTATCAGTACCTAGATCACACTGCTTGATGGGATTTTTTTGTTATTGTTTTTAAGTTGACCCTTCTCTGTGGTCCTCAGGTCACTCAGGTTCTTCCCCCAAACAGAAAAAACTGCTCAAGATGCACTGACCATACTGTCATCTGAACTGAATATTATTATACCATATATTTTTGGTATATATCTGATTTCTTGCATTTAGCTCTCAGCTCCCACTACAAAAATTTGCTAGGTCATTCATCTTCTTTCTCAGAAATTATCAGAGAATGCAACAGAGAAACACTGTAAATAGCATTTACCTTGAGAAATGAAAGATTTTGTCCGAATGAAGGAACGACCCTTCTTCACAGCTGCTTTTGTCTTTTCAAGTCCATCTTTGGTACCTTCTCTAGCAGCTCTCATAAGCTTTTGCATCTGTAAGATAAAAAATATAGTCTACATGTTCAGTGAATAATAGGAAAACATTTGAGTCTACACACTTTTAGGCTATGAATATCATTCAAAGTCAAACGAATAAATAATTAAGTAGAGAACCAAGAAAGCTCAGAGCTGAGCTCCTGTATTTCAAAATAAAATAAAAATTGGAGACAAGGACTTACTGCATGGGAATACCGTATGCAAGTCTAAAAGAGCAGAAATGTGTAAGAACCCTTCTGCATTCAAAAACTTTCAGAAATTTTATTAAATAGTCTCAAATCTTACAGAACAAATACCTACTACTCACAGGTCATTAACAGCCAGAGGTCTTGCCCATCTTTCAGTGTCTCAATAACTCTTCCAAAGTATTTCTGACCTAAAGATAATCCCCTAGACTCAGTTATATATTAACTATATTCTTAAACAAACACTGTTATGAAGGAAAAAGTTACAACTAATAACTTCATTCACTGAACAAATACATTGATTTAATTAAGAATGTCATAATCTCACAGCACACTACTACAGTCAAATAAAATTTCATGGAACAAACAAAAATAAAAAATCAAAGAAATTCTGCTTTGCTGGAAAATGTTTATTAAAATACCCTGCTTTTACTTATTCTTCCCAAAATATCACAACAAAAAATCCCCACTATTGTCAGGACACAAACAAAGCTGTCTTGCTGCAATCAAGCAATTTCTGGGTCTGAGATTGAAGCTTTTAGCAAAAACCCAGTCTTTTCATACTGGCTCCATTCCAAATGGAGAGCAGGGAGAGTCCCAATTTAACCCTCTGTGGCTGCAGAGCTAGGGCTAGGCTAGCCCCATGGAGCCAAGGTCTCAGAGAGGCACTAGGGTTGTACACCTGGCTCACACTCTGGGATAAGGGCACCAGTCAGCAGGGAAAGACAATGCCCTATCTCACTATCTGAGACTGTTAACATTTAAACTAGGCATGAGAAAAGGTCTTTGACCAAGTATTTTTAAGACTATAGTAATACTATAATCTTTAATTTAAGAATGCACAATAAAAATTCAGCACATTCAGAATTTATTTAATACAAATTATTGTCTACTTTTTTTAAGCTATTAATAAAAGGCAGCATTGTCTGTGTTGGAAAAGCAATTATTTAAATGTAGCTAGTTACAAAAATCAACTACACTACCTTCAGCTCATGTTTTTGCTTTAGTTGCTGAATCTCTACTGCTCCCACAGTGTTTGACATCAAATCTTTCATCTTTTTTTCATAATGCTCCTTTAAACGCGTTAGGTCATGAGAAAGCTACAGTGTACAAAAAGACACAATCTTTTCAAAAAGTAGTGAAAACTTCACACTAAAGCACTCACATAAATCATGCACATTGCCCCATCTAGCTACTGATACAAAGACAACTAAGGGAAAACTAAACTATCACTGAGGGAATGCTAACACTGAGGGAAAGCTATCACTGAGGGAAGCTCCAGTCCGAGGAAGGGACCATCGTTCCTGGGCACTGCTGAACTCCACCAGGTGCTTTTCTGTAAAGACACGGGCAAAACCACTTAGACTAAGGTAACTAAATTGTTATACATATTAATTGTAGTGTGCCTATCTCTTAAAAACCACATGGAAACAATAAATCAGCTTAACCATAAGCATTATTCACTGGAGCACAAACCCTAGTCTGGATTTCAGACTGTCCTTTAAAACAGTGAATCAGAAGAAAACACAGAGACTGAAGAACCCGTGGAGATTGCTGGCCCCTGAGAATATGAAAATTGACAGGGCAGGGGGTCAGGTAAGGAGACACTAACAGGATTCATGTCCTTGCAGTTTCCACATGCATCATAGCCTCCTTGTATGAACTTGGGTGTAACCATCTCATACATGAATATATTCATTTGCAAGGTAAGGAAACTATCAGAGAGAAAGGAATGCTCTGGAATACTAACTACCATTTGTTAAACATTTTGACAAAGATGGACAAAAGAGGTTAAAATGCAACCAGGAAAGAAAAAAAAGAGGAAAATATTTGGTGTGCCCTATAATAGAAGACCAGTGGAAAAACCCTCAGCTTGATATCAACAGAGTTATTTGGCAAGAGATCAAAGCCTCAGGAAAGAGAAGGCTTACTGAGTTGAAAACAAAGCGACAGGCCCAGCACGTAGCTCCACTAGGCTGGGTCAGGATGTAATTACCTCTAACATGATGATTCTGGCATTTCAGCAGAATAATGAAGAATAGCATCTGGTTCACAGACAAGAAGTATTTAACAGCACAAAAACCTTCCCTTCTTAAAATAAATTAGTAAATAAATAGAATAGTAAGAATCATAATGAAAAGGTGACCTTGAGGGAAGTCATACCAGCACTTAAAATTAAAAATCCCACCTCCAGCCTTGCCATACTTTTCAACTAAAACTAAAATTGTAAGTAGGGCAAGTCCCTCACAGGCTCTGAAAGGCTACAGAAGGCAATGTATACTGGGAATATACTGTAATATCCATCACAAGGCCGGGGGAGAAGTGAATGTTAGTGCAAGGAATGGATACAGAGAAAATGTACATAAAGAACAGTAGTGTCTGCCCATGTTGAAGTGCCAGTGCAGGGGGGGCTGGGGTTGGTTTTTTGGGTAGGTTTTTGTTGTTGTTTTCTTGGTTGTTTGTTGCAGGGTTTTTTTAGCAGTCCTAAAAAGTTTCTTTCCTCACTCTCTGCCAAAACCCTTCTCTAATTTCCCGATTTCTCCATCTCCCAGAAACCCATCCAGGTGCAGGAGCCTCTCTGACTTTTCCATCCACCTGCTTAAGTGTTCCTCACCTTCTTGTGCCCATCCTCACAAGGCAATTCTCAAAACCTTTTGTCACAGGCCTGAAAAAGCCACCTGCAGGGCAGTACCAAAGGGCCACCCCTCTTCTGTCATCACTCCTCAGTCTCTTGCTCAGACACTCTGTGCCTGATCCTGGTACAATCACATTCAACCACTGCCAACAGTTTTCCATGACAGATCAAAGTATACTTTTAAGAGTTCCAAAAAAAAGGCTTTAAACCTTGCTTTGTTCACATATGTAAACAGATTCTTATGACTATGGCCAAAGCTGCAGCTAGGGACAGCAAGAGAAGATTAAAAAAAAAAAGAAAGAATAAGCCAGCAGTCCTGTTAAGGCTTCCACGCCCACATGCAAAATAATTTCCTAGTCTCTTCCAAGGTATTTAGAAAAAACAAATAATCAAACTCAGTTTTTTCAGTCTTGTTAAAGAAAACCCTCCTAAACAAACAGCTGCAACAGTTTAAGCTCGTTCTAGTCAGAACAAAACCAAGACAAAAACAGAGGACGAGCACTCAGCTTACAAAGTGCAGATTTGGGTAGGCTCAAGTCTTGCAGTTAATTGCTCACTCCCTGATTTCCAAAGGACAGGCAGCAAGGATGGAGGTGAGGGGAGAGCAGATAACATGTACTGGAGGGAAAAAGAGACAGCAAGGCTTTTATTCTCATCAAGTTAAGAAACCTGCAAAATTAAAATAAAGGTCCTATGAAGTAACACCCTGTCTGAAACAATACCCTGCACATTCCAGCCACAGGGTGCTGAGGCAGCTCACAACACACAGTTGCCAAGTGGCTCCTGGGGGTCTGTCCTAGTCAGCACACACTGGGGAGCCTCTCACAAAGAGGGTGCACAAGGGCAGAGGTAGAGGAGCCAAGGTGAAGAGAAGGCAAGAGCCCGTGGCTCTCCCCTTGTGAAATGGGAGAGAAGCAGTGAGGACAGGCACCTGTGTCACCTGTGTCTTCCTGCATCCCACAGAAGAGATGGAGCCAAAGGTACTAGACCTGAGAAGTGTCACACATGGATTATTTTAATCATGCCACCTCTCTTCTCTCCTAACAGGTAGAATTCTCTTTGATTACAAAAATCTTTCACTTTCAGAAGTTTTTTAAGCTCAGTCACTTCCAAATAAGCAAACTGATGCAGATCTAAGACAGAAAGCTAGGGAATACTGGCAAAGAGTTCTGTGACTTTTGAGCACCTAAAGCTCCCAAACCTTCAATTCTTGTTAGGCTTGTACCCATTTACTCTTCACATTATTTTCCACGCTTATTTACCACTTAGACTAATCCAGTAACTGCAAAAGAAGAGAATGTGAGGAACTGCCCATAGGCAAAAATAATCTCATTTTCCATTTTTATCCAATTTGTGTTTTTTTCATTTTTTTAAGAAGTTTCTGTTTAATATTTTCATCTCTTCTTTTCCCTTTTACATTTTATATACTCTCACTTCCACACTGATTCGTATCTCCTTTGAAAAGATGCTGTTGGCATTTGAAACTAAATTGAGAAAAAAAAATACAAGTGAGAAAGGCAAGTGTTGGAAACCAGGATAACCTGAATGATTGAGCAGCACTGCAGGATACATACATGTCTCTTGTGGTTGCCTCGCAAAAAGGAGCTGGGAATTCCATTTTTACACTCAGAATCACTCTGTTCTTCATAGCTTTCAAACTCACTTGAACTCCATCCATATTCCAGGGAGCTGTTTCCGCCATCATCACCATTTTCAACATCATCATAAATCATTTCCTCTGCAAAAATTAAACCAAAATTAAAAAAGCTATACTGAAATATATGCTTGTTCAAACACAAAAAAGCTTGTTCAGGATATGCTATAAAGAATTGTACACTTTTGCATGCACATTAAAAATCCTGAATTAAATACAATATTCAAATAGGCAAAGTGGACTGTCTTTGTAGAAACAGAGTACCAAAACAGGACAGTGTTATGGGTCTACACTATGATCCTTTTAGAAACATGCTAATCAAATGACATTGTTGTGTCCAAATCCCACAAAATTATCCAGAACTTCAAAGGAAGTTTAAACTGTAACTGTGAATGCCCATCTGCACTGAGAAGCACCATCCTTCCATTTGTAAGGTTGCTGTCTGTCCCTAGGGACATCAGCTCAAATGATAAATGCTAAAACATTGCAAGAATCAAATGAAAATGTCACTACTTCCACAGAACAGATCAGAGCAAAGTAGCAAGAAAAGTGTTACACAATGATGTTTTATGCCTCATCACCTCCAGCCATGGGAAGTCTCCCACACCTGGCAGCTGCCTTGCTCATAATTTACTCTAAAAACTTGAAGTATTAACCTTTTCAAATCTATATTGCAAAGGCTGACCAAAGTACCTCCTGTTAAAAACACAGGTATTTCCATTGGCACATGCGTCAAGAACATAAAACTTACTCAAAATAAAATGGAAAATGTAGAGCCAACTGTTTAGCAGGAAACAGGAATGCACTCTACCTGCAGCATCATTTGTCATTACAAGTAGAAGTGTGGACATCTCTCGTGGTACAACACTTCTGCCAGGAATCACTATTGTCAGAGGTTATGATGCAGCATTTACAATTAAATGTCTTCTATTAAATTCAGGAAACAGCAGCTGTACTTCTATTTTAACACTGATGTTTCATTTAAACAGAGAAGAAAAAATATGTACTCAAAAGAAAAGCTGACATGTTTTACACATCCATCTAAACCTTGGACTTCAATATTAACATTAAATTCTTTATAATTAACACTAGAGGATTCTAGTCAAATTTGGAAGATTTAGATTTTAATTTTTTTTTTAAAATCCCCATGCATATCAAGGCTGTCCTTAAAATATTGTTACTGAAGAAGACATCTTAGTGGTAATCTAGCACAATGAGTAATTTAAAAGAACCATCATGGTAAATCAAAATAAATCAAGACTTATGCTAGTATAACTCCTGTGCTGTCAGCTTTGGGTCAGGATTTACTCCACGACTGGGTGAATTTATCTTGTCCATGTGCTAATGTAGATTGTCTGATTGAAACTTTTTTTGGAATAGTTATTTCTCCCTGACAAAATACACAAATTATAAACATCAAAATCATGAATGCATGAAGATGAAATTTCCCTTACTATCTATTTCCTTAGAATCTTTCAATGTCTTTGGGGACAAAATGAAAATCAAAATTTTAATCAATGTCTTATGGGTTAAGCTAAAGATTCTGACCAATATGCTCAGCAGAGCTTCGCTCCGTATCCTATATCCAACCTAGCTCAGTCACCTGGGCCTGGTGTATGTGCTTCCTGACTGATATCAGCAACAGCACAAAGATGTCTCCGCTCAGAGTAGCACTGAGAGAAATTCCAGTAATGCAAGCATTCAAATCATTAATGTAACACGGTACTTTCCAATAATAGATGAAAAAAAAATTCACTAGTAATTTGTAAAACACCTCGCTTGAACACTACTAAGGACAAGAAATGAAACTGTTACAGCTTTAAAGATTAATGTGGTCTTCACATTTCAGAAAGCTTAATGTTTTCTTGATCCATTAACAATTTCGGTATCAAACACCTACACCCTCTGATAGCCATGACGAGTAAGATGCTGAGCTCCCAATAAGTCAATTCACTTGAACACAAAATCAGTCAGTAGCAACTAATCTTTAAGCAGACTTCACTATACCCAAAGACTGCAAAACAAACCTAAGCAAGAACTCAATGAAATATGCTTCTTGAGCCCTAACTCCATCATTTCCAGTAAAGACAAAATCTTGACTCCAGCAACTACTTTGAGATCTATTCTGCCCCCTCCAAACATGGTTACAAACCATCAGGAGTGGGCCACTTCAAAGCTGAAATAAGACATTTCTGTAGAGTCACCATCAGGATAGTGAACAGCTTCTCTGGACCATCTCTTCCATCTATCAAGCATTTATATATTGAAGAGGACTTTCAAGGAAAGAGCTTCTCTCTATAACCATGACAATGATACATTATCATACATCATTTAACTATTTAGAACACCCTTTTCCTCACTACCTTGCCTTGTTGAGGGCACTCAGCTACAACACCCAACACTGTAATTCTCTAATATGCAGAATACTCAAGCTTTTGGAAGAGTATCTATAAAACAAAGCAGAATTCAGCTTCTGAGAAGAGCAGTATAGGAAACTTGCTGAGACAGTCTTTTAAATGTTAGTGTAATTCTGAACTTTTTGAGACCTATTGACAGTTATTGACACAATGTTAATTCCATTTACATATATTTTAGGTACTTAATGAACATATCTGTTTAGTACACATGCACATAATTCCATTTTACATTGCTTTCAGCATTATAAAGACCTCAAACCTGGTTCAGAGTCTGAATCTTCTCTTGGCACATCATCATAAATTACCTCATCTGGGTCTAAAACCAAGACAGAAAAACAAAAAAAAAAAACAAATTAGAAATTTCCTAAAATTTGAATGGGACCAAGTGTTTAAGAGGCATTTGGACAAAGCCCTTAACATGCCTTTAGCTTTTGGCCAGCCCTGAAATGGTCAGGCAGTTGATATGCTGTAGGTCCTCTCCAACCAAAATAATCAATTCTATTTTAAAGAATTTTGGTTATACTGGCATGTATGAATACAATGGAGATATGACTCACTCACCACTAGCATTTTGCTTGCACATCTAGTCATTCAAATATTGCAATAATGCACAAAGCAGTATATGGTATTTGTGAAATTTCAGTTTTATCTACATTGCTTATGATGACCTTTGGAAGCCTGAAAACAAAACTCTACTTCAAAAGCCAGTATTTCCCCCTACTTCTTACAGAAGTATGGTATGTTCTGTGCCTCTTGAAGGTTGCTCATTGCCTTACTGAATAACTGTAGAAAAGCTGAAATTGACTCTTTAAAAAGAACCAAAACTAAATAATGATCATCATAGTATATTAAGAGGCAGAATGTCAACATAAATTCTTCAATCACTTCACAAAAAAATGTAAGATGAACCTCCAGCCCATTGGAAACAGCTGAGAACAAGCAGGATAACCTGTTCTCAAACGACACAGTCTCTGTTCTGGTTTAAAATGCAGCTACCAGCCAAGAATCAACAGCATACACCAAGACAGTGGCAATTCCTTCCCTTCTACCTCCTCCAAATATTTATTTGCCAACTACTGCACAAGAAGAGCAATTTCAAATACAGTTGGAAATCAGACTCTGAACTGGAGCTTATTTCCACTGCACGTGCACTGATGGAGCCAAATGACTTCCATAACGTGATTCCACAGACTCCAAAAGGTGGAAAAGTAATGTTAACTTTATTCCAAACTACAACTTCATTACACTGTTGAATGTTCTAACTGATACACCTTGGTTCTGTAAACCTGTCTAAAAACATACAGCAAAAGTGAATATGGACATTCCCATAAAATCTGCTTGTGCACACACACATATACTGCTGATCACAGCTTGAAACTAACCACCTTCCACAGCTGTACTTCACTGGTCACTGGTACTTACTTTCCATCCATGCTGTATTTGCAGGATCTGCAACCCATTTGGCCAGGGCATCATCCTCTCTCTTGGTCTGGTTATCTTCACTTGAAAAAGAGGCCATAAAATAAAAGAACTAAAAGTTACACCACAATGTTTTTAAGCATCCATGAAGACAAGGCAGTAAATATCTTTTTGCCTTCTAGTTTCCACTCCAAGGCTGCTGATTACTCAAAAATGCTGCTTCAGTACATAGTTGGGTGATGAATAATCTATTTATTAGTCTGACAATTTTAGTCAGAAAATTGAAAACACTTTCTTTACAATCTTAAAAAATACTCTGCATGTATTCTCTGAGAGAATACAAGAAATTCTCTCAGAAACAGTGAAGTGAGAGCTTCTTTTTCATGATAAATAGGACTAAAGACATTCTGGGTTACATCAGGAGCCATGAGGCAAAGCTGTTATCCTCCTCTACCTGATGCCAGTGAGGCTGAACCTGTAGCAGCACACCCAGTTTTGGTCTCCTAACACTCCCCTGCTAGAAAGCTGTGGAGAAATTGAAGCTACCTCTAGAAAGATGTAGAGAAACCAAAGTCAGGGACTAAAGCACATGGTTTACAAGGAAGGAGATAAAAAACATGGATATAATTTAGATTGGTGGAAAGGATGTTATGGGGTGATTCAAGAGCAACTACAACTATCCAAAAGAGAACTACAGAGGTGATGGAATCAGGGTTATTTTTGTTTGTTTGTTTGGGTTTTTTTGGGGGTTTGTTTTTTTTTTAATGCCAGACAAAGGAGGGATGACAGACAGTCCACGGGAAGATATGGTTTGGACATTTGGGGAGGTAGGGAGAGCAAAGGGTGGAAGGGAAGGCAGCACAGCAGGGAAGACTGCTCGGGGAAGCTGCAGCACCTCCATCCTTGGAGGGTTTGAAGGCTCAGCAGGCAAGGCCATGGTTGATCTGATGGAATATTGGCAGTGGTCCTGCTGAAAGCAGCAGGCTAGACAAAATCTCTAGCAATCTGATGCAGCTGACATTACCATCACTCTATAAAAATTCAACCCAGTGTCTTAAAAAATCTCTTGTATAGATACACACACCAGTACTGATTTTAGTACACAATCAGAATTACAGGACTAAGAAAGGGGAAAAAAACCAAACCAACAAATATGGAAGCATCACATAAGGAAAATAAAATACTTATCAAATGCAAGCTTTCTTAAGATTTAAGGTTTTACAAATCACTATAACATGATGAACTGGCAATCACCTATTCTGAGAGTCCTCCAAGTTTACAGAATTATAATGACATTCTTCAGTTGCTGACTGTGTACCTGCCAAGTAGAAAAAAAAAAATGCTTGCAATAACACATCAGTAAATGGCACATTTTAGCATAAGAAACTGATTTTACTAGTTCATTGCTAAAGAATAATCTTCTTCTTTGCAATAGTTTTATTCTTACACATGTTTAAAAAAAAATCTGAAGTTTCTTCACACCATGCATTTTTGAAAATTAAGTAATTCAAAGACCCAGCCATTAGTTAGAAGAGCTGTTAAGAGGAAATTACAAAGCCTGATGCATTTAATTCTATCTCTCAAACAAAAATTCCTCTACAGGTAATAAGGACCACACAAACACCTGCTTTTACTTGACAGTATTCCTAGTGGTGGTAAAAAGCAAAGGCTGGAATAAGGGCTGGAATTATAGAAGAATAGCTGCCTAGCTGAAGTAAACTCAAAATACAAAAAGGAAAAGGCAGGATATGGGGAGCTTTCTTTTCCTAGTGTCTTGACATTAAGCTGTCAAATTTCTCAAGTCTGGTTACAAAATGGGTATCTTGTTTCTATAGTAATCCGTAGTTATTTCCCTTTCTAGTTTCTTCTTCTGTCTTAAAATTGTACTGGAAGACAGAGAATTCATCAAATCGTCAAGGAAAAAATCCCACAGTAACTCTAAATACACAAGAATTGGAAAATAAACAAACAGAAATGCATTAAGAAAAGACAAAAGGGAGAGGAATTTTGCCAGGATCTAGAAAAAACAATAAAAGGTATGAGAAGAAACCATTTGGCCTGAACGCTGAACTCTGGATCTGGAAATTATTTCATTGCGTTAAAAAGGAATGAGCATTGATCATACTCATCCAGGCTGAGTACTACACAGGAAATGTACCTGAGATTACCCAAGGATTCCCCTTCAAATAAAGTCAGGTGTGTGAATACAGTACCTTCCTCATCTACAGAAAGGCTGCGTATGATGACAGGACTGGAGTAGGCTGGCAGTATCAGAGGGAGGTTGGAGGGCACAGCATATCCACACGGCACCGGGACTGAATATCCACCAGACAAATTGGGACTTGCACATTCATCTTGAGGACTTGGTTCTGGTGATGAGGATGGGTCCTTATCTTGGATTGGGGAAATATTTATGACTGAGTAAGGATTTACTTTGGCTGGAGTGCCTTCTGCAGCAGGTTCTGATGTTTGTGGCTTCTCACTGTTTTCTAAATTATCAACTCCTTTTGTTGAAAGATTAAACAAAAATAGAAGGTTTTATTTTTCATACCTGTTCAAGCTGCTCAAATAGCTCTTTACAAGTATGCTGAACACTGACCTGACCTTTACTATACAAGTTGCTTATAAGCTAAGACTCAAAATTCCCACACAATAGTGCCAACCTCCCCATTTTACAAAAGAGGAATGAAAGAAGAGCAAAACAAGATGAGTAACAAAGATGCCTATGGAAAAACAGTAACTTGACTGACATAAGGACATGAGTCGAAACAGTCTAAATCCTAAAGGTTAAAATCTGGATTCTAGATAAATTTGAATCCTACAAACACAAACACAGTATTTTAGGGGTAGTCATGAGGACAAGAAAAGTTCACTGGAGGGACATTCCTCAAAGAGCAGTCCTGAAAATGCTCTGTTATTGCAAAATAACTTTGCAAGTTTTCCTCTTTGAAAATGTATTGTTTTCTTTTATACAAAGTTCCCAGTATTTTTTGAGACACGCTGAGGTACAGCAGAAACACAGGCCCCTCTGAAGGGAATTGCAGAACCGCATTCCAAATGATCAAATGATTTTAAGCTGTAAGCACAATAAGGGTGAGCAAGCAACAGATGCTCAGGGAAAGATAGTGTTTAAGTTCCAGGCTGTCAAACTGCACAGTACCCAAAGAGTTATCTATCTTTAATTGCCATAAGCACAGTGAATTCGTTTACAAAAGGAAATTGGATCAAAATAAGCAAAATCAGCAGTTAGCATTTTGAGCAGAATTGAGCAGCAATTTCCAGACTACACCTCAGCACTGGGAACATCTGCATATGTCATAAGAAATGTTTCAATATTTAGAAAAACTTTGTTTTTGAATGAAATTCATAGATTCAAACTCCCCTTAGTTTTATGCACAACATCGCAAGCTCAGGAACCAGCAAGTTTATCTGTGAAACAACTTATCTCAAGCCATCAATGTGCCTTAAGACCAGCAAAGATATACAGTCTTTCTGTAGCACGACACTCACACTATGTCCAATCCATTTGTTTGGAAGTCACACTTGACTGGGAAACCTCACAGGAATTACATGGGATGGTCACTTTCCCTATCAGATCTACCATGACTGTAACTGGCAGGAATATTCAAAACACTTGCAGGGTATTTCCATGTGTGAGAGACTGGACTATGACTCAAAAGAAATTGACCATTTTTGGAGGTGCCTGCATGCTTTGCTGAGGCGAGGTTGGCAAGCCTGCAAAAAGAAGGCAGTGAGTTTCTGCGTGTGCAGTGACAAACCTCTGGTATATACAAGACAGAGGGTGAACTTATCACCACCAGAGACTACAAACTGGGCTCTGAGGCTGGAAAGAGGCAGACCTTGGGGAGACAGGATGGTGCTTTCTATCATACCAAACTGCCCTCCCTTACACACATGCCCTCCTCCCACGGAAGGTCACATTCACACTTAGGCTTACTGACATTAGAGGCAGCTGCCTTAGAAGAGATCATAACTGTCAACAACCCCCAAAGCGCCTCCAGACTCATTTCTGACACTCTCCACCAGAGAACAGCACGTGATCAAAAGACAGTGTGAAACTTTGGCCTTGCAGAGCAGGTGCTTGGGCACTCCTACCTGAACCTGAGAGTGCATTAACCCACCAGACTTCGTATTTTGTGGGCTTTTTCCCCCACCTCTGACAGATCAAGACCTTCAATCGTCACTTCAAGTCTCATCACAGGTCCATGGGCAGTGATTACATATCTTCCTACCCTTACCCTTTCTTTCTCTTTCTTCCTTTCTTTTCACTTTTATGTTTTCATAAGCAGATGGTATTTTTATGCTTTGATATTGCCAATTTACTATATATAATAATAACAAAAGTGGCTACATATTTGCTTTCCAGTGCAACCAAATTGTTCCAAAATATGTGTATATTTACAAAAACCCAATATGTGTATATTTACAAACACCAATCATTCAGTGTCATTTCACTCTAATCTCTTTCAAGAGATCCATTAAGAACTTGAGTTGCCCTCAGGGGCAGGCCATAACACCATGGAAAACTCTTGTTAAAGTATTTATATTGCACTGTCAACAAAAGGCAGTCTTGACACAATCAGTCTTGACTGTTTAGCCCAGTGGAGGTACAAACCAACAGGCTGACTTACCTGCAGCACCAGCCTCTTGGTGCTCTATGTTATTTCCAGGAGCAGGAATAGCTGGCACAAGGGCTTGCCGGTCTGCCTCTGGTATCTCATCTCCACTATCAAAGTCAAACTGTTCTCCTTCGTCCTCCTCTTCATCATTCTGACCCGTGGCTTTTGGTTCATGCTCTAGAACTGTGAAGAAAGACACACCTTTGGTTGTTTGCTCTTAAGAATGATTTCATGGGACCAGTAAAGGCTTACAAATGAAGTTTACACAATGAACCCTTAGATTTTTAGGTTACTGGAACAGAACAAAAGTTGATTGATGTGTTGATAACCTCATGCAGTTTTCAATAAATCTTTTAGTGCAAACAAGGAAACTACTTGGAAAGAATCAAGTAATAATGCACATACCCTTGCTTTTGTCATAATGAGCCAAAAGACTTTTAGAAAAACACTTAAAACGGCCAATTTTTAAACAAGAAAACTTCACAGATGAATTTATTTGCACAAGGACTTTGCAACTTTATAATTTCAAGTCATTTTTCCTTTCTAACTCAAATGCCTACATCTATTCTTTCCTAACAGTGTCCAAATCCCAATGACAATAACTTAGTTTACACGCTCCAACAGAGACCAGCACATTGCTTTTCTTACTCCAATCTGAGACAGTTTTAAAACAAGGACCTCATGCAACACGCATTAGCCCTATTACCAAACACACGTGCATTCTGGTGGAGGGAGGATGTGGAACCCCTGAAGAAGTAATGGCTGAAATAATGACACCCTAAAATGGATAAGAACGGTGGGTTTGGGTTTTTTTTCTCTTTGCTTGTGAAGATACTGTAGCACAGATTTGGCATTGTACATGGGGCTGGAGAGGGAGCAGGAAGAAGTACACGGCAGTTTACCCCCATGCTATTGGGGAAACCCCATGAAAACTTAAACCCCGTCAGGTACCTACAGCATAAAACAATACCCTAAAAAAGATAAAAGATGTAAACACCAAGTATGTAATAAAAATTTACCTGAAGGTGATAAGGTCCCCCCCAACCTCCTTCCTCAGGTAACACAAAATGAAAAATAAGTCTTGCAAAGACGACTGGATCTGCTGCATCATGATGATGTTATCAGTTATCCTACCATTCAGGACACATTTTTTTATCTTTATGATAAAACCCACAATAGCCCAAAGCTCTAGACTGCTTAGATTGTCATGGTAATCAGCATTCCTGCCAAGGCTTCTGTTTCTTCAGGCAGGCTGAGCCAGCATATTTTGCCACAGCCACAAATAACAAGATCTTTCATGCAGCCTCTCTGCAGGAGAAAAAGTGAACTAATTGCAAAAATAGTAAGGAACAAAAAACCCGAGTTATCCTGCATTTATTGTCATGTGTTATGGCTGAGGCAGCAGGACATTTAATTTTATTTTGATGAATTCCTTTCAAAAACTCTTCTGTATGAAGTGAGCCTTCTCATTTTTTGCTTTGTCCATTAGCAATTCTTTTTTTCCTGAAAGATGCAAGAAATTCTTCAGAGCTCTTCCAAGTGATTAAAGACAAACATGGCATTCTTCCTGATTCAGCATCCATCTGACTAAACTGTAATACTTGTTGCTTGACTGTGTAATGGGGAAAAGAAACAAAAGAGGGGAAGATGTCTTTTCAACATGAGTAAAAATAATTAAAAATAGACGTGCCGCCTAATTTTTTTCTGTCGTGGCTGTTAACACTCCTCTACTTCATCCATTTCAAAACATTTACTTTGCATCATAGAGAAACAAGGCACAGAACCTGATAAATAGGCACTACAGCCTGGAAAGATCCCATAATCACATCACTGATGGAACAGTGGGTTAAGATTACAAAAAGAGACAAAAAAGAAAGAATACATTGTCTGTCAGAAAGGGTAGACAGGAAACAAACAAATATCCTCAGTTCAGAAACTTTTAGAACTGTATTTCAGTTTTGCATCACTTCTACACATTTGCTTAATTCTGCAGGCCTAAACTTTAGCCTTTAAAATTTATATATACCTTCCATCTCATATTTAATAAAAGCATTATCCTTTAAGCTTTTAATATCAAGGGCATGATATTTCAATTGATGGGAAAAGTATTTTAACAAAAAATAAAATAAAATAAAAAAGGATGGGGGCTTTTTGCTTCAACTTAAGAGCTGATCAGAACTGCAGATAAATACAGATTATGTCACACAAAAAAGACAAATTCCTGTTTTGAAAATATCTATTTTCCACAGCTCTTGTTGTATGTCACAACAACACACAGACAAAAGCTCTTTTTAAGTGCTACAATTAGGAAGAGTGACAGCAGTTAGACCCAGGCTGAATCTGGCTACTAAATACCACCACAGATCTTGCAAAATTTCATGCTCATGAAAATAGCCCCAGTTCCTCCTACCCTTTATCTGCAAATCAAAAGGGTCAAAGCCAAAAAGTGCGTGAGGCAACGGTTCTTGCAGAAAAAAAGAAGGTGAGGGAGAGGGGGAGTCTGGTGGGTGGGTGTGTGCGGGGGGGATTTTTAAAGGCACCCTCCCTTGCAAAAACACACAGAGGACAATTTTTTTTAAATCATAATTTTTAAATGTTATTTTTTTATGAAGTAATAATCACATAATGCTTAGAATGAGAGAGTCTGTCTGGAATTACTTCAAATAATTAAATTAGTTACTACAAATCAAATTTTCCCTTTCACCACTACTCACATCCTTAGCTTTATGAATGCCAACCAGAGCAATGAGAATACAAAACTTGATTGAACTTCTTCATCTTATGGCAATACCATGCTAAGACCTCTGTAAATGCTTCGGGGAAATTATTGCATTTCTAAAACTTTCTATTTGGAGTGTTCAAGACTGAAAAAAATCTGATATAATGGAAACATTGTCTTCCAGTTAAATTAAGTATGAAAGTGCTAATTTAGAATCAGAAAAAGGACTACATGTTCTCAAAACTGTGCACAGCACACAGATTTAGGATTTTTTTCTGTGCTTTGTTATCCAGTGAAATGACATTTCTTAAATTTACTTAAAAATTAAGCTCACTTAGGTTGTGTTTAGAGAGACCTGCTGGGGCATAAACAAATATTAAAAATGTTTGGTTGCTCTGCAAATTGCAAAGCATTCTTGGCACCATTTATCTTCCCATCCATTATCCTCAAATTATTTATAGTTCAGTATAATATAGCTTAGGAGTTAAAAGAGTGACATTAATTTTAAAACCCAGATTAAGTCAGCAAAGCTTCATTAATAGTTTTCTTAAACAGTTTATTTTAGCGACACAGAAGTAAGATAAAATAGCTCTGCACTTACTATCAAATGCACTTTGAATACAATATGGACACACTGGAAATAATAAAAGAACCTCAAATGTCTGTCCCCCCTTGCAATCTCGTAAATCCACAATGGCCCAGAAGAAGTCAACTGAAGGAGTCAACTTTTTCCATGAAAAACCATGATAAAGGAAGAATGAAATAGAACCCCAAGCACAAACTATTCAGCAGTCTGGGGCATGGTAACAATAAACCTAGAAGTCCTGGACGTAATCAGGCATGCCGCCACCAAGAAATATAAATACTTTATATTTTAAGGTTTGAAAAACATTTTTAAAAATGGAAGGCTTCTGTAAAATTAGGAATGTCATCTTTGCAATCAGTTGTACTCTTTTTAATTTATTTTTTTTACGTCCATAGGCTATTATGAAACAAAAAGCAGAAGTATCTAGCAGAAATATCTATTATATTTAAAGAACTCTATTACTATTTTTAGTCACTTCTACCATGACCGATGAAGGAAATAAGTGTACAATGCTTCAAATGGCACATATCTAATTATTATTTAGTGAAAAAATATGAATACATTAATAACAATTTAATACAATTGAACCTAAAACACACTGGCAGGAGTTATCTGCTCTTATTCCAACATGCAGTTTTAAAACATTTATCTTTTTTACTCATTGTTTTGGATTGCAACCAGAAACTTAGGACTGCAAAGACCTACCTTCCTTTCAAATAAATTCCCCAAATGTTTCAACTTTCTACAGATATTTGAGTATCTTGAAATACAGAAAACTTTTTAGGAAAAAAATATTTTAAAATGTTACTCTCCCAGAGTATTTTTAGATATTATAAAATTTGCTAACTTACACAGGTTACAAGTCAAAACAACCTGCCAGACATAGCAATCTAAATGTTTATTATTTGTCCTTGATACATTCCAGAGATTTTCCTGAGGAGATACTCCTCCCTTTACAGATCCCCCTCTCTGTATTTCTAGACAGTTAAAATCTGCCAAGTTTCATATGGAAGCGTACAATAGAAATAAGTCCTGAAAGCATGCATATACCAGGAAATGACTCAATTTTTAAAGTTACCATTAATTTTGTAAAACTAACCATTTGGGGCCAAACACACCCTGCTGATTGCTCCAGGATAAATGGGATCTCAAGCTGTTCCCTTTATTTCAGAAGAGATTTTGTAGCAGAGGCTTAGTGTTTGTCAGGATGGTGAACCTTGTGCTAGGAAATACTCATGCCTGCAGAAGCTTCCAGATTTGGCCAACTTTGTAAAATAGCAGCTGCCTCATGTTCAGTGGGAACTTGAAGACAGGTTTCAAGAAACTTGGTCACAACTGGACAGCCTCTTGCTTCTCCTAGCTTGAAAGCACTACTTAGGTTGCATTCCTATAGCTAGACAGAAACATGATATTTTCAACTCACTCATCTCTCACTTGTGACCACTAATTCTTCAGTTCCAGGACAGAAAACAGCAGTTAAATATTCTTTATTTAAAAAGAATACTCTGGTACTCAGCTGACACATTGCTCCTCTGCCCTTCCCCAAAGGACACCCGCACCAGCACCAGCAGGGAGAGCGGTGAGGTGCGGGGCAGGAGGGACCTGCAGGAAAAAGGCTGAACTGTACCAGCAAGGGCTTCTGCCAGCACTGCCCTTCACTGACACTCCCCAGTCACACAGGACAGCCACCAGCACACCACTGGCATCTACAAATCACCCCTCACACAGTCACACGGGTGGAAAGTACCTATTTTGCTGGGGAGAAAATAAACATCTAGGGCAAAAATGCATATGCAAAAACACATGAGCGAGCACTTCTTCCCATGGGAAGCTGATCGGAGCCAAGGACTTTCATTCCCCTTGCACTCAGTCGTGCTAAGCTGGCACTGCAGGGAACCCAGGTCCTTGTGGTACAAGCATGCTGCTAATTACACACACATCCAAAGCATGACCACAATGTCAGCATTACCACTCTCTGCGGAAAACAGTTACAAAAAACCCCCAACCAAACTAAAGAGTATACATTCATGCAAAAAGCGTTTCCAGTGGTGGAAACAAAAGCAACACCACATGAATTAACAGGCTTTCCCTGCAAATAAATAACAAAGAAATAAGTACAAATGCCTCTTTAGTATTTTGCAAATACACACACTACATACTAATTATGTTGTTGAGCATGCACAACAGATATTGTTCTTCTGGATTAAAAAAAACAAATTCAAAACCAGAGTCAGAAGAGTAATGAATCTGCCTGCTCAAGCTTCAGAGAACCTGCTAACAACAGCATGCCCAATACCTAAAAAATTGCATTCCTTGAAATAAAGCCCAGGTCTGTGGATGTTAGGAGAGATTTACAAATAGCAAAACCCCTGAAGTTTACAAACTACTCGCAGCGCTAAAAATATAAGTCTTCATTAGCTAATTTAAAACAACTGAGTTGCAAAAAATCAAAAGTCTAAAATAAAAGCATTAAGACACGAAGCAGGCTGTCCAGAGAAAAGCAGGAGCAGCACCAGCAGACTGGTACTCCTTTGTAAAGCCTCATCGTGCTTTTCAGTGCTGGCTACCCAATAACCTGAAAGGCAGCTAAGTAAAATCAGTGTTCTGTGCCCATTTCCTTTCAATACTCAGCACACTGGTGGCACTGGTATTGCCTGCCACCACCAGAAACACAGATCAAGCCTGGTCCAGAGGATGTCTTTTCCACCTCAGCACCATATTAGCACATTCTGACACATGAATTTCACCAAGAAATTTTGCTGGTGCTGTAAGGAAAGCCTGTACGGACATTATATGGAAATCTGCATAACTACACATGAGAGCCCTCTCCATGCTGAAAAGCATCTATCCATATTAAAGGCTACTAGCTTTCCATCAGTATTCAATGAATACCAATACATCCTTAGCATCCCCGAGGTCACCCATCTGAGCTGGTATAAATGCCACCAGGCAGCTGAGCTGAGGTTCAACAGGTCTGCTGATGGTGGCTGTGCAGCCGAGCTCAGCTTCAGCTACTGCGCACACGACCCACTGAACTCACTCACCTACAACGTGCTGCCAAATGGACAACCCACACAGGGAATAGGAAAACCAGAGAGTTCTAATAAAACAGAAATCAAACAGTAGACTACTACAAAGTCATTGAGAAAATGCAATATCCAGCTCTGGCAGTGCAAGGACACAGCATGTTGGCCAACCATAAGGTACAAACAACATACGAAGGAAAGACAGAAAAAAATTCTAAAAAATATAGTTTTGACCATGTAGTCAACAGTTTTATGAAAAAATAAGGAAACTTCCACCAGTGACAGCAGTCTAGCTTCTTACTTACTTCTATACTTCTTTTTTCTATCAGTTATCAACTATTAATATCTATATTTCCAAATAATTACTTTTACTTTGAAGCAATTGCTGTTTAATGGTTTGAGGTATATGCCTTTCTCTAATACAGTCTGTTTAATTCTAATTAGCAATATAAAACTGATTAATCATCTAGCAATACCCAGCAAAAGCTCTTTAAAAGTATTCGGGAACCCTATGAAGCAGAAGGCAGCCAGACATGCCCAGAAGATCTAAAACAAGGGAGCATGAGATCCTACCTCTACAGAAAGAAAACATACAGCTGAGGTGCATAAACTATCATACTAAAAAAAAAAGCTGAAAGCCAAACAGAGCAAAAGCTTGAGGTTTTAGGTCTTGGATCATTCTAGCAGCATCTTTCTACCAGAATGACACAACCTGGTTAAGAAGTTAGCAAACGATTTTACTTCATTTTTGGATCATGTTTTTTCCTCCACCTTGGCAGCAACTGTACATACCTCCTAGTCTGAACTTTCAGATGACTTAGGCAAAAGGATGCCTAAATCCCGGATCACAGGTCTAGGCCGAACTTTTGTCTAGCAATGTCAACACTTAAGCACTTACTGGGTCCCCCCAAAAGCACCACTTAGAACACCTAAAAGCCTCTGACTTCCAACAGACACTGACATGCAGTCGTTCATACATTCAGCCCACCCCCACAGCAACAGACCAGGCAGGGATCAGAAGATGCACACAGCTCCAGGAATCCACTGTCCTTTTGGACGCACTGCCAAAGGTTCCTTGTTCCCAACAATTACAACAATTACAGTCCAGCTAACACTGAGCACTGAATGCAACCTGTTTAAAAATAATTAAGATTTAACTGTGGAAATACAGCTTGGAAGCAGGACTCAGAGTACTGCTGAACTCATTGCCAAAGTAGATGTGCTAGAGGGCTACAGGCCCTGGCAAGCTGAGGCAAGATCCTGAAGAAGGAAGAGAGCAAGGTGTATGTATGCATGCTTGTGTGCAAGACAGTACAGGACTGTACAAGTCTGTACTAGCCCATAGCTAAGCAATGTTACTAAGAGACATAGATATTGTTGTTATGCCTGAAAGGTATATAAACCAGCAGTGTGTTCAATAAAATTGGCTTCATGATGCAAACCATGGACACTCTGTCTCTTCAATTGCTGTACATTCAACTATTTGTGTTTTCCCTTTGATAAATTCTGGACAAAGAAACAAACTAGGTATTAAATCTTGCAGCAATTTACTGTATCTTTTACTAAAAAAAGTACAAACTGGAACAGAATGGTTATGTCCTGTAAATCCAGGACAATACTGGAAATATTTTGGATTTCAGCTAGCTTCTTAGGTCCTCATTTCCCTGGTTATCCCTCCATTCAGCCTCAAGAGCACTGATCAGATAGACTGATTTGTAAACTAAGTATAATATATGCAAAATATGACAAATCCATTATCTCAGATACGAATGAGGAGGGAGTTTTATAGCAGCCCCTTTCTTAGTATTTCTTTTAATTATTATTTGAACACATCTGGATCCTCTTTGACCTAACATGGTAAGGTCCAGTTTTAGCTCAAAAAAACCTCTGTGGAATTCAAGCAAACTCATGAAAATAGTAATTCTTACATCACTGAACTCTCAGAAATCCTGTTTTACAGTACTCTTTTAACACACCTGCTACCAGAAGTTCTATCACCTTAGTGGATACTGGGCAACAATGGTGTTTCCTTGGGACTTCTCACTGCCCCATTTCATTAGCCATGGAGGGGGACAGCAGCTCTGCCTTGGCCCCAAGACTGGTCAAAGAAAACCACCATAAGCAAATATCACCACTCCAACTGTAGTGGTGTGTGATTGAGTTTTCTGAAGTTTTGTATGGTTTTTGTTATGTTTTACATTTGTTTGGAGATGGTTTGTTCCTGGTACCCTTTCCCTTACCCTCTGATGGTCTCCTCCCTGAGGGACACTGTCAATCACCTTTAGATCTGGAAGATTCAAAGCTGAAAGCCCTAGGATTCGGTCTGGGTGAGAGGCAACACCTTTTTCTTTTGTTAAGTTCCCCTGCTCTGGGTCACACCCTCCCTTGCTAGCTATTGGTTCTGGGTTCTCCTCTCTGGGGAAACGCCCACTCAGGTAAAAAGGGGCCACCCGAGGCTGAGAGCCCATCTTTAGCAAGAGGTCCAGCCGGGACAACAATAAAGCCTGGTAACTCAAGCAAGAGTCCACTCTCTTTATTCCACACCTGCTAGCACACTCCTGCCAGAAACTCCAGACCTGCCAAGAACTCCATCATATCATCACAGGGCAAAGCTGGCTGGTGGGCAGCCCTGGAGCTGTGATATCAGACCTTCAACCAGTCCACATGGAAGTCAGGAAGGAATTTCTTCCAATATAAAGAGTCTTGTTAAGAACTGGTTTTATGTATTTGTTTTCCATGGCCAGGTTTTGGTAGTGCAGGGGCTACAGTCGTGGCTACTGTGAAAAGTTGCCAAAAGCCTCCCCCATGTGCAGCAGAGCCAATGCCAGCCAGATCTGAGAGAGCTGCTGTGGGGAGAATGGACTCCATTTCAGCCACACCCAACACAGCTGGCAAGCATTCTTCTCATGCAAATATGAGTGGGTCACCATCTGATATGCATGGGGAAACAGCAATCCCAGTCAAAGTTAATTTTACTTCTACTTCCCTTTGCAATACAGGAGACTGCTGAAATCCTCCTAATTACACCTGACCAATTCACTGCTCCCAGGGCAGCGCCTACATTTCCCTCTGTCCCCCCTGCAAGCACACAGAATGGGGAAATACAGAGACCGGGAATCATCCATCAGTTGGCACCCCCATGGCACAGAAGCACAGGCATCTTTCTTTCCAGCCCCTAGAGAAACTTCTACCAGCGTAAGGTTATCCAGAAATTATCATACTTTCAACTAAACAAAGTTATTGAGCTCATCAACAGACTATTTAACAGTAAGACATATTCATGCAACAACCCTTCTTTGATCTATTAAATCATCCTTTGTATTCATTTTAATGGAAATATGATAAGGCAAGAAAGATTATTTCAATGAGGAAGAAAAAAAGAAAATCTATACAGAGGGTTGGAAAAGTCTTCTCCTAAAAATGTTTAACAAGTATGTTTTCCTCAAATTACTAGGCGTAGTTTCAATTCCTCCATGCAGGAAAAGCAAGCAGCACCTAATGGAATCATAGAATCAGAGAATCACAGAAAGTGTAGGATGGAAGAGACCTTCAAGATCATCGAGTCCAATTCATGCCCTAACACCCCAACTAAACAATGGCATTGAGTGCCACATCCAATCTTTTTTTAAACATGTCCAGGGATGGTGACTCCAGCACGTCCCTGGGCAGACCATTCCAGTCTTTTATCATTCTTTCCATGAAATTTTTTTTTCTGACTATCCAACCAATATTTCCCCTGACACATCCTGAGACTGTGTCCTCTCATTCTGTCAGTTGCTGCCTGGAGAAAGAGACCAACTCCCACCTGACTACAATCACCCAACAGGAAGATGTAGAGAGTGAATAATAATACTCTCATTCAAAGATTCAAACACTTTATTTATTATAATGCAGACAAGCTTTTATCTGAGACAAGCTCACGCACAAGGTAAGAGAATTATAACAATTTATAAAAGACATGAATCTTTCTGTAAACTCCAGAGCAGAATCATTACAGAGGCTTTAAGGCATGGTTAGTGAATATTTACTGAGTTCAGTGAAACAAAAGTAAAAAACTCCAAAAAAATTTTCTCAGTTCTTCGCCAGCAATTTGAAGTTAATGATAGATACAAGTCCTAAAAAGACAAAAGAAGTATAGGAAAAAAACCCAAAAACCAAAGCTCACCCTCTTCTTACATGCTGGCTCACTAAAATTAAAATTTCAGACCTTAGTTTCAACTGCTCATTGAAAGAATATCCAAAAGTCAGCACAAATTTCTTTACAATTTTGGGGGATGTTTTTTAAGCAATCAACACTAATTCCTACCAACCAATGTTCAAATTTTGCTGCAATCCCCTGTAAGGCCCTTATCTCATCATCAACTTTCTGATTACATGTTTGAGTTTTGTCCCTACACAGACCTAGCAAGTAAAGTCAAGTCACCTTAAAGAGGAGCTGAGTCAACAAGAAAAAAACCCAAGAAAACAACTACATCTTATTATTCAGAAGGAAATACCAAACACTATCAGAAGAATGAAATCACCCACCAAGAAATTCGTAACAGTAACATCATTTAACATGTTCTAAACATCTAGCAAAGTTTTTAACATTTTTCTTCAGAAAAAAAAGAGATACAATTACATCTATATATAGTGTGTTTTCTTTGTTGATACGAAAACCAAAAATAAGCTATTTATTGATCTATTTATTTCCTTTCTATTTTTTATTTTTCCCAGCATGCAAATATACTTGGCTAGAAGAAAAATACGTAATTAAGAGTGACATGTGATACCATAAATGGTTTTTGCAAAGGGAATTTTCCTGTTACTCTTCATTACACAGCTTGTCTGAATTGTCACATTAAATAATTAATCGTTACCTTAAACAATGCATTTTCCTTCATTTACTGAGAGAAATGTGACCTTTAGAAATAAATAAATTGTTCTGTTACAGATGGGATGTCAGACACCAGCAAGCTATTGCCAGTTTCTACAACAAGGAGCCATTCATAACTACAATTCATATTCTGTTCTCATTCTTCTGAAATCTTGGCTCCCTTTTTACAATCATTTGTAACTGTCTGTATGCTGAAAATAGATACCTAACAATATTGTTTAGCCCAAGACCAACTCCCTTCATATCTGCAGCTTAATTTAAGCAGTGTCTTATTTCCCCAATCACAGTAAATAAATACAATCTTAGGGTCTTCAATATTCTGTAGTTTCAGAAACTAAATTATAAAACATACAAGCACTTCTCTTGTTGATATTAAAAAAAGCCCAATTTAACCACTTTTTGTCTTGGTCACAAAATTAGCCATTTAGAACTCTTAAAATATGAATAAACTATGACTTTTTTTTCACTAAAAAGTAGAAAAGGTACCTAAATAATCTGAAACAAATACATATAGGATATAGAATAAAAAGCAGCTTCCCTGGCAGAGAAAAACAGTCATCTCTACAGCAAAGCATAGCAGTTACCAGCAGTTCCTTACTAGAGTAAATAAAATTTTCCTACTAAGTTGATGGGGTTTTTGTTGAGTTTCAGTTTTTTGGGGTTGGTGGGGTTGTTTTGTTTGTTGGTGGGGTTTGTTTTGGGTTTTTTTTTTGTTTGTTTTTTTTTTTTTGGGGGGGGGCGGGTTTGGGGTTTTTTTGGGTTTTTTTGGTGTTTTTTTTTTTGGGGGGGAGGGTGTTGTAATAATATATAAGGTCACCCCAGTGGAAACTTTTATGAGAACACACTTGTTCTAACTTCACTCTTACCCAAGGATACAGGCCAGACTTCCTTCTCAGGGACAGAGGAGCAAGGACTATTTTAGTGTTCTGGCCCTGACAGGGAAACAACAAAACATAACTGTGGAAAGACAGCACTCACTTCCATACAGGATATCCAGATTTAAGTCCTTGGCCTCCTTGCTCTACATGTCTCTATATCAGGAGCAAAGAAACATCCCGCTCATAGGTCTAGAGAGCTTATTTTTTAATGCAAAAAGGTGTACAAAATTGGTGTCTAGGAGATATTTTCAGTCAATTACCAGTTTTATTTCAAAGAACATCTTGAATTCCAAACTTCAGCATGACAAGGCTTCTAATGTAGCTTTACCCAAGGAACTGGGGATAGTGGTGTGGGTGAGTGAACGTCCAGCTCTCCACTACACTTGGTCCTTAAGGGCACCTCTCATACTTCTCAAATGAAGATGATTCTCTCTCAAGTAGAGAGAATATTTGGCAATAATATGAAGACTATGCATTCAAATTAATTCTTACAATGTCCTTGTATGAACCCTTTCAGTAAAAGTGAATTTTCAGTATTTCACTTTAAAATTTTGACAGATCATTTATGTTAATTTTCTATAAATGGAAAAAAACCAAAAGTATATTCAGTATGAGGAAATACACCCAATGCTTTCTAATAGTTTTCACAGAGAAATCATATGAAGCATAGTGCCATGTACCAGAAAGAGTGAGAGATAGACATATTCAGAGACAATGAAACTGCAAAACTAAGCTTCCTTGACACAGAAAGTGCCCCCAGTTTCCTCTGGGCAAGAAGCTGCTTCTCAGGTATCCATCCTGCTAGGCAAACACACACAGCTTTCCTTTGGAAAGAGGCCCTGATAAACACCTCTCAAGTCCTCACTTAAAGAAAAGGACTTCCACTTTGCAAGATACCAGACATTTTCCAAGTAGAGGAACGAAAATCTGCCAGACATGACATCTAATAAAGAAGTAATGGCACAAGCACAGACCATCACAGATAAACACCATCCTAACATTAACACCCAGCCTCCAGTCCCAGCTGTTCAGTGTGCAGGTAAGTCCTATACACAAGAGACTCAATGTGGTTCCAGATTCTCAGAACTACCAGCTCTGTAATTCCTGCCTCCCTTCTGCAGTCCACAGCATATCCTCTTCTTGTCTAAATGAGTTTGGTTAAGGACACTCCATTACAGCAACCACTTAAAAGCATAATTAGAATTTACACCCACAAAAAAAATTGCCAATTTCATTTAGCTTTCAAGGAAGGATTTTTTTGTTGTTGTTGACAGAACAAGAATCATCTTCTATTTTATTTCACAAGATAGCCATGGAATTCTTTTCTGTAAGAAGTTCTAAATACCTGCATTTCATGGCTAAATTCATATATACAGACACACTAAAGAAGGGGACATGAGCTAGCACGATCATCACAAGTATCCATTTTGGAAGTACTTTTCTGGATTTTGCTCTTAGCCAAGGAAGCCTTTGCATCTACTCCACTCCAACTGCTTCCAGGTTGCTAAAACACACATTCCCTCAACATACACAGAGAAAAATACTAGGAATTTTTTAATCATGGCTAGAAGAAGCAGCAGCAGCTCTTTTTAAAGCAATTTAGAGGACAGAACACACAGGCATTAATTTTTCCAAGTTACTCACTACTTGAATTTGCTCTGAGGTAGGAAAGGTAACCAGCACAGACTTGTCACTACCTGATTAGCAATGCATGAATGGAATGTCCAAACATCTATGAATAGATAAGTTGTATAAGCAGGATAAATTAAAACAAATAAAATATGTTAAATTCCATTCTTTTATCACATGTAGTTGTTCCTTATCAAGTAGTGGCAGAAGTAGCTTTACTACTGACTTTTACTGCACCTTAACTTAAACAAGGTACAGATTCAGATGGCTATGGCTAATGAAAACACATTATTTAACCTTTCATCTATTTTCTTGCGACATCCCCATGACAAAGATGAAGGTTTACTACTATTCTTCCCCTTTGTATACATTAGGATTGAAAAAAAGTAAGTTTGGAGAATTTTCCTGGCAAAACCATAGAAAACTTACTTGACAAGAATAAAGCTAAGATTTAGAGTGCAAGGTATACACTTGTAGATAGAAAGGAGTCCAGATGACTTTCAGCACTACAGCTTTGTTAGGACAAAAATTAAGTAAATAAAAAAATTCCCACAACAACATAAGAACTTTGTTTTTCAAAAAGCAATTGATTTCATCTGTGGCCCCCGTATGGGATTTTAGAATCATTATGCCAAAAGTAAGAATTTTTTAATGGTTCTCCACCCAACAGAAATCTCATCCTCACTATGAGCTAGGACAACTCACCCATGTGTCTTGACTGCTCACCCCTCCTGAACAGACACATGGATAGCCAGTATATATGCATGCAAAATAAACCTTTATTTCTTAATTGTTATGTGTATTTGCTATCATACTTGGCCCTAAAATGCTCACTTCTTTTCCACCTGCAAAACAGGTAAGGAAAATTATCTAGAAAGTGAAGTAAAATGTCTTTTAGTGTCATTATTAAAATTTATCTTTACTGATAATACCTTTAATATGTTTTTAAGAGAGATAGCAATGGCAAACTAAAAGAATATACAAGTGCCACTGGTTTCAGACAAAGCTTTTTCAGGTGAGAGAGAAATCACAGATATTCTGAGCTAGAAGGGACCCACAAAGCTCATCAAAGTCCCACTCCTGGCTATGCACATGGCCACCCTGGAATCATACCATGTGCCTGAGAGCATTAACTGAGCACTTTTTGAACTCTGTCAGGCTTGGTGCTGGTCTCTGGGGAGCCTGTTCCAAATCCCCTTTTACCTCCCTCCCCTGCCCCCACCCCCCCAAAGAAAAGTATCAATTGACACTGATGCAAGATTAGGTAGAGCAGAATCGCAATTTATGGTAAATAAATCTAATCCCAGCCTATTAAGAACTGACATGTCTGAAAATAAGTACATGATACACATAGTTCTACACATCACAAAAACCTCTGCTGCAAAAGAATTTGAATTCTGGAATGGTACTGAACTGCATCACCCTGAAACCTTGTCAGAGTCTCTCACAAGCTGAAATGCTGCACAAAGTCGGAGCTGTTGCCACAATTATTGGCTGTCTTTGAAAAACAGCAGCCTCTGCTCAAGTGGAAATATTGATTCCTTAGGGATGGCTCTTCCCCTACAGCACTATATTGTTTTGGAATGGATTATCCTACAGAGACAGTTTCACAGGAACTGTCACTAAACAAAACTGAGCTAAATTCAGGGTCCTGACCATGTGTATTAGGCATGGACAGCCAAGGAATTGTTGCCAACAATTACCTCAGTGATATCTCAGAGCATAAACGAAACTGCCAATAATGTTGGCCAGAAATCTAACCCACTAAAAGCTGATTTCACAAGTTTCTGCTTCTTTCGTATTCCAAACTCCCTAGGTAGTATCTAGTAACAGACCTCTATCTGTGGCAGTGCCTAAACTAGAGAGAAAGTAGTTCTGATCTAGAATGATAATTTCCAAATTTCTAAAGTGTTACACCCAAACAAAACTAAGATTAAATCTTTTATACTCAAATGACTTCATGTAAGTTCTGTGTGAACATTAAATTAAATACTCTGTAGGCAATAAGGTATATAATTTATATATATTAATATATGCATTTATCAATGTATATAATAAAGTGCAAGTCCATAAGTAATATTGTCCCATATAAGGAGCAGATAATATGATACAGAAAAATCACTATCTATACAAACTATGATGTTGGGAAAGATGAGACAAGAAAAGCTTACAAATATGATTGCCTGTCAAGAAATACTGAAAATATAAAACCTGTGAGTGAAATAGAAATGAAAGCCAGCTTTGAGATGTAGGCATGGCAGGCAGGAAGACAAGTGATTAGCTAGAAGATGGGCTGAGTGATAACTAAGTGACACCAAGAGACCCAAGGGTGTAGCCCAGCCAAGGTATCCAGGAAAGCGTAGATAAGAGAGTAGCCTTTAGAGTTCAGAACACAGAGTGATATGGGAATATAGCAGTTCTCATAGGCTGTCTGCAAAGTCTGTAGGTTTTGTGTCTCCCGTCGGTTCATCACTGTAAATTAGAATATTCAACACAAAAGGAGATATAATGTAATGTAACAAGGACCTCGCTCTCTTACCCCAGCCACCTCTTTTACCTTCTTGCTCTTACCCTCTCTCTCTCTCTCCCCCTCTCTCTTTGGGGTATCCCTTCAGCCGAAGCTGGTGGCTGAAGGCAAGACCCTTTTACCCACGACCCTTGCAATAAAACCACATGCTCCTAGAATGTCTCGGGTCTGCAGAGTTCCTTCTCCCTGCCATCCACAGATGCTCCTACACTATAATAGCAACTTAAACAACATACAAGACGGTTCAACCACAGATCTCTGTAAATTTATGTTTTGGGATGACCAGAACAAGCACATAATACTTTTATGAAGTCTCTCAGCATCCAGCTACCAAAAGCCAAAACCTATGAACTATTAAAATATGTAATGACAAGCTCTACACAATGATGTGCTTGCAGGAAATCAAACAGGATAAAAAAAAAACACCACCATGCAATGTTCTCTTTGAGCATAAACACAAAAGGCAGTGAGACAGTGTCTTTGTAGATCCTACCTTTGTGCCCTCAGACAACTGGGTTACAGCAGAGGTGTCTTGAGTTATGTAACCAACAAAAAAAGTTTATTCTATTCCATCTGTTGAAACCCAGCTGGGGAGGTATTTTTTCTTTATCTGTTGTAACTCCAGGAGGGAGGGGTAACTGCCTTTCTGATAACAAGCCAGCTGCTAAAACCGGGTGGGGCATTGTTTGCTGTTAAAACCAAGTGAGGCACTGTTCCTTATCTCTGTTCACCCTCCCAGGAGATATCTTCTGTTAATGGGCCATTAAAGCTCACCAATGACATGACACATTTCATCATCCTATTGTGAGATGTTCTATCCATGGAGGAGGAGCCAAACCCTTTCCACCTAGATAAAAAGGAGCCACAAGTGCCATCAGGCACTCTGGTGTTCCCACAGGATTCTCAAAGGAAGACTGGACCCATCTCTGGACCCTTGGCTCCACAAGACCATCTCTACTTCCAACAGGACCACATCTGCCACTACAGGAGGGCTCACTTTTGGACCATTTCCAACACCCTGACCAACAGGACGTCAAGTTGTATTTCTGACTCTGTCAGAGGTCTTTTGTATTATTGCACTTATTTTATTTTACTTCTTTTTTTTTTTCTTCCTATACAAGTCCTATTGTATTTCTGACTTGGAGTCTCTCACTGATTTTGCTTTCAAACCACTACAAGAGGCCATCCAGCTACCAGCATACAGCAGACAAGGGGCACTGAGTGTTAACTTTATACAATGAGCCCCTCAGTCCAGCATCCATAATACTCTTCTGTAAGTGTCTGTACTCTGACTACACAGAGCTGCCATAGAAAACACATATTTTCAGATTTGGAATGCAAGGACCAATTGCTCTGAGGTTTCTTCCCAGAAGAAACTACACCAGCGAGTGAAGTCCAAGAACAAGAGAGGGTAGATGACAGGAACTCATGTTTCACAGAATACCACTGGGTCCAAGCCTTAGGGTGATATGGGGAAAGGGAATGCTGCAGAGGTAAAATCACTGCTGGAAAAGTAATCAAATTCTTACAGAAAATTTGGCTTTAAACTCCAAACTATTTCAATTACCTTCTGGTGGCGGTGGAGGGAAATCCTCTGTATCCATTCTAGTGTGTCCAGTACACCTTTAGCAGACTGGAAAACTCTGCAAAAATGAAGGGAACATGTTTTGTAGATTAACACAATTTCCAAATATTGAGACACTCCTTTTCAATTTGGCCAAGCTCATACCTATTAGCTAATACCATTATGGAAGAGAGGAAATTTGCCTGGCTTTTTGCTTCAATACAAATACAATCCAAATTTTTACATATACAGCCCTCAGTACTGGAGCCAATTCTTTTAATGATCTCAGTAAACCAGCTGAAGAAAGACAAAGTTTTTCAACTATTTGGTACTCTGCAGTTCCCACTGTGACAATCACAAGAAGATTACTACAATATGTAATTTCACTGTCTGTTTGGAAGATATATTCCATCTCAAAAATCTTTGTGAAGGAGTGAAGGATAAAAACTCTAGGAAGCTTATCACTTTTCACGACACTTTTCTTTATTTAGCAATCAGAAATAACAAGTTTTAACTATACACTTTGTACACAGCTTCACAGCTTCTTTTCCTTTTTTTTTTTTTTTTTTTTGCTAATCTTAAAAATCCTGCTTGAGTCCCTTTACTTCCACCTTTCCTAAGGAGAGCAAAGTACTAGCAAACAAGTTCCTGTGGATCTTTTCTTTCATCTTCTTTTCTCAAATGCCATTGATCTCATGCTTTAAGGAAAAAAAACTCTACAAAGTATTCCCCTACTTTGGTACTGAATACACAACTGAAGAGAGCAAAGCCCAGAACCCATGAGAGACATCATCCATCCTTCCCCATAATGCTACTCAACAGTGACTTTTCAGTATCATCCAGAAGGAAAACCTACTGCACTAAGCAATGCACATACTCCGTGCCCAGTCCATTTTCACTCTAACTCAAGAGACAGGATACCAAAAAAACAGACTTCAGAATAAAGCTGAGGAGAAAAAAGTAAGTTTCCAAAAGCTACAAAAGACAGTGGAAGAGCCACTGCTGAAGTTTCTGTCCTACTCTTGAGTGGCCCATAGATGTTAATCTGAAGTTGTTATCTGCTCTGCTGGCAACAAAATATCTCAAGCTCTTGGAAAGTCTCCATAGCCCAAAAATTAAAAGATTAAGTTGAAAGAGACAGTGAAATCCAAAGTACATAGGCAAAACATTAAACTAAATGGATCAGGATACAAAGGTCAAATCAATCACCACTTAGAGAAAAAGTGGTAGTGAAAAAGAAAAGCTTAAAAAAGCATCCAACCCTAAGAGGCACCAGGCAATTTTCCTCCTTAGCATTAGGTTTGCAAGGGTGAATTACCGGTTTGATGTGCCAGGAAGAATAACAACTCTGGTAGCACAAGATCCTATCATGATGAGACAATTCATAACAACTTCATTTACTAAGCATACAAAATTCCTTTTTAAACTGTCTTAATCTTTGGTAACTCTTAATCCAGTCCTAGACAAAATCAAGTAGCTTCAGAGCAAAGGCTCAGAAAGGATTCACCCACATATACAACATCTGCCTGTAACACAACAAATTCCATTATGTGCTTTCACTATACGATGCTCCTTCTAAAGCTTCTCTACAGTTTATATCTGCAGAGCTCCAAGGCGTGTTCCTGCTTACAGATGTCTGGAATGCATCCTGCTACACCAAAACTGTCAGCCAAAACAAGTGAGAGTTATGGTTTGAAGAAATGGCTAATTTTTTTTTTTTTATTTTTTTTTAAAGCTGCTAATGACTGGAGCACAGGTTTTTAAGTGTGACACATGTAATAGCCAGTAAACCTCTGAAAGTGAGTCTCAGCACCTTTTCCAAATGCATCTGTAACAGAGTAGCTAAAAGGCTTTCAGAATTTTTTTTTCTGTAAATATATGATGCAAGCTTTTAAACATCTATCAAAGTTAACTTCCAACAATGATTTTTAAAAAAATAAATTCCTTCTTGACCAGCAAATATTAACAAGACACAGAGCTGAGCCATGGAGTTTGATTTCCATTTTGATCTAGTTCACAGTGACATGCTTCGAATTACACAAGAATTGTGTCAAAGAAGGACACAGACCCAGTGTTATAGTCCTACCCACTGACCTGCTTGCTCCCATCTGAACAGTGCAGTTATTCACAAGAAGAAAGGTACACTTTCTCACTTAAGAATGCCTCAGGGGTTCATTTATACATTACATTAACTCATCTTGAAGTTGCCCACATTTTTCATTACCTTTTAGATGCTGAGAAAAATCCTGCAGCAGGAAAGAGAGCTTGTGTATTACATGCTTGTATATTACAGTTTGTATTAATACCTTCCAAAAAGGAATTAATTGCCATATTATGAAGCAGACAGCTCATTTATGAACGATATCTAATAGCACCATATATCAAAGAAGCTTTTCACTCTTCTTTTGAGAGGCAGGGGAACTAACTCAACTTAAAAGTGTTTAAATCAAGATTAAGGCATATTATTTAATTTGACTAGCAACATATGGTACATTTACATTTGTAGCTCAAGCTCTTTTCCTATTGATTCTCCCGCTAAGAGTTACACAGCACAACTTACCGGTGCATTTAGACAATAACTGTGAAAATCAAAGCTCAAATTAGGCTGCAAAGCACTTCTGAATGCTCTCTTATACACTCAAGACAGGTGTTTTCAAAATTAAATCAGGTTACTCAGGGCCTTTGTTCCCCCAAGTTATGAAACTCCATAAAGGTGGAGGTCTCACCATCCCCTAGAGCATCCTGCTCCTGAGCTTAACCAGGAACTCCAGATAGAGTTTTTCCCATAAACTCAACTGGAGTTAGCCTTGCAGTAACTTGCAGCCATTGCCTCTCATCCTCCTGCTGTGCTCCTCTGAAAAAAGCCCAGCTCCACCTTCTTTCCAACCCCATCAGGAAGCAGAAGACTGCAATTCAATCTCCCTCAGTCCTTTCTCCTCAAAACAACACAAAGCCGGTTCCCTCAACCTTTCCTGACCTCTTCCCACCCCAACCATAGCAGTGGCCTTTACTGGACTTGCTCCAGTTTGCCAGTCCCCTCACTTGCACTGGGGCCTCACAATGAACACCGAATTTCAGCTGCAGCATCGAGACTATTGAGTAGGTGCTACTTGGTTTAACATAAAATTATATTTTAAAAATTAACAGCTTTTAAGACATAGAATATTAAGATTTGGTTCCAAAGGTATTTAAAAAACTGCAAAAAGAAAAAGTCCTTATTAAACATGAAAGACCTTTGCTATCATATTCATGTGTATTCCTTCATAAAAATATGAATATGAATAACTGAACAACTGCCCTGACCTACTCAAAATGACATAGAGGTTATAAAAATATGCAGCTATTTTCCCCCATGTAACGCTGTTTTCTCAAACACAGTATAACCTCTGTTTAATGACTCAAACTGCACCCTTCCAGACTCCACAGCAATCACAGGTACAAAGAGACAGAAAGAAGCTCTCACAGTTACTCAGCTGAAAGTTCAACATTACCCATTGCAATCCACATGTGAAAGGAATTCACCGGACTTGGTGCTCATCACCTTCTTTGCTTCAGGTGTGGGTAGAGATAGCAGTGGCTGCTGTGGGCCACAAAAGTGGTCTACAGATTGTCTCCTTTTCCCCTCTTCTCCTCGTTTCCCCTGTGTGCCCCAAGTACAGCAGACACAGGGGGAGAGGCAAAGGAGCTCCTGGGCACTTTTATCAAAGGCAGCTGACCCACTCTGGTGTAAATATTGGCCCTCACTTTCAATATCTACTTCCTGATGTTTTCATCCAGTCCTTTCTGGCCAAACTGTTAGAAGGAACAGGTAATTCTTACTCATATTAACAGATTGGAAGAGGAAAGATAGTTTTCCAATTTTTTAAGTTCCCAGTTTACCTTCCCCGCTTATAGCTGAACCAATCAATCTAAGTAAACCCCAACTATTCCAAGCCTAAAGGACTACTGTTAAAAAAAAAAAAAAAACAAAACACCTTGTAGCACAATACCATGCTTTTATTCCAGATGTTTAGCAAGTAACTTCCTAAGTTTGGCACTAAAAATCAGGAATAATCATATAAAATGCCTGCATTCTGAAAGAAAAAAAACACAACACGTCCCGTATTATACTGCAATATTTTCAGTTCCTGACCAAGTTTGCAATGCTTTCTAAGTTTTAAGTTGATATGTAAATACCACGTACCACATTAAAACCAGATGTTCATGGGCACTGTTTCCAAAGCAGAAAAGTATCACACAGTTAAAGCAGTCAGATCTCCAACAGCACTCACACCAGAGATAAAAATCATCCAAGTGTGAAATAGTCCCTAAGGACAGTTCCTAACACTTCAAATTTTCCACCAGTTACACTCACCTTTGACCACAGAAGCTGGTACTGAAGAAAGTGGGAGTCTGTGATTTTCCACAGCAGGCCTTACAACCTCAAAGTGCTAATACCAGCAAAATCTGTGAGACTGAAATTCTGACTCCACAGCAAAGGACAGATTCAGCAAACAAAACAAAGGCAAAGACACCTTTATACTTGTCCAAAGACTATAGAAGAATGTCAACATTCCTCTCTGAGACTCATTTTTCCTTTCTCCTAACCTCTGGTAACTTCTTTTGCCTCCAGGACTAGGCTTCTCAGCTGCATCTGCGTATCTGATTTTGTCCAATGATTTCCTCTAATTGTGGGACAAACAACAGACTATCAGTTTTTAGCTAAAGGGTTACAAATACCGATCAACATCTGCATTTCCACTTCAACAAAACTATTTTCCAACAGTCACTACTTAGGCAGAAGCCAGAATGCAACAAAAATGGGACTGGCACAAACTCTGCCAAAACTACAAGGCAGTGCAGCATTCAGACCTGGAGGCACAGTACTTATGTACTGAGCTCCCAAAGGGCACAGGCTGCCAAGCTTTCTCAGCTCCATCACCCTAAGAACTGTAAAGATGACTCACATACCTTCTCTTTAGGGTGTGTGCACTGTAACTGCAGCAACATCAGGATTCTTCATTCTTAACACTGTAGAGAGAATGAACACTTTATAATAGGAAAAAGAAGCTGAATCAAGCAGACTGATTTCCAGCAAACTGTAACTTGTGGAGAAAGCTTAGTCCAAGCAGAAATGCAATGTCTCTGAGAAAGTCTGGAAGTCTAAAAATTAAACTAAAAAAAAAACAACAACACCTAAACAACATCAAAATTCCAAAGGCAAAGTCCCTGAATGTCTAAAATCCCTTTGTGTCCACAACACTTACTGAATATTGCTGCATAATGCCCAATTGAGTCTTCTTCCATCTAGAACTACAGAACTCCCACTGGGAAGTAAATCTTGCTGAAATTTGATACGAAGACTCTTCCAGCAGTGGAGGGAAATGACAAGATAGAAGAAGGCAGAAGGTAGAAGGTTAATTTCCTATTTTTTTTCCTTCTGTAGCTCAAGAAAGCTGTCTTACAGACTGAAAAAACAAACTTGTTCTCCATACAAGTTATGCCTAAGAAACACAGACTGTAATTTTTTTAAGAGGTGTCTACAGTGAGTATGAATGAAGCAGCCATTTATATTATGACAGCTTTCCAGCCCATGCTGTAAGCCATTAAAGAAGTCTCTGTATCAAGACTGGATCATTATTTCTTTTAATGTATATTTGATTTTATTAATAGCTAAGAGTCCTGTTCTATACAAATTTTATTCTTATATTAGCAAAGAAAATTACTGAAATCACAAGCAATGGAATAAAAAAGGAAGTACAATGGTTCAGGTAGAAAATTAATAGGAAACCTAATTCCTGGCTCAGTTAAAGTTGGGCGACATTCTAGTTCTTACAGCAATTCAAACAAGGCCAGATCTGCAGAGATGCACATTTTTCAGAATGAATAGAGAATTGACTTCAACGAAAGCTATTTTGCTTCTTTTCCTGCAGCCATTTCTCACACCAAACACTATCCTGCTCAAGGCCAGAGAAAATACAGCAGCAGCAGCAAGCCCTGAAAAAGAAGCAATCTACAGAGACACACCAAACACCTGGCTGAAGATTGGTTTTCTAATCTTTCGTTTTAAAGAGTATTATTTACACCATTTCTTCACCTAGATTCCTGTACAGTACATCACCTAGAGGAAGGGAAAAGAAGGAAGCAAAGATCGCATTAGCAGATTTGTCCAAAGGATCCTGATCACAGTGAAATCAGCACTGTTAAATTTTTAGTATTTATGTTCTTCCCCTCTACAGATTATTAATGCAAGCAAATTACAGAATCAATTACGGTTGGCAAGAGGTCATGTAATCCAACGTGCTGCTCCAAACCAGGTCCACTACCAAGTGAGACCAGGCTGCTTTATCTATTGAGATACTGAAAAATCTCTTAAGACAGACTGCACAACCTTATCAGGCATCCTGATAAGGATGTTGTTTTCTTGTCTTCCCAGAAAAAAAACATTGTCCTTACATCTAGCTAGAACTACTCTTACTTCAGTTATGACCATAGCCTGTGGTTCTGCTCCCTTTCTCATAGTCTGCAGGCTGGTGGGAGCACACTGCCAGGCCCCCATGAAGCTTTTTTCTCCTCCAGGACACTGCTCCCACTCCGTGACATTGTAACAGCCTCATGCTGAACTTGCTCCATTTCTTCCACATCTCTCTTGTACTGGGGTAAAATGTGGACACAAAACTGGATGCAATACTGCAGGTGTGGTCTGACACGGGCTGAGTGAGAGGAACCCTTCCCCTCTGAGGAGACATTCCTTCCCAGGTGTGTAACCTCGCCCTCCTCATTGCTGAATTCTTGCCAGCCAGCTCCTCCAATCCACCCAAATCCTCCTGAATGACAGCCTGAATCTTAAGCTCATCCAATGCCCACCCCTTTCCCCTAGTTTGGTGTTGCTTGCAAACCCCATGAGCAAGGGCTGGTGGGCTTCCACTTCATGCATAACATTAAACTGGACACTCCATCCTATGATGGACTGCTGGGGCTCTCCACTGGTTACCAGCCTCACGTTACAGCCAACCAGCCACCTCTAACCATCCCACCAGGCTTCCACCCATCGAGCAGCACACCCACCTGATCACAATCACATTCTGCAAAAGACCTTGCTGAATCCAACACAAGCATATGGTTTTATTAAGCACAGTAGCAATATATTTACTTTACAAATAGAAAAGCCATGACATACAAATGTTTGAGGAATGAGAGGAATATGGATAAAAAGTAAACCAGGGAAAGGAAGAGGTACTCAAACCATGCACTTAGGACACCTAACATTTTTAGTGAATAAGCTTTGCTCCTGTCTTTCGTCCTGGCAACTGTTTGAACACCCAAAGTAAGAAGACAGACATCACTCCAGGATTCCCAGACCATCCTGGAGGTCCAGAGTACTGTAACAAATTGTAAGCGTCTGAAGAATTAAAAAGGAACACTGGCAACAAGAATGATGTCTTCTTCTTCTGTGCCACACAAATTAGAAAACTGCATCAAGGATCAAGACAAAGATCCTTCATGTCCCACATGCAAGCAAAATAAAAATATATTAATATTAAGAGCATTTTTCTTAATTTCTGCTATAATTTGATAGCAATCAAGTAACTTCATCTGGAAAAGCAATCATATTTCTGCAATTTCCTTTTTTAAATTTAATTCAGATTAGTCCCTTTCAATGCTGGATATGAAAAACTACCTTAATTGGAAATATCCTCATCAAGGCCTCTATTTTGTAATCAAAGATCTTCATATGCTGCAGCACACTTCAATTGAGATGTAAGCCTATACAGGGTTTAGTTGAATACATATTATTATAACACATGTGCAATTATAATTATTACACAGAGAGTTTAGAAATGCTTTCTATTAAAAATGCACCAAAATATCATTTAGTATAGTAATTATGATCACCCTCTACATGTAAAATACAGTATTTATTGTCAGAGGGAGTATATCTCCTCCTGAAACATGGTTTCATTCTCCAGTGAATCAAGGTCTTAACTTGGGAAAAAAAAGCCACAGAAATGTTATTTATGGATACAGTCAATAAAGCATTTTCCCCCACTAACTGTACATTAGTCAGACATTCATTACAAAAGCAGAAAGTCTTGTTTCAACTTGCACTAAACCTGTGCATCCTAGTTTCATGAGGCATGGGCTGTCTTTCAAGATACTTTCAAGATGAATATTTCCACCAGCTTCTGGTGGAAGCTGTTTCCAATGATGTAAGTGAAAGGATACACTGAAATGAATATTCAGTTACTACTGCTGCCTGCAAACCAGGTCCTGATAGAGATATTTTACCTAAACATTTTCAGCTCTTTGGGTACTACTGTCCTTGGAAAAGTAACCATGCTGTTTCCCATTGACAACTCATTCTATCTGATCATTAGAAAATCATCCAGTTGAACAAATGTATTTCACCTGATGAACCAAGTTATTAAGAATATAAATAGAGTCTTATTACTGAGTTTCAAAAATATATGGAGTAAAATACGGAAGTACATTTCTAATAACAAAGTTAAAATGCATGCTCTAGGAAAAAAAACCACTATTTTCATTGATTTTTCTAACAGCAAAATTTTATTAAAATAAATCAGAAATCAGGTAATGCAGCTGTTAAATCATTAATTACAGGAAGAAAGAAAAATAGCAACAGCACCTGCAAAGAACAGCCCTTGTCTTCAAAAAATGCATAATGGAAGCTAGATTCCCACAGAAGTGTAAGTTCTACAGCTAGTCCAAACATCAGCAGTCTTCAATCTTTCCTTGAATTGGAAATTATCTAGTAGACATCTTTCTTCTCAACCTTCTACAATTTGGAAGTGAAGTTTTTAAAACCCACATTAGTCAATCCATGGTTTGCAACAATATTGAATATTAAGTATGAAATTTTAAAAGGACACTGAGGATGAGACTGAGAACGCTTTAGAAAAGTGAAAAATATAAAAAAAAGAGACATAAGTTCAAGACTCAGTGTGATCCTACCAGGAAATCTAAATATTGCCCTCTACTTCTCAGAAAGTTGTTATCCCATTTTACAGACAAGGAAATAATGTTTACCTACCCTCCTTCTTGGAACTTTTTTGAGATGCACAAGTCTGTATCTCTAAGGAAAAAAATATTCATATGATTTCTGCAAATTTTTTAACTCATTTTGAGAAACAAGAGATTACAGAAGAGAAACGAGTGAATGTCTGACCTTGAGCTTGGATCCTAATAGTTCACATTCATGGTTCAGTCCCAAGTAACAAATATTGTACAGTACAGTAAGTCACTGAAACAGATTTTCCCAAGATAATGCCCCTATTCAGCAGCACGTAAGTAGAACAATTTATTTTGCTCTGCTTAACTGCTTCACCCACGCATTTGACATTAAGCTTCAGGCTTCCTGACTGAGCAGTGAACATGTAGGACATAATCAATGCTGTGCAGTTATGCATCACTTCCCACAGTCTTGCTGATTCAGGCATTTCAGAATAAACATGAATCAAGTTTTTGATCTAAAAACACAAGTTTGAAAACATATTTTTCAACTTTTGTTTAGCATTATTTGTCATCATTCCCTTAAAAACAAGTTCTAGTTTTACATGTTCCTGGTTTCTAAATAACCTGCACTGTGTTGGTGCAAGTAAAACTCAAGATTCTTTATGATAGGAAAATGTCCAACTGATTAAAATCTCAAAAGATCTTAATATTAATGCAGAGTTTTCTTCCATGGATATATAACAGAACTTGAGTTACAATATTCTGTTCTCTGTAAACTACATGGTCAGACGTACAGTGACATTATTGAGAAAAATTTGAAAACAAAAAGAATACTAAGAGATAGTTGTACAGGTCCATAATGAGAATTCTGGTTTACCTTGCTCATGTGCCTCCTACCTCCTTATAATAAAGAGCCTCTCTTCCTTATGATATACCTGCAGTTTCCCCTAAGAAATTCTCAGCCTTCAGTTTATGAACCAATCCCTGAAAATTTCCAAGCATCCAGGCTTACAGCTTTTCTACTTGCTAAACTACTTCTAGATTCAGAAATTAATTTACCAATATTAATTTTACACTAAGAGATGTAATATCAAGAATGACATTGCATTAAAAGGAATGGGAGTGGGAAAAAAGTTTCTGTAATAAATGCTGATTTTAACAAAATATGATCTTAGGTATGAAAAATACCTCCCTCGTGTCATTGAATACATACAAAATGGAAGACTAATTCATAACCTCATTTATCATTTCATTATAACATACAAAATGTTCAAAAATTAAGAACAATTTAACATTGTAACTCCAAAGGCAGTTCCTCTAAGGTACAACTGCCACAATAGATATTCCACAAGAAGTATCCAAGGATGGTCCAAAAATGCACTTACAGCTCAAAAAACCATCAGGAAGCTGAATTTACAGAAAGATAGTTTAAAAAATACCTTTTAGAGACCACATGACAACTCCATGGGATCCCTTCTAACATTCTAAAGTAAAACTGTAAAATGGAAATATATAAAGAAAAAAGCGAAATAGGAGTTACTGTATAAGTGGAAACAAAATTACTGTCCTGCAAACGTAAAATGAAGAAAATAAGTACCCACATAGCTCATTTCTTCATCACATACAAAATTGCAAACAGTCTACTACAGATAAATAAACTGACTGCATATCAAGGTCAGTCTGAAAGTCTGAATCAAAACTGGTCCTCCTTCTGGCCTGCAGCATTTGCTTCCTGGCTGCTTCAGAAATAGGATGAAGTTTATAAATTTTCTACATCAGATTCTAAAAATAATTTTTAATTCACATAGAAGCAGTTAACAGACTTCCTGTTTACCAAATAAGTAATGTACTATTCCCAACTGCATTCAATTCCATTAACAATTATGAAGTTTAACAATAGCCCTTCAGGTTTGTTGTCTTCCTTCAAATGTTTATAAACTATGCAATGATTCCTTAACAGCTCAGAATCAACTGAAGAACTCCTCTGCTGTTGGTATTTCTTCACAGAATCATGGATTCTTTGGATTGGAGGGGACCTTAAAAATCATCCAGGTTCCAACCCCCTTGCCATGTGTGAGGCAGGGACATTTTCTACCAGACTGGGTCACTGAGAACCCCATCCTGCCTGGCCTGACAAGATAAAACTTGGTTTATAGTTTTCCAGTATGGGAAAGGATTTTTGCTGTCTACTAATGAGTGAAATCATAGCCTATCTGCTAAGCATTAACACAGCTCAGGGTCAAAGAGAGCTCCTCAGCATGGAGGGAAGGAGGGAAGGAAAAGTGCTTTTCAGTACTTTAGTGTGCTCATAACTGGCCTGTCAGAGCCAATAGCACAAGACTTGTACATTTGGCTTCCACATCTCATGGAATCAATGCCAGACTGCACACACCCACCACGCAGCACTGGGGCTCCTCTCCATATCCAGTGGCATACCAGCTCCTGAAGCTCAAACCCATAGGATGCTGTCAGGTCCCAACATTCAACACGAGATGATGGACATCCCATTCCTCAAGTGTCTGTCTGCTTCCATGGTCCTTTCTCCTACCACATCCATCTGTGGGTATCAGCCACAGAAGCCCTACACACTGGAAGCCCAGCACCATCACAAGACACCTGTCGTCACTCACACAGTAAGTCGCATCTCATGTAGAGTGCCAAAGGTAATCTAAGGAATCCACAGAATATATTAAAAAAATCTTGAAATCTCACTGTAAAGCCTCTGGAAATATCAGATTTCAAGGTAGTATCTAAAGAACTACTGTTCATAACCAGATAAACACATGTAACTAGTTCATGGAGTACTGAGCCTGAGGGTGGGAAGGAAAGAAAAAAAAAAGACAAGATGGATTAAACAAAGCAAGTCAGACAGATTATCAAGATCAAACAGATCACCCAAGTGAAAAGAATGAAGGGCCCATTGATGAAAGCAGCTGAACAGCCAGAACCCCTGCCCGAATAATGGGCTTGAAGTTGTAGGCAACGAATATGTCCTCACATTCAGGCAATAAACCTGTGTCTCCTGAGTGCCAACAGAAAATTTTAAAAATGTTATAGTTCATTTATACCATAGAACAGATACTGCAGAATTCACTAGGGTTGACCACGCAGAGCGAAGGCTTTAGGAAAAAAATAATTTATTTACAATAAAAACAGCCACAAACAAACACATGTTGGTATAACCTCACTGTATTTAGCATTAAACAGTTTTAAAGCAATATTTTTTATTTTCTGACTCATGAGAAAAAGACCCCAACTGTACACCTTTTTATGCTAACAGTTAAAGTTGCATGACTGAAAAAAAAAAAAAAAAAAGCTTTTTACATTGCAATTAAACAACTTAAAACCTGCTAGATCAAGGTAAAAGCCATGATCAAGAAAGAAAGAAAGAAAGAAAGAAAGAAAGAAAGAAAGAAAGACAGACCTGAAGGATTAAAGAAATATGTAAATGAAAGAGGACAGAATTTAGGATGGATAAAATTGTTTTGGCTAAAAAAACAAGCAACACCTAAAAGTCTTTTAAATAAGCCTCTGTTGTGGTCAAATTATTAATACCTAACTTTCCAAGCACTTGGTATTGCCTACTGACACAGCTTACTCACTCACTCATCCAGTGCATGACTGGGCAATCTTTTAAAGCTCTCCTTATTTTACCCTGTAAGCACTACATCTCGCAAAAGCAACTACATGGTCTGGGATCACCACAAACAACTATGTAACTTAGCCGACAGTTGCACCGTAATTACAAAGAAACATTTAATTGCCGATGCCAAGTAAAAAACTGGTCGCCACCAGCTTTGAAGAAGGGCGCAGGCAAGGATGTGCAGCCCCCACGGGAGCTGTGTTTTCCAGAGCCGTGTCACAGCCGCTGGAGAAGGGAGGGGAGGGGAGCCGGAGCCAGCGCTCCCCACCCCGCGGAACACGAGAGCACAGCGAGAAACGCCCGCGGAAACCTCGCGGAATAAATTCCACCACAGTTCACCGCCGAGAAGTTTGGCCAAGGCGTTTTACGGACCCCTCGCACCCTCGCTTCAGTGACCCACCTGGCACGGGCAGAACCTATTTAATGACAATCCCACACCGCGCGTCCCCTCTCCGCCCCCGCGGCGTTGTCCAGCGCCCGCCGCCCCCGGCCCGCAGCCCCCGCCCCCAACACCGAGCCCACCGAACTTTCCGTGACAACACCGGAGCAAGACCCCGGCGCCAAGCGAACACCCACCTCCTCCGCCGCGGCCGGAGCCGCCAGACGCTCCGAGGCGGCCGCCGCCCGGCCCGGCCCAGCCCGCCCCGCCCCGCCGGGGCCCGGCGGCCGCCCCGCTGCCCGGACACGTCACTGGCCCCGCCGCGGAGCCCGCGCTGGCCGCCGGGCGGAGCTCCTGAGCGCCGGCGGGACCCGCCCCGGCCCGCCCCGGCTCTGCCCGCCCTGGCTCTGCCCGCCCCGCCCCGCCCCGCCCCGGCCCGGCTCTGCCCGCCCCGCCCCGCCCCGGCTCTGCCCGCCCCGCCCCGCCCCGCCCCGGCTCTGCCCGCCCCGCTGCGGCCCCGCCGCCCTCAGCGCCCGCCCCCGCCAGGCCCCGGTGGGTCCCGCCTGTCCCCCGGGTCGGATCGGGCCGGGCAGAGCCGGGGCGGGGCGGGCACTCGTGTCCCCGCGGACCCCGCCGCGTTCCTGCCGCCGCCCGCGACTCCGCCCCGGGGTGGGAGCACATCCCGGGGTCGGAGCACATCCCGGAGCGGAGCACATCCCGGGGTCGGAGCACATCCCGGGGTCGGAGCACGTCCCGGAGCGGGAACACATCCCGGGGCCGGAGCACATCCCGAGAGGCGTCGGTGCCACGGGAGGGGAGTGGAGGGCAGGGAGCTCCCGCCGGCGGGACCGGGAGGGCAGCCGGGCCGGGGCTGGACAACTGGGACACTCCGCCTCCTGCTCACGAATAGCCCCTGAAAACGCCAGGGTACACACTGGGCCACGGCGCTATTTTGGATTTAAATCTAATTTATAACTTGAAATCCAGTAAGTTAAATGCTACCTAGAGATGCTGGCACCCCATGAGGAACTTTTTTGCTTTTTGCACCTTTCTCGCGTGCCAGGCCTCACAGGAATGTTGGCATCGCTGCGGGCCAGCAGTGACCGAGCCACTCCAGCTGGAATGCTTGTCCTGGGACTAACACCAACCACTTGTACATTCAGGCCTGACCATGCCATTTAGTTAAAGTATAGAAAACTTTTACAAGATGCAATCATTTTGCAAATGTGTACCTTACAATATACCCATGGACACATCTGTCACACTTCAATTAAAAAAAAAAATGCCCCAAGTACATTATAAATTCTTAAATAAATTATAACTCGTTACAACTATTTAATGTTGTTTAGTATTATCTGAAATCTTTGGACCACTTTTAAGAATTAAATCTTCAAGCTAAATGCTGTTCAAAGATCCATGTGTCATCCAGCAGTGATCCCTTCCTATTTAAATAAATTCATTCTACAGCAAGTAATAAAATACACTCAGTAAATAGTAAATTCATTATCATTACAGGCAGACGTTACTAGAAAATGGTGGCATTTGATATTTCATTAATCCACCTTTTCCCTACATTTTCCCTTTGTAGTTTAACAACACAGATTCACCATTATCCAAGTCTTAGTGTGGATTCATACAGTCTGAATCACAAAGTTTTTTAAACTATTCCTTTAAAAAAATGTTTCCATTCTCACAAAGTTACTTCTTTTCAATGCAGTTCATCATGGCATTGACTCAAAAGAGTTTTCACATAGCTGTATAGGTTCTGTGTAAAAAAGCAAAGAAGAAAATTGGGCCATACATAAAAATTCAGGCCAGGAATACCATTATGGTGTTCAGTTCATATCAGAGACCACTCAGTTCCATCAGAAACCATTTTATCCTGATGTTTTTGTGATTTTTAAAATATGTTGCATTTCACTCACACCAAGCTATCATTTCAGGGGCTGAAATGGTGGGGAATCAATCTTTGGCAAACTGTTTAATAAGTACTTATCATTAGATGCCACTTTAAAAAACAGAGACATACCTAGGCCAAGTACGACTAGCTTGATTCTGTAATTAAAAATACCAGTTACTAGCAATATCCTTCTCCTTTTGACACCTGTCTTACAATCTATGTGCATTAAATTTTCCCTTTGATAATTACCTTTCACAGATAATCTAATCTTTCACAATTATCTTAGACAAAACTGAAATCCTTCTTTAAGGCTTTTTGTGACGACTTTTGATCTTTGACAACTCCTTCTTTTGATTCTGGTGACCACACATATATTCTAATAAAAGGTTGCTGTGGAAACCTTGTTGGACCTATCCAACAATAGCAGATCAACTTATAAAAAAGAAAAATTAACTTTCAAAACAACTTGCACTTTCCTACTGTTTTATAAGGCAACAGCCTATCAGCAGTAATATTTAGCACCCTAATCATTGCAATCACAAATTTATTTATCCACTCATAATTAGTTGTCGATAATTAGAGTACAGATAATGGCTGTCTCCACTGTTAACATGATGCTTTTTATGACCAGATTCTAAAAAGCTATTGTTTAAGTTGTTTTTGCTGGTGTTACTTGCATGAGACCTCACCAAAATTTACTGACTCTCATTTCTGATTACTGGGGATTCAAGCAATACTGTGCCTCCAAGCTACTGCACATAGGACATCTACCCCACACATCTTCACCATACAGCCACACCATCCACCTTCTCCAGGTGTACCAGGCATCCTAAGGACACCATCAGCCCTGGCCTGTGTCCTGACCCCCTGTGACACAATGGTGCCATGGAAATTGGCATGGTTGAATGTATACCTAAATTTATGACACCTAAGATATAAACCATCATTCTAATAGCTTGCTTTCCAAAATACTGCATGAAATCTGAACAAAACAACTAAACAACTAAAACTTAGGTTATCAAGTTCCCCAGCAAAGCCCAGCTTTCCCAGATTCTTCCATTAAATGGCTGATGTAGCTGGCACTTTTTCCTAGGGACTTTCATCCACTGGAAGTTCTGTTGTTCCCAACTGTGTCCCCCATGAAGACAGTATGTCATCTGCTTATGGTAACACCTCAGAAACCACTCCAAGCCAGGACATCCAATGAGCTTGCTTAACTTGAGCATCTGCAGAACACATGCTGGAGCCTTTTAAAGTTACAGGTCCCCTCTACTTTCCTTACCAAACCAGACTGAGTGACAATTATTTTATATCTATACATAGATATAGATATAGATGATATATACTATATAATATTCATTTAAAAAAAAATAAAAGCAAACCACAGTTTTCCTAAATTCAGACTTATCACTGTTCCCAGAGAACCCTCCGGCTTGCTGGGCTCTGGGAGATAAGGTGAAGTTTTAGGCAGGTCCGGACCCCGGGCAGGAGCGTGCTTATTTCAGAGAAGAAGCTACTCACAATCGGTGGTAAGAAGGTGTTTATTCAGGGCAGATGCTCAGGTGTTCCAGGCTTGAGTGTGTGTCCGAGAGTGAGGACCAGAGAGTGATTTTGGGTCTGTCCTGCTCTTATGAACGGGGGTGGAACTCAATGGAAATTAAGGGGAGTGACCAAAAAAGAGGGAATGTGACATTACCATTCAGGGTTGAAAGGGGTGGGATGATACCTGAGGCCTTGGCTGGCCATCTGGCCTGCCCGGGCTATCAAGAACTTTGGGTGCGTTCACAGATAAGATATAATAGATTCTTAACAACTGAAGCCAAGGCTGTCAGAGACATACAATGGGTGGAGCCAGGCCTATTATGTGACTTAACGACGGTGATCAAGGGAAGCGGGGATGTGGGGGTAGGGAGGAAACCTTTTACAGAACTTAGATACAAAAATTATACAAAAATTAAAAACCCCAATTCCACACCACTACAAGACTATTACATCAAAAATAACATTTGGGTTTATAAAAACACTGCTGAATCACATTCTGCTTTGGTGCCTACTGCTGACTCATCTTCTACATCATCCTGAAGCACGAGCACCACTACTGGGAGTCGGTTCTGAGCATACCACTACAGGTTAACCTGACAATTGAATTTTATTATATTGTGATCTTTCACCAGCACCAGTACTTCTTTTTTGAATGCATTTCATTTATTTCCTTCTTTTACGAGGAGTATAGTCAAATTCTCACACTGTCGATTCAGACAGACTAGGCATAAATTTTCCTGTATTTTAATATTTCTCAGGAGCAGAGCCCTTAGGTTACATCATCTCCTTGTTGTCATGGGTGGTACATAAGTGATAGTACAGCTGATGCCATAACCCATTCTTGTGATGGGTTAACCTCGGCCAGCAACCAGACCAGTTGCTCTCTCATTCCTCCTCATTAGCAGGATTGGGGGAAAAAATAAGATGGAAACCTTGTAGGTCAAAATGAAGACAAGATCCCTTAGCAACTACTGTCATGGGCCAAATAGACTCAACTTGGAGCAATTTCACCTTTTGCCAATTAAAATTAAAAATGGGATGGTAAGAAACAACAACAAAATAAAAAGACCCTCCCCCCTCTGTCCTTCCTCCTCACCAGGCTCAACATCACTCCATTCCCAACTTCTTGGCCTCCTCCACCCTGAGGGCCACAGTGGGATGGGAACCAGGGTTGTGGTCCGTCAATAACAGCTCCTCCCGGTTCTTCCTCCTCTGGTTTAGTGTGGGTGCTTCCCACAGGCTGCAGTCCTTCAGGATAAACCTGCTTCTTCAAGGGCTCCTCCATGGCTGCGGGTGAATCTCGGCTCTGGTGCCCTGGAGCAGCTTCTCCCCCTCCTTCTCCACTGAACTTGGTGCTGGCAGAGCTATTTCTTTCACTTTGTTCTCCTCACTCCTCGTTTTTGCGCAGCATCTTTGCCCTTCTTTACCCATGTTTCCCCCGATGGTGCCCTCGCCCTGGCCATGGCTCGGCCGTGCCCGGCGGTGGCGGTGGGATCCGGTAGATCCAGCTGGATCCGGCTGGAGCAGCGCTGGCCTCAGCTCACGGTGCCCCCGCAGTTCCCGCTGCTGCCCGGCCTGGACACCCACACCCCAGACAGTCACATGCACAAGTTGTTTCTATAACACAACATTCCTACTTTCAGTTATTTCACTGTTCTCTGATGGCTCTTCTTCATCCTGAAGCTGATAAAGGGAAAAACTTGAGTGAATTTCCTCTCAGGAGCACCACAAAGTGCTGAGGCCCTGCAACCCTGAAAGACAAAGGCAGCCTTTGGCCGAAGCAGAACTGTTCCCAGGGGAGGAAAGGAGGTACTAGTGTAATACAAGATACTGAGAAGACTTTATATCAAATACTATGAACAACTCTAAGCTACCAACATGTAATAAAAAGGAATTCAAGTGGGAAAAGTGACAAAGAGTGTTAGGATGGCTGGGAAAACAAAAGAGCAGATTGATTTGTACTCATGAATATGCAAAAGAGTCTCCAAGGGTGAAAAATAATTATGTAAGATAAAAAGGCAATGATGATACAAGAATAAATTACTTTAAATTAGAACAGACTTTAGGCTCTTTCAGCCTTGGGCAATATATTGCTTAGCAATTTTGATGTCCTAAAAAGTTTTTAAACTTACCCTCAACCAGTGTCACACTGATATTCAATACGATGCTGAGAGAAAAAAGGAAGTTAAAGCATCAGAAAACCTGATATTCAGTATGTAATCACAACCTGGTCAGCAGTATATAATGTAACAACCAGTTCCATCTACCTCATCCCCAAAGCCTCCTACCTTTTTTCTTATTTAATCCTTAATGACTACTAGGAAGGCTACTGCTGCTTTCCAGGATACACTTTCTTCCTGTAAATACAACCCACAAAACAAGATGAACAAGATCTTGTTGGATGCTATCTGTCTACTCTATGTAAACTTTCATGCAAAAGTACTCTATATACTTCTATAGTTTGTCTGCATGGCTTTCTTTTTCAAGGTATTATAGTTGTCACCTTCATTTACACTTAAAAGAGCTTGACAGCAGAACTGCAAGGTTCAGAAGCATAGGAAAGTTGACTCTCTACCTTCTACAAAATTAGCCCTTTCTCAGGTATAGTTTGTCCCCTTCCTGTTGCAAGCCCCATGCCTAAACATAAATGAGCACAACTTTGGTAACAAAATGCAGCGTTCACCTGGTAAACTGCTTTTAGCCATAGAAGCAGCAAGGCAAGAGAAGGAAGCTGAAGATCTATATAGCAATATATAAATCCAAGAAAATACCTGGAGATGCCAGAATCAATTACTAGTACCAAACCCTCCCAATTCTTTATAGAGGACATAGTAGTGAAAACACTGTCAGCTTATGCAGCACACTAATGGGAGCCAAGCAGTCAAAGGAGCAGAGGCAGCTACAAACATATGAGGAAATAAAAACTTCAGACCAGAAGTAAGGCATCTGACAAAGCTAGTATTAAATTTCTGTTCTCTCTGCTCGGATCATATTCCTAAGGACTCAGAAGTGCCCCTAACTGGCTCTCAGAACACAAAATAGCAGCAAACAATTGGCACGGCCAATTCCTTTGCTTTCTAACTTGTGGATGGGCGAGCAGGCCACACTCCTTCCAACCTTGGCCTGTAGGCACCTTAAACTATGAACAAGGCTTGTTATGGCTTTGCAGGTTTGCTGTATCATTGTTCCACCCCAGTCACCAGTGTTCCACTTAGGAGAAAGAGAAAGGCACAGTGTGCTGCAAAATATTTGTTCCTGCTCTGTGGCACCACTAGAAGAACATGCTAATTGGTCAATCAGAGCCAGAGCATGAAATGTCTTCTCCAATACTGGAAACCCATCTGGGGGCTGACAACTACAGCAACAGGAATAGTTTCCTTCATTAATGACCACTGCTTGCATTTTTTTGTTCCAATTTAAGTAACAGTGCAATGACACAAGACCAAAAGATTGTAATTGTTGTATAACATTGTTAGAACAAGTCTGCTCCAATATTTTTCTGAGAATATGTTTAACATTACCACATTAAATGTATTTACCTATTAATTGAAACACCTGAATAGCAAAAAATAACATTTTAATTAATTTTCCAGACCATTTACCAAAAAAAAGGAGGTGGACTTTACTCATACAAACGCTATTATACATTGTTCTTCTCATCCCAGTCTGTACCCACACACATCTCACAGTGGAGCTGTACACATGGATGTCTTGTTTCTGCTTCAGTTAATCTTGGGGACTTCACTGCAGAGGCAGCCAACCAGTTGCTTGCACTGCACATTCTTATAAGAATAATTAAAATGCCAGTAATGATGCTGTGTTCCTTTGACTCACAAATCTAATAAGCATCAGGAATTAATTCCTGGAAAACATCCTGAAAGAAATGCGTAGAACTGTATTGAACTATTTTGCAATGGGCAAGTTTTTGGACTTTATGTTTGTTGTTTTGATTGTTTATTTAAGGTAGCTTATACTAAACCATGAAATATCATGTGGTACCAAATTAAGTGTCTTCATGGTCAAAGCCTAATGCAAAAATGGACCACACACTTCAAACACATAAGCCAGAAGGGTCATTCCCAAGAGGTTTTTTTAACTGTTTTTAACACATACTTACATATAGCACAGCTTCTAGTGTTGTAAACATGCTCATGGGAATAACACATGATATGCTGGTGAAGGGACACTGGTTTACAAGATTTTTGTAGCTATTTCCATGAATATAACATTATCTTTGTCAAGATTAACATTTCAAAATAAAACTTTTTTTTGCATGCCCTGCAAAAACTGTTTAAGCTACAAACAGCAAGTGAAAAATAACTGGCATTATCTTAATCAGTAAATGAAACTCACAATAGACAGCTATTCAATAAAATACTTTTATTTATGTACAGTGTAAAGATGCTTTCCAACAAACGTTATATCATACAAGAGCAGATTTGAGTTTGCTTAACACTTAAATTCACTTTAAGGGGGAGTCTCCCTGAGGTTAAAGAAGGTTTTGTATAACTGTATATCACATAAATATTAATCCATGTTATCAGGAATACACAAAAACACTCTGCAAGATTTGGACATGAATATTTAGTGGAAGATGGGCCTGAGAGGATGTACTGAAAACTACTACTAGACAAAGATATCGCAGTGGTAATGTGACTCCTCCAAGATCATGACCAGTACTGCAAGTAGGAATAAAAAAAAAAAATTGGTGGGTTCAGCGGGGGAAACAATGACAAGTTTTGGAAAAAAACATAGGATAGAAATGGAGGAAAACACAACTGTGATGTAGGAATGTTGTATGAACACAGTAAGAATCAGATGACTGGACAAGGTGTCTCAGATGAAACATTTTTCTTTAGAAAAAAACAAACAAAAAAACCCAAACCAAAACAACTAAACACCATTATCCCCACCACAGTTTGCTGGTTTGGGTTTTTGTTGTTTGGGTTTTTTTAAAAAAAAGCTTCAGCCAGAAAGGTGACACTAACACCATTCCTCAAATAAGCTTGTTCAACAAGAAAGCAGTGCCAAGTCCCTAGCAGTCACCTTGGGAAACAAATATTTCACCCAAAATCACTTAATTCAAGTTTTCCAAATCCACAGCAGCATACCCTGTGACCCAATCCAGCCACTACTGAAGCTGACTGAATTTTTCTAAATGAGATTGCAGATGAGGCTGTATAAGGTGGGCCAATAGGACTGGGATTAATTTCACTTCGACAAAATTTACAAACAAGATATGGCTACTCTACCTCTGGGCTGAAAAGGTGCACTTAGTTGTAAGGGTTAATAACACCCAACCCCTCAGTTCGAGAATTTTTTCAGACTTGTTTCAGAGCAATGTGACTTCCACAACAATAAACCAGAAAATCCTCCTAAAGGGAGCAGTCAATAGACAGCAAAGAATCCCAGAAGTCTTGGATTGGAAGAGACCTTACAGATAATCCAGTTCCAACCCTCCTGCTGTAGGCAGAGACACCTTCCACTACACCAGGTTGTTCAAAGCCCCATCCACCCTCGCTTGCCTTGAACACTTCCAGAGATGGGGCATCCACAACTTCTGCAGGCAACCAGTGCCTCACCACCCTCACAGGGAAGAATTTCTTGCTAATATAATCTAACTCTCTTCTCTTTTAGTTTAAAGCCATTACCCTTGTCCTATCCCTACATGCTCTTATAAAAGGTCCTTTTATACTCAAGTATAAAGAAAGAGGCTCTGTGTAACAGAAACCGGTAACTCAACACTATGCCATGATGAAGACAAAGAAAGGTTGTATTTTTGTTGTGTTGTATTTCTAGCTGGACTGTGAAGTACTCCCAAACCAACAGAAATAAAATAAGTGCTGTTATTTGCTTTATTGCACAGCTTTCTTGTTCTAGCAGGTCTACAGGTGTTTACATTAACAGGGGCTCTAAAGTATTATTCATTATATAGTAAAGACATGCAAACCCAGGCTAACAGGCTTTTTGTGAAAAAAATCACACTAGGATGCAAACTAAAAAGACTTCATTATTATGACAAAAACATAATTTTAATGAAAGATTTTAAATTCAATTAATAAAGTTACACAAATTAATAATATAAAATATTAGACTTTAGACATCTAGTGCTATGACAAATTTCTAGCTGTCTTTTCTCAGTCTCAATTCATTACTAACCCCACCCTCCATATTCTTTTATTTTAATACATAGGAAATTCACATTCTTTAGCCAGCCACTATAAGAATTACACACTCATCCCAAACTTCTTCTGATCCTTCCATTTTCTGTTAGGATTTTTCTGCCTAGCTTAGAAATAAGAAGGTAGCTCCAAATTTAGATTTTACCTATTAAATATCAGCACAATAAGAGACAGGGTTCTGTGTAAAATTACTGTGACCCTCTCAGCCTGGTTTTGAATGGGCAATTTCAGATATTCAGCACTTCATCATTATCAACAAGACCTGGCTATATATTTGTGACCTAAAGTAAGAAGTTTTGTCCCCATCACAGAAAAGCAATTCAACTCTATGCTCACACAGAGTGAATGAGGGAACACAGCAACTTGACCACTCCCTTCACTCAGAACAAATCAAAGACAATCCTTACAAAAATTAATAAAATGGGGCTGTATACACCAAAGAGTGCTTCCCTCACACATTTAAAACAACATGATCCACCACAGATCAGTCCACAAAGTCTCTAATTCATGGCCTGATCTACAGTTCTTCAAAGCTTGGGCTCACTCAGTCTTAATGCTTTGGGAAATAAATCTGTGTAACAGTTATGTCACACAGAATTCCAATTAACCATTTTTTTTTTAAATCTCATTTGTTCTGTGCAGCGAAACTAATACCCCAGTCATTCTCTTGCCACTAGGTGTCACTCTCTTCTATCGTGACTTTTATCCCTCCATCCACTTCCCAAAAATTTCACCCAGGAACCATCGAATTACATAAAGTGGGAGAACATCCATCACCATTAGTCCCTACCTAAAGAGCAACCCAGTTTCTCAGGTCAAGGAACGATTTTTGTGATGTGGTAGATAAAGTGCAAAGGATTGTTAGTGTCACTTGGTATGTTCTTTAAAGTTAAATAAAAATATTAAAACAATCAAACTCCTACAGGAGGTCGTAGGGGCTTTCCTCCACAGAGGAGTCACTCAGATTCTGAAACCATTGAAAACTAAGTGCATTCCCAAAAATAAGATGAACCATAACAGAAGCACTAGTGGAACTAATTGCACGACCCCTCACGGGACCTACAAACAAAATAACTTTACTAATCAAGCAGCATTTTTTTCAAGGACGATACAGAGTTACCTTCTGATGTTGCCACCTGTATTTCATTGATTTCAAGTCCAGAAGGGGCCACTCTGATTGCCTACAGACCACTCATATGGCAAATACACGGATCTCCACATGCATGGTTTCAATGGATATGAACTCCTCCCATACTGAGGGCAAGCTGAAAACTACAACTTTGAGTGAGCAAACACTCAAACAATTATTTTCCTGTTCCTTAAGTGCACTTAAAAGAAAAAAAGAACAAAAGCAAATACCTAAAAAACCTCAAACCCACAAGCCAACCAACCACAAAACCTAAACCCGGGCCATGACTGCATTCTACCACTGACCAGTTCTGCCACTTGGAATGATTCACTGGCACACAGGAATTAGGTACCATGCATACCTAACTTGGATCATAATTGATCTTAATAAACAATTTAACATAATTTTCAGTATCAGTACTTCCCCTATATGTGAAATAGGATGCAAGCTAAACTTGATTCAAGCTGAGCTTAATAGATGACTTATTGTAAAACCACTTTGAAGCATTAGGAAAAAAAATGCCATTAGGGAGCACATCACTACTAAATTATGAAATACTGTCCAATCTGACACATTGTTGGTGTAATTCATAACAAGGGTTGAAGTTCTTATATGTATACACATAAGAAACACAAAGAATGCTTTTCAACACTTGTGATGCATACAGAGTGCTACCAGCAAGGAATCACTGTGTCAATGAGCTTCTTGCAAAATCTTCTAGTTCAGTGCAAAGAATGACTTTGCATTGTATTCTTCTGTTACTCTGCTGGGAAATTGTTGTTTCAGTACTACATCTTCTTCTTTTGATGTGTTTCACCATTTAATTTGCCATTTTCCACTGCTTTATTTTCAAAGTTCCAGTCAGTTGGGCTGAGGAGTTGCTGAGTTTTTTTGTATGTCCAGTATGGGTTAAGTATTAGTGTAACAGCAAATAATCCTGAGAACAAAACAATAAAGTGAAGAAGTCCCAGGTTTTCTATAATCGAATTCCAATTGAAAATACACACCCACCACATGTGGTAGGTAAGGATCATGCGGCAGTGAAACAGATGGATCATCACCCACTGGTTTGCCTTCCAGAAAAAGGTGCTAGCACGGCCAGCCTAGGAAAATAAGAACACAAAGTATGCAGAAGTGAGATTGTTACTTCAAGATAAGGAAATGGAATCTGTAGAACTAATACAAATATCCACCTTTCATATATGCACACTCTCAGGCATTTTTTCCTCATAGTGCAATGTTACTCCACATCTATCTGGCATCCCAAACTTGGTATGGACCGATACCACCCCACAGGCACTCGGCACCACACAAACCTACATAGAGCTGCTCAAGTGCCAGCTCGACAAAAGCAGGTATGACAGCAACACACATATCAGTTGGACAAATGCAGTTTTGATGAAAAACTATCCAAACAAGCCACATAATAATCTACGGGCAAGTGAAATGCATGAAAACTGTGACAAACATAATCTGAAAATTATCACATCCTTACCTTCAGAAGCATCCAGGAAATGCATGTTGAGGGAGTGCTCATCTCCAGCAACATTCCCATCAAAGGCAGATAATGTCCAGATTTCACATTAATTACTAAACCAGCCAAGCCACCAAAAGCAAGCAAATGATGAACTACTAAGAAAACATCAAATGTTCTAAAAATAATGTTGGACACATGAACTGCTACATTTTCAAGCAAGAAAAATCCAGCTGCTATTAAACAGTTAAACCAACTCCACTTTTGCTGTGAATAGACTTTGTCAGCATGAAAAACAGGATCTATGAGCAAAGCCCATAACCCAGCAACACAGCTCTGAAGTCCAAACACACCACGTGTGACTGCCATATTCCAAAACACCTTCTCCTTTGCATACAAGGCACGGTAAGTGGTACTTCTCCAAGAAGACAACCAGTGAGACAGAAGAAATACTCCCAAGTAGATTAAAAAACCAGCAGCCAAAAATGTCAAACGAACTTCCCATAAGAGATAGTCCCAGTCAAAAATAGTCCCAAACACTGTATCATCATTTGCAGGATTCATTTCTTCTCTTTTGACACTTCTCATCCCCACTATAGTCTCCTTCATGCCTATTTTGCCTCTGCTATTATGCAAACCAGTAAGCATGAACTCTTCCATCTGGAACAAGGAGAAAAAAATTTAGTGAATTTTTAAGTACATCGATGTATATAGATTCTAAACCACAGAGGGCTCACATCCACCTCAGTTATGACTTTGGGCCTGTTGCCATTAAGCAGAGTCATCCCAAAGATAGGTAGACAGACAAAAAAAAAATTAAGCAACAAGATTTACAAGTGGCCTGTGAAGTCCCAACTAGTACAAAGTAATGCACTGAAGCAAAAGCAGAGGAGGGTCAAGTAGGAAGGCAAGAAAGAGGAAGAGAAGCAAATCCAGTTTTGTTACTTATGAAACTTTTACTTCAGCAGCATTCAGCAGTTATTGTCCTACTCCCCTGCTTTTCCCACATTTGCTACAGCTGCAGCTTCGGGTGTAATTCAGAATCTCAAATACAGATCCAGGACATAAAACTACAAAAAACTAATGTAGTAAGGGGGAACACTTACACCAAAAAGGGGATGTATGGTGGCTCAAAACAAGACTCTGCCACCAGTTTCTGAACATTCAGCCACTTTCCAAAAAACCCCAAACATATTCAAAAATGGAAAAAGAATATGGAATGCAGACAAGCAACATTATTACATATTATTAGCAACATCAGTGTAATTAGCTGAACAGCCCAGCATTAAGTGCCTCAAGTTGTCTGAAACTTCCTCAATACAGTGAAGCTCAAAAACAAAGTCTTGTGGGGAGGGAGAAAACAGATCTGAACTCCAGCTCGTTTTATGAACTATACAGGTGATAGAAGCACGACCACTACACCCGCCGCAACCTGTGACTGTTTAACACCGCGGCGCGTTTAGAGTCCGGTGAACGCAAGAGAAAAGGCCACGGAGATCACCGAGGACAGAGCGCCCGGCGAGAAGCCCCCGCCCTGCTGTAGCAGGCAGCCAATGCCACCACCGCTGCCCGCGGTGAACCCTGTAGGGCACCGACGGCCCTGCCCTTGGCTCGCCGCTCCGGGCAGGGGGATGGCCCGGGGGCCCCTCGCCCGCCCCACGCCACCACACTCGGCAAGAGCGACTCCAAGTGCCAGCAGCCCCCGCCCTCATCTCCCCGGGGGAAACCAGGGCAAAACACACCAACCCCACGGCACGACCAGGCCCCGATCAGCCCCCACTGCCGCAAGCCGGGGCTCCAGCAGGGCCGCGACAGCTCCTCCGCCTCCGCACAGACACGGCACCGACACCCCCGTAACCCGCCCCCGCCCCCGCGGCCGCCGAGCCTCTCACGCAGACCTGGGGACCGACCCCAACGCACAAACCCCGCTCCTCACCCACAGCGCTGCCTGCAATGACGAGACGACCCTTCCCGGCTCCGGGACTGCCCTGCCCGGTCCCCCAGGAGCGCCCGGCCCGGCCTGGCCCGGCCCGACCCGCCTGGGGAGGCCCTGACCCGGCTGGACCCGCCGGTCCCGCAGCACCGCCCGCAGCCGCCGGGCGCCCTCCGCGCATGCGCCGCGTCAGCACCAACCACCGGGCGCCGCGATGGGGGGGAGGGCGGACAGCACGGCCGTACCACTCGGGCAGGGGGAGCCTTGTTTGCGGGGCGCGTTTCTCTCCCCGAGAGCGGCGCTGAGCGTCGGCGGCTGAGAGGTGAACACTGCAGGGATGCCTGCCCAGCAAGACTGACAGCAAAAATAAATGTCAGTGGTGCCATAGCATGTGCATTTAGCTATAATTATCCCGTTTCATTAAAGACAGCAAGTTATTAAATGGATGTCACAGTGTTCTGCTACATGATTCTCCTCATATTTGTGACAACTGATGTTGTCATCCAGTGACTCAGGCTGGATCTCCCGCGGCCACTGAAACTGCCCCGGGAGGCTTCCCCGGCTGTGTGACCGTGCCGCGGTGTACTTCTGCTTCTCCTACAGGAGTGACCAACAGGGACTCTGAGTTCTGCTAGGGAAGTTCTCAGTCCCACAACAGATCAGGTGATTTCTCAAAAAGAGCGACCAAAAAAGACAAATAAAATCAAGCCACAACTTCTGCCACGTGGAAGATGGGCCTAGAACAGCTGAAATCCTGACCCGAGTCAGGTGTGGTGAGAGACCAGAGCTGGAAAATCTGCAAAACGACACTCTGACGTGTTCCTGGTTTCTGCATGGGGAGAGGGAAATGCTGCCATTCCCTGTGCAAAACTGGCACCATAGCAGGATAACTGGACTGCAGGGGTTCTGTACATTTGCTTTTAGCTGCTAATGTGATACCAGGGTCTGCGGCAGACCCGTGAGTTCTGTGAAAAGTGAGATCTGTTCTGGACCTGTATCTGAGATCTGTGTGCTACCTCAGCAGTTTACATACAGGCAGCCAGAAACGCCTGTTTGTTGGGAAAGTCTGGGGACAAAACCTACCTCTTGTGCCTTCTTTTAGTGTGCTGGGCGTGAGGCACCTTCTCTCTGAGCTCCTCTGCTCCAAGACAGCCCCAAGGGACAGCACGGTGCCTACACACCCAGACACTGCCTGTGTGCCACTGAGGTGAGTCACAGGCAGAGCGCATCTGCCACTTCCCTACCAGGAGCCTCAGGAGGACCAGGCTCAGCAGTAAATGCTGAGAAAGAAATTTCAGCCAAAAAATGCTGATTTCATACAGCAGGCAGGAGTGACAGAGGTCCTAATGACAAGCTCTAGCAAATTGGTCTTGTAGACGGGAGGATTCATTTTTTGCACAAAGGGGAGAGTAAATTTGTTGCAAAGCCTTGGGATATTGTTACAGCTATTTACTAATGCTGGAGGGGGAAAAGGACCACAGGGCCCGAGAGATGTGAAGTGAAAAATCTGGAGGAGTTCTCACTTGAAAAGTACTTTCCTAGCTGATGGTGGATATTCATTTATCAACCCCTGTTTTCTAGCAGGTGCTGGAGCTGTCCTGGGAAACCTGAAAAGGATGATAAAGCAGTTCAAGCAAAAGCTGGGAAGAAGTTGGAAGAAATTACTCTCTCAAGCAACATGATGGGGCTTATGTACCAAGGCCATGTGTTTTAGCTTTCTCCAATTTTATTCTTTGCCAGAACTGTCTTTAAATAATTCCTTTAAGTTGTCAAGGAAGAGGATATTTTTACTTACAAATAAAGATCTTTAACTATAGTGTCAAAAGCAAGATCACTCACTGGCTGTTGTCTTTCTTATGGTTTTTCTTTGTCTTTGATGCCTTACTTGCCTTCTCAAAGTAATATTGCATCTTTTAGTTACTGGCAGCCATAGCTATGTTGAAATAGTTCAGAGTTACTTTCTGAATCTTTTACTGATACAGCCATATTTAGTAACATCTTTTTTATAGGCGTGTCATTATGATCACTTCAGGTATTTCAAAGTAGTTCGTCCTGCAGTGAGGCTCATTGTCCACATTATGTCATATTCAATTCTCCTTCATACAGACATTCTGTCTGGATGCCACAGCATGCCGAGTCCAAAGCTAAATTTCCTATCTAGACTGTCTCAATTTTGGAAGACTTTCTCAGCATCTTCAGAATGTCATGGCTGGAAGAGCAAAGAGCACCTCCTGGCAAGGATCCCTGCCTGCAGTCTGGATGATCCACTCACTCCTTGTAGCTAAAAGCCTCTCCATACTGATTTGGTAGTGCTTGCTTGAAGTCAAGAACTGGATCTTTTTTCACTTTACAATACCTGTGTTTTGTTGCCTCAATGTCTACATCTATACATCCTCCACCATGTGGGGGCTGCCTTTTACTTTGAAACAAGTGGTTTCAAATCTGATCCTGATGTGAATTGAAAATTACTTCAGTACACACTATTCCCAAAACATGTGTATAAATGTTGGCTTCAGAAGGTAATTTTTGCCATACTGCTGCTTCAAATGGACCCATGCCCAATACCCAGGAACCCTTTAGACAAGTAAGTACCAGTTAGTTCAGGTAAACCTTAGCATACCTTGGTGTCATAACAATAATTAAATACTGCATGTTGTAACAAATCAGTTCCTCTGTTTTATTTACAAATACACAAATATCTGATGATAGTTAAAATGTCTTTAGTTTTAACATTTTTGTTTTCATTATACCCCAAATCAAAGTGCCATGATCCCAGATCCTTTTCCTGCTCCCTATGCTTCCAGAGGCAGAGTAGTCCCCTCTTGGTGGTGTGAGAGCACCTAAAAGGTAGGCTTAGGAGATCAGTATGGGGAACACAAGGGCAGCCAGTGATACCTTCAGTGATTCCCCTCCTCAGAGGGGAGCCAGCTGTGGAGAGACTGCAGGAGGATTGCAGTAGGATTTTATGTTTATGTGGTGGGTATACAGAATATGGCCAACCTGTGCTTCCATTGCCATTCACAGTGAGTTGAGTAGTGTGTTTTAGGGCCAAGTTAAGAAAGGAGTTTCAAGCCTGTAATCAAATTAATCCATCCATTGCAGAAAACTGTTCGTCCTGTAAACATTTGCCTTGGGCATGTAAACATTTGCCTTGGGCAGAAAAGTCCACAATAAGCCACCCTGAATTCTGCCTTTTGCAGTGGCAACAGAGGGAACTTTTCTCTCTGAAGGAGGCATGGCCTGATGGGGCCAGAAATTATCTGTGGCAAAAGGGACGTAAATTGGAAGAAAACCTGCCTGATGAAGCAATTCCCTGATCATTTTATAGCTCTTTGTCATCCTCTAAGTAGTATATGAAGGAACTCAAGTTACTGCCTAAGGTTATTTTAATTAATTTTTTAATTCCAGAGTACAAAATACTTGTAGTCAGTGTATGTTGAACTAAGTCATATGATCATAAATAAAACCTGAGCTGGTAATCTTCCTAATAGAGGATAAAAAGTCTACTGCTAATTTAAAAGCCAAGACCTCACTGACTTCTCAAAAGGTTTTAGCCCTCTGCTCCCAAAGTTTTAGAAAAGCTTTTTAAACTGAAATTTACACCTTCTCCACCTACTAATCTACAGTCTGGGTTCAAATCTATGAGAGATGACTACTAATTATGAGAGTTTTGGTTCGAGTCTGTGGGAGGCTTACTGCATGCCTGCCTCAAGCAACACTGTGGCAACACCAAATGTGTAATCTTGGTTTTTTTTCAATGCTTTACACACACTCTCAAAGTTCTTCTGATTCTTGTTCAACAAGTACTTGTGTTGCAGTATTCCTAGATGCAAATCACGATTGTTAAAATGAGCACTTGGAACATGCTTGTTTAAGGCCTTTTTCCTCTTAGCTAATAGGGAGTATACTTGAGTTCTTTTAGAAAACCTGTATTACAAGGCTTTCATGTGCTCCATGGGTTCAGAATATCTTTACATTTCATAACATATTCATCTACCTAGACTGCTATGCTTTCCTCTGTACTGGGAGATCTGCACAAACTCTTTTTGTATTTCACTTATAGTCAGTTTTAAATAAATTAATCAACTCCTTATGCTTCAGAACAGATAGTGAAAATAGTTGCCATGAAACATTTGATATTCTCAAAATTTTAAACTATTCACATTTGCTGAGCATCCACACTTTGAGCTATGAGCTATGGTAGCGGATCACAGATCAGCAATGATCACAGCAATGAAACTGTTGGTTTCTGTCTGCTTGAATATTTCCAGATAATGGAAGTGATATAAAAAAACCTGGAGATTCTTTACTCAGTCCCTCTAAAGGCTATCCCCCATTACTGTTTGCAAATATTCCATGAAAATGCTGGAGGTATACAACCACTGTTGAGTAGTGTTGGATATCTCAGTCTCACTCCAAAAGCTCTGTTACATGTCAACATAGTTCAGGATATTACTCATCCCTATGCTGTAACATCTGGCCATTCATCATCCACTGCTTAGTTGGACCTCACCAAGTACAGCCTTTGGGCAATTATTCCTTCACTATTTCTTCTCTTCTCATTTTTAAAATTCCATTTAAGGCAAGATACCCTATTTTTTTCCTAATTTATTTCCATTTTAATACATGACACTTTCAAGGTCTCTGCTATACAAGTCCAACCACTTGTGTCATGAATTTATCTGAATCTCAAATTCTCTCTTCTGCTGGCTCTGCAGTTAGTCTGTAAATCAAATCATTGCCAGCTTCACCTCTTCTTTCTCTCCTTAAGTTCATGCTTCACTCTACAGAGTTCTTAGTCTCTTTCCATTTTGCAAGCTTCCCTTTATATCCTGTGCACTGTAAGCATGGCTGTTCAGTCATTGCTTAAATATATTATTTTTTTTCCTCCCTCTTTTCACTACCTCTGTCTAATCAATGGCTTTTTATGGTCCTATCTGAGGATCTTCACCTTCTAGTGCCCAGTATCACTTTTACCCCTTAGGAATAATAAGTAAGAATAATACCAACTGTATTCAGCCCTGGACTTAAGTTCCTTAGTTGCTTCTCGCAGGCTTCATGTAAGTGCCATGAGGTAATGATAAGATCTTGGGTTTGCAGTTGAACCTTTTTATTCCTCCCTCACCAAACAACATGTCTTAACAATGTTTGCTGGAACAAGTTATTCTGCATTAGTATTAGGCTCTTGCTTCACAGCTGTAGTCATGAAGGTTAGTCTTAACTGGTGTTTCAGGTTGACCCAGAATGTCTAGTCCTTCTTTCTCATTTCTCACACAGTTAACTCCAGTTCCTCTTCAGGAATCAAAGGAAAATACTGTGTCTGTCTCCTGGAATACACGGTTATCATTCTGGGGTTTTATTTAGCTTCAGGTAGTCTCACCTGAATAGAAACTAGAGGATTTACCAGCAGATAAAATTATGTTTGTCAAATGAGAGCAGCCAGTGGCTTACCAATGTGTCTCTAGCAAGAGTTTGATCCCAGGTATCACCTCAGACCATGTTTCAGTTGTATTTGTAGACAGCTACAGTTACTGTGAAAATTATCCAAGGTGAAGTTAAGGACCATACAATTACTGTAAGGCAACAGTGGACAGAAATGAGAAACTGTGGCCTCAGTAATATGACAAGTTTAATTTTGGGGATTTCAGCAAAATGACAGCAAATCCATCATAGTAAGAAGATTCTGAATAGCTTAAATGGTTTCTTGGAATAAGCAGCCACAAGAAGTAAAGAAGACGGAAGGTGACAAATTATTTTATCATTTTCAGCCTGATCCAAGTGGAAACATTCAGTTATTTCACAAATTGCACTACTGTGCAACAATTACAAGAATATAAAGCAACAATTAATATGAGAAATTAAAAGGAAAATAATTTTTGTTACAACATTTTGCTAGGAATAGTTGGAAGAAATGTATATTTAAAACAACAGCTGTGAACAAGCTGCTTTTATGGCAGATTACTCTAGACCTGCAAAAGATGGATTCTTTTTTTTTTTAAATTTAGTCTATTTAAATTTGTTTAGAATATGAAGATTCTTACCATTTACTTAATGAATTTCTAAAAATAAATTCTACACATATTAATGATAGTAAACAGCAGTTACGGTGTCTCTTTTAATCTTTAATACAGATTTTCATTTAACTAAGCCTGTGGTGCTGCAAAATCTCCCTAATACCTCCTTTCTCCTCAGAGCTAAGTTTATATGCAATGGTCAGGAGTCAAGTATTTGATGTCTGCCACAAATCTGTCAGTGTTAAATGAGCCTAGAGCTTTCATCAGTCTGCTATTTACTGCTTTGGTGTGGTGTGCTGAAACAGAAGGCATCATCCAGCACATGACCACTGAACTGATTTATACCACTTCATGGTCAGGCCCTATGTGGGCTTTTCCCATTTCATTGTATTCCATTCTTCCTGAATTTTCACTTTCAGTAAAGAGTAAACTGGCCTTTTCACTATTTTGCTAGTGTCTTGCATACTGCAGTAGTTTCATCACATAGTTTAATGTGAAAGGAAAGAGTTAAAGCCTTTCATTCACAAGTCATATCCACAGAGGGAAAAGAATACATTTCAAGAGTGAGAAGGAACGTGCGTCAGAGAATTTTCTGCCAAGTTATCCTCTCCTCTTTCTTGCAAGCTTAATCAAAACCCCACTGAAATAAACCATGGCAGGTCATGGGTGTAATCCATTGTAGTAGCCTTTAGAGTATTTTAAGGAAATTTAGGGAAAAACACACAATTAAAAATCATACAATTTTAAAGAAATAAGGTTTTATGTAGTTTTATCCTTTGCACATCAGCTCAAAAGATATTTTTATATTATGTTTTGAACCAGTTGGCTGGTTTCATCCAAAGTAAATATGATCTGAAAAGTTTCACAGAAATCAGTAGAAAGGAACTCCCGATTAGTATTCCATGAAAAGAAAGGCTGCACCACGAAACAGGAGTTCTCTGTCCTGTTTGGCTACAGGTCTATCAATTACCAGAGATAGCCTAAACTCAACATCACATCACCAGATTCATGCACAGGGGCAGCTCATTCTGCAAATTGCTAATGACAGCAGAAGATCAGTGAGAATAACATATTATGAGAGAAATTTCCGATGGAAAAATCAACCATGTTTCCTTTACCTTGCTTCTCTTAAAACAATTTGATTTTGCAATTCATAATGGCAACTCAGAGTCATGAACAAGATTTTCAAGCTTTTTTCTCAGAAAAGTTGACATCCAACTTTATTGATATTTCAGTGGGATTACTCACAGTGAAAAGCACAAGTAAGTCTTTGTAGACTTAGGCTGTAACCTAATAAGTCTAAGTGTAAATATTTTGTCAAGTTCAAAGGGTAATGCTGTGAGATGGCCCTGCTGATGAGCAGCGGGCTATGGAAGGAGCCAGTTTTTAGTGGTCTGAAGGCTAAACTGAGCTCCTTCCTTTGGAAATGATGATGTTACAGCACAACACTATATCTGTTCACTACATGTGTACAGTGTGTTGGAGATGAGTGTTGGTTACTGTTCCATCCTTTTATTTCAGAAGGCTTAGGTGCTTGAAAATACAGCACAAGGAAAAATAGAATATATTTTACATAAGTTTACAGCTTCACACTGATAGACTCCTAAATAAAGCAGCCCTCAGTGGAATAATTAACTTCTTACTAGATATCATCTCACTTCCACAGGACTTGACACCTTCCCTTAATGTGAAGTCAGCTGGTTTTCTTGTTCTTGAAAAAAGAATCCTCATTCTGTGAACATTCAACTGATTCTTGGCCTTCTTATGTCTTCCAGCATATAATTTTGCAATCGATTATGTTAATAAAGGAAAATCTCATTGAAAGTTATAGTAAAGGTCTTCACTGCAATCAGAGTACGTTTTTTTTCTACAAAGGTGACCATCTGGACTGAACTGAGGTTGCTGTATTTGTGAATCGACAGGAAAGTGATACCTGCTTACACAAACTATAGAAACCATGGCCCTAGTTTTTGGCCAGTTATTTGGAAGAGAAGACCAAAACTCCCATGCATCAGGTTCATCCTTATGTATAAGCATTCCAAATGAAATCAATGTCTGAAAAAAAGAGAACAAACCGAAGGCAAAAGAAGCCACTTAATGAGTCAACACCTTTGTTAAAGTAGACAGTTTTTACAGTGTCAGAGGTGCAGGATCTCTGCTGTTCCAGCACCTCCAGGGGATAGGCTATTAACGGAAACTAGATTTTAGCTGCCAAGTAATTCTATTTCTGTTTTGGTCGTAAGGTAATTAAAGTTTTCTTTATTAGCTGAGTTGGTTAGAACATGGTGCTAATAACACCAAGGTCATGGCTTCAATCCCTGTATGAGCCATTCACTTGAGAGTTGAACTCGATGATCCTTGTGAGTCCTGTCCAACTCAGAATATTATGTGAAATAGAATGTCCCTTGGGAAATGTTTTTCACAGAAAGAGGTGAAATACCTACACAGACTAAAACCTCCCTTAAAGTCTTTTAGCAGGAGTAGCTCACTTTTCCCTATAAAATGGAATCTAAATTTACTTACCAAAAATCAAACTGAACAAGGAGGGAGCAGGTTTACTCATGAAATCATTGTAGGAGTTTACTGAACATTTAGCCCTTCAGCACATAGAAAAGAACTCTACACTGACAAGGCAGTAGATTTCCATTTGCTAAGGTTAAAGTTTCATTCTGCTGAAGTGACTGGATTTGAAACTGCATGCCAAAAGAATCAGATTCGTCATTACCACTGCTGAAGAGGATAAACAACAACAAATAAATACTGAGTACTTCAGAATGACAGGTTTCTATGGAAATCTGATCACCACAACTGTATTGCAACACCAATAAGTAATAAAATACAAACTTTCTCTGAAGCCCAGACATAAGGACCCAGATATACACTTCCTATTTTATCCCATTTGAATAGTTATATATTCCCCAGTCTCCATTTTGTACTCAATACAGAGCTGGAACTGGTAGTTGGAAGCATCATGAAAGAAGTGAACACATTGGCAATAGCAACAAATTGCATAAATCCAACTTGTTAAATTAAGTTTTGTGATTTGAGTTATTGTGACTTACAAACCCATCGTCTATTGCAGAAGGTGAATTTTTCACGAAGTGACATGAAAAATGAAAATGAGAAAATACTTTCAACTTCTTCCAAAGTAACAATCAGGAATAACTTTAAGAACTAATTGGTACTGCTGCATAACAGAATTCACAATATGATCATAGCCACTGTCTTTAGAAGTGAGTGGGAAGTGAATAAGAACAAAGAAGGGAGCTTTTAGAGGGCTCAACGGGCAAATTAAAATTCGGCATTAAGGGGGAGGTATGCATATAAGATTGGGATAAGTAGAAGCTGCCACAGGAAAATCCTACTTTCTATTGTGCTTCTTATTTTAGATGAGAAGTCAAGCAAAACTAAGGCTGCTGCACCTGTTCACTGCAAGATCTGGCTGTGCTAGCAGAAGCTGTTTTCTTCAGCTGGCCACCTCTCCCTCACCCTTCATGTTTCAGTTTACTGCCCCTCCTAATCTGTTCCTGAGCTGCTTATACTCCTGTCAAGGCAAGCTGGGTTACCTCGACCAGTAACCCTTTTCTGACCTGTTGCAGTAAGCTCCAGGTAGGGAAGGAAATAGCTTAGGTAACAGCTAGGATGGAATGAGAGTGTCTGGCAGGAGGCTTGTCATGTCATTTTAGCTGACACAGCCTGGAGATGGAGAAAGAGTGTCCATTGTCTGGTTCTTCAGAACTCAGGGTGACTTCCCTAAATGCCATTTGGCACAATTTCATATGCAAAAGATTCATAAAGCACCAGCCCTTAATGGTAGAAGAAGTGGTGTAAGGGCTTTACAAAAGAGAAATACTTGACCAAATCCTTATACCACAGACCTTAAGTTAGGCCAAAGTGTTATACGATTAACTAAAACTGGAAAAAAAAAATTACACCAAATGCAAAATAGCGTCTAATTTGACTAGCAGAAAATTGTTACAGTCTTCTCCCTAAACATACAGTTTTTATTGCTTACATATGTCAGATGCAAAGCCAGTATCTGTTAGCAGATATCTAATGAACGAAAAATTACAAACCGCAATAAAAGGGGCAGGTGAAACCATATAATCAAATCATATTCAAATCAACCTTAAATATCATATAGTTCCAACTCCTGGACGCTCTTTGCTAAACCAAGCTTTTCAGAGTCACATCCAACCTGGCTTTGGAACACTTTCAATGACAGGACATCCAGAATTTCTCAGAGCAATCTGTTCCAGTGCCTTACCATCTTGACAATAAAGAATTTCTTCCTAGTACCTAATCTAAATCTACCCTCCTTCAGCTTAAGCCTATTCCCCCTTGTCCTATCACTACACACCCCTGTAAAAAGTCCCTGTCCAGCTTTCTTGCAAGCTCCCTTCAGGTACTGGAAGGCTGCAATTAAGTCACAACCCCTTCCTCCATCTTCTGTTTTTCACTTTTTATGCTGCTTGTTCCATCATCATCAATACAGGTGAAAGATCAGTCACTGTGCTGGTCTGGATGACATGCTGAAATGCACCTTCAAGTTACAGCACACTACAGTACCTAGTGCTTGGAAGCCCCAGAGAGCAGATTATTGTCATTTGACACATAGTCCCAGCGAGGAGAATGAATCACCACCAGCCAAGTAAAAAGGCAGAGCAGTGATTAGGCTTTGGAATTGCCTGACTGGGAATTATTAATGAGAAGCACACTTAAATGTCTCTTTCCTTGAAAAATGACCACATTGTTTCCAGGCTGCACTGCAATGCATTTTAAAAGATGCAGCTGTCATAGGACATCTCTCAGCAGGGTACAGTTACAACCCCAAATAATGTCACCTTCTCTGTAATCCCTTTGGACAATGCTGGTCAAAATGTCCCTATCTGATCCAGTGTGGCCTCTGTGAAAGCTTGCTGACAAAGGTGGCAATATGACCTAGAAGTCAAGATCTGTCCCAGTGGTCTGTTTTAGGGTTATTGCTGGCTGTGGGGGGAAGGAAGTATCCTCTGCAAAGGATATTCTAATACTGTGATTAGAAGAAACAAATCAAGACATAAGGATTAACCCACCTAACCAAGCTATGACATTGTTATTTTCATTGAATAAATTAAAGAACTCAGTGATTAATATAGATCTTAAAATTATTTACTTCAGTCCTCTGAGTAACACAGGTCAATGGACATCCATTATTTAATTTGCTTCAAGTCCAATAGATGTTGCTGAATTAAAGCATATCTACCAAATAAAATAACCAATGTTGATTTAATTCTTTTTAGTGATGGGCAACCCTTGATAGATTATTTCAAGAGTTAATATGTACACAGATAACTAATGAGAGCATTATTTATGGTCTGAATTGGTTTAGCTTCATCTTCCAGTCACTGAATCTCATTATACCTTCAACAGCTTTGGCATTTATAAATTGCGATCAAGGAGTCTTTAATCTTTGATCATTTAAATAGAATAAGCTTTTAGGATGATTAAGCAATCTATAAAGTTTTGTAGTTTTAATCTATAACTTTTTCAATCTTTATTTGTTTGGAAGCAGTATTCTAGTAGTTGTTTTCCCAGCAACTTATAGGAAAATACTATGAAAGTATTGCATCTCTTTTCTAGCCCTGTTTCTGTACAGAAAGACTACCAGAATGATCTCCAAATTTCTTTCTACATTGATTTTCCCTGAACACTACTGTGGATGTATGTCCTTTGTGCCTGAAGTAATAATCTTACTTATGACTACGGTGGGTGAGCACCCTTTTCTGTGATCAAACTTTTGATCTCCCACTAAATTACGGTGGGACTGCTCCTGTACCCCCCTGGCATCTCCACTGGACTCAGGTAGGTGTAAAGCCTCTTTACAGAAACACACAAAAAAAACCCTGAGGTGCTGTAACTGAGAAGTAATAGATTTTTAAACAACTCTTTAACTGTAATTTTCTTTGTTAGTTCTGCTCAGTTTATTTCTGAAGGACAAGACAGTGAACTTAAAACATTATTGAAGGACCTTTGGTCTTACTTATCTACATGGAAATAGGCTATAGAATGTAAGCACTTTTAAAGAAAATAGTTTTTATATATGCACATATTTTTAAATAAAGTTATTCAATATAGTTCTTAATACTTTTGTACTGTCAACACTTTTGGCCAAGAAAGCATGGCAGAGATATGCTATTGAAAATGAGAGTTTTTTAAAGAACTTTCCCTTGTAACGTATTAAGTGAAAATGTTCAGGTTTGTTTTGGTGGATTGGTTTGGTTTGGTTTGGTTGGTTGGTTGGTTGGTTTTTTGGTTTTGTTTTTGGTTGGTTGGTTGGTTGTGGGGTTTTTTTGTTTGTTTGTTTGTTTGTTTGTTTGTTTTTTTGGGGGGGGTGTTTGGGTTTTTTGGGGTTTTTTTTTTATTTTTTTTTTTTCCCAGAAAACCAGCTCAGAGGCAGATGTTAGGTAAATGAAGGAATGAAGGTGAAGAAAAGACAAAAAAAAGTGTGATGTGATGTTGCCAGATTCATACCAAAACATCTGAGCAGGGATGCTATATGAGCAGCTGGGGAGGGCTGAAAAAATGTGAGGCAGACTATTGGTCCCAGTTCAGTATGAATCTTGTTCAGAAGGCTCTAGGCAGGAATGGAGGGACATTTAGACAGAAATCACAACTAAACTGACAGTAAGACAATTAGGTGGGTCATGAGGGTCTTCAGCTGACCAGCACCAAGTTTCCATAGATTCACATGGATGTCAGCCTTTTATGGTGCAGCAGCCACTCCACAGAAAACATTCATCTTGGGATAAACCAGTTTAAGCTGTGGCTCAAAAGTGATTTCTCAACAGAAGGGACAGCTAATCTGCTACCGCAAACACATCCTGATGTGTGCACTGTCAGTAGCTGTTTGCCCAGGAAGAAAGCATTGGGAGTGTGCTTGTATGTGCATGGGGAGGGCACTGACAACGATCAGTGTCTTCAAGCTTGT